>NW_028274808.1:63731891-64349224 GCF_037043125.1 Eumetopias jubatus
TAACTCACCAAAAGTCAAGACAAAGTACTCCCCTTAGCTTACCATTCAGAGCCCTTCATACCTCAGTATCTTCATCTTCAACTGGCTTGTGGTCCCCTAAAGTAGTTGGTCTTTTATTTTTTTAAGACAGAGATGTTCGGGGGCGCCTGGGTGCCTCAGCTGGTTAAGCGACTGCCTTCGGCTCAGGTCATGATCCTGGAGTCCCGGGATCGAGTCCCACATCGGGTTCCCTGCTCGGCGGGGAGTCTGCTTCTCCCTCTGACCCTCTTCCCTCTCGTGCTCTCTATCTCTCATTCTCTCTCTCTCTCAAATAAATAAATAAAATCTTTAAAAAAAATAAATAAAACAGAGATGTTGGGGCGCCTGGGTGGCTCAGTCATTAAGTGTTTGCCTTCAGCTCAGGTCATGATCTCAGGGTCCTGGGATCGAGCCCCGCATTGGGCTCCCTGATCAGCCAAGAGCCTTCTTCTCCCTCTCCCACTCCCCCTGCTTGTGTTCCCTCTCTTGCTGTCTCTGTCAAATAAATAAATAAAATCTTAAAAAATGAAAAAAAAAATAAAACAAAGATGTTATGTTCTCCTTCCTGCACAAACCACTCACTGCTTACATTACCTTTTCCTCCCTTCTTTCCTTGGGACTCAGTTATGCTCCTTTGGAAGAGTCTGACCAAGACAAATTTTCTCTAGGATGGTTTATTATGTGTCAGGCACTAAGCTAAGGGTCTTTCATGTAGTTGCTGATTCAATTAAACTCTCCAAGCAACCCTAAAATTAGGAGCTATTATCCTCAATTAGTGTGGTAAAAAATGAATCTACAATAATTTGAGTACACTTATACATTGCATTAATTGGCATCATACTCAATCACGAAACTGTACTGCTCCTTCTTTGTACTCCTACAGCATCCTATGCATCCCTCTACATCTATTTCAAAGCAACTTATATTTTTCTTTTTAAAGATTTTATTTATTTGACAGAGAGAGAGAGCACAAGTAGGCAGAAAGGCAGGAAGGCAGAGAGGGAGAGGGAGAAGCAGGATCCCTGCTGAGCATGGAGCCCCATGCGGGGCTCTATCCCAGGATGCTAGGATCATGACCTGAGCTGAAGGCAGATGCTTAATCGACTGAGCCACCAGGCGCCCCAATTTTTCATATTTGATATATTCACAGCTTTTCACATTTGATAGCATATTCCAAACATTTTTAGGAGGAAAGACAGGGATTTATTGATTCTAGCACTGTAACAGCAAAAACATAACACAAATTGAGAGGCAGCAATACCTGATAGAACTGGGTCTTCGTTCAAGTCTGCCACTTAACTAGCTATATAGCCTTGGTCAAATTAATTTCTCTGAGCTTCAGCTTTCTTTTCACAAAGTGAGAAATAATACTCTCTCCCATTGTAATTATTAAACAAGAAAATAAAATTAAGGTACACGTCACAGTGCCTGCCATTTAACACAGGTACAATAAAAAGTATTATAAGGTATCTCATAAATCTCAAAGGTTCTTAGAAATCTAGCTGAAATCACATACTACATTACACATACAGGCACACCTTATGTTATGGTGCTTCACAGGACTGTACTTTTCAGATACTGAGTTTGTGGGTTTTTTTTGTTTTGTGTAACAAATTGTAGGTTCAATACTTCAGTGAAGGAAGTAACTGCAGTTCTGGTGGAAACAGCAAGAGAACTAGAGTTAGCAGTAAAGCCTGAAGATGGGACTGAATTGTTGCAATCTCATGATCAAACTTGAAACCATGACGACTTAGTTGCTGCTTGAAGAAAGAAAAAAGTGGTTTCTTGAGATGGAATCTACTCCTGGTAAAGATGCTCTGAAGATTGTTGAAATGGCAACAAGGATTTAGAATATGCCATAAACTCAGCTGACAAAGCAGCAGCAAGGTTTGGGGACAGACTCCCAATTTTGAAAGAATTTCTACTGTGGCTAAAATGCTATCAAACAGCATCACATGCAACAGAGAAATCATTCATGAAAGGAAGAGTCAAAGTGCCAATCTCTGTTGTCTCATTTTAAGAAATTGCCACAGCCACCTCAACCTTCAGCTACCACCACCCTGATCAGTCAGCAGCCATCAAATAGAAGCAAGATCTCCACCAGCAAAAAGATTACAACTACTGAGCCTTTCCAACCAGGGCCTGGCAGAATGGCTCCCGCGAAGAAGGGTGGTGAGAAGAAGGGCCATTCTGCCATCAGTGAAGTAGTGACCAGAGAATACACCATCAACATTCACAAGCCCATCCATGGAGCAGATTTCAAGAAGCATGCCCCTTGGGCACTCAAAGAGATCCGGAAATTTGCCATGAAGGAGATGGGAACTCCAGATGTGCGCATTGACACCAGGCTCAACAAAGCTGTCTGGGCCAAAGGAATAAGGAATGTTCCATACCGTATCCATGTGCGGTTGTCCAGAAAATGTAACGAGGATGAAGATTCACCAAACAAGCTCTACACACTGGTTACCTATGTACCTGTCACCACTTTCAAAAATCTACAGACAGTTAATGTGGATGAGAACTAATCGCTGATTGTCAAATAAAGGTATAAAACTGCAAAAAAAAAAAAGATTACAACTACTGAAAGCTCAAATAATGGTTAGCATTTTTAGCAATAAATTATTTTTTAAAGTATGTACATTGATTTTTTTTAGACATAAGGCTATTGCACACTTAATAGACTAAAGTACAGGGTAAACATAACTTTTATATGCACTGGGAAACAAAATTCATTTGACTTACTTTATGACAGTGGTCTGGAACTGATCCCACAGTAGCTCTGAGCTGTGTGTTTGTGTAGGCACTTACATATAAAAAGTACTGATATTAAATCTCAAAGTTGCTATGTCTCATATAGTTGCTAAGTCCTTCATGACTGGTAAAGGCATTAACTTTCACCAGGCTCCCTATAATAATGTGATGTAGGAAATTTTCTTACACAAATTTTGGAGGCACAGGAGAGGAGTTTCAGAATTTTAAAATACACCTTTAATTTTATGTTAAAATACATTCAACTTGTAATGAATTCCAGTAACACAGAACTACATAAAATAAAAGCATAGTCTCTACTCTTTTTACTTGCCTACACTATGTTATTATAGCTAATGACTAAGGCTTCAGTGACTTCTAATTCCTGTTTAATACTTTCAAAATGGAGGGCGCCTGAGTGGCTCAGTCGGTTAAGTGTCTGCCTTCAGCTCAGGTCATGATCCCAGGGTCCTGGGATAGAGACCCACATCAGGCTCCTTGCTCAGTGGGGAGCCTGCTTCTCCCTCTGCCTGCTGTTCCCCTGCTTGTGCTCACTCTCTTGCTCTCTAGGTAATAAATAAAATCTTAAAAAAAAAAACTTTCAAAATGAGTACTTTGTTTTAATTTAAGTAATTTCTACACCCCACGTGGGGCTCAAACTCACAACCCCCAGATCAAGAATCGCAGGCTCCTCAGACTGAACCAGCCAGGCACCCCCAAAACGGGTACTTCTGAGTATGCTAAACAAGATGTGGAGTGCGTAGGATTCGGGATGAGGCTGCATAGAATGGTCAGAGATTAGAAAACTGGGGCTGAAGGAAGTTTTAAGAATCTTGCCCAGTGTAACAGTAAATTGCAAAGCATAATGGGAAAACAAAAATCAAGAAAAAAATACAAAACTTTTTAAAAATTTTTTAAAGATTTTATTTATTTATTTGAGAGAGAGAGAATGAGAGATAGAGAGCATGAGGGAAGAGGGTCAGAGGGAGAAGCAGACTCCCTGCTGAGTAGGGAGCCTGATGTGGGACTCCATCCCGAGACGCCAGGATCATGACCTGAGCCGAAGGCAGTCGCTTAACCAACTGAGCCACCCAGGCGCCCAAAAATACAAAACTTTTTAAAAAAGTATGTGCAAAAAAAGGACTCAGTAGAGTTCAAGGAACATAAAATAGGTACTCACTCCAGGTATCATTGTGCCCCACTTATTACAAGTGCACACACTGGTCAGTTTTCACTACTTTTCAGAATAAAGCCATTTACAGACTATAAAGTTAACAGAACCCGTTTTGTAGGCACTGCTACCACCCTAGTTAAACTATCCATTTCTCTCTTCCCACTATAGTATGAGCCCCTTTTCTACTCCATAATGGTGCCTCCAATCAATTCCCTAACTCTGCAGCTATATTGATCTTTCCAAATACAAATATAATCCTTTTATCTTCCACTTAAAACATTCCACTAGTCCTTTATTATTTTAAGAAAGTAGCTCTCAAACCTTAGATTGCATCATGTTTACCCATACATACATCTTGGTAAAAGACTACTGGGCCAAATTCCCAGTTTCTGATTCAGTTGGTGTGCTGTATTTCTAAGTTCCCAGGTGATGTTGCTGGTCAAGGGACCATAGTTTGTGAACCACTGTTTTAAGAAAAATAAAGCTTTAAAGACCCATCAAGATCTGGTCCTAGCCTGTTTGCCTAGCTCCCCATTGAATCATACATCATAGTTCTGATTTGATTTTACAATTGTTTTTGCAATTCCTTAGCTGGTATGTCTGACTCTTTCTGCCAGACTGTAAGCTTCTTGGTGGGAATGTGTCTCCCGCTTTATTCTTATCCTTGGGCATATAATGGGTGCTCAAACAGTATTAAACGAATAAATAGAACCTCTGGTAGATTCCTAGCTCTGTTTCAACCACTATCACCCTGAATGACTCTTAACATGCCTGAGCCTAAACCAGCTCATCTGCAAAGTTGTAATGATAATTCCTAATTGTAATACCTTTGTGAGGGTTAAAGGATATTTCAGTTGGCCAGGAGGTGTAGGCAATGTGGAGTAGTGGGTTCTCCAATGGTGGCTACCACTCCATTCTCTTCCCACCTTTCCCTCCTCTCTTCCATCAAACATAGACAGTAATTCTTTGGTGATAACCTAGCAATTCCGCAATTCTCGTTCAAACCAAAATCTTGAAAATTTAATTAAATCAGGCGCACCATTCCCATTCTGTATTCCACAGGTCTGAGACTAAGAAGCTGTAGTTTTCACAAGATCCTCGCCACAGCTGAGGAGACCCAGTCTTGGACAAGCTGTGACCCCGAGGTCTGGCGCCCAGTAGATGATGAGGAAGCCCCTGCTCAGCTGAGCCTCACGACACCCCACTTGGCTTACCTGGAACCGATGACTCACTCAGCCCCTCTCGGTCCAGCAACACGGTGGTCCCAGAGCCTGACTCAGTGCAGAACAGAAACGCCCAAGTCCGATGAACGCCGGGTTCTCGGCAGAAGTGAACCCGTGACCCTTGCAGCGATTGGCTGTCCCTCCGGAAGTGGGTAGGTAATCACCTGCGCATGCTCAATGACTCTGAGTGGCCGAGGAGACGGGGAAGAGCTCTTGAGCTAGCTGAGGGTGTTTCCTTCAGTCATCAAGCCGTTGTTGTCATCAACTGATTTTTTCCCGGTGGCAACCTTTTACATAGTCTTACTATTTTTATTCCTATGCGCAATTTGAGGATCACAGTAAGATTGCAGGTTGGTTTTTTAAAAAAAGAACACCTTCCTCCTCTCAGACACTAAGGGAAGGGAGAGTTCTGGGTCACTTTGGGATCGTGGGTGAGGAGATAGTAAGCTTTAAATGAAAGAGAAACGGTCACCTTAATGGATCAATTTGCATCTCAGTGGGTTAGTGGGTGGGTCTGCCCCACCCTGTAGAACTATGCCCCACCTCAACTCTGGCTCACCCAAGGCTCCTCTATTTACGGTGAAATTTAAGGAATGAATTTGAGTTACTTGGACAGGTCTTTAAGGCTAAAGGAAGAGCCAGTGAGAAAGGCTGGTAATTCTCAAGAACTTGGTAAATGAAGGATCATGTACCCTTCGCTGGCACCTCAAGGGGAAGTAGGGAGGGGTAATCCCCACGCGCAATGTGGGGCTTGAACTCATGGCCCAGAGATGCCCTGCTGACTGAACCACCCAGGCGCCCCTGCCAATGAAGCATTTTAAACCCTTAACATGATATAATAAAATTTGAATTTTGAAAGGATGATTGGCTACAATTCAGCGACTTAAGAGATCTGGGAAGTGGTGAGTCAACGGTGGGAAGTAAAATACAGGCGTGAATTAGAGATTCCTCACCAGATATTGTTAGTTGTGCTTCCTAAAACTTTTGAATTGCTGGTGGCAACAGCTTCCCCTCTTTTCCTTTGTTCTCTTACTGTGGGGTGAGTATATGGTTTTAATTTAGATACCGTGAGATACAAAATTTGTCATTTCCTATCACAGTTCATGACATAAAAAATTACTTATGACAGGAAACCCCATCAGTATGACACTGAAATCCTGAAAGGCTGACCATGCTTTGTAGGGTACATCACAATCCAACCAGATGGGGTCAGCCTACCTGCTATATGCTAATTAAGAAGTTGACTGTTATGCACTGGATTCTTCTGAACTCACTGCTTTTAAGAATTATTATCATTTAACATCCAACAAGACTAGTTCAGAAGCAGTCTGGCCTTCACCCTTAGTCCTCCTGTGTAACAACTGAAACTCCTCCTAGTTTATCAGTGATCTAGTTTCTCAGCCAAGGATTATTTTTCATGTTTATTACTCTCTGAGATGCTTTGTAATCCTGGTCTCTGGCTGCTCTATCTTGTTTTAGCAAGTTGCTGTTCCTCTCCCTGCCCTTCATGCAGATAAATAAAGGCCTGCAAGGGCACATGACAAAGTTTTAATATGTAGTATGAAACATATATATATGTATGTGGGTATGTATGGGTACACATATGTGTATTTATGTGCTTCTGCATGTAGAGAGGAAAAAGAGTGACGGTTAAAGTCTGGCTTTGGAACCAGGCTCCCAGGAATTGAAAACCAAGCACTGCTCTGTTAACCTTTGGCAGGTTATATTTTTGTACCTGTTTTTCATCTAGTAAACAGAAAAAGGGGGTGGGGCAGTAACAATATGCAGAGGGTAAGATGGAGTCACTCATGTCAAGTAGGGGCCTGTGTCAGGCAACGACACGAACAGGGGTACTGCAGCTACCAGAGATCACTGAGACCAGCAGCAGCTGATGACACCCCAGAACTGATAAGCAGAAGCAAAGGAGGTCTGCAGGGGCCCAAGACTAAATTTCTTCAAAGGGGAGGACTTGGGCAGCAAACTGTCAGACTTTTCAGACATGACCCCTCTCTGTCTGACCACTGAAAAAAGGCAGCTGCCACCAAAGGCTCTGCCCGACTGATATCGGAACAGAACCGAGATCCTTCGCTGCTTGAATATCAGAAGCAGTGAGTGCCCAGAGCTGACCGGGACCATACCCAGGCCTTTACCTCAACTGCGCACCCACAGACTGACTTCCTGTGTGGTTTGTTAACTTCCTACCCTCTGTGTTCACAATCTTGTTTGTTGTGTGATTTGTGTACAGCTTTGTGTGCCGTGTAGGTAGACAAGTTAATCACATGGTGAAATGTCATTGAGTTTGGAATCCTGAGCCTGCTTTATAGTTATGTAAACCTTGCTTTATGACTAAATAAAGTGGACGTTGTGGAAAGTCACAACTCATGTGTGCGCCTTCATAGCATGATCATGACACAGTACAACTTCTTGGAGTACTAAATGAGATTTTATGAGCTAAAGCACTAGTGTCTGACATGGCAAATGTAGTGTTAAAACACACACACGCTATCTATAAATTCATCTGAAAATGCTTATTTCTGTTTCCCTGAGAGCAGAAATGAGACTTAGAGGCAGCAGGTATAAGTGGTCCATTTTGTTTCCTATCATTTGTAAAGCTTTTTTTTCTTTGAACTAAATGGCTTTATTGGGGAAAGCCTGGATTACAATGCACTTAAGACTTGGCATTGGGGCCCTTCATCTTGCCAAGGTGGGCACAACATTGACAAAGTACCCACTTTGTACTGCATCCGCCGCTTTGTCAGTACAACTGGCACTATTCTCCTGCTTGGCCACCTTGGGAGTCTGCCCTTTTACTTTCCCAGCGCGGGCCAGGGAACTGTGGACTTTACCTCCCAAGTATGGGACTGGCTACTTCCAGGGTGGTCAGAGCCTCCACTCCACACTGACCGAGGGTAACCTCAGCCTCTAGGGACAGGCCTGCCAGAAGATCGATTTTATCTTCTGGAGTGATACCCTCCAGTGAGGCTACATGAACCTTCACCTGGGCAACAGTCTCCTGGCCAGTCATCTCCAGGGTGCGTCGCTCTTGGGCGCGGACAAAAAGCTGCACGTCCACATGCCTGAACTGCGTGCACGCAGCTGCTACCTTCAAGATGGAGTTGAGAAAGAGCTGTATCATTTGTAAAGCTTAAAAAACAAAAACAAAAACAAAAAAACAAAACCCAAAACTAAGCTAAAATCTATGGGCCTTTTTCCCTTTTAAAGAGAAGAAGTCAAGCCCCTTTGATACATTTTTAGAATAGTTTGAAATATTCTGCTTAAAGATAAAAGGAAGAATTTTATTTTATGCAGGTGCTCTTTTTCCCTTTAAAAAATAGTTAAAGCAAAGAGAGTGATTTCCAAGTTTCAGTTTCCTCATCTAAAAATGGGTGAGCACCTGTGTGGCTCAGTTGGTTAAGTGTCTCCCTTCGGCTCAGCTCTCCCCTGCTTGTGCTTTCTCTCTCTGTCAAATAAACAGACAGATAGATAGATAGATGATAGATGATAGATAGATAGATAGATAGATAGATAGATAGATAGATAAAAATGGGCAAAATAATGCTTAATCCATTAGGGTTATGTGGAAACTACTTTGCAAAAGGCTGAGTCCCTTCTTTTCTCCCTCCCTCCCTCCCTCCCTCCCCTCCCTTCCTTTTCAGCAAGTGCACTTTTATTTTTAATTTTTTTAAAGATTTATTTTAGAGAGAGAAAACGTGCATAAGAGGAGTGGGGCAGAGGAAGAGGGACAGAGAGAAAAGCTCAAGTATATTCCTCACCAAGAGGGGAGCCTGATGGCAGGGCTCAATCCACAATCCTGAGATCACGACCTGAGCTGAAATCATCAAGAGTCCGATGCTTAATTGACTGAGCCACTGAGGTGCCCCTCAAGTGTACTTTTTAAATTAAACAGTAAACCTAAGTAATATATGTATTTTTTTCTATAGAGAGGGGGGAGGCAAGTAGGGGGTAGGGAGAGAGGGAATCTTATGCAGGCTTCAGGCCCAGTGCAGAGCTTGATCTCACGACCCTGAGATCATGACCTAAGCTAAAATCAAGAGTCGGACGCTTAACCGACCGAGCCACTCAGGCGCCCCCCACTAAATATTTAAAAAAAAAAAAAAAAAATAGGCTCAGACACACTAAAAACAGAACTCCAAAAATCACAACATGGACAATAACAATCATCCACAATCTCATTAGAGGGAAGGGTATTTTAACAGAAAACACCCCCTTTTTTTTTCTTTTAATCATATTGCAAGTTTGGACCTCTTATTTTTCAAGACTAATATTATTGAAAGATCTTACCAAATGCTAAAGAATTAGAAATATTTTTGTTTTGGTTTACTTGTTGTATTTGAACTTTCCATGGTACTTATGTCTCAGTTTATATAAGTCATACTTAGTTAAGCATAACTATTTTGAGTTATGAAACACAAAAATTTTATCATCACCTCACTGGAAAAAAAAATAGTATGGAAATTAACATTAACACATGCTCCCAGGCTATGTTACATTAAAAAGAGGAAAAATGGTTGGGCACCTGGGTGGCTCAGTTGGTTAAGCTACTGCCTTCGGCTCAGGTCATGATCCTGGAGTCCCGGGATCGAGTCCTGGGATTGAGTCCCGCATCGGGCTCCCTGCACAGCAGGGAGTCTGCTTCTCCCTTTTACCCTCCCCTATCTCATGCTCTCTCTCTGTCTCTCTCTCAAATAAAATCTTAAAAAAAAAGGAAAATTGAGAAATAGATACATCCCAAAATATTCTTTGTTTTTACCCATTACCAACTTTTGAGAATATTCTATAGCCACTTACTACATAGCAAGTGACACAAAACAGTTGATATAAGGTATTATGAGAACTTGCAAAAGCTTAGTTCTGTAATACTACTAAATATGTGGTGAGGAGATGGCATAGGTAGTTCTTGTGGATTCTCAGTGTACAATCAAATAACGAACTTCCAGATGAGGTTGAGGATTTTTCTGCAGAGCAATTGACAGGGACCAGAGCCTCAAATCAACCTCACCACCACTTACCAAAACTCCTTGGAATCCAATTATGGTTTTATAGTAGGAGGAGAGCTTAGATGTAAAAAGATGCCAAGGCCAGATCCAGTGTTCTTTCCATGAACATTCTGGCCGGGTGGAAGCCAAGAACGGAAAATGGGATACAGATCTAGAGTTTACAGAGTGAGGTCATTTTGGGAAGTGAGAACAAAGGGAAGAAACAAAGCCTGGAACTCAAGACTCCAATATGCTAAAATAAGGTTCTTCTTACTGAATTAGAATTACTCATTTTTTCCCTTTGCTTCAGGCTCTAACATGGCTTGGTTGATCCTGTCTTTATTTAAAAATGTGGTATTTTGTTCATCATGCATTTTTAGGTGTTAATTTTTATTTTTCTCAAAACTGGTATCGAACTATTATCTTGTTTAGTGAGGTTTTGAGCACACCCTTAAATTTGGTGTCCACATATTCTAGTCCTGGCCCTGGGAAAGAGTAAAAATAGTGCAGGAATGGACAAAAGACTGCACTGATTTCAGAGTTTGGAAGGAACTGAGCCAAGAGAGAAGGATCAACACTTAAAACTCTTTCTTGGTCCACCACTCGCCGTCTGCTCCACTTCACTGACTCACCTCATGGCCCCAAATTGGGGTGGCACCATTACTTCTGATCCCCTCAACCATCTTGATTAAACTATGTAAAATCTATTTTCCTTCGTGTTCTGAAAATGTTAGAAATTACAAAGAACTTTTAGTAGAAACTTTTATAGAAAAATAATAACACAGGGCGCCTGGGTGGCTCAGATGGTTAGGCATCTGCCTTTGGCTCAGGTCATGATCCCAGGGTCCTGGGATGGAGTCCCACATCGGGCTCCATGCTCCTTGGGAGCCTGCTTCTCCCTCTGCTTCTCTGTCTCTCTCTCCCTCTCTCTCTCCGTCTCTCATGAATAAATAAATAAAATCTTAAAAAAAAAAAGAAAAATAATAACACAAACACCAAGTCATAGGGAAAGTTAAGTTTAAAGTGTTTAAAGTACACATATTTGACACTCCTCTGGTCTCCCCCTCCATATCATCAGTGAATAAATTTGGCTCCATTGTCACGGATTTGTTCTGGTATGCCACTTTCAGTGTACATGTGACTGGTTGTTGAGTTTTTATAGATTTTAAGAGAATCTTTGCCCTTACTCTGAGAATCCTGAATTAAGTAAAAAATCTGCAGTGGCAGGGTATATACAAAGGATGTATAGTCTTAAATGCCTCAATTAAAAGGAACAAAAAATGAAAATAAAGACAAGTATCAGAAGTATTTTTACTATGCTGTGCTCAACACTTTGAACATTTCTTACACAAAATAAGGACAACTAGACACTCGAATGTTTATTGAAAACTTATTGCAGTTGTATAAGTGGAAATCTACAACCATTTAATTACCTTACAATGGTATGGCTGGTTTTTAACTTTGTGAATGTGAGTCTGAAAAAGTGTCGGCTTGTATTCAATGAGATGTATCTGAACTGTATATTGTTTTTCTTTTTTTGGTACAAAATATATAAACAAGTACATGTTTTAATTACAAATCTAACTAATAATAGCTTCTGTTTCTACTGAAATGCACTTGTGTAAAGGAATAATTTGTCCAGAAAATTATTTAAATATCCCCAAAGTACCCAATTTAAATGAGGTTACCACATTTCATAAAACATCTTTTGCATTTAAAGTTAATTACAGTGCTTTATAGAAACACTTTCCATCCCAAAAGACACCATTAATAAACTATGAAAGGGAGACAAACTCTGTGATTTCAGAATTTCTACCTCAAATTCTTTGTAGTATACCAATCCCAACCTTTTATTTTATCAAAATAAGGGTTAACGGTTTACGGTTTCTTCCACTCTATAATGTTTACAAAGCAAAATTTCTAATCAAGAAAAGAATTTGTAAATTTCATACCTGGAATTAACCTACGGTAAAATAGTAACTTTATGGCAATGAGCTATCTGTCTTTTAATAAATACAAATTAAGAGTGAACTTAACAACTTGGGAAGACCTAATGTTGGGAAGGAAATAAAACATTGGCTTCCTATGCTAGGATAGATTCAGAAACGAACATCTTAGTATTTCAAACTTTCTTTTATGACTTTATGGATATTTTTCAAAATAAAAAAATATTTTCATACACATTAAAGCCTATAATATAAAATTGGTAGCAATTAATAGCTTCTTTCTTAGTCTCTCCATATAAATAATCAATGAACCAATTAATGTACCCCTATTCTGTAAAGCCAAATGGTCAAAGCATTTGATTAGATTTAGCATTTTTGGAAAAAAAAATCACTCAAACATATAAATACTTATTTTAATACTTTTGGAGAATTATAGAACTATGAAAGAAAAATTTTAATTCTTGTACTTTTTATTATTAGAGAGTTCTAACACATTAAAAAGTATTTTTCTTTTTAACTCCTCTAAGAATAGTAATGTGCAGAAAAAGATTAGAGATTTTTGTTATGCAAGCAAATAATTGTGCTTCAGACTGGAATTGCTTTTGAATTTATGTTATTTTTCCCTCTAAAGAGAAACCAGGAAGAAGAGAATCCTGTAAAACTAATAAACCATCCCAGGTGCTTTCAAATGATTCCTTTTCATACAAGAACTTGTAAGCAATCACACTATGGTGTGGGTGGGTATCTTTCCTTCACTTCTCTTCTGGCAGACCAGGTGCAGTTATCTAGAGAAGGTCTACATGGGGAAGGCAAAAGGAGAAAGAAACATAATAAGAAATGCTATCCAGCAGACCAATTTACCCATGCTTAATTTTTTTAATAGATAATGAGTTATGAAAATTTACCAAGGTTTTTCAGCACTGAGAGCAATTTTATATTTTCTTACCTTTCAATATAGAAACAGCACCTCTATTTCTTCAAGTCTGAATTTATGTTATTGAAGAAATTTTTTTTCATTTATTTATTTTTCACCTAATAATCTCTGCTCAGTGACCCACATTAGCAGTCTCGGCTATTTTTCTTAATATATTGGATTCTGATTCTTGATATTTATACCAGCTAAGAGAATTTATTTGGAGCAGGCCAATAAAAACATATCAGAACTAGTATCTTTTTTCAAGTAGGCTCCATGTCCAACCTGGAGCTTGAACTCACAATCTCAAGATCAAAAGTCATGCTCGGGGTGCCTGGGTGGCTGTCAGTTAAGCATCTGCCTCTGGCTGGGGTCATGATCCCAGGGTCCTGGGATTGAGCCCCACATCAAGCTCCCTGCTCAGTGGAAAGCCGGCTTCTCCCTCTCCCTCTGCCTCTCCCCCTGCTTGTGCTGTCAGTCAAATAAATAAAATCTTAAAAAAAAAAAAAGTCACATGCTCTACTGACTGAACCAACAAGGCACCCCCAGAACCAATATCTTAATTTGGGGTATTTTAACAGATAAAATGGTCCCTAGAAATCTTTTAATGGGGGCACCTAGGTGACTCAGTCGGTTAAGTGTCTGCCTTCTGCTCAGGTCATGATCCCAGGGTCCTGGGATCAAACACCGCATCAGGCTCCCTGCTCAGCAGGAAGCCTGCTTCTCCCTCTCCCCCTCCCCCTGCTTATGTTCCCTCTCTGTGTCTCTCTCTTGTCAAATAAATAAATAAAATCTTTTAAAGAAAAAAAAATCTTTTAATGCTATAAAACTATTTAATAATTAATACTTAGCAATAGGTTTTAAATATATGGTAGGGCAGGCGCCTGGGTGGCTCAGTTGGTTAAGCAATTGCCTTCGGCTCAGGTCATGAACCTCGAGTTGCAGGATCGAGTCCCACATCGGGCTCCCTGCTCAGCAGGGATCTGCTTCTCCCTCTGACCCTCCCCCCTCTCATGTGCTCTCTCTCTCTCTCTCATATAAATTAATAAAATCTTTAAAAATAAAAAAACCAAATATATGGTAGGGCAACATATAACTAATTTTTTAAAGAGAAAAATGGATCTTTTATAGGAAGATAATCATTGGTATCAAGGTTTCCCTCGGCAATTTGTTTTGGCCCCCTTCTGAAGACATGAAGGCAGCCTCTCGGTTCATTTTTGGAAGCTTCCATGTCCTTAACATTTCACTTTCCTAACAGTCATGGTGAGGTGTCAACTATAACGAATTTAGCATTAAAAATTGCAGGTATGCCTCTTCTAGAAATCAACTCAGACTGCCTAAATTTAGAACATAAAAATGAGATGGGTTTCTTGCTTATCAGATTAGCAAAGGTTACAAACATTGATAATACCCATGTAGGCAAAAGTGTGTGGAATAAGCATTCTCACAACTTGCTGTCGGAAATGTAAGGTGGTGTAGCTTTTCTACAGAGCAATTTACTACTAGGTATCCATGTTTAAAATATGCACAGCCCAGAGGCACCTGGCTGGCTCAGTTGGTAAAGCAAAACAACTCGGGATCTCTTGGGGGTCATGAGTTCAAGCCCCACCATGGGCATAGAGCTTACTTAAAAGACAAAAAAATGCATAGCCTAGAGGGTTCTTAAATGATGTTACAAGGAGCTCTGTGACCCTTCCTCCTGATGAAACCACCTTAGCTGGTGAAAAAAAATTTTTTTTAAAGTTTATTTATTTATTTATAAACTCTACACCCAACATGGGGCTTGAACTCACAACCCCGAGATCAAGAGTCGCATGTTCTTCTGACTGAGCCTGCCAGGTGCCCCTAAAGTTTTAAGAAAGTATTTAAAGGGGTGCCTGGGTGGCTCAGTTGGTTAAGCACTGGACTCTTGATCTCAGCTCAAGTCCTGATCTAGAATTGTGATTTCAAGCCCCACATTGGGTTCCACATTGAGCATGGAGACTACTTAAAAAAAAAAAAGAAAAGTTTTTAAAGTCTCTGGAAATTGTCTGAGGGAATAGAGCAAATGGTGAAACACTAATTCAAGTGTTGTAAATGAAATGTTTGTATGCCCCCAAAATTCATATATTGAAACCTAATTGGCAATGTGATGGTATTTGGAGGTGGGGCCTTTGGAAAGTGAGTAAGCCATGAGGGTAGAGCCTTCATGGCTGTGATGAGTACCCTTATAAAGTAGAATCCAGAGAGCTCCTTATCCCCTTCCACCATGTGAGAAGACAGATATCTGTGAACCAGCCTCCAGAATGTTGTTCATAAGCCACCTAGTCTGTGGTATTTTGTTAAAGTACCCCGAACAGACTAAGACACCAAAAAAATCCACTAATGACAAAAACTGGAAATGGTAAATAAAAAGGCTAATATAAAAACTGTACATATAAACATGTATTTCTTCTCCTTCCTTCTCTCAGCCTTAAAGGACCTAAAATTGTAGAAAGTAATAATTTTAACAAACTTGTATGTGTAACATAGATGTAATGTGTATAACTACAGTGAAATTAAAAAGAGAGAGAGAATACAGCTATATAGGTATTTCTGCATCTCATGGACTTAAAAAAAAGTATAATCTGAAGTAGATTCTGATAAATTCATATATTGTTTAAGTCCGAGAGCAATCACTAAGAGAGTAAAAGAGCAGATACACGGTTGACCCTTGAACAACATGGGTTTGAACTACACAGGTCCACTTATACATGGATTCTTTTTTGATATGATACTATAAATGTATTTTCTCTTCCTTATTATTATTTTTTTAAAGATTTTTATTTATTTATGAGAGAGAGAGAGACAGACAGACAGAGAGCGGGGTGGGGTGGGGGGAAGAGCAGAGGGAGAGGGATAAGCAGACTCTGCACTGAGTTGTGGATCCCGACATGGGTCTCAATCTCACAACCCATGAGATCATCACCTAAGCCAACACCAAGAGCCAGATGCTCAACCAACTGAGCCACCCAGGTGCCCCTTATGATTTTCTTAATAACATTTGTTTTTATATAGCTTACTTTATTGTAAGAATACAGTATATAATACATATAACATACAGACTATACGTTAATCAACTGTGTTTATATTATCAGAAAGGTTTCCCATCAACAGTAGGCTATTAAGTTTTGGGGGAGTCAGAAGTTATACATGAATTTTTGACTACACAGGGGGTCAGTGCTACTAACCTCCATGTTGTTCAAGTGTCAACCGTATATCCAACTATATCAATAATAACATTAAATGTGAATTTGGGTAGCCTGGCTGGCTCAGCTGGTAGAGCATGTGATTTTTGATCTCAGGATCATGAGTTCAAGCCCCATGTTGGGTGTGGTGCCTACTTAAAAAAAAAAAAAAGTGAATCACTGACGATCCATTCAAAAGGCAGATCTTGTCAGACTGAGTAAAACAAAACAAATATGATCCAACTGTATAAAAGACACGCTTATATATTCAAAAGTCAAATAGGTTGAAAGTAAAAGGATAGAAAAAGATATGCAAACAGCAACCATAAGACAGCTTCAGTAGATATACTAATGTCAGATCAAACAAACTAAGACAAAAATAGTTGTTAGAGACAGACATTTCATAATGATAAAATGGGTCAACTGAGGAAGATTTAAGAATTATGAAGATATACGCACCTAACCATAGAGCCCCCAAAATACATGGAAGCAAAACTGACAGAATTAAAAGGAGAAACAGATGATTCAACAATAGGATGAAGTTAGAAATCAATAGCAAGTAAATTTGAAAAATTCACAAATATGTGGGAATAAACTACACGCTGCTGAACAACCAATGGATCAAAAAAGAAATCACAAAGGAAGTAAGAAAATACTTTGAGATGAATATGAAAACTTATGGGATGTAGCTGAAGTAATGCTTAGAGGGAAATTTATAACTCTAAACAACTGTATTAAAAGAGAAGACAGATCTCAATCAATAAGGTAACATTTCACCTTAACATATTAGAAAAAGAAGAGCAAATGAAACCTAAAGCAAGCAGAAAAAAGTAAGGATTAAAATAGAAATAAATGAAATAGAGAATGGCAAAACTATAAGGAAAAAGAACAAACCCAAAGTTGGTCCCTTGAAGAGATCAACAAAATTGATGAATCTTATCTAGACTAAGAATAAAGAAAAATTCAAATTACTAAACTCAGAAATGAAAGTAAAAACATCATTATTGACCTTACAGAAACATTTTTAAAAGATTATAAGGAAATAGTCTGAACAACTGTGTACCAAAAAATTAGATAACTTAGATGAAATGAACAAGTTCCTAAAAAGATACAAGCTGCCAAAATTGCTCAAGAATTAATTTAAACTTTTTTTTTTTTTTTAAAGTACACTCTACACCCAGTGTGGGGCTTGAACTCAAGGCCTCGAGATCAAGAGTCACATTTCTACTGACTGAGCCAGCTGGGTGCCCCAGAAATAAAAAATCTGAATAGGCCTATAACAAATAAAAATGATTGCATTAGCAGTTTAAAAAACTTCCCACAAAGAAAAGCCCTAGGTATGATTTCACTCTTATGTGGAATTTAAGAAATAAAACAGATGAATATAGGGGAAGGAGAAAAAAAAGACAAAAACAGAGAGGGAAGAAAACCATGAGAGACTCTTAACTATGGGAAACAAACTGAGGGTTGCTGGAGGGGAGGTGGGTGGGAGATGAGGTAATTGGGTGATGGGCATTAAAGAGGGTACTTGCAGTAATGAGCACTGGGTGTTGTATGCAACTGATGAATCACTGGATTCTACCTCTGAAACTAATAATACAGTATATGTTAATTAAACCTAAATAAAAAATTTAAGAAAGAAAAAAAAAAGGAAAAAAAGAAAAGCCCTAGACCAGATGGCTCCACTGATGAATGTTACCAATTATTTAATTTTTTTCCCAAATATTTAATATTTTAATGTCACACATGATTTCAATAGACTAAAAGACAAAAATGCATGATAATCTCAACAGAGAAAGAAGAAAAAAACCAGTTAAAACTCAATACTCCTCTTTCATGATACAAAAACTTTCAACAAA
Source organism: Eumetopias jubatus (assembly GCF_037043125.1). Lineage (NCBI taxonomy): Eukaryota > Metazoa > Chordata > Mammalia > Carnivora > Otariidae > Eumetopias > Eumetopias jubatus. The sequence goes on from NW_028274808.1 coordinate 63,749,976, forward strand.
CTAGGAATTAAAGGGACCTTCTTCAAGCTAATGAAGGACATATACAAAGACCCACAGTTAACATACTTAATGATGAGAGTCTGAATGCCTTCCATCTAAAATCAAATAAAGACAAAGATGACTGTTCTCATCACTTCTATACAACATTGTACTAGAGATTCTAATTAGGGCAATTAGGCAAGGAAAGGAAATAAAAGACATCCAGATTAGAAAGGAAGAAGTAGGGGCGCCTGGCTGGCTCAGTCAGTAGAGCATGCCACTCTTGATCTTGGGGTTTTGAGTTCAAGCGCCAAGTTGGATGTAGAGATTATTTAGAAATAAAATGTTAAAAAAAAAAAAGGAAGAAGTAGAAGTATCTATTTGCTGATGACATGAACTTATATATAACAGATCCTAAGGAACCTACTAAAAATTATGAGAATGAATCAAAAATTTCACCAAGTTTACAATATATAGGATCAATAAACAAAAATCAAATTGTATTTCTATATATTAGCAATGAACAATTCAAAAATGAAATTAAGAAAATTCCATTTACAATGGCATCAAAAGAATAAAATACTTAGGAATAAACTAAACAAAACAAGTGAAGAGTTGCCTGGCTGGCTCAGTCAGGAGAATGTACGACTCTTGATCTCAGGTTATGAGTTGGAGCCCCACACTGGGTGTGGAGATCACTAAAAAAAACTAAATAAACTTTAAGAAACAAACTAAGTGTAAAACTCATATTCTAAAAACTACAAAACATGGTTGAAAAAAATTAAACTAATCTGACTAGATGGAAATACATCCCATGTTCTTGAGTTGGAGAACTTAATTGTCAAGATGGCAATATTTCCCATATTGATCTATAGATTCAACACAATCCTTTCCAAATCCCAGCTGGCTCTTTGCAGAAATTGACAAGCAGATCTTAAAATTTATATAGAAATTCAAGAGAACCAGAATAACCAAAGAAAACCTTGAAGAACTACAAAGTTGGAGGACTCACGCATCCTTATTTAAAAGCTTGTTCTAGGGGTGACTGGGTGACTCAGTTGTTAAGGGCTCCCTGCTCAGTGGGAAGCCTGCTTCTCCAACTCCCACTCCCCCTGCTTGTGTTCCTTCTCTCGCTGTCTCTCTCTCTCTGTCAAATAAATAAATAAAATCTTTAAAAAAATTATAAAAAAAATAAAAGCTTGCTCTAGGGGGTGCTTGGGTGGCTCAGATGGCTAAGCATCTGCCTTCGGCTAGGGTCATGATCTCCAGATCCTGGGATAGAGCCCGATGTTGGGGTCCCAGCTCAGCAGGGAGTCTGCTTCTCCCTTTCCCGCTGCCTCTCCCTCTATTGTGCTCTCTCTCAAATGAATAAATAAAAAGTTTAAAAATGAAAAAATAAAAATATAAAACCTTGCTATAGGGTACCTGGGTGGCTCAGTCAGTTAAAGCATCTGCCTTTGGCTCAGGTGGTGATCCCAGGGTCCTGAGATCCAGCCCTGTGTTGGGCTCCTTGCTCAGTAGGGAGCCTGCTTCTCCCTCTCCTACTGTCCCCCACTCGTGCTTGCTCTCTCTCTAGTGTTCTCTCCCTGCCAAGTAAATAAATAAAATCTTAAAAAAAAACTTGCTATAATACTACAGTAATCAAGAAAGAACAGTATTAGCACAAGGAATGACATATAGATCAATGAAATAGAATTGAGAGTCCAGAAATAAACCCTTGCATGTATGGTCAATTAATTTTCAACAATAGTGCCCACATAATTAAATGGGGGGAAAAGAATAGTGTTTTCAAACAAATGGTGCTAGAGCTGGATAACCACACAAATAGGAGGTTGGATCTCCCCCCCTCCTCACATCATATATAAAATTTAACTCAAAATGGATCATAGCCAGGGTCTCCAGGCTGGCTCAGTTAGTAGAAAATGTGACTCTTGATCTTAGAATAGTGAGTTCGAGCCCCATGTTGGGGTAAAGTTTACTTAAAAAAATAAATAAATAAAAATAAGAATTTTTTAAAAATGGATCATAGCCATAAATGTAAGTGATAAAACTACAAAACTTAGAAGAAAACATAGGTGTAAATTATATTTGTAACCTTGGATTAGTCAGTGTTTTTTAAAGATTTTATTTATTTATTTGAGAGAGAGAGAATGAGAGATAGAGAGCACGAGAAGGAAGATGGTCAGAGGGAGAAGCAGACTCCCTGCTGAGCAGGGAGCCTGATGCATGACTCGATCCCGGGACTCCAGGATCATGACCTGAGCCGAAGGCAGTCGCTTAACCAACTGAGCCACCCAGGCGCCCCAGTGTTTTTTTTTTTTTTTTTAAGATTTATTTATTTACTTATTTGAGAGAGAGAATGAGAGAGAACATCAGAGGGAGGAGGGTCAGAGGGAGAAATAGACTCCCCACTGAGCAAGGGAGTGGGACTCGAGGGACTCCAGGATCATGACCTGAGCCAAAGGCAGTCACTTAACCAACTGAGCCACCCAGCCACCCTAGTCAGTGGTTTTAAAACATGATGCCTAAAGCACAAGCAACCAAAAATAGACAAATCAGACCCTAACAAAACTAACATTTTTTGTGCTCAAGAATAACACCCAGAAAGTCAAAAGACAACCCAAAGAATGGAAGAAAATAATTGCAAATAAAGTCCTTGTATTCAAAATATAAAGAATTCTTACAACTCACCAGTAAAAAGACAAATAAGCCAACTGGAAAATAGGCAAAGAATTTGAAAAGACATTTCTCCAAAGAAGATAGACAAATGGCCAGTAAGTACATGAAAATATCAACATCATGAGTCATTAGGGAAATGCAAGTCAAAATCACAATGAGATACAGTAGTCCCCTCTTATCCCAAGGGACGTATTCCAAGGCCCCCAGTGAACACCTGAAACCATGGACAGTGCCAGGCCCTACATATACTATGTTTTTTCCTACTCATACATATCTATGATAAAATTTAACTTATAAATCAGGAACAGTAAGAGATTAACAATAACTAATAAAATAGAATAATTATAATAAACTATAATAAAAGTTATGTGAATGTGGTGTCTCTTTCAAAATATCTTATTATACTATACTCACCCTTTCCTGTGGTAATGTGAGATGATACAATGTCTACTTGATGAAATGAAGTGATGAAGTGAGGGGAATAACTTAGGCACTGTGATATGATGTTAGGCTACTATTGACTTTCTGAAGACAGGTCAGGAGTATCATCTGCTTCTGGACCACAGTTCACTGCAGGTAACAGAAATCGTGGACAACAAAATCATGGATAAGGGGGGTTGGGGGACCTACTGTACCAACCTCTAGGATGGTTATAATAAAAAAGTGTTGGTGAGGGTGTGGAGAAATTGGAACCCTTATATACTGCTGGTAGGAATGTAAAATGCTGCAACCACTATGGAAAATAGTTTGGCAGTTTCTCAATAAGTTAAACATAGAATAACCATATAACCCAGCAATTTCACTCTTAGGTATATACCCAGGAGAACTGAAAACATCTGTTCAAACAAAAATTTATAAACTAGGGGCACCTGGCTGGCTCAGTCAGTAGAGCATGCAAGTCTTGATCTTGGGGTCATGAGTTCAAGCCTCACGTTGGGTATAGAGATTATAAATAAATAAACTTAAAAAAATTATAAATGAATGTTCAGAGCAGAATGATCCCTGATAACCAAATAGTGAAAATAATAATGACTGGATAAACAAAATGTGATTTTTCTATACAATTTTATTTTGTCATTAAAAAAGAATGAAGTACTGATATCTGCTACTATATGGATGGGTCTTGAAAACATTAAGCTAAGTGAAATAAGCAGACCATAAATGAAAAAAATTTTAAGAAAATTTATATAAAATGTCCAGAATAGGCAAATCTGTAGGGAGAGAAAGTAGTTTAGTAGTTGTCTAGGATCAGAGAGCTGGGGAGAAATGGGGAGTGCCTGCTAATGGGTATGAATACTTTTTTATGGGGTGATGAAAATGGCCTAAAATCAATTATCGTGATGTTGCACAACTACTTAAATATAGTAAAACCCATTAAACTGTACAACTTAAATGGGTAAGTTATACATTATGTAAATATCTCAAAAAATTAAAAAATATGCAAGTCCTAGTGATTCTTTTAGAAATGTTTTGTAAGTAAATGCACAAGTGTTTAAAAGATGAGTGCATATATGTTCATTGCACCATTCAAAATAGCATAAATAAATAAATATCCATCAATAGCCAAGTTAAATAAATTAAAGCTGTCCATACAATGAAACTGAAGAGTCATTCAAGATGACTGTCTTCCAGGGGTGCCTGGGTGGCTCAGTTGGTTGAGCGACTGCCTTTGGCTCAGGTCATGATCCCGGAGTCCCGGGATCGAGTCCCACATCAGGCTCCTTGCTGAGCAGGGAGCCTGCTTCTCCCTCTGACCCTCCCCCCTCTCATGTACTCTCTCTCTCTCATTCTCGCTCTCTCAAATAAATAAATAAATCTTTAAAAAAAAAAAAGATGACTGTCTTCCAGGGCGCCTGTCTGGCTCAGGTGGTAGAGCTTGCAACTCTTGATCTTGGGGTTAAGTCTGAGCCCCATGCTGGGTGTAGAGATTACTTAAAAAAATACAATCTTAAAAAAAAAAAGACTACCTCCAGATCTACAGATAAATAAATCTAAGTTTAGCAACCTCAAGAGGCAAGGTAATAAATGCATTACACATGGGTTTAAATTATATGTGTGTGTATATATATATAATTTTTGTATATATAAAAATGTTACTATTAGAGAAAAAAATGAATACATATAAAGTTGAAAGTTCTAACACAATTTCTCTTTCTTTCTTTCTTTCTTTCTAAGATTTTATTTATTTGAGAGCAAGCGGGGGGTGGGGGCAGGAGAAGGGAGAAGTAGGCTCCTCCCTGCACAGGGAACACAATACAGGGCTTGACCCCAGGGCCCCAGGACCATGACCTGAGCCAAAGACGATACTCAACCAACTGAGCCACCCAGGTGCCCCATTTTTCTTTTAAGATTTTATTTTTAAGTAATCTCCACTCCCAATGTGGGGCTTGAACTCACAGCCCTGAGATCCAGTTGCATGTTCTACAGACTGAGCCAGCCAGGAGCCCCTACAATTACACTATAATGAAACATGAAACCTAAAGAACCCCAAAGTTCCTTCCCAAAGTTCCTTGGGCCAGGGTAATGAGAGATGTTATATATGGGGCACACACACACAAGTTAAGTGACATTTGACCAAAGTCTTCTTGATTGAATAGGAATAAACTAGGTGAAGAGAAGGGCTAGAACACCCTAGATCCTATGCCCAGGGAAATAATGTGTGAAAGCTCTGAAGTGAAAAAAGGCCATACTTGACAAACTCACAGACACAGCCAGTGAGTCAGGTCAGATAAGGTTGGAGAGAGAGAACTGCTTGATCATGCACTGTTTTGTGGGCTACATTAAGAATTTTATTTTGGGAAGAAAAAAAAAGAATTTTATTTTGGGGCACCCAGGTTGGCTCAGTTGGTGGAGCATGAGACTCTTGATCTTGGGGTTGTAAGTTCAAGCCCTGTGCTGGGTGTACAGATTACTTAAAAATATATTTTTTTTTAAAAAGAATTTTATTTTAATCCTAACAGTAATGAGAAATCACTAAAGGTTCCCGAGTAGTATGATGCTATAAATATGAAGAATGGATAAAAGAGAAGCAAAAGTAGGTATAAGGAGCCTGGTGTAAGGCAGACAGCAGTGAGGCTTGGGTGGTGTGAACTAGAGATAAAATAAGTCTGGAACGGGGAGACTGAACATAGACAACGGCCAGACCATAAAACAGAACTCTGACCTGCAAACTCTGTAGCAACCAGTCGAAGAAGCCATACCATAACCTGTGTAGCAATTGGCCTCAAATGGTCAAGATTTGCTCAATAACTACCAGGTTCTCTAATTTTGCCCCTTCTGTCCTCTGATTCCAATTCAGGACTAAGGAAAGAAAGCCATATATGCACCCCAAACCAATCACATAGGAAGCCCTACTTCTAGGTAGCCCAACTCCAACTTCCCCATAGCAACAACTTCCAATCAGATCATACCTCAAAGCTTTCCCTTTTTTCACTATAAAACTTTCCAACTCCCTTGCCTATCTCTTGTCCTCAGCCAAAAACAAATGATGGTAGCTGACTCCCTTGCTCCAGCAAGCTCTGAATAAATAGGCTTTACTTGTTTTCATTTGGATGGTTTTCTCCTTCCCCCCTCCTCCCCGCCCCAGAGTATTATCAGTTAGAGTAAAGAGGTGATTGAGGTCAAAGGAATGGTTGAAACACATTGTGTATGTGTGTTTTATTTAAGATTTTATTTATTTATTTGACAGAGAGAAAGACAGCGAGAGAGGGAACACAAGCAGGGGGAGAGGGAGAAGCAGGCTTCCTGCCAAGCATGGAGCCCGATGCGGGGCTCGATCCAGGACCCTGGGACCATGACCTGAGCCGAAGGCAGACACTTAACGAGTTAGTCACCCAGGCGCCTCAACACATTGTGTTTTTTTAACTACTTTCAATTAAAATAAAAAACTAAAAGAGGGGCGCCTGGGTGGCTCAGTCAGTTGAGCGTCTGCCTTCGGTTCAGGTCACGATCCCAGGGTCCTGGGATCGAGCCCCACATAAGGCTCCCTGCTCAGTGGGGAGCCTGCTTCTCTCTCTCCGTCTGATCTTCCCCTGCTTGTGCGCGCGCTCTCTCTCAAATAAATAAATAAATCTTAAAAAAAAAGTAAAATAAATAAAATGCTGAAACCTAAAAAAAAAAAAATGGTTGAAACAGAGTAGAAGAGGGTAGAGGAAAGCTATAGCTTGCAAGCCTTTTAGGTATGATTAAGCCTGCCTAGGAGCCAGAGGGTTAGCTGAGAATTTAGCAGAAAAGTAGTAGCGTCAGAAATTTAAGGTAAGGGGTTTTTGCAGACTGAGTAGTCAGTGGTCAAATTCTGCTGAGAAATAAAAAGAATAAAAAAACCTTAACTTAGAAAACTGAAGGTGATTGATGGTTATTTTATTTTAAAGTTTATTTATTCACTTTAGAGAGAGAGAATCTCAAGCAAAACTCTGCTGAGCTCGGAGGCTAAAGGCGGGGCTCGATCCCAGGACCCTGATATCATGACCTGAGTAAGAAATCAAGAGTCAGCCAATCAGCCACTTCACCGACTGAGCCGCCCAGGTGCTCCCATGGCTATTTTAAAAGAAGGTATAAGACAGATTAGAGTGGATTGAGTTGTGAATGGAAAATAATGGATCAGACCCTGGCTGGGTCAGTCAGTAAGAGCATACAACTCTTGATCTCGGGGTCGTGATGATGAAGGATAGTTGGGAGGCAGGCAGGCCGGCAGTGACAAGGCTCTCCCCGCCTTTAAAGGAAACCACCCTTAAAAGGATTTTACACCACCCTGGAAGGAGCCCTCCACCCTTTCCCATGTGACAAAAACCTGGTTGGACGACAGGCGACAGGCGCAGGGTTAATCAAATTAAAAAAACAGCCTGCCAAGGAAACCCTTAGACTTAGAAATTCTGGTGGTGACTCTCTTGGGTCCCTTCCCTTCTCGGGGGCTTTGTACCAGCACTTTGCTATCACTCAATAAACTTGCTCGGCTGCCCACCAGTCCATCTGGTCCACCTCTTCATTCTTCAAAGCGGCGTGATGAAGAGCCGCGCACCATGAACACTGACGGAGAAAAACACAGTGAGTTCGAGCACTGTGTTAGGTGAAGCGTTTACTTTAAAAAAGAAAAGAAAAGAAATGTAACAAAAATATTAAAAAAGAAAAAAAGAAAATGTGGATCAAAAATGAGGAGTACAAAAGATTGGTTTGAGACCATTCACTGATAAGTGCGTGGGTGTGTTTGTTGTTTTAGTATGTAGTCTTATCAGCATTTATTTTTTTAAAGGATTTCATTTATTTATTTGTGAGAGAGAGAGAGTGCGAGCACAAGCAGGGGGAGCGGCAGGCAGAGGGAGAAGCAGGCTCCCTGCTCAGTCCCATGAGGACTTGATCCCAGGACCTGAGCCAAAGGCAAACACTTAACTGACTGAGCCACCCTAGGCCTCAGTCTTATCAGTGTTTACACCTGTATGTTGATACATAATCCAGAGAGCAATGAGAAGGAAGAAAATGTTTTTTTTTTAATTTTTTATTGTTATGTTAATCACCATATATTACATCATTAGTTTTTGGTGCAGTGTTCCATGATTCATTGTTTGTTCATAACACCCAGTGCTCCATGCAGAACGTGCCCTCCTCAATACCCATCACCAGGAAGAAAATGTTTTAAGTGGCAGTTTCAGAAACCTGACAAAGTGGGAAGGGATGGGCGGGACCCACAACACAGATGAAGGAATGGCTATGCTTTCCAGGGCAGCAGGAGGGCAGAGGAAGATGGGGGTGAGCAGGGTGGGAAGTGGATTAGATGGGATTCTAGTTTGGTGCTGGGAAGTTGAGGGTTACACCATTTGATGACTTCTTTTTTTTAAAAGATTTTATTTATTTATTTGACAGAGAGAGACACAGCGAGAGGGAACACAAGCAGGGGGAGTGAGAGAGGGAGAAGCTGGCTTCCCGTGGAGTAGGGAGCCCGATGCGGGGCTGGATCCCAGGACCCTGGGATCATGACCTGAGCCGAAGGCAGATGCTTAACGACTGAGCCACCCAGGCATCCTGAGGACTTCTCTTTTCTTTGTAATATAAGAAGCAAGGCCATCTGCTGAAAATGCAAAGGAGAAAGGCCTAAAACTGGAGGTGAGTAGAACTTGCTTGCTGGATGGTGAGTGGGAGATGATGAATTTAAAAGTGTTTCCAGTCTGACTTGTGTATTCTCCAGCAGCAGGAACATGCCTGGATGAATACTTCAGGATTCTTCCAGAACAATGTGATGAAGACAGAGCAACAGGGTGACCTACAATGTTGGCAGCAATTATGGAAATAATGAATTATAGAATCTTAGCTGGAGGAAGTAAAGACTCGCGAGGACCAGTGGGTCTGGAGAAGGATGGTCAGTCCTTTGGAAGGCCTGATGAGGTTGGAGTAGCTGCTACTCAAGAGCTCAGTTTGTCAGTTAATGTTAGGAAATAAAGCTTAAAATGTGTGTTAGGGTCTCATTGTAGTAAGTCTTAAATGCTAAGATAATAACTCAAAGTTTCATTTCATTTCTGTTAGCAACATCTCTGGAATGCCTGCTGTATTCGGGACACTTTCATCGGCTAATGATACAAAGATCAATACAACCCACTGTTGAGAGGTTCACTAAGCCACTCCATGGTACTGCTGCCTCTGGATCTATTTTGTGTGGCCAAGCGGACGGCAGGGGCCTTGCACTGACACCAGCCCCTCTGGCAAGCTCCTGTGGTGAGCAGCCGCAGAGCCACCCGCAAAGAAGCAAAGAAATGTTAAGTTCCCGGTATCACTTCCCCAACAGCCCTTGTGATCAAATCTCCCTTGCCTTCCAGGGCCTGTATATCTTACGTACCCCTTAGATAAGAACCCTTGTGGGGCAACCCCTCCACCCACCCCCCGCCTCTTTTGGTTTGAATTGACCAGATCAGACCCCAGCCCAGGAACCCCAAAGCACTCCACCCAGTCCCTAATAAAGGCATGTGCCTCCCTAGGTCTGCATTCTCCCTTAACCTCCCCAGGTGGCCCCTCCAGGTATGCCCTGTACTTCCTCCAGGACCTATGAGTAATACATTTCTCTATTTCAATTTACCTACTGGCCAGCTTTTGAACTAAGGCTTACCAGGCTTATTCTGTACTAGGTGCTCCACTTAACAAAGTTAATTTAACAAAGCAGAACAACCACCCTCTGCCTTCAGGGAATTTACATCATTCTGGGAAGGGAGGAGTACAGCCAGTTAAGGTGCTGCAATGCAGTGAGTCAAGTTCTTTGTGACAGAATTACACAAAATAGGTAGAGAGAAAATGTAGACATCTGGGACGCCTGGGTGGCTCAGTCATTGAGCGTCTGCCTTCGGCTCAGGTCATGATCCCTGGGGTCCTGGGATCGAGCCCCGCATCAGGCTCCCTGCTCGGCAGGGGGCCTGCTTCTCCCTCTCCCACTCCCCCTGCTTGTGTTCCCTCTCTCGCTGTGTCTCTGTCAAATAAATAAATAAAATCTTAAAAAAAAAAAAAAGAAAATGTAGACATCTAATACAATTGGTAGGGGTATCAAACTCTGGGAAGTGTTCTTGAAGGATGAATTAATAGCGAGGAGAAGAGTCCGGTAAGGACACTGCAGGCAGATACTTTGAGGAACAGCAAGAGGTGAAGACTAGACTAAAGTGATGTTAATAATAGTAACTAGCTACTATCGATTTAGCAGTTACCATGTGCTAGGTAAGGTATGGCAAAGTTAATACCATCTTACAGGTCTGGAAGTGGAGGGGTTCTTAAGGAGGACAAGTGACTTAACCAATGATCACCAGTGAGTGAGCTTGTGGTCAGAGCTTGAATCCACAATGGCTGGTGTTCTTTTTTACCGCTCTGGGAGAGGGGAGGGGAGAAGAGGTAGCAGATGATGCTGGAGAGGTATATTGTATAAGGTCTTGTTTCTTAAGTTATGGGAGTTCTCACTGTCCCAAAGGCTACGGGGACAGTTAAGAATTTTAATCAAGACGTGACATGGTTGGATTTACAGTTTAGGAAGAATCAGATGATAAAAGGGAAAAAAAAAAGGCTTTTCCAGTACTGGAACTGGAGGCTGGAGTGATGAGTTAAGGAGTTGAAGTCCTGCTGGAGAGTTATAACAAGTACTGAGAGAGTGGTAACAGAGATGAAGAAGGAGCATATTTTTTTTTAAAGATTTTATTTATTTGAAAGAGAGAATGAGAGAGAGAGAGCACATGAGAGGGAAGAGGGTCAGAGGGAGAAGCAGACTCCCTGCCGAGCAGGGAGCCCAATGTGGGACTCGATCCAGGGACCCCAGGGTCATGACCTGAGCCGAAGGCAGTCGCTCAACCAACTGAGCCACCCAGGCGCCTGAAGGAGCAGATTTTTAAAAAAATATTTCAAGGTAGAAATGATAGGCCTGGGAAACCAACTAGAACTGAGTATTAGAGCCCCGCAGCTCAGAAATTTACACTGAGGGACGCCTGGGTGGCTCAGTCGTTAAGCGTCTGCCTTGGGCTCAGGTCATGATCCCAGGGTCCTGGGATCGAGCCCCACGTCAGGATCCCTGCTCAGCGGGGAGTCTGCTTCTCCCTCTCCCCCTGCTTGTGTGCTCTCTCTCTCTCTCTCAAATAAATAAATAAAACCTTTAAAAAATTTTTTAAAAATTTACATTGTGAAGGTAAAATACATATTTCATAGCACAGTTTGATACATAGTAAACATCTAATATGATAGCTCTACAATTATTCTCCAAATCTGAGAACACAGGAGACATATCTGAGGGGGAGGAATTGAAGAGTTTACTTTTAAGTGTGCATTCATTCATTCATCAAATATTCTGTGGAGCTTACCACAGTCACTGGGCATATAGCTGTGATCAAAGCAAAGTCTCTGTTCTTATGGAACTTACATTCTAATGAAGAGAGGCAGATATTAAACAATAACAAGGTAAATATGTCAGATGGCAGGTGTCATGGAGAGAAACAAACCAGGAAAAGGGAAATAGAGGTATCCCAGGTAGGATGAGGTACTTTTTTTTACCTGAGTTTATTTTCATATTGCTTATTTATTTTTTTAATTTTTTAAAATGTTTTAAAGATTTATTTATTTGTTTGAGAGACAGAGAAAGAGAGAGCAGGCAGGGGGAAGAGGGGCAGAGGGAGAGAGAAACTTAAGCAGACTCACACAGAGCACAGAGCCCGACGTGGGGCTCAATCTCACGACCCTAAGATCACGACCTGAGCAGAAATCAAGAGTTAGGCGCTTAACTGACTGTGCCACCTAGGCGCCCTGGTATTGAACTTGAAGTGACTTAGAACAGCTAAGGTGATTCCAAGTAGGCAAGTGGACACCCTGTACAGGTACCAAGGAGTAGTGATTCATTTCAGAGATAAATAATCAAAAGGGAGCATGGTATCATCATGAAACCAAGGAAAATCTATTCACTATTTGACCCATAGCAAGATAACAGACCAGAATCAAAATGTGTTCACTGGATTGAGAAGTCACTGGAGATCTTTCCCAGAATGCAGTGGGGAGCAGATGGTAAGAAAGGAAATAGACACCTTTTCAAGAAATTTGACTATGCAGAGAAGAACATGGGCTAGTCACTAGAGAGCACCATGGGGTCAGTGGTGCACGTGTTTTCTTCTTTTTAAAAGATGAAACAGGGGCGCCTGGGTGGCTCAGTTGGTTAAGTGACTGCCTTCAGCTCAGGTCATGATCCTGGAGTCCCTGGATCGAGTCCCGCATCAGGCTCCCTGCCCAGCAGGGAGTCTGCTTCTCCCTCTGACCCTCCCCCCCTCATGTGCTTTCTCTCTCTCATTCTCTTTCTCTCTCAAATAAATAAAATCTTTAAAAAAATAAAATAAAAGATGAAACAGATCAGTTTTGACATATTGAACAATCTGAGGAAGAAAGGGAGTGATTGTTAGATCAAGGTTCTTGAGGTGTAGAGAGATTAACCAAGACTACAAAGGGAAAATAGAAGTGTAGCAGATGTAAATGTAGTTTGAGTGAGTCTGATTTTAAAGCTTGATGATCTCCATTTTCTCTGGGAAGAGAAATTATCTCTTGCTGTGAGTTGGAAAAGGTTAAGAAGTCCGAGGAAACTAGAGGTCATTAGAGGTTTAAATGTAGGTGAACAGGGATCAGAGGTGCCTAAAAGTAAGTAGAGGAGTTTTTCCCAGGGGCACCTGGCTGGCTCAGTCGGAAGAGCATGGGGCTCTTGATCTTGAAGTCGTGAGTTCAAGTCCCACACTGAGTATAGAGGTTACTAAAAAATAAATAAATAAAAAAACTTGAGAGTTTTTCTCAGAAAGTCCTGCTAATGTTGAAGATAAAATGCTCCACAAAAGTAGAGATTCTGTGCTTTAGAGAGTTGGCTTTCGCAGTTCAGCCAAAGAGGCAGCATGGAATGAGAAGGGCAGAGACAATAAATAGGACAATTATAGAAAGAATTGGCAGGCAGGGCTAGAGGACTGGTCAAAAGAGTCATAAGCCCACAACTTCAAGGGGTAAGAATAAGGCAGAAAATAGAGAACATATAAGTACTTAACATTCTGAATGGTAATAAAGAGTGACAAGAGAATATTAGCTGGTCTCAATTTAAAATAATGTATTAAAATGTACCTTTACCAGGGTTGCCTGGGTGGCTCAGTCAGTTAAGCATCTGACTCTTGGCTTCGGCTCAGGTCAGGATCTCAGGGTCATGAGATCAAACCCCCCACCCGCCCTGCCTTGGTGCTCAGCGTGGAGTCTGCTTGAGATTCTTTCCCCCTCCCTCCTCCTCAGACCTCCTTCCCCACCCTCCCATCCCTGCTCATGAGCTCTTTTGCTAAAATAAATAAAATCTTTTTTAAAAATTAAAAAAAAATAAATCTACTTTACCAAAAACCTTTTAATAGCCATTGCCTCTGGGGAATGAAAAGGGGCCAAAGGTTAGACTGGAAGATTTTTTACTTTTGACTTTACATTCTTTCATACTAGGAAAGAATTTTACACCATGAACATATGTCATAATCATTAAAAAGCTAAAGAGGGGCGCCTGGCTGGCTCAGGGTTGTGAGTTCAAGCCCCATGTTGGGTGTAGAGATTACTTTAAAAAAAAAAAAGTGAGAGTATGCTTTAACAGGTTATGTGGTTATCTAGAGTATGTATGTATGTATGTATTTTAAAGATTTTATTTATTTATTTGAGACAGAGAGAGAGAGAGAACATGAGCTGGGGTAAGAGCAGAGGGAAAGGGAAGAGCAGACTCCCAGCTAGGCAGGGAGCCCAACGCGGGGCTGAATCCCAGGACCCTGGGATCATGACCTGAGCTGTAGGTAGACGCTTCACGACTGAGCCACCCAGACGCCCCTAGAGTACATATTTATAAAGAAAAGCATTGATACAGTGAGATTTTATGGCTAAAAGAGGAAAATTAGAATCTAAGGATCCTACCTCCTTTGCCACTCTAAAACTTTCACATTAGCCTGTAAACTTTGGATTTCCTGACACCCTTTCTCTTGTTTTCCTCCACTCTAATTCACTTAGGGCTGAACATGATGCCAACATATTTTAGCAAGAAAAAACAGTTGTTAAGAGAATGAATTTTAGGGGCGCCTGGGTGGCTCAGTCAGTTAAGCGTCTGCCTTCAGCTCAGGTCATGATCCCAGGGTCCTGGGATCAAGCCCCACATCGGGCTCCATGCTCAGTGGGGAGTCTGCTTCTCCCTCTCCCTCTGCCTGCCACTCTGCCTACTTGCACTCTCTCTCTTTGTCAAATAAATAAACAAAATCTTAAAAAAAAAGAGAGAGAGAATGAATTTTACACAGCATAGATTTCTCTAACTCAGTTGTACAGGTTGGGAAATGTCACTGAGAATCATGGAGGAGGACTCTAGGAGCTGGTAAAAGTTACATAGTAATGGTAACAGGGCATTCTTATTAAGGGAGCTAAAAGTCTAAGCTACTTCAAAGGTTAATCTGGACAACTTCCAAAGTCAATTGTTTACCTTACCTGTCCTTTTCCAGTCTTACATGACCCTAGCTGAATCAAATAACCATGTGTGATTTTTATCTAAAACATGCAGAAAACAGGGGCGCCTGGCTGGCTCGGTCAGTAGAGCACGTGACTCTTGATCTTGGGGTCGTGAGTTCAAGCCCCACGCTGGGCGTAAACCTTACATTAAAAAACACTTAATAAATAAACAAACAAATAAAACATGCAGAATACAGAGGGGGATAAATGAAAGGGGGCTTCTGCCTTACAGTTTCACTACCTAGTTCTATAGCGATTTTGCCAGGCGCCAAGTTGTTGTGTTGGCAGGACATACAAAAAAGTGTGCAAGTATTTAGGACAATGAGGATTATGCTTTCACATCTGAAGGTAGCACGTGTTATTAGAGCACTCGCTGAGCAAGATCTTGGAAAATTATCTTAATATTTATTGCACAGAGTTCTTATGCTATCACTGGATTTCAAAATGGGAGTTTTATACATTCTTTGAAGAACCTATTAACTGGAATGCAGGACTAGGCTAAACAAATGAGAAAATCGATGCTGTAACCTGAGCAGGCCCTTACAGCAATCAGCCAAATTTTATAAAGGATTGCTTTTATTAAATGGTTTACGAGGCTTTTATTTAGATTTCCCTTTGGTTTACAAATTTGGTTTATAGATCAAAGTTTTCCTTAACTTTGACAATTCAAATTTCACTACTCTATCTTGTTTACTTGCGACCCTAGTTTTTAGGGCAGGTGGTTTGTGGAGAAAGCTGATACCACCTGTGGCTAACTGAGGGCTTTTATTTGCTTTATGCAAGGTATCTTTCTCAGTATATGCAGGAATTCCCTTGCTACTGCCAACTGCCCCCTCTCCTCTTTGTTATTTGTGGAGGAGTGCTGGGAAAGTCTTGAACTTCTCCACTCCTCCTAAGCACAGATTTTACCGCTATTTATATGTGGGACTGAAATGCATTATCGATACATGCCAAAGGATTTTTTAGCATCGAAAATGTTTTAGCCCCTATTAATTGGCTTCTCAGGAATTTCTTACTGTAGTTTTCTGGATTTTTCCACCAAACCCATTTTTCTTATTTTGATAGCAAAGGGTAATTTGTTACAGATACAGGTGTAGAGAACTTGGCTTTTTGTCTTAGCCCTCTTGATAAATGATTACTGAATTGCTCCTTCATTTAATGTCCCACTATGGGACTTTCACCAGGTTTGAAAAGCATGTATTAAACAAGAGGCATGGCAACCATTCTCCTTGAATGAATAGTGCCATAAACACAACAGTCTACAGACCAACTGAATAAGCTAATTTAGCAATTGCCTGTGTATGCTAACCAGCTGAGGGATATTTCAATGGCATTTTTTAAAGGATGATATGTTTTATAAGAGTTAAAGAGCTTAAAATAATTACAATGGAATGCCACGTCACTTATTTTTTAGTATGAAGAAATACACACTTGGGCAGTGTTTGAAGTTAATCGGTTCAAGCAGTATTACTGGTAGTGGTGGTGGATAAAATCGTTGGCCTTTCAATGAATATAAAAAAAAAAAAGAGAGAGAGGGAAAGAGCAAAATTCTATTCAGAATTTATCCTTAAAGATGCAACAACCATCAAGACCAATTCTATGAGTAAGGCTGGAAAACTGCCATGGTATTAATATTAAATTGGTTTTATACATTAAAAGAAATATTGTCAAGAAAAACTATTTTAATAAATTATTTAAATACAGAGGATGGTACATCATTTATATGGTGTCATTGAGCAAATATGTCCAGATGCTTTCAAGGACACAGTGGTCTTAGTGGGAAATGTGCTTGTTCTGGATAGCGTACAGAGCTATTCAGTGTTTTTCAAAACACATGTTTAAAGATACCCTCATAATTATATTCTCTTGATACCTGATTTTTCAATTATGAAATTGCTAAACACGAACAATAGTAGTAATCCCCATACTATCACTCAGAATGACAATTATCAAGATTTTCCTACATTTACTTTATCTGTCCCATATAACGACTAAAGCAATTCTCAAATATCATGCCATTCACTGTTTTGTCAGTATGCATCCCTTGAACTGATATCACCTTAAAGGTATTGTCACATATTACAAAATAAAAATGGACCTTCTTTGCTATATCTCATCCGGAACATTGCCTAGATGTAGTAAAACAATTTTCTATCAGAAATACCTCAGGGGAAAGGCACCCGTGAATGGAGAGGCACACATCTCCTCTGAAGGCAGTTGTGTCTGTGCGATTTTCTTCTCATTGCCAAATTAGCTGAGGAAAAAAAGGGAAATATTAGCATTTTTCAGAAAATGAACTGTTGTTTGAATGTGCAGGGAAGTTTTGCATCCAAACTATGTTGTGATTATTTGCTACTTGTTCAGATGTGATTGTGACATAAAAATTAAGGTGATGCAAAAACACGAAATATATTCCTCACAGCTCATGTTTATAGCAGGACCTATTAGTAGTAACCTCCTCCTTCCACATGACTTCTTCCTAAATGCTCTTGGACCTTTCATCTTATGTAATGAATCAATCACAGATATTTTATAAGAACATTGTCCAAGGTGTTCTGTAGTTCAGAAAAGTTTGATTAGCAATTGCTATAAACTGTAAGAAGGGGTCAGCTGCTTTCTGAATTGCTCATTTGCACATTTTCTCTTATTTATGTAAAAGGGCAAACCGGGGGACGTCATTTGAAATAACCTCAGTGATCAAACTTCTGATTAACTAAAAGGGAGAGACTGAATTTTTAACCAGTTATGCACCCTTTTCTGCTCCAAATGTAGAAGTATATTACCAACTGAATAATATAACGTATTTGGAATAAATATTACCACCTTTCTATTGAAATGTGGGTTTGCCTTTTCCTGAGTCAGAAAACCTAATTTTTTTTTACTCACCAGTGCTTTGAAATCTTAGATATTTGGTTTTGAAGTAAAAGTGCATTAGAATGACTGCTTACTAATTCTTGTTGGTTAAGAACAACACAACACAGATCATCTTTGAAAAATGTGTCAAACCAATTAATATTATCTTGACCATAAATATTTTTGACATTTTTGGCTCTATTAGCACAGTAATACTAAAAATTGCATTTTTAAAGCAAGACATGTAATTATATAACTAGAAATAACAGCTATCATAACTGTTTTAAGATTTCATCTGCATTTTGTCACATGATTTTTCTGTTGTTAATTCAAATTGTTAACATTGCCCCACTCCAGCTAGCAACATGTTCTTCTAATCAGCCGCTTTGGATTTTGTATTTTACCTAAAAAATCCGTAAAAGTTTGTTGACCTCTGTAATGAATAGACCAAACAGTTCTATTTCTTTTTTACTTATAAGGGCAATGTATCTAAAATAGCTAAGGAATCAATTTTCTTTGAATTTAGAAAAAATAGTGGCAAAATATTTATCATCATTTTAAAACCCACCTACTTTTTAAAACATTCAAATAATAGACCTACCAGGAGAGAGAACATACTCCTGAAATCCTACACACTTACGAATACCTCTAAACACACCTAAGTGATTTTCAGCAGGAACATAATCATGCCCCCACCCACGGGCCCAAACAGGCAGAACCAAGTTACTCGGTACACATGGATCAAAGTCCTACCTGGTCTCTGTCCGTTGATAAGAAGAAGACTCATCGCGAAAAGCAGAAACGCAAAAAGGAATTGTTGCAACCTCATTTTTCTGCCGCACTAAAGTAGAGCAACAGCTCTCAACGTAAACCAGTCTTGGAATAGTCTGTGCGGTATCTGTGTGGCTCCCCTCACATTCTACTGACGAACCTCAGACAACTGCCAGAAAGGTTAATGATCACATCAGACAAGGTTACTGGTGCTGTGGTCGAGCCTCCCTCGGTCGCAAACCCCTCCTCCCCTCCTCCCCCTCTCCCACCCCCGGCACTCCCCTTTATTTCCATAAGCAAATATTGGTGAAATAAACCATTCAAGCGTGCGGTAACTTAGTGGCAGTCTACTAGGGAAGCGCCTAGGAGAGACTGACTTAAATTCAATTTGGGTGGAGAAATATGTAAAACAAGGCAGGGCTCGGCCCCCTCCCCTCATCATTTACATCTGTTTAAACTTTGCATTGCCCATATTGGTCCCACATGCAGAAACCAATCGAAATGACAGGAAGTCTCTCTTTTGTCCTCTTCAGAAGGAATTCTGCAGCTCTGACTTAAGACTCCCAAATACTTTGTGGCAGAACATGTGTTGAAATGCTTTCTCTTTACCAAACCCACTGCCAAGTGGTGCCTATTTATTCCAGATCTCTAAATTGCTTAATCTCTGCGGGTTTCTATCAATATCAACATTCCTGGGGGTTTAGAGTGTTCTGAAATAAACTTTCAGAAATGTTTATATTTTTATTTCGCAAAGTTCAGTTTAAAAAGTAACGGGGATCACTTTCATCTGCAATACCATCCAGGATTTTTTAAAAAGGAAGTTCAGGAAAGCCACAAACTCATGAAATCTGTGTTCTGTTAAAAAAAAGTATATGTAGTGGAATACCGGGCTAACATCACAGACACAGAAATGAGACGTGGAGAAAAGAGTTCTCAGTTCATCTCCCACTGAATTTGGAAGACGCGGGAACAGCCTAGTGTTGTCGCTCGCACACATGCACTGAGTTCTTTTATAAGCATTTCCTTGTCGTATGTAGCTGTTATAAATGGAAATCGCTCTACTTACTATAAAGTGAACCAAAAGATGGTATAGATACACTCTGGAATACAAGTAGAGCCAAAATACCAAATCTAAAGCATGTGCAACTTGTTGAAAGTGGCAAGGCACTCTAGTGCATTTTCTTTCTCTAGGTTCAGGTAGTTGATACACAACCTTGGGCTTTCAGAGATTTGAAATTAATGCATAATTCGTCCTAATGTCACGAGTCACTCTGTAAAATTCCTTGCCTGCCTAGTTATGCATGCACTTTATTACAGGCACTAGCATACAGAAATTCTTCAAATCACTTAAAATCCAAAGACTATTTGCCCATCGCGTGACTGGAAACCTAGTGTTAAAGGGTACTACATTCCTGTGCTGTATGTGTACATCGCTCCACAAAATCAATGGAATACAAGAGTTTGGACTTATGACATAAAAATGCATCGGGAAGGGGTGCCAAGATGGCTCAGTCGGTTAAGTATCTGCCTTCAGCTCAGATCAGGATCCCAGGGTCCTGGGATCCATCCCTGCATCTGGCTCCTTGTTCAGCAGGGAGCCTGCTTCTCTCTCTCTCTCTGCCACTCCCCCTGCTTGTGCTCTCTCTCTTTCTCAAATAAATAAAATCTTAAAAAAAAAATCCATTGGGGAGTCTGGCTGGCTCAGTCAGAAGAGCTGTGACTCTTGATCTTGGGATCATGAGCTCGAGCCCCACACTGTGTGTGGAGATTACTTGAAAATAAGTAAACTTTTTTTTTTTTTTAAGATTTATTTATTTAGGGTGCCTGGGTGGCTCAGTTGGTTAAGCAACTGCCTTCGGCTCAGGTCATCATCCTGGAGTCCCGGAATCGAGTCCCGCATCGGGCTCCCTGCTCAGCAGTGAGTCTGCTTCTCCCTCGGACCCTCCCCCCTCTCATGCTCTCTCTCTCTATCTCATTCTCTCTCTCAAATAAATAAATAAAATATTAAAAAAAAAGATTTATTTATTTGACAGAGCGAGACACAGCTAGAGAGGGAATACAAGCAGGGGGAGTGGGAGAAGGAGAAGCAAGCTTCCCGCCCAGCAGGGAGCCCGACGCGGGGCTCGATCCCAGGACCCTGGGATCATGACCTGAGCCGAAGGCAGACGCTTAAGGACTGAGCCACCCAGGCACCCCGAAAATAAATAAACTTTTTAAAAAGTAGTAAAAAATTAAAAAAAAGTGCATCATGAATCACAAAGGGTTTGTTAAAATTGTCACTTCCCCTTCAAACTTCTCAGTATAGCATATTAGAAAACAGCAAGCTAACAAAATGGAGTGTTAAGTCAAGCAAACCAACAGGATACCAATATAGATTTTGACAATATAACTTCAGGCCACTTTTAAGTATATTCCAAGGTAGAGTAGTGAGTTTTCTTTAGGATAAAATAGTGATTACCACAGACCGCATATATCGATTAAAATTGTTTATATTTCATTACCAGATGATAAACAATGAACTCCTAGAATATGGCCAACAAAAGCCACGCACTGGGGAAGATATATTTACATGACATCTCCATTGATCAGGATACACTGAAGTGTTGTATTTGTCATATAACTACTTTGGGGCATCAGGCTGGCTCAAGTAGGTGGAGCATGGGACTCTTGATCTCAGGGTTGTAAGGTCAAGCCCCATACTGGGTGTAGAGATTACTTAAAAAAAAAAAACTCTGTCATTTAACTATTTTGAACATCAATTTTCTTATTTTAAAAAATTGATATAAAATACGAGGTTTTTACATTTACAAAACTTAAGACATTATTTATTTATATGTCTAAATAGTATTCTTTCAAAAACAACTTAAGGAAGAAGATGATGATGGTGATGGTTATATTTAAGCAGTTGTTTTGGGTTATGCAGCAATAAAGTGTTATAAAGTCGATGGGCAAACTGAAATGCTAGACATTGAAGGACAATGACATGTGACCCAGTATTTTTAAGGAATGTGGGTCACCAGTGGTGGTAAATCATTCATGTTAGTATTGAATAACCAGACACGGAGAAATCTCAGTCGCAAAATGATTAGTGAAAACAATGCAAATGGCTCTGCAAACAGTGCTTGTAGCTGGCAATTAGATGAAAAGGATGAATCATCTTTGTTTATGTGAACAGAAACCCCCACTTCCACCCCACCTACAGCACAGGTCAGGCTCCTTTGAGTGAGCCAAGCACTGTCCTTCTAGGCCAGATACCAGACTAAGTGCATTACTTATATTACTTTACTTAGTCCTCCCCAAAACACTTTGAAGTACTACTCCCTGTTTATTGGTTGAGAAAATTATCAGCTAAAGAGGATGTGGTCTCCACGGCTATACAACTGGGAAAAGGAATAGAAGGAATTCAAAGTTCATTAACTGAGCTCTCAGCCATTTTCCTTTCTTCCCCTCTAAGGCCCAAAGCCTGGTTCTTATATTAATGGCCTCCTGAAGACATTACAAAAGTAAGGATATTTGGAACATACTTCTTGTACTGGATTGAATAGTGTCCCCCCAAAATTTATGCCAACCTGGAATCTCAGAATGTGACCTTGTTTGGAAAGAGGGTCTTTGCACATGTGAGTAGTTAAGACTGAGATCATACTGAAGTGGACTCGAAATCCAACATGACTGGAGTCCTTATAAGAAAAAAGAGGAGAGACGCAGGAACACACAGGAACACACAGGGACACACAGGAACACACAGGGAGAAGGCCATGTTGCAGCAGGGGCAGAGATTGGATTTATGTTGCTATAAGCCTAGGAACACCAAGGATTGTCAGCAACCACCAAAAGTTAGGAGAAAGGCATAGAACATATTCTCCCTCTGATCCCCCAAGAAGGAATCAAATGTGCTAACACTTTGGTTTTGGACTTCTGGCCTCTTGAATGGTGAGATAATAAATTTCTATTGTTTTGAGCCATTCAGTTTGTGGTACTTTGTTATAGATGCCCTAGGGAACCAGGGTGCCTGGGTGGCTCAGTCGGTTAAGCGGCCGACTCTTGATTTCAGCTCAGGTCAGGATCTCAGGCTCCTGAGATGGAGCCCAGCTTTGGGCTCCACGTTCAGTGGGAGTCTGCTCGAGTTTCTCTCTTTCTCCCTCTACCCCTTCCCCCCTTTCTCTCTGTCTCTCTAAAATAAATACATAAATCTTGAAAAAAAAAAGAACTATAGAAGCCCTAGGAAACCAATACACTTATCTATATTCATATATTCTATGAGCAGATGTATGGTCTGTATGATTCCACCAAAAACATACTTATTTTTATAGTGGCATGGAATGTATGCCAAGTATTTAACAAAAGTTATTTTTTTTAGATATCATAGTCTGATGATTTACGTTTCATCTCCATTTTACAGATGAGAAAACAAACTTAGAATTAAGTGATCTGCTCCAAATTAAATTAAATAGCTAATAGCAAAGCCAAGGTGAGGCTTGTGTCTATCTAGTCCTGGATCTCTAACTCCTTTGATTTTGATCCTGTGCCTTCATGTGTCCTAAGAGTTCCTGCCCCATCTGTCTTGCCTTCTTTTCCACTTGCATCTTAATATTTCCTTCTCTCTCTCTTTCTCTCCCTATGAATGTACTCTCTCTAACATAAAAATTCTCTCCCTGCCCAATTTCATTCATCTCCCATGCAGCCAGAAGTCTGAAATAAAGAATCCACCCTGATTGTTCTACTCTCTCACCACCTTCTCATTGTACATCTTCCTGATATTAGACTCCGATTTTCACTGCACTACTGAAACTTGTGTGTTTCATGTAAAATCATTAAACTTTCAAATAGGGCTTTTTCTGTGAAAACTTTCATCCACCCAAATTAGGATGGATTACTCTGTGCTAGCATTTTCCTCTTTTCGTATTTTTCTCATGCTGTAGGTGTCTTTTCTTTGGAAAGACCAGCTCTGTGTGTCCCGATGTTACTTAATTGAAGTCCTACTCATTGTTTAGGGTTTAGTTTAATTATTCAAGATCAGTCCAACAACTATTTTTTGAGCAATTAAATTACCACTATGTTCTGGGCTCTGGTTCTAGATATGAGGGATAAAATGAAGAATCAGACATAGTCCCCACTCTTAAATTTAATGCTTATTAAATTTTATCTAATTTCATTTAACTTTTAAAAATAAACTCATTAGGTCTCCTCTATAAGCATTTTCTGATTCCTGCCAACTGAAAGTGATTTCAGTTCTCTTCTGGGGATCTGGAAAATTTCCTTTAGTTATCATAGCCTTTTCACCACCGTAGCACCTAATGCCTCCCTTGTGGGCCATAGTACATTCATCCTGGTCTGACAGTTTCTTGAAGACATATGAACGTCTGCAGAAATAAAAACTCCTTGAGTGGAGACTTATTCTTTCACCTTTTGATGTCTTCTCCAGAACCTAGAAATATTAAATATAGAAGTCATGAGATATTAAAAAAATAAATAAATAAAGGGGTGAGAATTTAAAACCAGTATGGCTCCAGAGTGAATACTGGAATAAAGAAAATGAACATGTGAAAAATATCCACCTGGAAAAGGTGAAAAGGAAAAAGAAATGAAACAAGTTCAGGAATTAATTAGAGCAATACTAGAATGGTAGTTTATGGAGATTGATCTAGATAAAGATAGAACAAGGTGTCTTTCAAGTCTGAAAAGCTGTATTCTGTAACTATAGCTCTATAACCCATAGAGTGTTAACTCCATGAAGGTAGGAAATTTTGTCTGTTTTCTTCATTGCTGTGTCTTCATTATACAGCTTATTGTTTTTGTTTTTTTTCTTTTTTCTTTTTTTAAAAGTAGGCTCCACACTCAACTTGGGTGGGGCTTGAACTCACCACCAGAGGATCAAGAGTTGCACGCTCGGCGGACTGAGCCAACCAGGCACCCCATATAACTTATTGTTAAATAAATGAATTAGTAAAAGTCCTGTCTTCTAAGTGTCCTAGTGTAGTAAAGCAGATCTTAATAGTATCAGGATCTGCTCTTGATTCCTGGCTAACCACCTGTCTCTTTTTGTGGTGGAATTAGCTCCTGCCCACGGATGGAAACATTTATTTATTTTACTTAAGATTTTATTTATTTATTTGAGAGATAGAGAGCACGAGAGGGAAGAGGGTCAGAGAGAGAAGCAGACTCCCCGCTGAGCTGGGAGCCCGATGCGGGACTCGATCCCGGGACTCCAGCATCGTGACCTGAGCCGAAGGCAGTGGCTTTAACCAACTGAGCCACCCAGGCGCCCCGGATGGAAACATTTAAACCAATCCTGGTGGAGACGGACTATGGTGTCAGCGAGAGTCTATCTTCCCACGAGTGTTTCCTCTTGGATTCCTGGTTGCGTGGCTGGTGTTGACTACTTTTCCTAATACCTTGCCTAGATTTCAGCTACCTGCATTCAGCCTTATTTCATCCCAGTCTTCCTTTTTTTCCACTTCTCTGCTTTCTGATTCTCGCTGGATTTTGGACCAATACATTGGTTGACATCTGGTTTTGGTATACATTTTTCTTTTGACCTTAAGTTCCATTTTAACCACTTCTGGGTCTAGATCAATCCTACCCTGCTTTTTGTTTTCATTCCCCACATTTGTTCTCCCGGGCCTCCCTTAATTATTTACCGCCGTTCTTGGGCCCCAAATTAACAGTGAAGAGGAGTTAACAACCAAAATTATAGAAAAACAAAATCACATATTAAATAAAAAATTTTTCATTTGAAAATTTGTGTGACCAAAGTTGGCATTCTCCCTACTTAGAAGAAATGGTGAATTAGACATGTTGAACATATCAAATGTATAAATTTAGAATATTGAGTGTGGTAAAACATGTATTCAGTACAATGCTCACTCAAACATTTTCCCAGGATGTTCTTGGGCATATGCGCTGGTTGAAAAAACATTACTGATCATAAATGCTGCATTGAGCTAACATCTGAGCCAAAATATATATTTTCACAAGAAACCATAAGTCCGAAAAAAACAAAAACATAACCAGAAACAAAAAAACCACACACACTTTTGAGAGTACAGATATCTTCCTAATCCTCATATGCCTGGCAAACCAGAAAAAAATAACATGGTCATGGATGTAGGAGACTCTCAATTATATCATGTACAAAAGCAATAGAGGTGGCAACATATCTGGAGCATCCAGAGAGCCCCCTACCTTATTATGGTGATTCTTATTTACTGGGTTAAAGTGGTTGACCAAACGGCATCAAGAAGACATTTCTTATTATGGTACATACTAAAGGATATTGGTGATCTTTACATATTTTTCCAATGAAAACCAAATTAGGTAAAAATTATTTAATTGACATAGAAGAGATCCCACTTAGTAGTATTTCTTTCTTAAAAAAAAAATAAGTGAGGGGCGCCTGGGTGGCTCAGTCAGTTAAGCATCAAGAGTTCGGCTCAGGTCATGATCTTGGGGTCCTGGGATCAAGCTGCACATCCGGCTCCAGCTCAGCGCAGCGTCTGCTTCTCCCTCTGCCTCTGATCCTCCTCCCTTTCTCTCTCTCTAATAAATGAATACAATCTTAAAAAAAAAGGATTTAAAAAAACAAATAAATAAGTAAGACATTTTGGGTTTATCTTCTCTACCCCTACTTTTAACCTTGCTATATGCTCATTTTTATAAAAAATGTCTCAGGAATTTTCATAGTAACCCCTAAGCAACAGTCACTGTTTATTGGATGCATTATATATATGATATAAAACTTCTAGTAAACCTTGTGTTAGGATTCTTTAAGGGTGTATTTAAGACTTTGAGATTATGGAACTTTGAAAGTCTTTTGAACCCTAAAGCTTGAGTGGTCTAAAGTGCAACATTAAACCAACAGATTAGAAACTTGGCTTATGATTTTGCTCAACACCAAAAATGAAGATAGTTTGGTGTCATGGAAATAGCATGACCTTGGGAGTCAGGCAACTTGAAGTTTTAGTCCTGGTTCCTGTCACTAAGTCATATGGTTTTGGCCAAGTTTTTTTTTTCAGATCCTTCACTTAAAAAGTGCGGCATTTAGACTTTAAATTTACAGAATCTTAAGTTCTCTGAAACCCCAGCTTTTGGCTCCACTTTAATTTCCTCTGGCTGAAAATTTAAGAGGGTCCATTAATTTATTTAATAAACATAAAACGAACACTTCGTATATGCAGAGATTTTGTTGCAGTTTATGAGAAAGAAAAAATGTAAGCCCACAGCATCCATGTCTAACAGTAGGGTGGTATCATACTAATTGATGTGTGGTTGACAAAGTACAGAAATTTTTGTTGATCAGTTTCCAAGTATTTTATCCTTTCAACCCTGACCCTTATTTCACTCCCTAGTAGTATGCTGCAAAGTATCATTTTTCTTTCTCAGAGAATCCAGTCCAATTAATGTTATCCCAGGATGCTCAGCCCAGTTCTTTAGCACTGCCACACTTTGCCTGTGTTCCCGATAACCAGTCCAGAATAATTTCCAACTCCCTTTCTACCCGAAGTGCCCACATGGGCTATTTGATAAGAACGTTGGATACGGTTCTCTGTCGTGCCTCTTGACCTGACTAGAATGGGTATTTTATTGTTTATATTATGTTGTGACTTCTGCATTCCCCAAACTTGGCACCTGAACTGGAAATGTTTGTGATCAATCACTCAAGTACTGTGACCGTTTTAGATTTGTTGAGCCCATATTACACACACACACCCCAATATTTAAACCAGTTTATGTGCTTTTGAAGTCTGATAAAAGTCCTGGAAATAGATCTAGGAGGAATATTAGAAATGAAGTCGGAAAAAAAAAAAAAGGAAAGAAAGAAAGAAAGAAATGAAGTCCAATCTGCTCTCTTTCTCTCAGTGAGAAAACTGGCATCCGATGGCTTGCTGAAACCAAAGCAAGTTAATGATAGAACAAACATGCCCCAGTTATGGTTCTTGGTAGAAGCAAGTTTACGGGAAAGATCCTTTCTGTATCACCTGCTATATGCCAAGCATTATAGGAATTTTACTTGAATTAACTGACTTAATCTTCATAACAACCCTCTTCTACTTGTTTTATGAATTGGGCAACGTAGGTATAGAGGGATGAGGTGGTTTTCCAAGGTTATACAGTGAGTCAACAACACACCTAGCATTTGAATCCAGGCAGCGAGACCACAGAGTTGCTAACTACTTCTCCACAGATGCAGGAGTAAAACAATCCTTATCACATGTTAAACTTGGTGAAGTTTCCCTAAGTATTTACAGTGAAGATAATTTTGTATTTTTAATAAAGCTTTATTTGAATGTTATGTCTTATTAATGCACTTGTCTTCCAGTGAACAAATCATCCTGGATTTCTGACTCTGCTAAACTCCTGGTCAAATGTTATTTTTAGAAATATAATAGAGAGTTATAGAATATGCAGGCATGTACTTAAAGAAATTTATTTAGGTTAGGCTAGTACTTTCTCGTGAATACTTTAAGACGTCCAATTCCTCTATAAGACAAGCACAAAAATCTGTTATAGCACGAATACAAATTCTCTATAAAAGACTGGTATACTAACTTGGGAAGAAGTAAACTAGATGAATAATTATAGGTGTGTCCTTTTATTTCTGCATCCTTTCTTACTGAGATCAGAACTCCACTGTGAAGTTAACTTCTTTTTAAAATCTTGTAAGCCAGCACATACGGATCCAATTACTTAATTGTCTGCAGAGTTGTAATGACAGTCACTTCTACTGGTTTCAGCCAGTCTGCCAAATCTCTAGAAGCAAACGGAGGAATGGCTTCTCTAACTTGACCCTTTGTCCTTTTTGGAAGAAGCCAATCTGCAGCAGATGCAGTGTGTGTGTGTGTGTGTGTGTGTGTGTGTGTGTGTGTGTGTGTGTGTGTGTGTGTGTGTGAAGGAAAAATGTTTATGGCAATCTGGTCATTTGAAAAGGAAAAGACTAAAGTGTGAAGTAAAAGGGAAGAATGGGAAGATGTAAGGAGAGAAAGAAAGAGCAGAGGCACCAGGACAAAGAGGAGGCTAAAAGGAGAGAGCTTGACTGTGAAGGAATTTCGATGGAGTCTGTATTTGTTTAGTTCTAGGAAAATCTGTTTTGCAAATGTAGTTACCATACAACATGATTGCTCTTGGTAAAATGTAACCCAAAAGCCATAGCAAGTTAAACGGACTTAAGCAAGTTATGGAGCTGGAGTTACAATCTTTCAAAATACTTTGCTAGTCATCTAATCACACCTCAGCAAGACAGGCGGAGAGGGTCGTTAACATATCAATGTTTCCTCCTGATTGTAGCAGAGGACAATGGAGTGTTATTTTCTTTAAAACCTCACTTTAAAAATAAAATTGACAAAGGTGATTGACCTCTTCACTTTGTTTTCTACTGAATCCCTGTTCTGTTTTTCAGATTCCTTTTTAGTTTCATTTTTTTTAATCATTTCATTTCAATCAATAAAATGGGGGGAATCTCAAGGCAGAATTACTAAAGAGTTGGCTTTCTCTTCTATCTTTCTGGAGACCGTTTACTTTTAATGATTTCTCAATGCTACCTACAGATTAAAAATGAAGTATGGATAATGCTGGGTGTGGTTTGCATAAACTATCTCTCACATTGTCATGAAGATCTGTGTTAGCAAATTTTGTCCTGCCCTTACAGACCCACTATGGTGGGTTAGTGAAAGGTAATATGTTTTTTATTCCCACACCAATGGTTTTTCCTTCTTCCACCTGGGAGTGAGTGTCGATCAGATTCTAGCCAGCCCCTCTTGAATACACGTAGAGACCCAATTATTTTCAACATAAATAGCATTACTAAGTGGTATTGTTCAAGTACATAATAGATAGGATGCACTGATTCATAAATAAGAATGCCAACGTGACTTCATGGTCTAACTTCAGCTAATGACTTAACAGCAAATAGGCTTTCTAAAGATTTTTATTTTTAAGTAATCGCTACACTCAAAGTGAGGCTCGAACTTACAATCCCCAGATCAAGAGTCCCATGCCTTGGGACGCCTGGGTGGCTCAGGGGGTTAAGCATCTGCCTTCGGCTCAGGTCATGATCCCAGGGTCCTGGGATGGAGTTCTGCATCGGAGCCCGCTTCTCTCTCTGCCTGCCACTCCCCTTGCTTATGCTCTTTCTCTCTCTCTCTCTCTGACAAATAAGAAAAATCTTAAAAAACAAACAAACAAAAAGAGTCCCATACTCTACCAACTAAGCCAGCCACACCCCCCTCCCGCAAATATGCTTGCTGAGTTATATAGTTCAGACAGTGACTTAGCACAGGTGCCACATACAGCTTTGGGGGACGTTAAATCAACATCCTTGATATGGCTATTTTATCATTTGACAGAAAAGTTCAGTTCACCAATAACAAATACTTCAATAATAAAAATAGCAACCTTTTAGTGAACTCATGGTATGTGACAAGCACCACGAATTCATACATTGTTTTATATCATCCATAACAACACCAGGAAGGCGAAACTATTCTTTCAATAAATAAATAAATAAATAAATAAATAAATAAATAAATAAATAAAATAAAGTGGGAAAAAAAGAGAAACTATTCTTTCCCCCTTTTTTTTTTTTTTAAAGTAAGCTCTACCCCCAACATGGGGCTTGAACTCACTCACGACCTGGATCAAGAGTCACATCGTATCTATAGTCTGAGCTAGCCAGGCACTCCTCTTTCTCCATTTTACTAGCAGTGAAACTGAGCCACAGAATGGTTAATAACTTGCCTACCTCCTGAGGACTAAGAGGCTCGGTCAGACTTAAGACCCAGAGCCTACACTCATAACCACTGTTTAACCTGCAGTTTCCAATAAAGTAGCTGGTTTACCGATATGGAAATTACTCTCAACACAACACAGTTCAGCTATGCTGGGCATGTACAAAGAATAAACATTAAGAATGTAAAGATAAATGCATCGTGGGGTGCCTGGCAGTCTCAGTCAGTACAGAGTTCAACTCTTGATCTCAGGGTTGTGAGTTTGAGCCCCACGTTGGGTGTGGAGATTACTTAAAAGAAAAATAAAATCTTTAAAAAATGCTCTTTGTGAGCAAAGTCATAAATGGTGAGAGGCATTTTGGATAGATTTCCTACACAGAAGAAAATCAAATATGGCCCCAATTCCTTCCAAGTCCTTTGTAGCGTAACCTATCCATCTACCCTTACCTTCTACTCTTCCGCTTCCCTTCGTATGGTTCATTGCTTATAAAACCTATACCTTTTCCTCCCACAGGGTCTTTGCACCTGCTTTCTCCCTTTCTCAGAAATCTCTTCTTCAGATCTTCACATGGATAGTGATGGGGTTTAAGACATTATACCCCAAAATATGTCACCTGGCATACCAAATATCTTAAGCTGAAGGAGTTTGAGAAAATAGCGAAGCAGGAAGTTCACTCTGACGTTTCCCTCGTCCCATACCTCATGAAATAGGTGATAAAGAGCTTATGTGAGAGGTGCCCTTCCTATACCTAGAGGAAAGGTGCATCCTTATCTCCTAAGTCAATGGGGCCCCAAGAAAAATCTGAACAAATAGGCCTTCCTAAAATATCCCCCAGTTTAAACTTAGCTCATACTCTACCCTGTCACAGATCTACCTGACTGTCCACTCTTCATCAAACCTAGCATAGAAGTACCTGTTTCTTTGGTTCTTCATTTTCTTCAGAAGGCTCCCATGTCATGTAAAACTGATATTAAATAAATTTATATGCTTTTCTCCTGTTACTCTGTCACTTCAATGTTCAGACCCAGCCAGGGACACTAAGAGGGTCAAGGAAAACTTTTTCCTTCTGTACAGTAGCTTTTCCTTGTGCTCTCTGCCACTCCCTTTACTTATATTCTCTCCTACTGTCCTGTTTTCTTATCTTTGGCACATTTAATGCAATCTTAAATTTATTTATTTATTTGATGGTCTCTCCCCACTAGAATATAAATTCTTTGAAAGTAGGGATCTTGT
The DNA here is from genome assembly GCF_037043125.1 of Eumetopias jubatus. NCBI lineage: Eukaryota > Metazoa > Chordata > Mammalia > Carnivora > Otariidae > Eumetopias > Eumetopias jubatus. The sequence continues at coordinate 63,781,194 of NW_028274808.1, forward strand.
CTTCTGTGCTCATTCTATCCGTAGACCCTAGAGGAATGTGTGGTACATAGTTAAGTACTCAATACGCACTTGATGGCTAAGGAATGCAAAGACATTCTCTACAGGAGTCCTGCCATCTGCTGTTCTGTGTTTACCCTGTCAGTCAGACTTGAACATCCAAGCTTTACCACAGGAACTCCAAAGTGCATTTTTGTTGTGGAGAAGAGGAATTTGAAGACTTTGTTGTCACCGCAGGAAACCCCTCGACTTTTGCTTTAATACTGCATGATAATACCTTCACCTGTGTTCATAAACATTAACCTTTATAAGTCCCAAACACCTAACTCCAAGTAGCAAAATAGAAAAAAGTGATGCATGCACTTTATATCTGCACTATGTACAAGGGAACTGATTTGTTTTTAGTAATCGTAAAGCAAAGAAGGGTTGAAAAATAAAGAACAAACAGAAGGTAATTTAACATTTCTTCAAAAAATAGCTGACTTTTGAAGGCCTTTACCAGATTGGGAAATTATATTTTCCAGAGTAGATTCCATCTTCTTTGTATATGCTTTTATATTCTGACCACCCATGCTACAAACCATTTTTATGACTCAACTGCATTAAGTTCAGGGGCAAATGTTTATATTGTAATGTAGTTGGGAAGTTATTTTTCTTACTTTGGGAAAGCATCTAATTTACACGGCTTCCAGACTAAGGTAAGGGTTAAATCCCGCAAGAGTACTCCGTCACTGTCCACACAGAAGAGAAAATACCGCCCAGAGCTGCCTCATTGTATGCTGAAGACCTGTCTGGTGGATCACAAAATGCCAGACAAAGGGAGTCATTCAAATATACTGTCCACTCCCTTTGTGTCCAGAGAATCCGAAAACAACCCCCAAGTGACAAAGGTCAGCTCTGGATTAATGACTGGTACCTTTAATTTATGCAAATGTATAAAGCTTCAATCTATGTACTTTACAAGTTAGATTAATAGTACCCATTTCAGGGATTTTTTTTAAACCCTGAGAAACTAAAACACTTAGGTCTGAAGGAATCAATTACTTTGGTTTCAAAACCATGTCCAGGCTTTCCGATAATAAACTACAGAAGGGGTATCGAAAAGGCCCTTTCATATTATTTTTATTTCCTCTGAAATCTTAGGGTTTAAGCACAAGGAAGTATTTGAGCTTAATTATTATTTTATCATGTTGGCAAAACTGCTGGTCTCATTCTCCGTGAAATTTGCCTGCGCTAACAGAAGGGTCGCATATGGGACATATGACAGTAACTTACCTCACTAGCTTGGCACTATGACTCCTGATCAATAACATCTAAACCTCCTTCGTTATGATTTTGGAATTTTGAGTCCTTGATCTTTCTGTACCCTTGTCAAATTTAATAAGGCTTAGAGTATAGAAAAAGTGCAAGGAGCAAGAAAAAAAGGACTCATAATATTACCACTTAGAGGCAGTTGCTATTCATATTTTGGAGTATTCCTTCCCTTTTTTAGAAAAAAAAAATTTGTCCCCTCTTCTGGTCATTCTCATGTTGCCCTGTATCCTAATGAAAATGTCACTCTACGCACTTGATGACTAATTGTTCTCATTCTGTACTTTAGAGTAATAGCATGGGAATGTTTCTGTGGCTAAATTTTGTCCTGTAATGAATAGCCCTAAAAAAATTGTGCCTGGTTTCTAGATGTTTTCCTTCTTTTTTTTTTTAAATGAGAGCTCAGAATAACTTATAAATAAATAAATGATTCATAGAGAAAATAAATATTCTGCTATGAAATTGCATTATTCCAAATTAGGGTAATATGTGATATTTACTTCTAGAGAAACAAAAACTTAGGAAAGAGTCCCCTCAATTAACGGAGTTCCTTTTGGAAGGAATCCAGGTTTTGAGTAGAAAATACAGTCAAAGGGGGCACCTGGTGGCTTAGTTGGTTAAGTGGCTGCCTTGGGCTCAGGTCATGATCTTTGGGTCCTGGGATGGAGCCCTGCATGGGGCTCCCTGCTCAGCGGGGAGTCTGCTTCTTCCTGCTCCTCCCCCCTGCTCATGTGCACACATGCTTTCTCTTTCAAATAAATAAATAAATTCTTGAAAAAAAATTTTTTAAAAAGACAGTAAAGGAATAAAGAGAGGACTGTTAATGGTTTCCAGTTAATTAAAATTGGTGCTCAGACTCATAGAAGAACAGCATTTGACTTCTCACTAGTTTCCATTTGTGTATAAAAAATAAAGTTCTGAATTAAATCTTAAATCATGAAACAAGAACCTACTAGACTGACTTTATTTAACTCCACAACATTGCTCAGTTGCAAAGCTGTTTCTATTTTTCTTTGTCCTAGAATAAGATAATGTGTTTTTTTGGTGTAGCTGGTGTTAGTTTCATTCTCATTAAGAGAGATCTTATCAGAATATATTGACTGTATACACATATAATTTTTAAAGATTTTATTTATTTATTTGACAGAGAGAGAGCAGGAGAGCACAAGCAGGGGGAGCGGCAGAGGGACAGGGAGAAGGAGAGGGAGAAGCAGACTCCCCACCGAGCAAGGACCTGGATGTGGGGCTCAATCCCCGGACCCTGGGATCATGACCCGAGCCGATGGCAGACGCTTAACCGACTGAGCCACCCAGGTGCCCCTATATTTACTATGTATTGAGATGGACAAGTCAAGAGTACTTAGTGTTTGTGGTGGGTGGGGCATGGGAGGGATGAATTCAGACTTAACTGAATTGCTGGCCTTCTTCTCTGACCATTACTCTTCCCAGCCATTTCTTTCTATGGAATTTAAATGTGAAAAGTAATTTTCATATAAACTTAGAAAATTAAAAAATATATATATTTTTGAAGATTTTATTTTAATTTAATTTTCTTAGCGAGGGATTGAGAGAGAGGGAAGGGGAAGGGCAGAGGGAGAGGGGGAGAGAGAATCCTAAGCTGTAATAGCTGTCCTCTGTGGACACCATAGTTCCCCAATGCTGAGCTGTGGTGTAGGAAATGTTTTACTGACATCATTTACAGTGACATTTTGTGCATGTGACAGGAAACATCATCTGCATATTTCACATGAAAGTGATGGGACGCCTGGGTTGCTCGGTCCGTTAAGCATCTGCCTTCGGCTTGGGTCATGATCCTGGGGTCCTGGGATCGAGTCCCGCATCCGGCTCCTTGCTTAGCCGGGAGCCTGCTTCTCCCACTACCCCTCCTCCGCTTGTGCTCTTTCTCTCTCTCTGACAAATAAATAAAACCTTTTAAAAAAAGGGACACCTGGGCGGCTCAGTCGTTAGGTGTCTGCCTTCCGCTCAGGTCATGATCCCAGGGTCCTGGGATCGAGCCCTGCATCGGGCTCCCTGCTCAGCAGGAAGCCTTCTTCTCCCTCTCCTACTGCCCCTGTTTGTGTTCCTTCTCTCCCCCTGTCTCTATCTCTGTCAAATAAATAAAATCTTAAAAAAAAAGAAAATGAAATGTGCTTTTTAAAAAGAATGTGGATAATGTCTCATGTGTTTTTCTATTTCCTTGTCTTTTCATTTATTTTAATTTTTGGATATCCCATTTTATTTCAATAAAGGCAGTATAATATAATAGTTAAGAGCCTCATAATCTTCCATCAGAAAAACTGGGTGCAAATTTTAGCTCGTGTTAACTGTGTATTTAACATTTCTTTTCTGATAATAGAGACCAAGTCTGGTAGGAAAGGGGTGAAGAATAAATGAGAATGCAGGTCAAGCACTCAGTACAGGGCCTAGCAAACAAAATGCCAGCTTTCATTATTTTTCTCCCCCCTTTTAAAGCAATGTCTACACCCGACGTGGAGCTTGAACTCGCGACCCCAAGATCAAGAGTCATGTGCTCTATTGACTGAGCCAGCTGAGAGCCCTGACTTTCACTATTAATGGCAGTTCTACTACACTTTAAATTACATTCAGGTTGAGACAACAATGGCTGGCAAAAGACATTCAGTGTGTGAGCACAATCTTGCAAAACGTCCAGTTCTTTCATTTTGATAACATGATCCACTAATCCCTTCTCCTGCTGCCTGATTCGCCTGTCAGGGTAGGAGGTGTGAGAGAAGGAATAGAAGATTTTGTTTGTAACTTTTTTTTTTTAAGATTTTATTTACATATTTGACAGAGAGATAGAGAGAGTGCCCAAGCAGGGGGAGCGGCAGGCAGAGGGAGAGGGAGAAGCAGACTCCTCGCCAAGCAGGGAGCCCAACGTGGGACTCGATCCCAGGGCCCTGGGAACACGACCTGAGCTGAAGGCAGATGCTTAACCAACCGAGCCACCCAAGAGCCCCTAACTTTTTTTTTTTTAGTTTTTTTTAGTAATCTCTACACCCACCATGGGGCTCGAACTCACAACCCCAAGATCAAGAGTCATATGCTCTTCTGAGTGAGGCAGCCGGGCGCCCCAGGAACAGAAGATTTTTATTTTTTAGTTTAAAATTAAAAAAATTTTTTAGGTAGGCTCCACGCCCAACGTGGGGCTCAAACTCACAACCCTGAGATCAAGAGTCACATGCTCTACTGACTGAGCCTGCCAGGTACCCCTAGATTTAAAAATGTTTTTTTTAAAGGTTTTATTTATTTATTTGTCAGAGAGAGAGAGAGAGAGAGAGAGCATGAGCAGGGGGAGCGACAGGCAGAGGGAGAAGCAGACTCCCCACTGAGCGAGGAGTTCAATGGGACACTGGGATCATGACCTGAGCAGAAGGCAGATGCTCAACCGACTGAGCCACCCAGGCATACCCCCCAATTTTTTTTTTTTAAGATTTTATTTATTTGACAGAGAGAGACAGTGAGAGAGGGAACACAACCAGGGGGAGTGGGAGAGGGAGAAGCAGGCTTCCCAGGGAGCCCGATGTGGGGCTCGATCCCAGGACCCTGGGATCATGACCTGAGCCAAAGGCAGATACTTAACAACTGAGTCACCCAGGCACCCCTCCCCCCAATTTTTTATTAAGTAATCTCAATGCCAACTTGGGGCTCAAATTTACAACCCCACATGCTCTACTGACTGAGCTAGCCAGGTACCCCAAAGATTTGACAATAAAAAGAAGGAACAAAATAGAATCTTTTTTATCCAGTGGCAGAAGCTAGGGGGACATGGCATCACATACTGAAATGCGTAACATTAAGCTTTTCATGATTCCCGGATCCTTAACCATCTTGGTACTTTCACTGCAAATGTCTAATAATTATCTTTCCAGAGCTCTGACTTTAATCCTCTACCTGAAATGCGTTCTATATTGGAGTTTAGTGATGTCTCTTTGAAACTCAGCAGTGTGGTTTCCATTTCCTTAATCCCCTGCTCTGTGAAACACCCATGTTCTCTTGCTCCTTCTCGTAGTGATGGATGTTTATGTCTGTGTTTTCCATTTAGTAGGGATTTGACTCAACCGTAGCCAAGCAGCATGTCAGCGCCTACATTTCCTGCAGCCCCTTCCAGATTGCTCCCTCTAGTGGTGAATGGTGCCCAGGGTAGAAATATCTAGAGCCTTGCCGCTTTCGAAAAGAGAGTGCTACCTAAAGAGCCAAGGTAGCACAAGCACCGGGTTGACAATCAGAAAATTTGGTAATGTCTCAGTGCTGTCACTTACTCCCTGAGACAGACCTAGCATCATTTTCCTGTATGACTTGCGAAAGTCATGAAGTCTCTTTGAGCTCCACTTTTATTACCTGTTAAATGAGTATATTATTCATCCATCTTCTCTTGAAGGATCATTGTGAAATACTGAAAAATGAGCAAATTGATTTAGCAGAACTCGGTTGCATGTCTATTACATGTCATATATATTTTATTTATTTTTAAAGATTTTATTTATTTATTTATTTGAGAGAGCGAGAATGAGAGAGAGAGAGAGCACATGAGAGGGGGGAGGGTCGGAGGGAGAAGCAGACTCCCCGCTGACCAGGGAGCCCGATGCGGGACTCGATCCCGGGACTCCAGGATCATGACCTGAGCCAAAGGCAGTCGCTTAACCAACTGAGCCACCCAGGCACCCGTCATATATATTTTAAATAGTTTATTTATTTGAGAGAGAGTGTGCACACAGGAGCAGTGGGGGAGGGGCAGAGGGAGAAGCAGGCTCCCCACTGAGCAGGGAGTCCGCAGGGTGTCATCCCAGCACCCTGGGATCATGACCCCAGCTGAAGGCAGACACTTAAGTGACTGAGCCACCCAGGCGCCCTTACATGTCCTGTATTAAGACAATTTATACAAAGGGATCCCATAAACTGTAAATAATCATAGGTATTAGCTAGTCCTTTTTAGCTAATCATAGGTATTAACTAGTCCTTAAATGCAAGGAAGGAGTGTGGCCGAGCAAAGGAGGAAGTACCCTTTGTATTTAGCTTGCTGGGATGGCTGGAAGGGGTTGTCACGAAGGCCCAGTTGGTTACAAGGTATTGGGGATGCTGCCTCCTCTCTTGCAGATGCAGCCCAAGTTCCTGCTTCCAAGGAGTTGCTGGTGATATAAATTCCAGGACACAAAAGCCCCACACTTTTCATAATGGGTTTCAGGCCCATTACTGGTAATAATTTAAAATTGTTAGAATTCATGGCTAAAGGGAGATGTTTCTGCTTTTCATTAGATGTCACTGAACAGGTGCTGAGCTCTGCAGTCTTTAATGACTTCCAGGCTCTGCTAAGTCATATTTAAAAGTAAAATATTTGAATTCCTCCTAACTTTTAATAGTCACATTAGTGGGAGAGTTAAAATGAGCACATATTTCACAACCTCTATTTTGCATCATTTGGTTTAGATTTCAATAACAATATTCCCTTCTTCTGGTGGAATATTGAGTAAAGAGAAATGGCTGGAAAAAAACACAGATCTGTCTCTGTTGCATATGTGGTTGCACAAAGATTCCGGGAACATCACGCCTTCTTTTTCTACTGCACCCAGATGAATAAAGGAAGACTGCTCCCCTGGGGAATGTTTGAAGCAGATAGATTTGTGCGTAGGAGATGGGAGGTAATTACCAGACGGATGAGTTGCACATCCGGTAGATGCACGGAGGGTTAAACTAAATATTTCAAGCTGCTATTTGGTCTGTTTGCGCATGTTTATATGAGGCTAACAACTTCCACAACTGCCTTTCAAGCAGTTGCTCCCAGGTGTCTTCTGTTTAGCTCTGCAGCTCATTTGAATTACTTTATGAGGGATATTTAGAAAAGAGAGGGAGCCGGGTGATGAAGGGTGATTTGGGTATCTCATGGCTTCCGGAGAACTCTGTGCTTCTACTGTTCTTCGCAGAGCCATGGTGCGAAGTTTGCTGTGGGCAAAAGTCAGATCTGGTTATTTTCACTTGTGATTTCTGTAGGTTATTACAGGCTTACTAGAAATTTTACAGGAATCGAGAACTTAGTCCCTGAAAGAGCTTCGATTTTGAAGACTAATAGGCTTATTTATTTATTTGTTTATCCTTAGAGTTTTAATGAGACAACTAAAAACTTCTCTAAACTAGCTGTATCCAATATTTGAAACAATGATGTTTGTGGATAAAAATGAGAATGTTTCAGTTCTTAGGAGGGGTATGGTAAACCGTGTGGATGGGAGTGGTATGATGTCTGCAAAAATATTTTGAAATGTCTCAGCAAAATATATAGAGATGGATAAAGGACATTCATTAAAGTATTGTTGAATCTAATTGTTTGGTAAATGTATTTCATTTACTGTTCTTCCAACTTTTTTGTGTGTAAATTTTCATAATAAAAAATTGAAAAAACTCTTCTACTTGATAACCACAAAAATGCTGAGTTAAGATTCAACTGACGAATTTCGAAAATATTTGCTAAATATGTCCTATAAGTTATTATCCTTAAAATATAAATCACTTATGAATCAAGAACAAAGGTGAACACTCCAATAAAAATAGACAAAGGAACTGAACAGTCAAGTCACAAAAGGAAAAACAAGCATGGACAATAAATAAATAGAAAACTGAATATTTATATAATTGTTATTGATCTCACTATCAATAAAAATACAATTTAAAGCAGATAAAATAATTATAATAACTATAAGGAGGTCACTCTAAGTCAGGCACCAGTCAAGTATATTTCTTTTCCTTCCTTCCTTCCTTCCTAACTCTACCCCCAGTGTGGGGCTTGTAGTCAAGACCATGAGATCAACAGTCTCACGCTCTACTGACTGAGCCAGCCAGGTGCCCCTCTTTTCACTTTTAACTCTGGCAATGGTCCCATGATGTGGAAACATTTTTTTTAAAGATTTTATTTATTTATTTGTCAGAGAGAGAGAAAGTAAGCACAAGCAGGGTGGGCAGCAAAGGGAGACGGAGAAGCAGGCTCCCCACTGAGCAAGGAGCCCGATGTGGGGCTCAATCCCAGGACCCTGGGACCATGACCTGAGCTGAAGGCAGACACTTAACCAACTGAGCCACCCAGGCGTTCCTGGAAACTTATTATTTTCATTTCATAGATGTGGAAACTGAACCCGGAAGAGCTAACTAAGTTCCTTGCCCAAGATTACAACAGGGAAACATTAATATAAGTATTGGAGTTAGGATTCACACAAAGACCATACCATTCTAGAACCTACTCTTCATAACATGCTGTATAACATTTACTAAGGGGAGACAGTCACAGCTGGTGTATTGAAAAAAAGCTGCTTTAAACACCTTTCTGACAATTTGGCAATATGTATGATAACATGCATATTGTATGTGTATGACCTTTGACCCAGTGATTCTAAGTCTAGGAATTTTTTTAAGGAAATAGGACAAATATGCAATGATGTTTATACAAAGATATCAATCCAGCTCTGGTTATGTATTTAAAAATCAAAATTAAATTCCTAACAAATAGAAGACCGGTTAAACAAGTCTGGTTTAGCAATACGGTAATACGTTAGACAGCCATTAACATGTCTATATTTAAAAAAAAGTCTAGGGTGCCTGGGTGGCTCAGTCCTTAAGCGTCTGCCTTCGGCTCAGGTCATGATCCCAGGGTCCTGGGATCGAGTCCCGCATCGGGCTCCCTGCGCAGTGGGGAGCCTGCTTCTCCCTCTGCCTCTCTCTCTGTCTCTCATGAATAAATAAATGAAAATCTTAAAAAAATAAAAAGACGATATTTATTAAAAGAAAAATGTTTATAAAACATTTGCAAATGGGGAAAAATATTACAAAACATACTGTAAAGTATAATCACGTTGTTGAAGAAAAAAATCACGTAAAGGAATATAGTATGTATATATTTAGAAAAATATGTGCCAAAATTTTAACAACTTTTTATTTTTATTTTATTTGTTTTTTTAACGATTTCTTTTTTTATTTATTAGAGAGAGAGAGAGAGAACAAAAGCGGGGGGGAGTGGCAGGCAGAGGGAGAAGCAGGCTCCCTGCTGAGTAAGGAGCCAGATGTGGGACTCCATCCCAGGACCCTGGGATCATAACCTGAGCCGAAGGCAGACACTTAACCAACTGAGTCACCCAGGCGCCCCTCTTTATTTTATTTTTTTAAAGGTTTATTTAATTGAGAGAAAGCTAGAGCACATGTGTGTGTGGGGGAGGGGCAGAGGGAGAGGGACAGAATCTCAAGCCGACTCTCTGCCGAGGGTGGAGCCCAAGGTGGAGCTCAATCTCGCGACCCTGAGCCAAAACCAAGAGTTGGATGCTTAATTGACTGAGCCACCCAGGCACCCTTATTTCTCCTTGTTTTTATATGTACTTTAAAATTTTCTCCACAAAAATATTCTTAGTTATGCAATACAAATGATTTTAATGCAGCATATGCAGTAAAACAGTGAATATTTACCATGTTGAATTCTGAAAATTTCACTGTGGTAAGAACACTTAACATGAGATCTTTCCTCTTAACAGAGTTTTCAGTGTACAACATGATACTGTTATCTATAGGCACACTACTGTGTGGCAGATCTCTAGAACTTACTTATCTTGCATAACTGAAATTTTATACCTATTTTCCCCTCTGCCCAGCATCTGGCAACCACAATTCTCTTTGCTTCCATAAGCAAAGGCTCTGACTATTTTGGATATCTCATATAAGTGGAATCATGTAATATTTCTCCTGCGACTGATTTATTTCACTTAGCATAACGTCTTCCAGGTCAATCCGTGTTGTGACATATGGCAGAATTTCCTTCTTTTTTAAGGCTCAAAATATTTCATTGTATGTATGTGCCACGTTTTCTTAATTCATTCACCCATCAGTGGACATTCAGGTTGTTTCCACATCTTAGCTATTATGAATAGTGCTGCAATGGACATGGGAATGCAAATATCTCTTCATGATGAATTTTTTTTAAGGGAAGTATCTAAAATTATGCATCTGGAGTCTAAAGACTGTTATTTACTGCAGTAGGAGTGATTACTTGATGTTACATTTTTCCTCCACTCAGCCATTTCTTGCTCAGTTTTCTCCTTCATACTTACTGATAGAGCCTAGCTCAGGGTACTGTAGCTATGCCCCCCCTCCCGCCCCCACCACTGATTGCTCGGCACCCTCTTCTGCTTCTCTTTCTCTCTTCCATTTTTCTCCGCTGGCTTCTTTGTAAGGGTATGCACATGCTCAAGTCTCTTTCTCCCTTTGAAAACAGCAAAACACTTCTCTGGATTTTGTTGTCTTCTTAAATAAATCTTCCGCCTTTTCTTCCTGAAATAACTGAGTCAACCGTTACTGGCTTTATGTCCTCCACTCCCATTTGCCCTTCAATTTGCTGAGATATCGTTTCTACTTGAAACCAACCTGGCAAAGTTCTTTATTAATAAATCTAATGCCCTTTTCCCAGTGCTTTTCCATTTGTACCTTTATTTGATTCAGTTAACTGGCACAGATAAGTCAGACATCCCTGTGCGTTCTCTTTCCTTGCATTTACCCTTTTTTTTTTTTTTTGGTTCTCTTTTATTACCCTTCTATCTTAGTTTCTTCTTTTTTTTTTTTTAAGAGTTTATTTATTTATTTGCGAGAGAGAGAGAGAGAGAGAACGAGCAGAGGAGGGGCAGAAGGAGAAACAGGCTCCCTGCTAAGCAGGGAGCCTGTCATGGGGCTTGATCCCAGGACCCTGCCATCATGACCTGAGCTGAAGGCAGATGCCTAACTAACAGAGCCACCCAGGTGCCCTATTTCAGTTTCCTTTGTTACTATGTGTGGTGAATGAGTAATGGCCTCCAAATATATCCATGTCCCAATCCCCAGAACCTGTGAATATTATCTTTTGTAAGAAAAGAGAGTTTGCAGATATGGTTCAGTTAAGGGTCTTGAGGGACACCTGGCTGGCTCAGTCAATAGAGCATGTGACTCTTGATCTCAGGGTCATGAGTTCAAGTTCAAGCCCTGTGTTGGATGTAGAGCTTACTTACCAAAAAAAAAAAAAATTAAGTGTCTTGAGATGGAGAGATTATCTTGGATTAACCCATAGGCCAGATGTCATCACAATGGTCCTCATATGAGGGATATAGCAGCAGTCAAAGTTAGAGCGGGAGAAGGCCAGGTGATGATGCAAGCAGACATTGGGGTGATGTGCTAAGAGAAGGAAGGGTCCTCAAGCAGCCACTGTATGCTAAAAGGCAAGGAAATGATTGTCCCTTCAGAAGGTCCAGAAGAAACTAGCCCTGCCTTGACCTTGACATTAGCCCTGTAAAATGGATTTAGGACTTCTGCCCCGCGGAATGGTAAGGAATAAATGTATGTTATTTTAGGCCACTAAATTTCTGGTGATTGGTTACAGCAGTAATAGGAAACTAATACACTGTGTCTTTATTAATTCTTCCCTAAACCTTGTGTTACCCCAAAACTCCACACATGACCCTCTTTGCTCCTTGCTCTACATTTTCACCCTCGGAGACAGTACCATCTATCAGGGTTTTAACCATGACCAATGACTCCTAAGGCCATCTCTCGCAAACTACAGACCCCAAATTCCAACTCTCCAATTATGTTATCATAGGGTGTCTTGAAGGCAACTTGAACTCATCTTTTTTTTTTTTTCAACATAATCTCTATGCCCAACATGGGGCTCGAACCCCGACCCTGAGATCGAGAGTCACATGCTCTTCCAACCGAGCCAGCCAGGTGCCCCTCAAACTCACTATCTAATGGGCATTCAAAGGAGGATTTACCAGGGTAATGAAGCATAAGCTTCAGGTTTCTCCGCTTGCTCAGGTATTTTCCAAGACTGTGGGAGGGTCCTAGAAATTTGTAATTGTGATTTTACATTATTCTTCTTAATAAAATTGTTCATGGTCAGAAAGGCCGTGTCTTAGTGGTTCTAGGTGTTATAACACCTAGAATATAACAAAAATACCCTAAACTAGGTGGCTTAAACAACATTCTCTCAGTTCTGGAGGCTAGAAGTCTGAGATCAAGACTGACAGATCTGAGGCACCTGGGTGGTGCAGTCCTTTAAGCATTTGACTCTTGGTTTCAGTGCAGGTCATGATCTCAGAGTTGTGAGATAAGAGTCCTGTGTCGGGCTCCACCCTCAGCATGAAGTCTGCTTAAGTTTCTCTCTCCCTCCCCCTGCGTGTCTCTCTCTCTCTCTCTCTCTAATAAATAAATCTTAAAACAAAAAACAACAACAAAAAAAAACACAAAAAAACAAAGACTGACAGATCCAGTGTCTGTTGAGGGCCCACTTCCTGGTTCATAGTAGGCCATCTCACTCACTGTGTCTTTACATGGTGGAAGGAGTAAGGGAGCTCCCTGGGGTCTCTTTTATAAGGGCACTAAGCTGATTCATGAGGGCTCTGCTCTCATGACCTAATCACACCCCAAAGCCCCTACCTCCAAATACCATCACATTGGAGATTAGGTTGCAACAGATAAATTCTGAGGAGATAGAAACATTCAGCCTACAGCAGGCATTAAAGTACCTTTTACTTCATAGTCCCATGGGTGAATCCAGCCTTTGTCTATCTCCAGATTTATCCAGTTGCTCATGTTTATGAAGCATGCAATCTGACATAACAGCAGGTGGCCAACAAGTCATAGTACTGTTATCCCCAGATGCTTTATCCTGGTTAATGACATCACAATCTTGCCTACAAAAGCAAGAGATCTCAGAATCTTTTGTGATATTCCCATAACCTCTTGCCATATCCAAGCCAGAAAACCCTATTGGCTTTGCCTTTCTAACTAAGGCTTTGCCTTAATTCTGGCCTCACAATACCTCACCACCATAATCTCTGACTTTATTCAAGTCTTGGTTTATTTAAAATAGTTTCCTCATTTGTTTCTGTGCTAAACTTCTCCATTTGATGCAACCTCTTTGCTGCTGATAAATATATCTTCCTAAAGCCAAAAAGTAATCATACTGCTATAGCTTAGTGCTTTGGAATATGAGATCTACAGTCCAATATAATTGATTGTTGAGCCTCTAGAGATTGGGGAACTGTGATACTGTGACTTCTAATAAGAAATATGTATTTAATTCTTATCTTCATTTCTGGCACAGAGCTCCTAAAACCCTTGGAATTTCCAAGGCAATTTCTTAAGTGATTAGAGTGGCAAAGGTATCTTTTGTTATGTTAATGAGGTGACTTTTTGGAATGCTCCTAGATCACCTAAGGATGGAGGCTGGTCTCTAGAAAAACAACCTTGTGATAAGAGGGTTAGAACTTTCAGTCCCATCCCCCTGACCTCTGGGGAGGGGAGCGAGCCTAGAAGTAGAACCAATCCCCATTGACCAATGATTCAATCAATCATGACTATGTGTTAAAGCCTCCATAAAACCCCAAAAGAACAGGCTTGAAAGAGCTTGAAGGTTACTAACATGTGAGGTCTGGGAGGTGTCTGGAGAAGGCACAGAAGCTCCACACCCCTTCCCACATATGTTGCCCTATGCACATCTTTCTTCCGGCTGTTCCTGGGTTACATCCTTTATAATAAACTGGTATCTAGTAAGTAAAATGCTTCTGAGTTCTGTGAGCCACTCTAGCAAATTAATGGAACGTGAGGAGGAGATCATTGGACTCTGATGTATAGCCGGTCAGTCGGAAGCACAGGCAGCAACCCGGGCCTGTGACTGGTATCTGAAGGGGGGTGGGGAGGATAGTCTGTGGGACTGGACCCTTAACCTGTGGAATCTGATGCTATCTTTGGGTAGATAGTGTCAGAATTGAGTTGACTTCTTGGACACCCTGCTGGTGTTGAGAAAGGCTTGCTGGGTGCAGGGCAACTACCCTCTTCTCCCGCAACACTGGAATTGGTTTCAGAACTAAAAGAAGGAACCAACGAGCACAGTAATTAGTGTTTTTGTACCAGGTATTTTGTTTTATTTCCAGTGTATTTTCTTAGTTTTAATTTTATTCCCTCGGAAGACTTTTTCTGATGCCATCAGCCAAAGTAGGCAGTCCCAATTATTGTGATGTCATCCATGTTTTAAACTTACTAATTCATATCTCCCTCTATAATTGTCTTGAATACTGGTTTGTTTGTTTCTTAGTTTACTTATTATCTGTTTCCTCCATTAGACCGTAGCTCTGTGAGGAGAGGTTCTTTTTTTTTTTTTTAAACTCTTGTTCACTGATATATCTCCAGTGCTTATTACTGCATCTGGCAAAAAAGCAAAAGCTCACTGCTACAGGCTGAATGTGTCCCCCATCCCCACCCCATTCATATACTGAAGCCCAGGGTGATGGCATTTGGTGGGGGAGCCTTTGGGAGGTGCTTAGGACATGAGGGTGGAATCTTCATGACTGGGATTAGTGCCTCTATAAGATGAGACATAAGAGAGAGGATCTCTCTCTTTCTGATGGGAGAAATAGCAAGAAGGTAGCCATCTACAAACTAGAGAGAGGGCTCTCATCAGAACCTGACCATGCTGACACCTTGATCTTGGACTTCCAGCCTTCAGAACTATGAAAAATAAATGTTTGTTGTTTAAGCAACTTAACCTATGACATTTTTGTTATAGCAGCTCAAACTGACTAAGACACTCACTGAATATTTGCTGAAGGAAAGAGCTAAGCTAGGATATTAAAAAAAAAAAAGGAAAAAAATCTATAAGAACATGGCTGTCACATTCATTTAGTAAAAGAAATGATATAATGCCAAAAAGTTAGGAAGACCACAATCGCAAAGTAAAGGACATTTTAAAACTTAAGTCGAAGTAGCTTTATAAAAAATCTTTACATTTTTCTTACTTTTTCTAACTTCCCTTTGGATGGTAAAACTTTCTCATAACTCATCTCAAGACTGGCATCAGGACAAGCCTTTGGGAGTCAAGGAAAAACAATGCTTTCCTCTTCCCTGAAGGGGTCATGCACTAAAATAATTCTGGTGAATGGCTGGTACAGAGCACACAGTAGGCCCACAGTACATGTTCACTGTTGCTGTGATTTCACACATTTCTTTGCGCTTGAGCACAAGATTTGCCCATAGCCTTTAAGGGTGTTTTACTTCTTTACCTCAGCCCTGCCCCAAAGTTTAATTTTTAGCTCAAATGTCAGTTGCTTGGGATGCCTGGGTGACTCAGTCAGTTAAGCTTCTACCTTCGGTTCAGGTCATGATCCCAGGGTCCTGGAATGGAGCCCTGCTCCTTCTCCCTCTGCCTGCCTCTCCCCCTGCTTATGCTCTCTCTCTGACAAATAAATAAATTCTTAAAAAATAATGTCAGTTGCTCTACTAGGATTTCCTATTTACCTGTAGGTAATATGAATCTATGACGTTTTATTAATACTCTTGTTTTTACATTTCTTGTAGTTGAAATACAATTTATATTTTGAAAATTCATCTCCCAAGATCGAAGTTTCCATTATAGGAAGAAACTGTTTTTGTATTACAAGTTCCATAAATATCCGAGGAGTGAATGCCCCAGACTGCAAGTTTAATTTGGTTTTGTTTAACAAAGCGACTTGGCTAATTTGAATTGGAGAGTGTGAAGTAGCAGCTAACACTACTGAAACCACTTTATAACATAATCTCATATAATTCTCAATTCTGGAAGGACGGGTTTTGTTTTATCCACATTTTAAAGTTGAAAAAAATGCCTCAGGAGGTTGAAGTAACTTAATCAAGGTCCAATCAGTGGTAAAGCTGAGTTTGGAAGCCAGATCTTTCTGACTTTTGCTCTTCACTATCATATTATAGTATTGTGGACATCTGTGCTTCTTATAAAGCAGACACTAGTTACTGGGCCATTGAGCACTTGAAATGTGACTAGTTGAAGTCAAGATGTCCCATAAATGCGAAATACGCTCTGGATTTTAAAGATTGTATATGAGGGGTGCCTGGCCGGCTCAATCAGTAGAGCATGTGACTCGATCTCAGGGTGTATGTTCGAGTCCCATGTTGGGTGTAGAGATTACTTAAAAATAAAATCTTGGGGTGCCTGGGTGGCTCAGTCGTTAAGCGCCTGCCTTCGGCTCAGGTCATGATCCCAGGGTCCTGGGATTGAGCCCCACATTGGGCTCCCTGCTCCGCGGGAAGCCTGCTTCTCCCTCTCCCACTCCCCCTGCTTGTGTTCCCTCTCTCGCTGTGTCTCTCTCTGTCAAATAACTAAATAAAATCTTAGGGTGCCTGGGTGGCTCAGTTGGTTAAGCGACTGCCTTCGGCTCAGGTCATGATCCTGGGGTCCCGGGATCGAGTCCCACATCAGGCTCCCTGCTCAGCAGGGAGTCTGCTTCTCCCTCTGACCTTCCTCCATCTCATGCTCTCTCTCTACCATTCTCTCTCTCTCTCAATAAATAAATAAAAATCTTTAAAAAAAAAGATGTTTAAATAAAATCTTAAAAAAATAGATAAAATCTTAAATATTGTGTATGAAAAGAATACATAAAATATGTCTATTCTAATTAATGTTTTTTCATATTGATTACCTGTTGAAGTGGTAATACTTAGAATATGTTACATTATATGAAACATGTTATTAAAATTAATTTCACTTATTTCTTTTTACTTTTTAATGGGGCTATTAGAAAATTTAAAATTGCACATGTGGCTCAGATTTTATTTCTATTGGACAATCTTGATGTAGCCTGAGATTTTTTAAACCGTGGATTGGAACCTACTAGAGAATCTAAAATCAATTTAATGAGCTATAACCAGAAGTTTTTAAAAAATCATTTTTAAATTTTTTAAACAGGGTGGATTAGAATGGAGCAGAAGGGACTGGAATAGAATATTCTAGAATATAGAGTGTGTCATGGGTTTATAGTCAGGGCAAGTATTGTTGGGTGAAACTTGTTTTAGTTACAGGCATGTGTTTGCAATAGACCACCATGTCAAATGTGTTTCTCAGTGTGAGTGTCTTGTAAAGTTGGGAAAGAACTGGGAGAGACAGCAACTGCTTGCTTCATTGTGATACAGAGTCCTCTTCCATTAGGAAAGAATTTCAGTCCTCACTAAATTATCTCTTTCCTTTTCCAGACTCAGTCTAGGGTGGTGAATAAAATACTTCTCTATGGTATTCACCGTTGATTCACCCGCCTCAATTCTCCAGCCTCTGTAGCAGTTTTCAGTCTGTTACCCCATCATTTTACTTCCCTTCTTATGCAGCTTAAATTCCATCATCTATAATCACTCTTTAGCTTGCCCCCAGTCCTTTGCCTTCTTGCTTTGATATGAAACCTTGGTAAAACACTAACTCTGGTTAAAGTCTACTCTCTTGTCTACTCTGTCCCTAGGGAGCCGCATTTCCTCGGATCTAATACACAACCTTGTTGCATGACCTCACTTGCTTCTAGTGCTTCTCTGCAATCCTTCTACATTCCCCTACCCAGTGGGTGTCTGACTGAAACCTGCATCAGAATCACCTGTGTCTTGTACAGATGGCTGGGCCCTGCCTTGTGTTTCTGATTCAATAGTCATATTAACCAGCTATTGCTGTATAACAAGTTACTTCAAAACTTAGTACCTTACAACAAACTTTTTTCCTTTTTCTTTCTTTCTTTTTATTTTATTTTGTTATTTGTTTATTAAAAAAACATTTTATTTATTTATTTGACAGAGAGAGAGCATGAGAGAGCACAAGCAAGGGGTGGGAGAAGCAGGCTTCCCGCAGAGCAAAGAGCCCGATGCGGGACTCTATCCCAGGACCCTGGGATCATGACCGGAGCCTAAGGCAGATGCTTAACTGACTGAGCCACCCAGGTGCTCCTCTTTCATTCTTTATAAAATCCTTTTTAAACCCTCATGCCATTTTTGAGGATCGGGAGCCTGGGAGAAGCTTAGCTTGCCAGTTCTGACTAGAGGATCCACTTTCAAGCTCATACATGTGTCTGTTGACAAAAGGCTATAGTTCTTGCCATATAGGCCTCTCCGTGGTAGCTGTTTTCTTACAGAGCAAGTGATGAGAGAGATGATGGAGATGGGCTGGGGTGGGGTGGCGGGGAATGGGACAAAAGCTGCAGTCTTTTAAGCCTCTGTTTTATTCCATTGGTCACAGAACAAAGGACACAATTGTACCCTGGTACAATGTGGGAGGGAACTGTGCAAGGATGTGCATACCAGGAGGCAGGGATCATTGAGGACCATCTTGGAGGCTGGCTACCACAATAGTCGAAGGTGGGGCCTGAGAATTTGCATTTTTACCAAGTTTCCAGGTGATGCTGATTGGGCTGCTGGTTGGGCGATCACACTGAGAATTACTGCCCTAAGCTATTCACTCTCTCACTTTGCAAACCAGTGGTTTCAAACCGTAGTCCACTAAGACTTGGACGCTCAAGTAATTTAAAGGGAATCACTTCCCATATCCTAAATTTCCATATATTTATTTCCTAAAATTCATCTGCTTCAGTATGCTCCTGTGCAAGAGGAATGACAGCTTCCCTATTCCTTTTTCAAGATGATCTTGCTTCTACTTACAAAACTAAGTCATTTCTCTCTCTCTCTCTCTCTTTTTTTTTTTTTTTTCCAGAATCTTACTTTGATATATTGCCCCAAAAAGGACAGTTAAAATTGTGGTGTCAGAGAAGATCCTTCAATGCATCAAGAGATACATTTCCTGGGGTGCTTGGCTGGCTTAGTTGGAAAAGCGTGCAACTCTTGATCTTGGGGTTGTGAGTTTGAATCCCATGTTGGGTGTAGAGATTACTAAAAAAGATAAGTAAACTTAAAAAAAAGAGAGCTGCTTTTCCAATAAAATTTTACATTTTACTTTTAAGAATTTTATTTATTTATTTAACTTTGAATACTTTTAATTAAAATTATAATATATTTATGTTGTGTGGTATTGTGATTTATAAGAAATATATATTTAATCATTCAGATGACCCAAATATATTTCTCATATATCATTGGTCTTCATCCACTGTTCCTGGCTTATAGCTTCCAAAATCCTTGGAATTTCCTGAGTGATAAGAGCAATGGGATAAGAGAAAAGAACAATATTTCATCAGTAGTCCTCTCTAAAGTCACTTCAGAGCCATGGAGATCAAATGGCTATCTTATTTGTAACAAGCCCCTTTCCACCACAACTGGGTTTATGTTAATGAGTTGACTTTAGGAAAGCACCTAGGATCAGGGCTGGATGCTGGGGGGACCAACCTTATGTGCAGGATTGGAACTTTCTGTCCCACCCCCTGATTTCAGAGGATGGGAGAAAGGGCTGGACATTGAATCAATCACCTATGGCCAATGATTTAATCAATCATGCCTATGTAATTAAGTCTCCATAAAATTCCAAAAGGAGGGGTCTTGGGGAGCCTCTGTTTTGGTGAGCACGTGGAGATTCTGAGAGAGGGGTGCCTTCCACGAGAGCATGAAAGCTCAGTGCCCACACCTTGCCTTATGTATCTCTTCCATCTGGCTGCTCCTGAGTATACCTTTTGTAATAAACCAGTGACCTAGTAAGTAAAATGTTTCTATAAGTTCTGTGAGTGGCTGTAGCAACTTAATTGAACCCAAGGATAGGGTTGCTGGAAACTCCAGTCTGTAGCTGGCTGACAGGTGACAACCTGTGCTTGCAACCCATGTCTGAAGGATCAGGAGGCAGTCTTGTGAGACTGAACCCTTAACCTGGGGGTTCTGATGCTGTCTCTGGGTAGAGAGCTTCAGAATTGAGCTGAACTGTAGAACACGCAACTGGTGTTGGAGGATTGCTTGGTGTGGGGGAAAAATAATTCCTCCATATGTTGTAATTGGTGATCAGAATCTTTAGTTTTCTTTTTTTTTTTAAAGATTTTATTTATTTGTCAGAGAGAGAGACAGAGAGCACAAATGGGGGGCAACAGGCAGAGGCAGAAGCAGGCTCCCTGCTGAGCAAGGAGCCCAGTGCAGGACTCGATCCCAGGACCCTGGGACCATGACCTGAGCTGAAGGCAGATGCTTAACTGACTGAGCCACCCAGGCGCCCCTCTTTAGTTGTTTTTATTAATTGTATATTGGTGATAATGGTTAGTAAACTCAATACAGAATGATAATTTTTTAACATTTATGAACCTTATGATAAGAGAAAATTGATTTAAATACTAGTTATTATGGCAGAGAATGATAAAGGAGTGACTAATAAAAACAAACATAAAAATATATTAAATTAGGGAGCACCTGATTGGTTCAATTGGTAGAGCATGGGAGTCCTAATCTTGGGGTCTTGAGTTTAAGCCCCATGTTGGGTATAAAGATTACTTAAAAAAATAAATAATAAAAAAAAGAGTGGTTGGGGCACCTGGGTGGCTCAGTCAGCTAAGCATCTGACTCTTGATCTCTCAGTTCAGGTCTTGATCTCAGGGTCATGAGTTCAAGCCTTGCTTGAACTTGAAAAAAAAAAAAGAATGATTATTAAATTTTAAATAGATATATTAAATTAGAATAATTCTATGGGGAAGGTAAATAAAAATAGTATTTCTAGGAGAAAAAAGAAAAATGTAAATTATTCTGTTAAAGAAGTATCTTACAGGGGCACTTGGGGGGCTCAGTCGGTTAAGCATTTGCCTTCAGCTCACGTCATGATCCTGGGGTCCTGGGATCAAGCCCACATGGGGCTCCCTGCTCAGTGGGGAGCCTGCTTCTTCCTCTACCCCTCCCCCAGCTCGTGCTCACTCTCTCTCTCAAATAAATAAATGAAATCTTTAAAAAAAAAAGAAAAGTCTTATGTACTTTTATTTTATTCTTATTTATTTATTTTTTTAAGTAGGCTCCATGCTGTGGAGCCCAATGTGGGGCTTGAACTCATGACTCTGAACTCAAGATCTGAGCCAAGATCAAGTCAGGCACTTAACTGACTGAGCCACCCAGATGCCCCTAGTCTTATGCATTTTTAAAATGAATGATTCTGCATATCAAGTTATTATGCTATTCTCATAAGAAATAAAATCTGAAACATGCCAATATGCAAAAGAATGATCATATGGCTTTTCAATGTCATATTAATCAGAATATTGTCTAACTGGCTCAAACACAAAATACCTAGTTTTCTAAAGATATGTACCTTTTTTTTTAAGATTTATGTATTTATTTGAGAGAGAGAGACAGAGAGCTGGTGTAAATGGGGGGGCAGAAGTAGAGGGAGAGAGAAAGAGTGAGAGAGAGAGAGAATCAGACCCCTCGCTGAGCATGGATCCTGGCCCAGGACTCCACATGGGGCTCGACGAGGGGCTCCATCTCATGACCCTGAGATCATGACCTGAGCCAACATCGAGTCTGAAGCCTAACCGACTGAGTGACCCAAGCACCCCAAGATGTCTACCTTTTTTGACTCATTATTTACTATCGATCAAAATATAATTCCTTAAGGGTAGGTGCTAAATTGTAGAAAACTAATAACAATGCAAAGATTCTTTTTTTTAAGTTAGTTCTAGGCCCAATGTGGGGCTTGAACTCCTGATCAAGAGATGCATGCTCTACTGACTGAGCCAGCCAAGCATCCCAAAACAAAGATTCTTATTCAATAAAATTGCAAATGAATTTTGTTTAGTAGAGATGTGAATGATTTCTATGGAAAGGACAGCTCAAAGTTTACATTTTTACTGCCCTATAGCACATTAACCAGTTTTAAATCTAACTTAGCAGTCTTATTTCATCATATGTCCTTTCAGGGACTGTGAACACTCTTTCTATAATTTTTTGAACCTGCTTTACCATCCTGCTGGTTCCCTCATCAATGACTTAAATAAATCTTTGACACATGCTCACTTTATATTTCTATTAATCGTGTTTGTAATTTTTGTAAATTATACTTTGATTCTAGCATCTACATTTTTATTTGTATTCTATTTTTTAAAAGATTTTATTTATTTATTTGAGAGACAGAGAGTGCGCGCAGGGAGAGCACGAGACGGGGAGGGGCAGAGGGAGAGGGAGAAGCAGACTCTCTGCTGAGCAGGGAGCCCAATCCGGAACTCGATCCCAGGACCCTGGGATCATGACCTGAGCCGAAGAAGGCAGACGTTTAACCAACTGAGTCACCCAGGCTCCCCCAGTACCTACATTTTAAAAGTAATATAAAGGTTTTATTTAAATGTCTGTATTTACAATGTACCAAACATTACATCCTTGGCAACTTTTTAAACTCCTAATGACAAATTTTAAGTGTCAACTTAAAAATGTGTGAGGACATAATTTTAAAAAAATTATCTTACATGGTATTTGAGGGGAAAAAAAGTCCTAGGTGATTATTTCATCATTTCTTTTCTCTCAAACTTCTAACACCTTTCTCCCTTCCTCCTAATTGTTGTTTTGACTTTGCTTATTCACTATTTCATTGATTAAAGTAGGAAAAATTAGAAGAGAATTTCTACTGTACCTATTCACCCAGGTTCAGCATACTCTGTTTTCCCCAGCCTCCAACACCACTGCTCCTCTCTGGCCAGGTTACTCTTGATGTCCATTGTTAATGTTCACATAATGATGGTCTTCCTAATCTAGAGCTGACACTTTTTTTTTTTTAAGTAAGCTCTACACCAAACGTGAGATGGAGAATCACATGCTCTATGGACTGAGCCAGCCAGGTGCCCCCAGAGCTAACACTTTCTGTATTTATCTATTATGCCTTTTTCAATTCCTGCAATCCTCATTTATGCAATAATCCTCATTTGTTGATAAGCGAATCAACATTTTTTAGTGATGACAAATAAAAGGTCATGAATTGGAAGATCCACGAGTGTGTTTGTGTTTGTGTATGTACATGTGCAAAAGAGATGGAGACTGTGCTAAGGAAAGAGCAAATGATAAATAATATTTATTCATTTCTAAAGACAGGGATCAGAGGCACAGAAACAGTTTTTTATTTCTGATTTCATTCTTTCTGCTAAGTGCTTATATTAGAACTATGAAAAGACAATGAAAAGCATAATTGGCATAAATAAATAAGCTTACCACCATGCCTTGAACCCCCAACCCCACTCTGCCCTTGGGTCCACCAGACTGAAATTTCCTGAACAGGTATGTTGTTTTATTGCTCTTGGTGTCAGTGCCTGACACATAGTTGTTGTTTAAGAAGTATTTGCTAAAAGGGGTGCCTGGCTGGCTCAGTGGGTATAGCATGTGATTCTTAATTGTGGGCTCCTTAGTTCAAGCCCCATGTGGGGTGTAGAGTTTATTTAAAAAAAAAATTACAAAAAAGTATTTGCTAAATGAATACATTACCTTATTTTAACTTTTATACATTATTTTAAGAGAGAATTTATATTTTTCTTATTTATTCAACTCATTTATTAACTTCCTACTATTTTTCAGGTACTTGTCTGAATCCTGGACTTAGTCAATAGTGAACAAAGAGGGCGCCTGGGTCGCTCAGTTGGTTAAGCGGCTGCCTTCGGCTCAGGTCATGATCCCGGAGTCCTGGGATCGAGTCCCACATCGGGCTCCCGGCTCAGCGGGGACCCTGCTTCTCCCTCTGGCCCTCTCCCCTCTCATGCTGTTTCTCTCCCTCTCAAATAAATAAATAAATAAAATCTTTTAAAAAAAATAGTGAACAAAGATAAAAATGACTTAGAAATGTTCTATCTCTTCAGGGCCCATAAATTCCAAGAATATAGGCTAGAATTAATACTTTATACTATAACTCAATATACTTAATTAAAAACTCATACCTAGTCTAGTGACCTTATTTTATACATGGAAATCAAGAAAGTTTAAGTGATTTGCTCCAAATCACATAGCTAGTTCATATTATAGCTGTGAACTCTCTTCCCAAGACTTTGTCCTTTACCATTAGTCTTGCTGCCAAGTAGATATATTAATGTAAGTAAAGACAAGCACTTGAATGTGTAGACTAGCTTTTTAGGAAAAATAAATGGATCCTTATGAATTGTGAATTGTTTGCATGACTGAATTTAACAATACTTTCAGGGCGCCTGGGTGGCTCAGTTGGTTAAGCGACTGCCTTCGGCTCAGGTCATGATCCTGGAGTCCCTGGATCGAGTCCCGCATCGGGCTCCCTGCTCGGCGGGGAGTCTGCTTCTCCCTCTGACCCTCCTCCCATCTCATGTGCTTTCTCTCTCATTCTCTCTCTCTCTCAAATAAATAAATAAAATCTTTAAAAAACAAACAAACAAAAAAAACACAATACTTTCAACCTTCACACATGTGATCATCTGCTCTTTGCAGTTTGTCATTTATGTAGTATTTATGCTAATATCTTCACCTGGGGAATTAGAAGGGCTGTTTATCTTCAGAATTCTTCAGAAATACTGATTCATTTCAAAAAGAAACAATCTGTTACAGGAGAAGCAGGCAATCTGCCGACCAAGGGCCAAGTCTGGCCACATGCCTGTTTTCATACAGTCCATGAATAAAGAATGTTTTTCACGTTTTAAAATAACTGGAAAAAAATTAAAAGTAGAATAGTATTTTGTGACATGTGAAAATGATATGAAATTCATATTTTAGTGTCCATTTACATGGTTTTATGAGAACACTGCCATGCTCCTTTAAGTAAGGCCTAAGTCTGTGTTTTTTTTTTTAAGATTTTTTTTTTTTTTTTTTTTTTGGAGAGAGAGACAGTGTGGGGGCGGGTTGGAGGGGAGGTGCAGAGAGAGAATCGCAAGCAGACTCCCTGCTGAGTGTGGAGCCCAATGCCGGCTCGATCATGAACTGAGCCGAAATCAAGAGTCAGATGCTTAACCTACTGGGCCACCCAGGCGCACCCAAGGCTACATTCTCAATACCTCGCAGAATCAGATAGTTGCAACAGAAACTGGATGGCCTGCAAAGCTTAAAATACTTGCTATCTCGCATTTTACAGAAAAAGTTTGTTCATCCTTCATTACAGCAACAGATATACTATACTTTCCTCTCACTCCCCACATGTGTAGGACACCAAGATAGCTATCTAATAGGAACCAGTTATTTCAGTATCTTTAAGGACTCTACCAAAACTTTATCCCTAAATTGCAACTAAGCCAAAATAGCTCCAGATTTTATCTTACTTTCTTTTCTTACTCATTACTGTGCTTAATGTCTGTGTATTCCTTTCCTCAAAAAATTAAAGCTTTATAAGTGCTGTTTACATCTGGCAGACATAAAAAGCTTTCCACAGCATATCAACAGAAGGTTTGTACGGAGATCATTTGTAACAGCACAGCAAGGAACAGTTCTCCATGGGACCTGACCACTTACCGGCAAGGGAGGATGTGTTCTTCTATGTTTAGTTAATGTATGTCCAGCTCCTTATACTCTATGTTTAGATAGTTAAAACTAAATATATTACATCAGTTTAAAAGCTTGGGGTTCTTTGAGAAGGAAGTTCTGGGCTGATAATAGAAACAGTTTCTTGTTTTGCTTGAGACTTCTTGGATTATTAAAATACATTGTACAACAACTTCACCTTTAACCACAATAAAATTTACTAACAGTGTAGTGAAAAAAATACAGAAAATAAAGACACATATGGAAATGTTTATTTTCATTAGAGGTTAAATAAATGCAACTTAAAACGGTAATGAAATACCATCTTTCCTATGTGAAATTACAAAGAAAAAATACACTTTCTAATATTGGTCATTCGGTAGTCACATAGTGAATGTTGATATTCTTTTGTAAGACAAACTTTATAGGCTGACACTCAAATGATTTCCAAAAAGGTACAAAATACCATTCACAAGAATTCACTTGAGCATTTCAGGTTTGGGTGTTCTATAAGAAATGCCAACTATTGAAAAGAAGGGGTCAATGCACATTCTAAATTGAATCCCGTTTTGGATACAGGGTTGTTACCTAGAGTACAAATCTGACATGCCACTTCCCTGTTTGAAATACTTTGAAGAGTCCCAGTAATCTGCTGAGTAAAATCCAAAAATGCCTCTATAGAGGCATTAAAGTCTCTGTCATCTTAGTCTGGACCTTTCCTCCTCTTATTTCCTGCCAATCTACTTGTGTAAATAAATCTTTTCCCTCCTTAACCCAGTTAAACTCATTCTTAGAACAATGGGTCCCAAATCTCTTCTGCATTATTATCACCCCCCTTTCCCGAATCATTTACAAATGTTATACATTTGACCCTTGAACAACACGGGTTGGAACTGCATGAGTCCACTTACACACAGATTTTTGTGATAAATACAGTAAAGTATTATAAATGTACTTTCTCTTTCTTATGCTTTTCTTAATAACACTTTCCAGTAGCTTACATTTTTGTGAGGATACAGTATGTAATACATACAACAGACAAAATATGTGTTAATTGACTGCCTTGTTATCAGTAAGGCTTCCTATCAACATATGATATTAGTACTTAAGTTTTGTGGGAATCAAAAGTTACATGTTGGGGTGCCTGGCTGGCTCAGTCAGTACAGCATGCAACTCTTGATCTCAGGGTTGTGACTTGGAGCCCCACGTTGGACATAGAGTTTTCTTTTAAAAAAAAAAAAAGTTAAATGCAGATTTTTGACTGTGGGTGGGGGGGCAGGACCGGCCCTTCAACCCCAGCATTGTTCAAGGGTCAACTGCACTTTCTTTCATCTTAAAAGAAATTCTCTCTGGATCTCAGATACCCTCCAGCTACCATCCCATTTCTTTCCTTTTCTTTAAAACAAACTTTTTGAAAGAATTGCCTGTATTTTCTTGATGATTGTCTCTGATCTCTCTCCTCTTATTTTCTCTTGAACCTATTTTTTTCTCTTTTTATTTACCTTTATTATGAAAAAAAATTAACACAAACACAAAAATAATTGTGAAATGAACATCCATATGCCCATCTTCTGGCTTCCACCAGATTATTTCAAAGTTGGTCACAGATATGTGAACATACTCTAAACATGCTTTTAGACTCATCATTCCACCAACTGCTCTTGTCAAAGTCAACAGTGATCTTCACTCACTTATTTTGTGGAGTAAAGTACACAACTATATATTTTTCTCCAAAGCAATAGCTTGGATTAAAAATTATACATATTTATTAAAAATGGAAAATACAGAAAAAAATCAACAGAAATTCTACCACATAGAGATAATCATTATTAACGTTTTAGTGAATTTTATCCCAGATTTTCTGTTATGTATGTTAACATGTATTTTAAAAATAAGGCTATGATACTTTATAATCTTTTATTTTTTTTTTTTTTAAGATTTTATTTATTTTTGACAGAAAGGGAGAGTGTACAAGCAGGGGGAGCGGCAGGCAGAGGGAGAGGGAGAAGCAGGCTGCCTGCTCAGCAGGGAGCCCGATGCGGGTCTCGATCCCAGGACCCCGGGATCATGACCTGAGCCGAAGGCAGACGCTTAACCGTCTGAGCCACCCAGGCGCCCGATACTTTATAATCTTTTATTTACTTAATGAAGTATGAATGTGCTTTTTCATGCTTAACAAATTATAGGTTTAGGAAATTTTTTTAAGCTCTATAGCATTCCATCATTTTTATGTTTCATGACTTATTCAAATTATATCTATATTTGTACATTTTATATATTTCTAATTTTAACTTTCATAAACATGACTATAATGATTATCCTTATAAAGCCTCTTTATGTACATGCTATATTTCTTCAGGATAAATTCCTAGAAGTGGAATTTTGAGTATTGCATATTTTGAAAGCTACAAAGCAATTTTTTTTTTCAAAACTGTAAGGATTTTATCTATAGGGTGCTAGCTAGCTGGCAAAAGAAATATTCTTACCAGTAACATGGGGTCATGGGAGGAATATAAAAAATGAGTGTGAAAATGCAGTGCTTCTTCAAATCTTAAGCTGTGCACCCAGAAGACTCTATGGTAAATGGATGAAGATCCAGAGTTAGAGGTTTGTCTCCTCTAAGCCCATACACGTCTAATAGAGGAGAATAAGCTTCATCTATAAGTTGCCAGATCTTTCATCTAGTAACAACTGTGATCATGAAACCTGCCTGGCTCTCTGCTGAAGACATATACCTGACTTTGATGGGAATAGATCATCAAAAGCAGAACTGAGGACTCTTACAGAATGAACTAATTTAGGAAACAAATTTTCTTTTCTTTTTTTTTCTTTCTTTTTTTTTTTTTTTTTAGAGAGAACACACAAGAGCAGGTGTGGGGTGTAGGGGCAAAGGAAGAAGAGGGAGAGTATCTTCAAGCAGGCTCCATGCTGAGCACAGAGCCTGAACTGAGGCTCGATCCCATGACCATGAGATCATGACCTGAGCCAAAATCAAGAGTCAGCCATTTCACCGACTGAACCACCCAGGTGTCCTGGAAAACAAATGTTCAGTTCCATTTTCCATTTTCCAATTAATCTCATTGGTCATAATTTATTTTATTTGTGGGGTCTTAAATACATAGTCTAGTTCATAAAATGCCTAAAGAAGATTGGAGAAAATATCCACAGTAACTTCCAATAAACACGGTAGACTTCAGGGGCGCCTGGGTGGCTCAGTCGGTTAAGTGTCTGCCTTTAGCTCAGGTCATGATCCTGGAGTCCCAGGATAGAGTCCCACTCCCTGCTCAGCAGGGAGTCTGCTTCTCCCTCTGCCCTTTACCCTGCTTGTGCTCTTTCTCTCTCTCTCAAATAAGTAAATAAAATCTTAAAAAACAAAACAAAAAACAGTAAACTTTTTAATATTGCAAAAATAAAATAGAAACCAAGACCAGAGGACTTGTCACCATAAGACACCCTTCAAAGAGCTTGTGGAAAGTACCTAGTTGCCTATCAAAGCCATCTGAGGAACTTTTCTTTGGGGAAAGAGAAGTTAATTTTACTCAGGCAGAGGAAGCTGGATCTCAGTGGAAAGTTCTAAGGTGAGGTTATTTTACATTCAGAAAATTTTCTCAGAGAAAGTAACACACATTTCTGAGGAAATAAATAGTCATCACGGAAGCTGTTTATTCCTCTAACTTAAATTCTCCATTCTGAAATTGTTGAAAAGGACCCTCACACTGCGAAATGTCTGACCCTCTACTCAGTAATTTCAAGATTTAGAGAAGAGTCGAGTAACTGAAATTTTCTCCAGGGTTTACAGATAGTCATTTCCCTCTGCTTTCAGAGAAAACTCTTGAAATGTAGAATGTCAAACAAGGCCGGGCATTGATTAGCATAGTTTGAAAGATAATAGAAACTTAAAAAAAAAATCAGTCAGCAGTAAATCTGACTGTTTCCCTTTTATCCTTACAACCACCAAGGATACCTGAGTAATATTTTTGAAATGGGACAGCCTACTTGTTAATTAGACAATTTTACTATAAGGGAGGTAAAAATTGGGGCATCTGGATTTTGTGTCTCCTAAATTGCTTTGATTTTAACTTAATTCCTTTAATTCAGGACATAATGTGAGTTTCAATTCCTTGGGTTAGATGGATTCTGAGTTCAGTTTGGAGTTTAGATTAAGATGCTCCAGGAGGTCATGAGTTTTCTGTTTAACATGAACTGAGGAGTTGGTCTAATGTCCTAGAAAATGCTTTTTTTAAGATTTTATTTTTGGGCACCTGGGTTGCTCAGTTGATTAAACATCTGCCTTTGCCTCAGGTCATGATCGCAGGGTTCTGCGTTCAAGCCCCACGTTGGACTCGCTGCTCAGCAGGGAGTTTGTTCCTTCCTCTTCCTCTGTTGCTCCACCTGCTTGTGCTCTTTCTCTGTCAAATAAATATCTTTAAAAAAAAAAGGTTTTATTTCTAACTAATTTCTATATCAAATGTGGGGCTTGAACCCACAATCCCAAGATCAGGAGTCTCATGCTCTACTGAATGGACCAGCCAGGTGCCCCATGATATCCTAGAAAAAGCTTTTTGGGGGAAGTGGTGAGATGTTTCCTAGATTAGATATTATTAGGCCCTGTCAACCTGAAGATTCTCCCAGTCAATATACAAACTTAAAGGTTAGATGGGAAAAGGAATAACTGGTGGTAAACAGTGAGTCATAGTGGACCTGTTCTGCTATCATTGAAACTTTCTGATGGGTCTAATGAAACTTAAGTCACAACTTTTCATAGAATTATAGGGCTGGTATGTACTTTGGAGTTTTTAGTCTCTTTTTCTCCCCCTGGAAGAATTTCTTTTACAATATCCAAAGAGATGGTCATCCTCAACTTTTCCAATGAGAAGTTTATTTATTTGTTTATGTATTAGTTATTTTGTTATGAAGAAGCCCATTGAACAGATGTACAGTTTTTTTTACTTTATTTAATTTTAATTTTTAAAAAAGATTTTATTTTTTTAAGTGATCTTTACACTCAATGTGGGGCTTGAACTTACAACCCTGAGATCAAGAGTCACATGCTTTACCAACTGAACCAGCCAGGTGCCCCAAAAGTTCACTTTTTTCTTCTGATTAAATAAATAAAATAACACATTCAATAAATGTTCAAGTGTTACAGAAATGTTGACTCAGAACATAAACTTGTCTGTAATCTTTT
Organism: Eumetopias jubatus; assembly: GCF_037043125.1. Lineage (NCBI taxonomy): Eukaryota > Metazoa > Chordata > Mammalia > Carnivora > Otariidae > Eumetopias > Eumetopias jubatus. The sequence continues at coordinate 63,811,858 of NW_028274808.1, forward strand.
TTGCACATACCAGGGGAAATAATTGGCTCGATCTCATGACCTGATATCATGACATTAGCCAAAATCAAAAGTCAGACGCTTAACTGACTGAGCCACCCAGGCACCCCATGGGTATTTCAATGGTTGCACGATATGGTAGGTGGTACTGTGATGTTGTAGAAATGTACCTTAGTTTATTTAAACAATACTCATCTGACGGCCATTGATTGTAGTTCAGTGCTGTGGTGGAGGTTGCTTATACAAGCTCGTAAGAGCTGATTGTTACATCTTTTCCTAATTCTATGGGCAGCTGACATCATGTTGGTAGCTTGATATCAGCCATGGTGACAGTATTTACAACCCTGAAAATTGGTAACTGCTACATGAAGACTCCCCTTTCCCATCTCCACCCACACACATATCATTTACCAGAACACCACTGTGTAGTCCCCCAAATTTTGCTACAACATATAATTAACATTCTGGAACATATATATTTGCACGTTGGTGAGGGTATTTCCAAAGAAATATCCTTAAAAGAAAAAGAAACACAAAACAAAACAAAACAAAACAAAACAAAAACAGAAAACCAACCCACACAAAACAACAAACAGTGGTTACTTCCTTCCCCCAACCGGGTTATGAGTCAGAAACTGAGGGAAAATGGTTTTCTCTCTTTATAGAGCATCCTTTCCCCCCCTTGCTGGGTCCCACTGATGCTGGTCCTTGCGCCAAGGACTTATGGTAACTTGGCATTAATATTGTTATCACTTTCAATAATGCATATGTCCCCAGAAAGACTTGATTGAAATCTTTGGCTTTAGAAGCAACTATTAGAAGTTCGATGGGGGAAGAAAGATGCTTTTCCAGACATACCCCCTTCAGTTCTTTCCTTTAAGTGAATGGATCACAGAGGGGAAGGTGAAAGGAGATGTAAATTTGAACCTATACTAAATTCCTTTCCTATTCATATTATAATGAAAAGTTGCTAATCACATCACAAAAACAAACTTCTTTTTTAACTTCTCTGAACACAAAGTGGGCTTGTAAAACGCAGATTAGTTCTTTAGTTCTTAAAGATACACAGAGATACACAATAGGGAAGATCTATCAAGGACACATTGGGAGGGCTGATAAAAGATGACCATAAAAAAAGAAAAGATGAACATAGGAGAACGTAAACTAATCCCGAGTTCACTGTTGTCACCACCTTCCATCCTCGGACCCTACCTCGGAAGGTTTTGTGAAAGCAGGATAGAACTGAATAGGAAACAAATGGCTAGTTCGCGCTGAACAGTTTTGCGCTATTCATATTTGCCCTACTTATTTTGAGAAACTCAGATCATTTATTTGGCACTTTTAGATAGGGCTGTCACTTAGAAGAAGAAAAGCCTGATTCTAGGGTCTGGGTAAAGTGTCTCTGAAAAGAAAGGGGAACAGGGCAGAATAGAATACATTTAAACCTTATTTAAACTCAAATGCATCCTAGAGCTGCCCAGTACAGTCCGCTTAGTTACAACCCAAAGCACACAGTGGCAATTTTAATTTAAGAACATGCATATTTATTTGATAGCGAAATTCCAAATGAAGTCTCCAAATTTTGGAGAACAAAGATAGGCATGTGGCCATGAGCAAACAAAGTCTTAATTAAGTGAATATTAGAGCAGCTGGAGAAAAGAAATACAAAGAAAAAGGAAAAAGAGTAATTTTCACTGATCATTTCCTAACCTCGTGGAATATTGCTACAAAGGATATCTCAAATGCTTAAATGAGAAGTTAAGACCTCCCTGTTTTCCTCTTATTTTTGCTGAAATGCATGTGACTTTTGTTCTCATAAAGCAAAACCAATGGACTTTGCTCAAAAATTTATGATCTCTGCTTCTAATTGTTTTGAGAGCAAAAAAGTTAAAGTCAGAGTGTGTTCACTCTGCAAGGTGAATGTGGTTAAAAGGGAATTGTTAGAGAGTTGAAGAAATCAGAAAATTGGTAAACATTAAAGTTATCTTCTTCTCCAGGCAATATGAATTAGGACTTGGTTGTGCATAGATCTGGGGGGAAGTGGGGACCTGAAATGCTAGTTACAACTTAAAATAAACTTGAATATAGCTGAAGCCTTTTTTGTTTGCACTTGTAACTTCTCAGACTTTTCTTTTGGTTCCAGTCCATGAAGTCTCATCCCCATGACCCTTTAGCAAGTTGAGTGGCTTCCAACAAAACTCAGTCATGGGTGGTGTTTAATTAAGCAGGAGGGGATGCACAGAGAACATTTACAGGGCTGTAGTTTTGTTTGACTTAAGTTGTGTACATTATCAGTATCTCTTTCTCATGTGAATAAATATGAAAGGGTGCTTTGGTCCATCAGCCTAACCATTGGCTATAGTTTGATTTGGTAAAGCATGCTAATAACTTCCCAGGTAGATGTTGGGATTAGAGCACATTTTTTTTTTTTAAACCAAATCGAAGCTCATAAAAACAAAGAATGATGACAACAAGAATTGTAGGATATTACTACAAGTTTCTTCCTTGGCTTGTGACAGTGACGATTCCTGAATGATTCTCCTGTATCCATAGAATGTATACAATAGTCCCGTATGACCGCAGGAATAGAATGGTTACATCATGTAATTGGTAAGATTCTTTTGAGTAGGTACTGCTTCATTTGTTTTCTGGCTCTTGTGTGTTGTAGATACCCTTTTTTCATTTTCTTCTAAACCTCTTTGGCATAATTTTTTTCTTTGAGGCGTGCTTATTTTTAATGTGAATAACAGCATCCGTGATGATAAGAATAGTGCAGGGACGGCGTGAAAGTATGCCAAAGTAAATAGACCCATGGCCATCTCCAGTGGAATGATCACAGCGCTAATAAAATTGCAGTCCCATAGTTTAGGCTGGGAAGCTTGCAAACTAGCTGAAAAAGCACATTACTCCTTTCTCTTCCTGTCACATAATCTACAGTATAGCTGTCTTGAGGAAGATATATATATAGTTCTAGCACCTTAGTCCTGTGAATAGTGCTCCCTTGTTTCAAATAAAGTGAAGCTTCCTGTCAGCAGTTCTGCCTCGTCTTCATGCCCACTAAACAAGAATGAAGGCAGCTGATATTAGTATTGGTGGTCAAGGTTGCTGCCTGAATGATTTATTTCCATTGTGCTTTTCAGCTGCCCTCATATTTCCCAGGTCTTAGATGTAATATCACTTAACAAAACAAGAAAAGAAAAGCTTTCAACAGGGCTCATTATGTATGGGATTGGGGAAAGGAGCTTAAGTTCTCTGGCATTTGAAAGATCTTAGAGGTCAATTGTGTGTCTGCTATGTATGGCTAATGGCATTTTATTGGAACAATAGTGGAATAAAGAAATAGTTCTAAAGAAGAATTTTATTTGTCTGGTTTTTGTCATAGAGAAGTAATAAAGTATTTAAATAAAAACAGTATAGACATGGAAACTGAATTTAAACCATAGGTCATAGAAAAACTATGAAGATATTTTATAGGACAGATACTAATAATAGCTACTGTTTACTGGTCTTTTCCTATATGGGGCCAGTTGCTGTGTTTCATATACAGTACAGCTTTTAAACTTCCCTACAGTCATAGAATCTAGCTATGAATTATCATCTTTATCTTTCCCATGATGAAATAAGGCTAGGCTGGGAGAGATTCAATAACTTGTTCACAGTCTTAAAGATAGAACTATTTAATAATTTATTTATTTGTAAAATATAAATATAAAACACGAAATTATAAAAATTATTGTAAATAATAAAATACTATTAAAAAGATGGTTTTGAGAGTGTGAACATTTTGGGAAGGAATGTGCTTTCCAGGAAGGGAAAAGCAATCTCTGAGGCCCCCTGTGAAAGCTTACATTTAGGGGGAACAGACACTTTTATTTTTTTATTTTAATTTTTAAAAGATTTTATTTATTTATTTATTTGAGAGAGAGAGAATGAGAGAGAGAGAGAAAGCACATGAGTGGGTGGGAGGGTTAGAGGGAGAAGCAGACTCCCTGCTGAGCAGGTAGCCCAATGCGGAACCCATTCCCAGGACTCCAGGATCATGACCTGAGCCAAAGGCAGTCACTTAACCAACTGATCCACCCAGGCACCCCAAAATAGACACTTTTATATAAAAAGTGTTTTGTGTCTTTAGTTCATAGTCCATGTAATGTCTTCACCTGGCCAGAAATCAGGGCTTTAAATGCATCAGTTTCTTTCTTGCTTTCTTAGTTTTTTTTTGAGGAGACATTTTGAGTTTTCATATATATTAATCAGTGAATAATCTTCTGGAATTCGTTTTTAGTTTTTTTTTTCTTTTTTTTAAAGTAAGCTCTGACCAATGTGGGGCTTGAACTCACGATCATGAGATCAAGAGTTGCATGCTCTAGGGACTGAGCCAGCCAGGCACACTTGGAATCAATTTTAACTCTACTCTGGAGGTGGTTCTTCCAAAAAGCATCATTTCCTCTTTTGAAAATATTCAATCTAATTTAAATTTAAGCTGGGAAATTTCACCTTACCCTCTTAGTTATTTTACATGCTTTAATATTATCCCCTGACCCCACAGCTAACCCTAACAAGTTTGCTCATCTATTAAAGTCTAATGAAGATTTCCACATCTGAACTCTCTTTTGGGAAACCAGATATCTTTTAGTCAATATTTTATGGAGCTTTGCTGGCCTGCACAAATACTGGGAAATTGCCTATTTTTAAGTCAGAGAACTAATTTTTCTGAATGTGCTTTAGACATGAATTATGTCCTCTATAAGTTTAGGGCACTATATATATTAAGGTACAATATGTATATGCAATGGTTATGTGATTTTGAGGCAACCATCATAAGATGGAATAAAGTGATTAGAAAATGATTAACATTGTTAGGACACACTGGAATTCAGGAATTATGGTTTTATTTGTTTCTATGTTCTCTGTATACAAAACTCTTCCTGGTTGATGTTAGTATGTACTCATTTACCTTTTTTTTTTTTTTTGAGAGAGAGAGAGAGAGAGAGCGCATGCACACACACACACACGCAGGGGTAGGTGATGGGCAGAGAGAGAGAATCCCAAGCAGGCTTCATGCCCAGTGCACCCCACCTGTTCAATGTCGTTTTTTTTTTTTTTAATAAAAAGGAATATTGGGGCACCTGGGTGGGTCAGTTAAGCTTCCGACTCTTGGTTTCAGCTCAGGTCATGATCTCGGGTCATGGAATTGAGCCCTGTGTTGGGCTCTGGGCTTAATGCAGAGTCTGCTATAGAGTCTCTCTCCCTCTCCCTCCTGCTTGCTTGCTCTCTTTCTAATAAATAAATAACATCTTTAAAAAATAATAAAAAAATAAAAATGAATATTAAAAATGAAGTAAGAGGGGCACCTGGCTGACTTAGTCAGTGGAGCATGTGGCTCTTGATCTCGAAGTTGTAAGTTTGAGCTCTAGGTTGGGTATAGAGATTACTTAAAAAAAGAAAATATTGAACAGCTAACTAAAATATTGTATATACTGTTTTATTTTTTCTCCCCAAATGTATCTTATATAAATCATTTGAAGTCCTCTGATGTCATTGAACCTTACCTAACACATTTTCACATCACATATGAGATTTCCTGTCTCTCACTGTAAGGCCTTGCAAGATTAAATAAAAAAGTGTCATGTGGTTTAGCATATAGTAGTTTGCAATGGTAGGTATAATAGCTAATCTAGGTCTTATTAGAAATGACTAATTTGTTGATATTAGACAAATTTTTAACTGCTCCGTACCTCAAAGTCATCACAAAAAATGTCTTTGGAATTACTCTGTCATTACCATTTATGATGGTAATAACCACATTTTAAGAGATCCTTCCTTTATATTATTGAAAACTCATTTAATTTTTAGTTTCATGCTATACCTACGGATGACTTGAAAAACAACAAGTGATTACAAGCTGAGTTGTAGCTCTAGGGAAAGGCCTAACCACATGGGAGTTTCACTTGTTACAACTGAATGCTCTTATTTAGCTTTCATTAGCTATTTGACATTTTTATTTCAAGAGCTGCTGATTTTATCAGGTTATCCGTTCTCAAACTTGACTTTGAAGCCTTTTATTTTTGCTCATGAGTCCGCACAAATCTAGTTTAAAACAAACATTTGGCAAATTGTAAAAAAGCACAATGGTTTATTTGATAAATTATCAAAGTCTGAAGATTAGAAAGAAATTAAATATATTAAAATTTTTAAAAATTAGATTTCCATTAGTAAGCTTTATGATATTGGTATAATCAAGTAATATTATTGTGCATCCTCTAATCCTAACAAACACTCATTTTATACAGAAATTAAAATAGGATGTGTTCCTAGGTTCAGATAAACCCAGTTTTGTTCAGATAATACTTATCATTATGCTTTCAAAGAAGAAATAAATCCTCACAGTTCTTCCGTACAAATCAAACAAATGAATGAATATTTCACCACCAAGTTTATTATTTGATATATTCCTTTAAGACATGATCCCAAAGCACAGTACTCAGAAGTACTTAAGAAACTTACAAGGCAATTTCCTGCTAGTCTCCATAGACACTTTAAACAACTTCGTTAAATTACTGAGGAAAAATATAGAGTATATTGACCTACATTCCCAGACCTTTTGCAGCTCATTTAAGAGACACTAAAACAATGATACGAGGTTTGTTTAACTGTTCTCTCCTGCCACCATTGTTACCTAGGAGAGATCACACTGATAAGACATCAGAGAGCCTTTTACAAAAGCCTTAGCTCTTGGAAAAACTTTAGGACCTGATTCTTCAGATTCGGTAGAAGAGAAAGAAAACTCTGCCCCTCCTCCTTCTTCCTGTACTCTTTGATATCCATTCGTGCACCCGATTTTCACGGTTTGGTTGACAGTAGGTTGGTTTCTTTAGATGTACTTCCAATTCAATAGATCAAATAACATGAGGTCCATTTCCTAATTGAGGCTTATTTAACTGTGGGATAGGATAATAACAAATTGTACAGGACTAGGCCCAGATGAGCCCTCACAGACTAGTTATCCACTAGTGTGGATATCCATACTTCTTTGTTCCAGCACACAAGTCTGGTAGACCTTTCCCCCGAGGATCACATTGTTTGCATTCATGCTTCTGCTCCTCCATAGAATAAAGAGGTTCAGGTGGATTACAAGTTAAAAACATGCTGCATGGCAGTATTAGCTTTACTTTTATCAAATGGGGTCTTACTGGATGCCTCCAAACACAGAACCAAAAAAGTATTTTGAACACAATCATGTTTCATACCAACTATGTAGAAAGTACCATTTTAGTTAGTTGGGCCAAAGTAAGGGACTCATTAAGACAAGCCTATCACGAGGAACTTCGAATAGAATACCCTGAGGATTTATTCAAAACACAGGGCACTGGCATCTCTGAAAAAGTAGCTAGCTTAAACAATAAGTCAGTCACGCACAGAACTCCGGAGGAAAGAGCATTTCAGGCAGAATGAATTGTAAGCAGAAAGTCAACACAGTTTAGGGAGTGTCAGGACATCTAAAGATAGATGCCCATTGGGGCCAAGACTGGGAGTGAGCTAGCGTGGTCTGAGATGAGGGTGGAGGTACCTACCAGCTTTTGCAGGGCCTGGCTGGATTAAGGAGTTTTAGCTTTATCATAAAGACAGTGGAAAGAAAGAATTTAAGGTGTGTCTGTTGTGGGATGGAGGCTGTTGGAGGATGGATAGGATGACTGGACATGGGATGACTGCTGACAAGCTCTTGAATGGATGGCTCTGGTTGCATGGTGGGGGATAAATGGGAAAGAGCCAGGGCAGTCGGGGTCTTTTCTCAGTTGTCTTGATGAGGAATGATTGTAGCTGGGACTTAGGTGGTGGTGTTAGAAGGAAGGGAAGTGATGGATTAGATTGCTAAGGTTCTTTGTAGTTTCAAAAGTTTACGAAAAGATGAAGGAGAATAATTTGATGAGTAATGGAAAAAATGCTAAAGATAAAGTGGGAATAATTATGATTTTTTTTGATATGTGGAATGAAGTTTGGTTTTTAATATGAAGTTTCTAATCTCTAATGCACAAGGGGTAAAATGGTACAATTTGTTTTAGGAAACCTGGAAAAAAGAACTATCCAACTCAAACCAGTTTATATCCAACATCATATTACACTGAGAAATTAAGATTAATGGAGGCTTTCTTTGTAGACAGTTAATTTTAAGTTCTTTATATGATTAGACCAAGGAAGATAAATTTTGGTATTTATAGCAATAGATTTAATTGGAATGCTTAATCAAAATTACAGATTTTTTTCCCTGAATTCTTTGCTTACAACATGATGCAATGATAAAATTAGTGAAATCACTCCTATTTGACCCATAGCATTAATGAAAATTCAAAGTTGAGAAGCCTGTATAATTTGGTCTACAGGGTACCGACATGTGTTCACCATATGGTCTAAGTTGTTTAGGATTACTTTATTTAAACCACAGCAAGAATAGTAGCAACAACAAAGTACTTGTGTTTTGTGGGCCTTTTCCTAAGTGCAAAGGAATTTTTCTCTTGATAGAAAGCATTTGCTCTGGCTGACAAGTCTTAATCAATTTTCGATTATCACCTAGTTCAGACATTGTGCCTCTAAGAAGAACTTGGAGTTTCTTGCCTACATGGAACTGATTCTAGGACTTGGACCCTTAAGGGCAAAAGGAAGCATGTTCTATTTCTTTCCAGAAAATTCCGAGGTCATCCTCTCTTTTTCAGACTTTTTTTAAAAAAATATTTTATTTATTTATTTGTGAGAGATAGAGAGAGAGAGAGAGCACGAGCAGTGGGGAACGGCAGGCAGAGGGAGAAACAGACTCCCCACTGAGCAAGGAGCCCGATGAGGGACTCGATCCCAGGACCCTAGGATCATGACCTGAGCTGAAGGCAGACACTTAACTGACTGAGCTGCCCGGGCATCCCTCGTTCTCAGACTTTTATTTAAAATATACCTGTTGAAAATGAAGCTTTTTGTTATTCTCTCCTGTTTTTACTGTTAAAATGTACATAATTTCCTCCTCCTCTCCCCTCCCCCATTCATTGCAGAAAATCACACTCATGCTTCAAGCCAGAGGATCTGTAAGACAGTGGCAGGAACAATCTGTAGTTCTTTGTTCAAAAGATGTTAGCTGGTCTTCCACAGTCGCCACATTAGGGGTCTCTATAGTCAGAGCTCCCCTGCTTTGTCTGTGACCCCAAGAAGTAATTTTGTTTTTAATTTTAATTCCAGTACAGTTAACATACATTGTTATATTAGTTTCAGTGTACAATATAGTGATTTGACAGTTCCCTACTCACCCAGTGCTCATCACAAGTGCCCTCCTTAATCCCCATCACCTATTTAACCCATCCCCCATCCACCTGCCCTTTGGGAACCATCAGTTTGTTCTTCATAGTTGAGTCTGTTTCTTGCTTTGTCTTTCTCTTATTTTTTTCCTTTGTTTGTTAGTTTTATTTCTTAAATTAAGAAATTTTATTAAATTCTTCCACATGAGTGAAATCATATGGTATTTGTTTTTCTCTGACTGACTTACTTTGCTTAGCATTATGTTTTCTAGATCTAACCATGTCATTGCAAATGGCAAGATTTCATTCTTTTTTATGGCTAAATAATATTCCATTTTATGTATACATATATGCACATGTATAGCTACTCTTCTTTATACAGTCTTCAACTGATGGACACTTGGGCTGCTTCCATAATGTGGCCATTGTAAATAAGGCTGCAATAAACATAGGGTTGCATGTATCCCCTTGAATTAGTGTTTTTGTATTTTTTGGATAACTACCCACTAGTGCAATTACTGGATCATAGGGTAGTTCTATTTTTAACTTTTTAAGGAAATTCCTCACTGTTTTCCACAGTGGCTGCACCAGTTTGCATTTCCACCAATAGTGCATGAGTGTCTCTTCTTCTCCACATTCTCACCAACACTTGTTGTTTCTTGTGTTTTTGATTTTAGCCTTTCTGACATGTGTGAGGTGGTATCTCATTGAAGTTTTGATTTGCATTTCCTTGTGATGAGTGATGTTGAGCATCTTTTCATGTGTCTATTGGCCATCTGGATGTCCTCTTTGAAGAAATGTCTGTTCATATCTTCTGCCCACTTTTTAATGGGATTGTTTGTTCTTTTGGGTTTTTGAGATGTATAAGTTCTTTATATATTTTGTATACTAACCCTTTATCAGATATGTCACATTTGCAAATATCTTCTCCCATTCCTTTGGTTGTCTTTTAGTTTTGTTGATTGTTTCCTTCATTATACAGAAGCTTTTTATTTAGTCCTAATAGTTTATTTTTGCTTTTATTTTTCTTGCCTCGGGAGACATATCTAGAAAGATGTTGCTATGGCCAATGTCAGAGAAATTACTGCCTGTCCTCTCTTCTAGGATTTTTATGGTTTCAAGTCTCATATTTAGGTCTCTAATCCATTTTGAGTTTATTTTTGTGTATGGTGTAAGAAAGTGGTTCAGTGTCATTCTTTTGTGTATAGCTGACCAGTTTTCCCAACACCATTTGTTGAAGAGATTGTCTTTTTCCCATTGAATTTTCTTTCCTGCTTAATTTGTTGAAGATTAATTGACCATATAATTGTGGGTTTATTTCTGAATTTTCTATTCTGTTCTATTGATATATGTCTCTATTTTTGTGCCACTACCATGCTGTCATGATGAGTACAACTTTGTAATATAACTTGAAGTCTGGAATTGTGATCCAGAAAAACTTTGCTTTTCTTTTCCCAAGGAGTAGTTTGAATCTCCTTTGCCAAATATTAGCAGTTATTAATTCTTTCAAAGATCTTGGATAATATTATGAGATATTCATTCAAGCACCTCCTACCACCCCACCCCCAACACATACAACTGTACAAGTCATGAATGGAACATGTCCAAGGGACTGGATGAGGGGGTATAGAATACCCAAGATTAAACCTCTGAGGCTAAACTTTTCATCAGTTCTCTTATAAACATAATTTGTGATCTGAGTTATTATGGACTGAAATCTATACCTACAAATTTATCTTATTTAAGATCTTCTGAGCCAGTTTCCACCTCTCCTTTGGAGAATGTCTTTTCCCTCACTGAAAGGTAATTTGAAATCTTAGATGTGAGTAGAAAGATTACTCTTATTTCACTAATGGTTTGATTACTGTACTAATTTAGTTGTTAAAATTTTTTAAGTTTCTGAATTTAATTTTTACAGTCTTATGTAATGTGGCCCCTAATTTGCTTTTCCATTTTGAACTCTTACATGGGCAGGGACATGTTCATATAAATGTTTTCTTCCCTTGATGTTTCAGGAGGGAGAAGCTCTATAAAGCAGAGGGTTTATTACTTTATTTTATTTTATTTTTTATTTTATTAAGTAGGCTCCATGCCCGACATCATGCTCTGAGGTCAAGAGTCACATGCTCTACTGATTGAGCCATCCAGGTGCCCCAAAGCAGAACTTCTTATATGTGGCAACATAGCAGAGTCTCCTGAACTTTTCAAAAATGCAAATTCCTAGTTTCCACTCTAGACTTACTAAATGAAACTACTGGAGTTAAGGGTGGTGGGAGGAGGCTTTAGAGTTTGCTTTTTTTTTTTTTTGAAGTAGGGTCTGTGCCCAGCATGGGGCTTGAACTCACGAGATCAAGGGTCCTATGCTTTACTGACTGAGCCAGCATGTGCCCGAAGAGTTTTCATTTCTAAGATGCTTCCCAGGTGATTTTGAGGTAACCATTCACTCATTTATGGATTGCCTTTGGGTGTCCTGTAAGCATTTTCTTGGGCAGAATTAATTTATTTGGAAATCCTTTATCTTTGGAAGTGAAACCACTTTAGGATGTTATAATGGGCTGAATTGTGTCCCCCTTGAAACTCATAGGGTGAAGTCTTAACCTCTGATACCTTAGAATGTAATCATATTTGGAGATACTAGGAGGCTGTTAGAGAGAAGCCCTAATTCGGAATGACTGGTATCTGAACAAGAAGAGGAAGAGACACTGGGGTGCTGGAGAATGGCCCTCCAAACCAAGCTCAGAACACCACGATCTTGGACTTCTAGCCTCCAGAACTGAGAGAAAATAAATTTCTGTTATTAGAGACACATAGTCTGAGATATTTTGTTATGGCAGCCCTAGCAAACTACAGCAGATGTGATGTGCCATTGAGAAGAGCCATGTACTAGGGAAAATAGAGTCTTTAATTTTTGTGTTAGGCACAAGGTTAATTTCAAAAATTAAAAAAATCTATCTGGAATTAAATCTATTCCTTTTGAGTTCCCAGGTATCCCTTTATAATAGAATGGGATTAAACATTTTAAAAACATGTGTGGAAACCTGTCTATAATGAGTTTTGACCTTAAATTTGAGAAATTAAATTACAAACCCACTTTTAATGATTGACCATGAAAGCTAAACAATTAATTGTGGCTTGATGAATTCAGATTCATCCTATTAAAGGCATAACTATATAAATTCACCAGTAATCCTCACTGATTATAAGATTTAAAAGTGTAGGGTGTTCTAATTCTTGATACAGCCAAGGAAAAAAGCCATTTCACAGTGCTATGAATAAATAAATACAGAAGTTCTCACTTTGTCAGCAGAATATAATCTTAGTGGAAGCTGAGATAACAATGTATTTCTTAGCATGAGATGTAAGGTTCCTTGAAAAGAAGTAAGACTGACTTTGTAATGATAACTTCTTGGGACCCAGTATCATGTTCTGGGATGTTGTTAATTATTTCAGGCAGAACTTTCACAGGAAGTTCTTCCTATTCTCCCTTTTTTCCTCTCCTAAGTACTTTCAAATTCACTGTACTTTTAACAGCATATACACTATTACAATATATTGTAAATATTTATTCATGACCCTTAAAAACTGCAAATTCCATGAGGGCAGGACAATATCTGTCTCTTAGTTTGTTCCTATCACTCTCCACACTATCTGGCACATTGTAGGTACATAATAAAGATGTTTCATAAATAAATGTATAACTGAAACAAATATCACTTATTGTATTTAACTCATATTTTATGTTATAAAAGTAAATACTGAGGTATAACTTGTAAGAGGAAAGGTCTTTTGAAGCAGATAAAGTAATATATTTGTATCAAGTAGCTCATTTTAACTGAATGCTGATTATATGTAAAGCACTGTTGCAGAAAAAAAGTGTTTGCATAGGATGCTTACAATTTCATTAAGGAAATAATGTGTATATACACAAGTTAACAATTCATAATAGTATATGGAAATTTGCATGTGAATATAGAAACATTATAGACTCTTTTTCATAATTATACTTTATCAAATTGACAAAGATTTTACTAAATTTTTTTTTAAAGATTTTATTTATTCATTTGACAGAGATAGATGCAGCAGGAGAGGGAACACAAGCAGGGGGAGTGGGAGAGGGAGAAGCAGGCTTCCTGCTGAGCAGGGAGCCCGATGCGGGGCTTGATCCCAGGATCCTGGGATCATGACCTGAGCCAAAAGCAGACGCTTAACGACTAAGCCACCCAGGCGCCCCCTTACTAATTTTTTTAACCATTTTATTTTTAAGTAATCTCTACACCCAATGTGGGGCTTGAAGAGTCACATGCTTTATTGGCTGAGCCAGCCAGGTGCCTCAGATTTTACTACATTTTAAAACAGTTTATACTTGCTTATCTATTTCTGGAGTCCATATTTGGCTGTTGTAATGTGGGAAGGTAGGTTTTGGAATCTGAGGGGTTTTGAGGATCCACTTGAGTAAGTATTTTCTTTAGAAGATAAATTCTTAGAGAAAGATGTAACTTAAAATGACTTCTTCACATAGAATTCCAGAATACCCATATAAGCTACATGAGGGTATTCTGATATAGTAATAGTCCATGGAAGATCATTTTGAATGTGGCAGGATTGAGTATAAAACATTAACATTAAAATTCAATAAACATTATTGAAATTTAGTTGTTTTAAGTTGTGTATTTTCTTGATTCCTCAGGGGGACAAAGATATTGTGATGTGTTCACCAAACCATTTTATTTTTGTCTGGAGCACCCTGGAAGATGTATTTCCCAGCTCCTTTGCAGTTGGGTAGTATATCATATCACCAGTTTTGGCCAATGGAAAACTGGTGGAAGTGGTATATGCATTTTCAGATCTGGTCCATAAAAATCTCACTCACAGCTCTTCTCCTTTCTTTTCATGGATGAAGTGGCATGCACAAGATGGGAGTAGCCTTTGTCTCTGCCACCCCCAGAACAAACTGCCAATCACAGTCAACTATTATAGGAGAGCTAATATATTGTTTCCACCGAGATTTTTCTTTTTTCTTTTTGTATTTTTGTTATAATAGATGAGTATAGCATAGCTTACCCTGAGTAATTCAGTCTAATGCTAAGGATACATAAATGTTGTCCTTCCGTCACTCAGCATTAGCATATATTTTGAATTGCCTTCATGTTGAAGTAATATTTTCCCAGACCTTAAAGTCTTCGTGAGTCCTTATCAAATTTGGCTGTATACTTTATTTTCCGTATACTGTGAAGAGCTTTTTGAATTATTGAATATTAGGTGACAACTGTAGGTAGTTAAAAGTTATCTGAAAATAGACTAAGAATTTCCAAAGGTTTGAAGAAAATTACAAAAGAAAGCAAATTTTAAGGTAATTTCTTAGGGAGTAAAAGATTATATTATATTTGTTAAATCAAATTCGATTTCTTTTTATGTTAGTAGGACATCAGCTTCATATAACTCAAAGGGAGAACAATCAAAGGGTGCTTTGGGGGGTTTGATTCAAAGGTTTTTTCCTATTTTTCTTTCCTTTAGTTATTTTTAAAATGCTAGTAAATGAAGATACAGTCCATACAAATTATAGATCATGCTTTTCTTTGTTAAGCTTAAAAACTTGAATTTAAATAATTAATTAAAAAAATCATTTGTACATCATGTGGTCCAAAGTTCAAAAGACACAAAAGGCTGTACATTGAAAAGTCTCTTTCCCGCCCTTGTTCCCCAGACTGTTCTCCTTATCAGGAGCAAGTAAAGCTACCAATTTCTTATTTGTTCTTTTAGGGATTTTATATATTCACAAACAATGATATTTATATATAATCTCATTTATTTTTTTAATTTAAATTCACTTTAATTAATGTACAGTGTGTTATTAGTTTCAGAGGTAGAATTTAGTGATTCATCAGTTGCAGATAACATCCAGTGATCATCACATCAAGTGCCCTCCTTAGTGCCTATCACCCGGTTACCCCATCCACCCCCCCACCTCCCCTCCAGCAACCCTCAATTTGTTTCCTATAGTTAAGAGCCTCTTATGGTTTGCCTCCCTCTCTGTTTTCATCTGATTTTTCCTTCCCTTGTCCTATGTTCATCTGTTTTGCTTATTAAATGCCACATGTGAGTGAAATCATGTATTTTTCTTTCTCCGACTGACTTACTGCGCTTAGCATAATACCCTCCAGTTCCATCCACGTCATTGCAAGATTTCATTCTTCTTGATGGCTGTCATCTTCATCTATTTTAAACACAAATGATACCATGTATTATTCTTAACACTTAATTAAGCAATAATTTTTGGATATCATTTAAAATATATCCAGAATGCAAATATATCTTGCTACTGCCTCTATTACCATCATGGTTCAAGCTAGTGTCATCTCTTGACTCCATTAAAGCAATCAGTTTCTGACTAACAAATGGGTCAACCAGAGTGATCCTTACAAAAAAGTCACATCATGTCATTTATCTGTTCTGGACCCTTTGATGGCTTCCCATGACACTGAGAGTAAAAGTCCATTCTTTATTTTGGCGTACACAGGGTCCTGATGGTACTCCTTGCACTACCTGTTGGGTCTCATCTCACACCTCTCATCTCTAGCTGTTGATATATGTCTCCCCTCATCCTTTATGTAGCTGCCAAACCAGCCTCTTGGCTGGACCTTAAATGTGCCATCTCAGGAACTTTCTATGGGAGCTCTCTCTCTGGATGGCTCTTTCTCTAGATAGTTGTGTGGCTAATTTCCTCACTTCTTTCCCGTCTCTGCTCAAACGCCACGTTAGCATAGAGAACTTCCCTGACAATCCTAAATAAAAGAGCAACAATCTGGGCCACTACCTCTCCCACTTACCTTGGTTGGTTTTATCCCATTTGACATTTATACATTTTTATTTGTTTATTGTTGGTATCCCATGTGAAAAGGAACTTTGTTTTTTCCAATTTGTATCCTCTTTGTTTAGAATATAGTAGGTGCTCAATAGGTTTTTACTAAACAAAAAACCAAGTGAGTTGCCATATTAGTGTGTAAACGTGTATCCTATTCTTTTTTAATGGTTATGTAATATTCCATTGGTGCATCTACCTTAATATATTTAACTAGTCCCCAACTGAGGGATATTTAGGTTGTTCTCAATGTTTTGGTAAAAAGACAATGCTGCAAAGAATAATCTTTTACATACCTCATTTTCTAAATATTTGAATGATGCATATCTGAGGGATAATTTCCTAAGAGCAAGAATACTAGGTCAAAATAATTTGCTTTTGTGACTTTAGTAGCTATTGCTAAATTGTCTCCCACAGAGATTATATCGGCATATAATCTGATCAATCATAGATGGGTGTCTATTTCTCCACATCTTAAATAACATGTGTTAAACAGCCCATATTCATGTCACGTGACTTCTTTCCTAAGATTACCTTATTCCCAAAAGTTGAATGAACTCCAAGGGACATATAGAGAAATAACATTTTCCTAATTAACTTTCTAAGAAGGTGAAATGAGTGGAGTAAGGACAAATATGACACATCAGATAAAAAAGAAATCTGAAGAAGCTGATAATTCAATAAAAAAATGACAGTAGCAGCATTACTGGCTGTTTTCCAACATAAATTTCATGCAGGTAGGAATGGAAGGAATAGGCAGACATTTTATTTTTACTTAGCGTTAACACTTCATTCAGAGAGACAGGTCATTTTCCCTAGGTCCAGTTATTAGTTTAGTTTTCATTTAGTTTTAGTTTTCATCCCCCACCCCCACATTTGAGGTAGGGTTTGAGAGAATCACCAGTGTCTTTCTTGGATTTACTGCTTCAGTCACACCAGCAGCTGTTCTCAATGGGCATTCTATGGGAGAATTAAGCTCTCGTTACCCAAGATGGAGGTTAATGAACTTTTCTATAAAGGACCAGGGTGTAAATATTTTTGGCCTTGAAGGCCATGTGGTATTTGGCATAACTACTCAAGTCTCCCATTGTAGCTCACAAACAGTCATAGATGATACATAAATGAATAAGCATGGCTGTGTGCCAATCAAACTTCATTTACAAAAACAGGTGGGCAACTGGATTTTCCCCCTGTGGCTGTAGTTTGTCAGCATCTTCCCTAAGACATCAATTAATGTAATGAATGAGCTTCTCTTCCATGCAATGAAATGGCTCTAGCTATCTATCACCCTTGTGAGAAATCAGAAAATAGCCATGAAACTCATTTTCTGTATGGCTAATTATTTTGCAAACCATAGATGTGAATCTAGAAAACCATCTTGTAATTGATGTCAGCTGGTTCCTTTGAAACCTGAAAGCTGTGCCTTTGAAAATTGCAGGCAGTGGTCCATGAAGCCCTCTTTTTTCATCCCTATTTAGCATCTTTAGTCTGTGGCTCCTTTAATCCCACCTTGCCCCAGGTCCTGAAGACTGGTTGAAGGCACATGTTTCTGCCTCTTGTGTTCTCTTTCTAATTCCCTAGTTCAGCCATGGTTTTATGTTCTCCTAACTTAATTGATGTCAACAGTATTTTAAATAAATATAGCCCCACTAGTAGTTTTTATAAGCTTTGTCCAGTGGGTGGAAAACTAAGGGATGGAGCACTGGAGATAGTTCTCTCTCTAGGGGAGGTGACATGTGATTTCTGGGAGAAAACCAGTGCCTAGAAGATTAATGACCCATACACGGGACAATGCATGTGGGGTCCAGTCTGAGCACATAGGTTGGGCACTGAAGAGTCACTTCTGAATTATGAAGGACAGGATTAGTCTATTCTGAGATTGGGAAAAAACACAGCTCACCTGTCTGTCTACATTTTCCTTACTATTTTTTATTTTCTGCAAGCCTTCTAGACTTTTCCTTGTACTTTTATATCTTTTTTCCAGAAGGATTTAGAATTGAAAGAGGAAAAAGTTAAAACTTAATCTAGTTGGTCTAGTTTCTGATTAGCTCTTCAAATAATAGATTAAGTTAGAGAAAAGCTGAAAACCATTGAGTAAAGTTGGCTTTTGCATTATTTGTAAACTTTTGTTATTCTTTCTCTATTTCCAGGTAGTACAAATAATGGATTGTTAATTTTACTTCTAGAAAGATTTCCTCTGATTTCCAAGTGATTACACAATGATTATTTTATTTGGGTGGATAAATGCAGTGGTAACATTTTGAGCCCATCTGTGTATTTTATCACCGTCACGAGTGCTTACTATACAAAGGTTTTCTTAGGAATAGAGTGACTCAGATTTCCTGTCCTTGGCCTTTCTTCCCAAATCAGACCAAAGAGAAATAAAATACTTTAGTCTTTAATCAGTTAAAATACTGATAGTTGGGAAAATAACAAACAGTAGCTTGTTTTCCTGCCTATTGTAAAGCAAAATAACATGTTTACTTGTTGGAAACACTATATCTTCTTTGAGTCTCTCTCTCCCTCTTTCTCCTATCTTCTTTTTTCTTGGGGAATTTTTCTCTTATCGGGAGCAAACGTTTTTCTTTGTTTGGCTCTTATTCTCTGAGTGGACAGGAAAGCGACCCATTAACTCCAACATGGGTCTATTTTAAGAGTAGGAGTTTGAAATACATATAATTCTTATCCACCATATTTCTCCAATTCTTAGCTCTCCTTTACTTCCTTTTAAACACTTTGCAAAATGGAAAACCTGTTTGAATAAAAACAGCTAATTCTTTTAGAGATGCGCAAGGAAAAGCTATGACGGGAAGCAGGGTACCTTTCTTTAGTATGTGGCTGCTTCAAAGTTGCTGTTAGCAAGAGGACATTTTTGTCAAGTGTGATTAGAGTTTGAACAAAGCCTAACATTCTCATTAGGGAATAAAAATAAGGGGTCCAAATCTATATATTTATAGTAACTTTCAGAGGGTATGCATATATTTAAACTTTTGTTAATTGCACACATCAAAACAGGAGGTGTGTGTGATGGGTACATTTTGTGTACTTATCCAAGCTCTTTTTTTTTTTTTTAAAGATTTTATTTATTTATTTGTCAGAGAGAGAAGAGAGTACAAGCAGGGAGAGTGGCAGGCAGAAGGAGAAGCAGGTTCCCGGCTGAGCAAGGAGCCCAATGTGGGGCTCAATCCCAGGACCCTTGGATCATGACCCGAGCCCAAGGCGATGCTTAACTGATTGGGACACCCAGGCGTCCCTATCCAAGCTCTTTTATCAAGAATCCAGGATAGGAAGCTATGAGAACAGGATTTTTTGAGAGAATACCAATACCTTCCAGTCTCTGGAAGATTCAGTTTTTCATTCAATTTACTGTTACTCTGGCTGTAAACCAGAAATGCTAGAACATTTAGATAAATTAAATGATGGAGTTTGTTAAAATATTTTAAAAATTAATTTTGGGGCCCTGGCTGGCTCCGTTGGAAATTTGATCTTGGAGTTGTGAGCCCCATGTTGGGTGTAGATTACTTAAATAAACTTAAAAAAATAATTTTGTGCTTGATGGGGATAAAGTTTAGGAATACGATATATATCTGAGACAGTTTATTTACAGCTTATATGCAATCATGAAATGGCGGCATTCCTATTTTCAGTGTCATGACTGTTAAACAATGACAGGAATGAATAGTACAGTTGCTTCAGAAGCAACTAGAATTGACAGATTTGATAGATTGGGTTATACTCCAGGCAACAAAATCATAACCTAGGGATTTGGCAATAATTCTGTTAAACATGTTAGGGAGATTTTGTGTCATGTCTCTTCTTTACCATCAGAACTGAAATATTCTTTGTTTGTTTGTTTGATTTTATTTATTTATTTGAGAGAGAGTGAGCGAGAGAAAGAGAACGTGAGCAGGGGTGCGGCAGAGGGAGAAGTTAACTCCCCACTGAGCAGGGAGCCCGATGCAGGGATCAATCCCAGGACCCTGGGATCATGACCTGAGCCGAAGGCAGCCGCTTAACCGACTGAGCCACCCAGGTGTCCCTGGACTGAAATATTCTTAATTAATTGCTAAATGCTTCTTACTCAGTGCAATATAGTGTTAAGATGAATTAAGGGATTCATTGGGCAGCATCCAAGTATTTTGAACCATGTTGTAGACTTTTCTGCTTTCCCAAAACACCACATCAAGTAAACCTGAAGGTCTAAAGGAATATCAGTGCTTTCTAATAATAACAACTAGCTTTTCTGAGCAACTATCTTAGGCACTGTATTATACATTTTGTATACATTGTGTCTTATCCTTTCATCAATCCAGCAAAGAAGGTCTTTTTTATCTTCATTTTTTCCCCAGAGAACATCAAGGATCAGAGAAATGAAGTAATTTGCCCAAGGACATAAAGAAAAATTGGAGTAGATTCAAACTCAGATCTATTTGTCCTTAAAGGGCATGCCCTGTCCCTTTCTAACTTAATGTGTCCGTTTGAATTTTTGGTATTTTGACCTATGACCTGGGTGACTGCACGGTTGACTTTGCTAAACAATATGCTGACAGTAATATGCATATCTACCTATGCCAGGGAACTGCTTTTACTAACTCTTGCTTGAAAGCCAAAGGTGAGGCCAGGGACAAGTATAGATGAAATGAATCTTTTACATACTGGAATCAATAACCAGAAGCAGTATAGACCTAAGCTGTGATTCTTACTAAATGCGTGTCAGGTATCTTTGGCAGTATTGTGGATTCCTTTCTGTCATTGTAATGCTATCAGTATTGATTGTGATGATTTCATATCTATTTATAAGACAACTACAGGAAATCTCACTTTTAGGGAAAAAAATGGACACAGAATGACACTTTTTCTTAGATGCTTATACCTTATGAATTCACATAGTGCAGTTTATAGACTCATGTCATTGTAAACAATACTGAGTTGCAGAACTTAAAAATTTATGTTCTATGACCCACTGAAACAATGATAGTATTTTCATTTAGTGTAAACAATTCAAAATTTCTACCTTAAGTCAGTGAAAATATGTAGTGTTCTTTCTATTTCATGTTTATTTCAATTAAGAAGCAGTAACACAGTTAATTGTAGTTTGCACCATCATGTATTAGGACAATTAAGTCTCTTATACATTACCATATGAGTCTTAAGTTTAAACAAGTGATTAAAATGCACTTTTTTTTCTCTCAGAAAATTATAACACACCTAATTTGGGCTCTTCTTGCTCTTCCTACTATCTTATTATTGTTATCACTTTGGCCATATTCCTTTGTATAAACCGTTGTACCCAGCATGGCATATTGCTATTAATAGGCATAATGCATATTTTTAAATAAAGCTGAGTCACAAAAATGTTAGGAAGCCCTCTCCCCTGTATTTCCTTCATTAACGGTTGTTACCATCATGTCTGATCAGTAAATGCATATTTTAACTTTCTTGATCATCTCTTCCTCTTATTTCCTGTGGGTAGGTGGCTCCTGTGGCTCACTTCATCCATGTCCTTAGCGGGAAATATCTGTGGCTGTGACATCATAGGTGACCTCTCTGAACATAAACAGCTTCAGTTTTGTGCTCTTCCCCTTCCTTTGGGCAATTTTTCTTCTTTTTAGACTCTTTTCTTTTCTTCTTCTCTTCCTTTATTTGGTGTTCTTCCTCTATGATAAAAAAGAATTTAGAAAAAAGGATTGAGAATCAACCATTTGGAAAAGTAGAAATTAGCTTTGCTTATAAAAGGACTTGGGTACTCACTATTGGCGCTTTTCCTGTCGGCTAAGGAAAGGAAGTAGACCTTGGGAAAGAGGACAAAGCAAAGAGCAAGCAGAAATCTGACCACTAAGAAGGGACTGCTGAACATTCATTTCTTCCCAGGTAATGTTTTTGTTCAATACCACAAAGGCTAATAACCTCCTTTATAGGACATGAACTGCCTCTGCAGTATTTGAGCATTCAGATTGATGTTAAAGTTAACTGCATGTGAGAAACACGTCACCTATGAAGACAGAGGGGGCTGTAGAGGGCTGGGTGATAGATTCTGGGAGCCAGCTGTGCTCAGATCCTCAGGTCCTAGGGTCATTATTATGGGTCTGGTGGCTGATCTCAGTCTGTTACAGGGTCCTTGGACCTAGTGTAGGAGCTACCAAGATATCATTTCTTTAGGCACTAGTTTACATTTCTAGAGAGAAATAAGTCAATCACCACTCAGCCATATTTATAACTGTCTTCCAGAGCCTCAGGCTAGGAAGCTTGGTTGTACCTAGCGGAAGGGCAAGAGAACCAGTAAAGACTGGGGAAAACCACTAAAACAAAAGATCCAGATTTTCTTTCCTTTGCCATGAACTAACAGTATGATCTTTGATGAATCTTTTTATTTCTCTGGTTCCATTTTCTAAATTTTTAAAAAAGATTTTATTTATTTATTTGACAAAGAGAGACACAGTGAGAGAGGGAACACAAGCAGGGGGAGTGGGAGAGGGAGAAGCAGGCTTCCCGCTGAGCAGGGAGCCCAATTCGAGGCTCCATCCCAGGACCCTGGGACCACGACGTGAGCTGAAGGCAGCCACTTAAAGACTGAGCCACCCAGGTGCCCCATTTTCTAAATTTTTTAGATGAGTTGCCTCAGGTGAGCTTTAAAGCACCTTATGGTTTTGGGATTCTACTTCTATCAACTGTGATCATTCGTACTGTCCATTTGTGTTATTTAGTGCTGATGTCAATTATTATTACTAATCTTCACTTATTCATTCATTCAGCAATTACTACTGATCACCCACCATGCATCAGGCTCTGTGCTAAATGCTTGGAATACATCAGTGAGTAAAATTGAGAAAGATTCCTGTCTTTTTGTCCCCACATCTCTCAAGCCCACATTCTTGCAGACAGAAATAGGCAATAAACAAACCAAAAAATTAAGAAGAAAATGTATATTATAATAGTAAGTGCTATAATAAAAAAATAAAACATGACAAGGAGGATCAGGAGTACTGAGGTGAGGAGGAGACTGAAATTTAAATGAGGTAGTTAGGATAAACCTTACTGAGAAGAAGACATTGAGTAAAGACCTGGAGAAGGTGAAGAAGTGAGTTGTATGGATATGAGCTGTAGGAGTACTACAAGCAGAGAGAATGACCAGTCATTTGGTCCTCTCCGCAAAGCTAGGTTTCTAGTCCTGTGCTACTTTGGAAGGAACATCCTGCATAAAAGTGTTAGACTGGGTTGACATATCATGAAAATAACTAAAAGGTGTCAGAGAATAGGGAATCTGAGAGAGGGAAACATTAACCTCAGTTTTTGTCAAGAGAAGGATAAAAGATTACAGAAAGAACTTTTTCTCAAGAATGAGAACCACCTTTCCACACTGCTTTTCTCTGAGTTGCAGAAATGTGGTGATGCAAACACATTGGTGAAGAAGCGTCAGATTAATAAAGATTCAGCTAAACTCTTATGTTTCTGGTAATTACTGTGAGGTCAAATTGATTTGCTCTAATTCCTTTCTAGATATAAATCCTATATGTAGGTAAGAATAAAACTCAAAAGGTTAAATAACTAACAATTATGCATTGAGAATATCACGTCTCTACACAGTGAAGTTTCTCTTAGAGTTGACAAATATATTGGTAGACATGAATGAAAGTGCAATTATTTTAACAGTTCATGTTAAATGACAACATGGCTTTCATGTAAGTAGCAAATTATTAAGTTAGTCCTTAATCCATTCCATATAGATATTTGACCAAATTTTTGATATTACATCTAGAATGTCAGTATAGATAAGGGAGGGACTCCAGGCCCTCACCTGACTGAACTCATTTATACCTGTTATCTTTGATTCTCCTTCAACACCCTCAACACCGATGCTGTTGACAAATTTGTTTCTGCATTCCAAGGCTGTCAGCTAATTATTTGCAGATCCTTGGAATCCGCAAACATTCAGACTAGCACTGAAGCCGATTGAAAAACTCCTTGATAATTAAATTATTCTTGAATTCTTGTGGTATATAAGGAAAAAAATTCCAGAAATGATCCGTTTTGAGACTTTTTTTTCCCCCAGATCACATAGAACTTTTAAAGTAAGAACATCAGCATCACACACAGGTAAGTGCTTTGTTTCAATTGCTCCCTAACTCTCAAGTTGCATTAATGTCACAAAACTCTCCAAATTTTCTGGTAAGACATAAAATCAAATGCATTTTACTTTCTGAACTGATGGATTTTATGCCTGAAATAGTATATAATGCTCTGTGAAATTCTTTGAAATTTCTGAAAATGGCATATAAAATATTGGATAAGTTTCTTTAAATGAGCTCAAGAAACAGTCTTAAAAATGGGGAGAAAATGAATTTTATAGATTAGGATTGGACACTAGAAGTTAGTTGACTTGAAATGTTTTTTCATCTGTACTATGGCTAGGGCACTAATTTCTGAGACTCTGTTTCTCCTTTTATAAAATGGAAATTCTAATATTTTCCATGGATTTACCACATGGAAAAACAAAGAATGTATATAAGATATTTTGTGAACATACAATTTATCTTTGTAAATACTATTATTTATCAGAAGAATTAGCTTTAATGAACCTAACTAGCTTTCAAATTCTTTTTTTCCAGTTTTTTAAATTGAGATATAATTGACGTATATTAGTTTTAGATGCACGATGTAATATTTTGCTCATCGTAAAATGATTGTCATAATAAGTCTAGTAAATCTCACTACTCATAATTTTACAGTTTTTTTCTTGTAATGAGAACTTTTAAGCTCTACTTAAACTTTTTTTTTTAAAGATTTTATTTATTTATTTGTCAGAGAGAGAGAGAGAGAGTGTAAGCAGTGGGAGGGGCAGAGGGAGAGGGAGAAGCAGGTTCCCTGCTGAGCAGGAAGTCCAATGTGGGGTGGGGTGGGGGGGCGGGGTGGGTGTGTGTGTGGGGGACTCCATCCCAGGACCCTGGGATCATGACTTGAGCCAAAGGCAGACACTTAACCGACTGAGCCACCCAGGTGCTGCTCTACTTAAACTTTTTAATTTTTTAACTTTTATTTTTTTCTACTTAAACTTTTTAAGCAATTTTCAAATATGCAATACCATATTTTCATAACTTCTAAATATACCATATCATATTATCAACTACAGTCAACTACTTTTCTGAAACATAAATACTACATCGTA
The DNA here is from genome assembly GCF_037043125.1 of Eumetopias jubatus. NCBI lineage: Eukaryota > Metazoa > Chordata > Mammalia > Carnivora > Otariidae > Eumetopias > Eumetopias jubatus. Next base: position 63,837,152 of record NW_028274808.1, read on the forward strand.
TTAAAAAAGTTCTTCCCAATCAGGACCAAGGTTCAATGAACACTGGGGATATCTGTATCACTTCCCAAGAAAAGCAAAGGTTTGAAAAGACACCTGGAAAACATTTGTACAGACAGAAATGTTCCTAATAATACAAGAGTGAGGATGGTAGGAATGTCTTTGAAAAGGATTGAATTAAAAAGCTGAGCAATGAGCTTGGATTGGGAATGGTATTATAGCCCTGAAAAACTGATGATAACACATACCCCAAGGTGGCACATATGTACCAAATACATTGCCATAGATGTTAAAAGCACAAGTATAAGTCTAAATGAGAACTTGAGGCTATATTCAAAGACTTTCTCTTGAATGGTGGCCTTCTTAAAGCACTGAAGAGACTAGAACAGAACAGGATACAAAACAGACCTATATCCTAGGGCAGCTGATAGCATGCATATGTTTATATAAAGTGCATTTTCTAAAGAGGGAGAGATTTGGAGGTCAGGATTAAGAAATGTAGAATTGCCATTATCCAAGTGAAGGGAGTTCATGACATTGGAGATTCAATTGTCAGAGAAGAAAGAGCACAGAGAACACTAGGCTTACCCTGATTTTATCCACTAGTTTTAGCTTTGTTAAAAAAAAAAGGTCCAAATGCTTATTTTTAACTTGAAACAAAAAGAAAGGTATAGAGAAAGGGAAACAAGAGAGGAAGGAAGGAGGGAGGGGCGGGGGGAAAATACCAGAGAAAGGCTATGTTTATCCTGTGAAAATATGCATTTCTTTCTCTAAACAACTCCTAGTAGTTATGAAAATCTTGGCACACCATTTAGCAAACCCCGCCCCCCCCCAGTATTGTCTAGGGAATAACAACATGAATTTCAGTTTACCACAAGTACCATGATCTTATTTTTTTAAAAAGAGTTTTAAGAATTACTTAATGAAAATTCTAAGATGTAAACAAAGAGCACTGAAAATTATTAAAATATAACCATCTACCCCTGAGGGTAGGACTTAATGTCACTTGTCTTTCCCTTAATTTTCTGTCCTCGAACATTTCTGGAAAATATTCTTTAGTTTCTGCAACGAATTATTGGTGTTAATTGTAACTTCATGGTTTCACTAGAGATTCCAAGAACGAAGTTTGAGCTATGATTCCTATGGTTTATGGGTGCTAATCTAAGGTCCAACATTTTTTTTTTCATAAATATCTTTGCATACTATACATCCCCATTTGCACTTTACATCTGGGTGAAGTCAAGCAGGCTCTAAGCCTCTAAACCCAAACTAGAGTGTCAGAGTATTCAAACAAGGCAATGACAAAGCACTTCGGGCAAAATTCAATCAAGCTTTACTGGTTTGGATGTTCTACCTAGAGAACCTTGCCACTAGCATTTAGGCACAAAAGAAGAAAAACTTCAGTAGTTAAAGTATGAGTACGTTTTCCAGGTAATCAGTCTTTGGCCCAAGAATGCCAGAATAAAGCCCTAGAATTCTAGAAGGAAATATACATATAAGCTAAAAGACATATTTGAAATTAAAATAAAAAATTAAAAAAATAAAATACATATTCAAGTGAGCAAGTATTAATCTTTTTCCCTCTCTCTCTTCCCTCTCTTTCTTTCTCTTTGTATTTCTGAATCCTAGGGTTTCTGTCTATAATTCTGACCACTGAGAGAATATTAATTACCTATAAAAAATGTAGTTATCATGGTTTCTAGAAAGATGTCATCGATGCACTCTTTCACCTGTGGTATAGACCAGGCCTGGGAACAGCTTTCAGGTAGCTCTTGAATGGAATTTTCAGTATCTCCTAGGACAGTCTAAATATAACCCACTACTTAAAACTGGAGCCACAAGGCTATCACTGCTGGTGGGTGGAGGTTGGGTTACTGGGTAAATAATTTAGGAAACATCCTTCAACTAGGATTAAGTTCCTGGGAAATTGTGTCATAAAAATAAAAATAAATTCTACTACTTTCCTCAAATCTGTAAAGGTGATTTTCCTTAAGGTTATAATTTTTATTTTTAAATATTTATTTATTTATTTATATGATTCTTTCTTTTTTTTTTAAGATTTTATTTATTTTTCAGAGAGAGAGAGTGCACACAAGCCAGGGGAGCAGCGGGGCAGAGGGAGAAGCAGGCTCCCTGCTGAGCAAGAAGCCCAATGTGGGACTCCATCCAGGACCCAGGGATCATGACCTGAGCCAAAGGCAGTCGTTTAACTGACTGAACCATCCAGGAGACCTGATTTTACAATTCTTGAAACATAGGTTTCCATTCGTTAAAGAGACATATTTAACAAGCTTATGTAAAATATACATTGCATAATTGACAGTTGGATCTCTATTTCAAGAATCTCTCTCACTGGGGCGCCTGGGTGGCTCAGCTGATAAGCATCTTCCTTCGGCTCAGGTCATGATCCCAGGGTCCTGGGATCAAGCCCTGCGGGCTCCCCGCTCCGCGGGAAGCCTGCTTCTCCGTCTCCCACTCCCCCTGCTTGTGTTCCCTCTCTCACTGTGTCTCTCTCTGTCAAATAAATAAATAAATCTTAAAAAAAGAAGAGTCTATCTCATTAATAAAGTATTTAGAATCTATCTCATTAATAAACAAAGTATTAGCCTATATAAATAATTCCTTGAATATGATTAGTATATTGTAGTTTCCAAGGTTTACTTGAATGCATCATTTCATTGGATCCTCCCACCAGGCAGGGTAGGTGGTGCTATCCCCATTTTACAGAGTAGGAGATTGAGGCTTACAGATGTTTGATGACTGATCTTTTTGAGAAACAAAACAGCAGAAACCAACAAAAATAGCTAAAGAAACCCATTTTGGAGTGATTTTAAAATGTTTTTGTCCTGAAGGAATCTTCCTTCTTCCTTTAGTAAATGTTTCAAGATTGTTTGAACTATTCACGGAATTAAAAAAAAAAAAAGATCCTCCCCACCATGCGGTGACGGGGGGGGGGGGGGGGGCGGGTTGGGAACCCTCAGCAACAACTTAAAAGCAAAGCTCCTTTTTGTCCAAAGACACAGTATCCCAGAAGTACCTATGGCACTCTATGTAATCAGTGGAATGAGCCCAACTATGGCACATTCCTTTCGGATGGTTTCGTATTGATTCCTTTTAAGATTCCCAGGTGTGTAAATAGGATGTAGGATTCCCAAACTAGCTTTCTCTTGTTTGCATCTCAACACCCGAGGAAGTAAACTGTGGGCCTTATTTCTCCCAAGATCTTTTGTAGTCTGTTAAATAGGAGTCAACAAACCATATTCTTGAGTTTACTGGTTTACTGCTGGATTTCCATTCATATGAAATTCATTATGTTGTTATCTAATTCCACCCATTTGTGGGTTATTTTGCCATCTTTTAAAAGATTTCTTATGCCCAGCAAATGGCCTTTTCTGCATTAAAAAAAACCTTTATCTGGATATGTGGCATTTTCTTTTCTTTTTTTTTAAACTTTTTTTTTTTTTTTTTATTCTTAAGTAATCTCTATACCCAATGTGGGACTCAAACTCACAACCCTTAGATCAAGAGTTACATGCTCCTCCGACTCGGCTAGCCAGGTGCCCCTGGGGCATTTTCTAATATCAAGAACCAATGGCATTTGAATATTACATTTACCAACCACATATTAAACAGTGGTTTGTTTCAGAGTTCAAATAAAGAAGGTAGCTAAGTTGTAGTCATTAGTCTATAACTTACGGGCAGTCTTGGGAGTCAAGCTTGGGATGTCTTTTGTACTCAAATCATATATTTTACATCTCCCTAGGGAGTGGTGAGAAAGTCTGATGTCTCCTTACAGCTCCCACACTATTAGTCTCATCTTGCAGCTGGGCCTCTGCTTCCAACTTTCTTTCTTCCTAGTTACTGCTATGTTACTTCTAATTTTTATTTTTAGGCCACCATTCTTACTTTGCTTTTCAGCAGATGGTGTGTGAACGCAGAATTTATTATGCCCTGGTGAGGGGAAATCATGCCTGGAATCCTTGTCATTTCCAAGTTACTAAAGCAATGCTCTGATAGTTAATTTAAAAAAAAAAATGTTATGTCATAAAACAAATGGCTCCTGTATTTTACATTTTCTGAGGTTTTTCTGTACAAGTAACTACAGAGAAGTGTATATAAGTGAAGTAAAAATGTCTGTATAGGTGAAAAAATTATTTTATTTCAGCAAGATGTGTTATAACTTTTTATATAAAAATCTGAAGAATATACTTTTCTATATTGGCGGACAACTTTGCATTCAGAAATGAATTTAAGATATCCAATACCTTCATTTTATTGAAATGACTGCTGTAAAGAAACTCTTATAATGTCTTTTAAAATTATCTTTTAGGTACAGATATACACACTTATTCATAGATAAAGACCTTTAAACTTCACAGTACTATTTATATGCTTTATTGTCATTTGTATATTACATTCTTTGATATTTGACACGAAAATACAGAACTCTGTCATTTAATGCTGCATTAAATATTATTCTTTTTAAATTTACATATTTCAACTAAAGTATTTATATTGCTTTGGAGATAAAGTAGTGTTTCATGTGGTTTTTAAATTTTATTTTTTAATTTACATAAAGGACAACTCACTTTTTTTGGTGGAGGGTTACCTGAATTTTGCCAAGACGAAAGCTTCACCATAATCAGGAAATAGAACAAGACCCTTTATTCAATTTCCCTTGTGCTATTTCTTGTAGTCAAATCTTCTCCTATCCTTACCAGCCGACAATCACTATTGTTTTCTGTCCAGAATGTCAAACAAATGGAATCCTACTGTATACAACATTTTGGGTTTGGCTTCTTTCACTTAGCACAGTGGTTCTCAATTGAGAGCATTCTTGGCCTCCACAGAGGACATCTGGCATATTTGGAGACATATTTGGTTGTCAGAACTGGGAGCACTGGGAGAGTGCTACGTGGATCTAGTGGGAAGAGGCCAGGGATGCAATTAAATATCCTGTGATGCACAGGACAGCCTCCCACATCAAAGAATTCTCTGGCTTAAAATGTCAATGGTGCAAAGGTGGAGAAACACTAACTTAGCATAATGCATTTGAGATTTGTTCATATTGTTGCATAGATCAATCAGTAGTTCATTCTTTTTTATTGCTGAGTAGTGCTCCATTGTATGGATGTATCATAGTCTTTATCCACATACCCACTAAAGGACATTTGGGTTGTTCCTAGTTTTGGGCACTTCTGAAAGTTTTTGAGTGAACACAGTACTGGGAGGAGGATTGCCTGATCATATGGTAAGTGTATGTTTAACTTCATAAAAAATCCGAACTGTTTCTCAGAGGGGCTATAATATTTTATTTTGCATTCCCACCAGCGACATATATGGTTCCAGTTACTCTGTGTCTTTGGCAGCACTGAGTATTGGGTATTGCTTTTTTTTTTTGTAATTTAGTCATTCTAATGTGTATGTGGTAATATCTCATTGTGGTTTTAAGTTTGTCCATTTGGGTTAATTTTTAGAATTTTAGAATTTAATGTACATTTTCTGAGATTTCAAAAAAATAGTATTACATAAATAAAGTATGTAATAACTGGCACAAAGTTATGAATGTCTTTGTAGACTTTCATTCTGTTCTTCCTCAGTATAGGAACTACTGATCCTTTTACAGTTTCTATCTTAAGAGAACCCAGTTTACCAGTGTTAGGATTCACTGATCTACAAAGATCTTCTGCACATGCCTGGCCCAGGCTACATGGACTTTGAGAAAAGGTGGAGGAGGAGAAGCCATCCCCATTTTAAATATAATTAAAGGATTATTTGTAAGAGTTGCATGCACTTCTCATAGTTCACTGGGGAAAGGGACAAAACCTTGATGTTCTCATTGTCTAGCACGGTCCTTGGCATGAAGTGAATCCCACAGCAGCAGCTCTTGAGCACAACAGAGTAAAATTATTTTTTCTTAGATTCAAGTGTTTGTAAAACGTTTTCCTTTACTGGCTGGCTGCTGAAATTACTTCTGAGATTCATATAAGGAACTAGTTACTTACTCGCACAATTTGCTGTATTCCCACCTCTAGAAACCCTTATTAAATGGTTTCTTGCATCTTTTCCTTCTTTTTAAATATAACTTTATTGATCCCCCTATTTCCCTAGATTAGGTGTGTCAGGAGTATTGATGCTGAGAGGATGTTATGATTTCATTTACAGCAAACTTGAAACTTGCCATCAGAAAGAACTAACTGTGGCCCTCTATCATTCCAGTCATGTTGAAGGCTTCCAGGAGAGAGGATAGATCGGAGGACCTCGGTCCCACTAATGGCCGTGGCTTCCTTACTTTGATTCGACAATTTGATTTGTAAGGCCAGAAGGCTCATGGCACCCAGTGAGAACAGAAAGATTGCAGAAAATTAATCTTAAAACTATGTGTAATGAGATACATTTACAGACTGGGCAGCTATCTCAATTTGGTCTTTTTGCTGACGGGCTTTCCTCACAATTTGGGATCCAGACATTTTGGCATTTGATTCCCAACAATTTAACTGGAAACCTTGGTGCCTGCAGCCTTTAGCACCCAGAGCACTACGTTGTGGAGTATTAATTCAGCATGCTGGGTAGTTCACCCACACAGTACAGAAATAGCCTGGGGTGACCAAAATCCAAACCCAACCCTAATTATTTGAGAATTGGAAATGAACACACACAGTCTTCATCCGCGTGCTTTATAAGACCACACTGTTTCAGTTATACATATCCCAATGTGAACTTCTCTGGGATCAAAAGACATTTAATTTCTGTTTCATTTTAGCTAATTTATGTTCAAACTCGGGTAATTGCAAACACCACTTTAAGGGAGTTAATGACGCCCTCATTTGAAAATGATATAGTCAAGGCTCTGGATTTACATTTGTTCCTTCCTTTCTCAATATTATTTTACATTTTCCTCAGGGTAGGAGGTCACTTTTTTTTTTTCTTCACAAAAAGTTCACTGCCGTAGTAAACAATGGTGGATTATTTTTGCTCGAGGACACTTGAATTTAGATGTGAGGGTTAATTTGGCCACTCAGTCACACAGCTACTTCTGAATCAATTCTGCTTTCCATGCTTGCATCTGACTCAGTTGTGCTGATTAAAAACATGAATCATGATCATGCACTCAGATCTAGACCTACGTCTTCCTAGCTAGGACCTTGGGCACATTGCTGCTGGGAGCTTCCTTTTCCTCATCTCTCAAGTAGAGATAATAATACATCCCTACTTTATAATGTGGTCATAAGGATCAAATGAGGAGTAAATGCTTGGCATGCAGTAAAAACTCAAAATATGATTATTATTTGCTCTATGGATAGCATCAACTCTTGAAAATATGTTGTTTTGTAGACAACTCAAATTGTGTACAAAAGAAAATAATCTTATATCAAGTCATCAACTATAACCCCCTCAGTGTGTGCTGGTACTATTGAATTAATTTAGTGTTATTAGAGGCGTTTATTTATTTTTTTGCTTGGGGCTTATCTGTTGTTATTGTTGTTTGGAAAAAGGTGTATTGGTACTGCAGAAAAGAATCCTTCCCCTCATTTACATGCATAAAATCTACATCCTCCTTCCTTTGGTTTTACATCACTACTCCTGACTGCAGCATGGTTTATGTCTTATGGTTACTTGTTGACTCTAATTTGTGAGACTGATCTAGAAAAAATAGGAATTTCCTTAAATGACAAATGTGTTTGGTGCTGTCTGATTAACATGGAATCACTGCAGTGGTGATTTCTTTTATGAACAGATACCTTTAAATCAAACTTTCATGATTGGCAGACCCATAAAACGTACAAAGCAGAGAAATTTGTTTTAAGGTCAGAATTGTATTCACTTTATGCCCATCTGATTTCATGGTTTTTGAAATCTTTTCTTTAATTTTTATTTTTTAATGAAATGTCTTTCAAAATTTCTATGGTGCTGAGTGGAGACACATTCATGGTCTCTCCCTCATTGAGGCTACTTCTTGCCTGGGTGGCCTCCCTGCCATCTTCTTGCTTATCTTCCTGCCCTGTTCAGCATTATCTTTCCAATCTAATCTGAATGATCTTTTAAAAATATGTATCTAATGGTGTCACTGCCTGCTTAAAATCATTACTTGTTGTCCCTTTGCTCATGGGATAAAATCAGAAATCCAGACCTTGGCTTCCAGCCCACTGACCTACCTCATTGCAGCCACTCTGCTTGACCCTTTGTGACCAAACCTTATGTGGCATCATGTTAGTTTTTTCTGCCCCTTTCCACTGAATGGCCTGCCCATTTGGTCTTCCATCTTTCTTCCCCTTCCCCCATTGCCTTACCCTCATCTGCTTCAATGCTCAGCTTAAAAGTCATTTCTCAGAGTCGTTTTTCTTGGTCTCTTACGTGGGGTCTGATTCTCATATTGTATATCTCTTGGCACTCTGTATTTCTTCCTAACACTTATCACCGCTGTAAGAAGATAGTTATGTGATTAGATATTCAATTTCCCCAACATTATGTATGTAAGCTTTATGAGGGAAATTTTATTTATCGAAATAGTCAATAGCTACCACAGTGAATGCATGCTAAGCTTTTGACTGATATTTGTCAAATACATGATTGAATGACATGTTCATTACTATGTTGTCAATGTCTCAAATATAGCAGATGCTCAGTAGTATTTGCTTGATGACTAAATGAAAATGTTATCTATTCAGAAAGAAAAGGCGTGCTACAGCAGCGGGGAGTGGGTTGTAGTGAATCACAGTGAGAAGACCCTCTGAGGATGATGCAAACCCAGGGAGAAAATGTAATGGACTGTTTGGATGATTATCAGCTCACTAGAGTTTTTTGTCTAGGGTTCCTCCAGTTTTCTTACTTAAGGGGTTTGGAGGGCATTGCACTTGTGTCAGGATATATGGTTCTGTCACTGGTTGGCTGTGTACCTTCAGAGGGTCACGTATCTCCCAGATCAGGAAGGACATGGGGAATCTTCCTACCTCCCCAACCAACATCACAGGTTTATGAGAGTCCCACGAAAAATGGAAAGTACTTTGTAAGCTGTAAACAGCTACAGATGTATGATTATTTAACCTATTTAATAGGTTGCTGGTAAAATAGTTGATCAGTTCGGAAGGGCATGAAGTCCCCTCTCCCAGTGCTTCTCTCCAGAGTTACTCACTTTTGCCAGTTTCTCTGTGTTATTGTCCTTCTAGATATGATCAGTAGATTGGTTGATGTATGTGTGTGTGTGTATAATGTGTATATGTATGTTTATAAACACACAAACACAAATATATAAGCAAACACAAAACCACAAATCAGATCGTAATACAGTTCAGCAATATATTTTTCTACTTACCGTGTCTTGGATATTTTAATGACAGCACATATAGAGTTCTTTTAGCTACTGCATAGTTTTCTATTGTGTGCATCTGCTGTGGTTTATCTGATTTCCATATTGATGGCTATAGAGCTTGTTTCCATTTTTTACTACTGTAAGCAGTGCTTCAGGGAACAGATAAGTTGAATTCTCTTCCCTGATTAAAATCCTTCAATAGCTTCCTATCTTTACCCTCTGCACTTAGCGTCTCATGCCACGTGGCCCAAGTCCGGTGCTCACCGAGTAGCACTGAAACTGAAGTTGTCTTTATCATATAACTTCTGGCTTCAGGGAAGTTTCAAAATTGTTTCTAGTGTAGCTTCCCTGCTCTGGCAAAGGAGGCTTGTTCTCCACATGGGACTTTTTCATTTTATCTTTTCACCTTTACAAATCCAGTGGTTAAACATGTTCCTTTAACTCTCTCTTTTTATAAATTTCTAAAAATCCATCTCTTCCTAAAAGAGTCTGCATAGGCTAATTCACCAACAATTTTTTGATGCCATCAATATTCTAGTTATTTTTTTTTAAAGCAAGCATTTACTGAATTGTTATGGTGTCCATCTCACTACACTAGAAACAAATGTGGATATAAGTACTTTGTAAGATTTCTTTAGTTATTCCTTGTTTATGAGTTGTCACAGTGTAAGTTTTTTTTTAAAGATTTTATTTATTTATTTGACAGAGAGAGAGAGAGAGAGCACAAGCAGGGGGAGTGGCAGGCAGAGTGAGAGGAAGGAGACTCCCTGCTGAGCAGGAAGCCTGACACAGGGCTCCATCCCAGGACCCTGGGATCATGACCTGAGCCAAAGGCAGACGCTTAACTGACTGAGCCGCCCAGGCATCCGTGTCACAATCTAAGTTAACAACGGCTAACAGGTGTGCCCTAGCCTACCCTTCAGAGCTCCACTGCCAAATTTTGCTCACTATATAAAACATTGCTTTTGCTACTGCTGAGTACCCACAGTGCTGTATTCGAGGTGGTATGATATGGTTAAAGTGGGATAAAACCTTTCTTTGTAAGAGTTAAGAGGAATTCCTTAACATCAGATCAGTATCGAAATATTGTGTGTTTACTGGAATGGGCCAGAATTTTGCCTCATGAATATTTCAAAGACTGTGGTCACAGCCGTGAAGCAGTTAAGAGTCAACAGTTACCTACATGGAGACGAGCTGTTGAGCCAAGTAACTATGGAGGCATTTATAGGCCTCCTAAGAGATGATTAGGCTAAAGCCCTGGCTGTGTTTTAACAGTTTTTATTTGTTGACACTGTTTTATATTTGTTCAATGTTCCTTTAAGGACACAGCCACCCAAATTCCCGGATTCAAACTGGTGCCCGCAATAATTTTTTTTTTTTTTTTTTTTTTTTTTGCCAGTCAGAAGGGCTTTCCAGAACAAAGGCGGTATCTTTCTTCTTTTAAAGGGTTGTAATGTCTGCTACAGAGCTGAGGATCAGGTACTTAACAAATACTTCTTTTTTTTAAGTTTTTAAATAGTTTTTTATTTAAGTAATCTTCACGCTGAATGTGGGACTCGAACTCATGACCCCGAGATCAAGAGCCATATGGTCTTCCAACTGAGCCAGCCAGGCACCCCAACAAATACTTTTTACTATCAATTGGCACCCAGTGTTACCAAGAAAGTGAAAGCCCAAACCAAAAACCAAACAACAAACCACACGCGAAAACAAAATTAGAACTAGCTTGTAAGCCACTATAGAAGTGAGACTTACTTCTATATAACTCTGCTGATTTGGAGCAAATAAACAGTATGCATAAGAGAAATGCCAAAAGTATTCTATTCACAATAGCAAATGGATCAACCTAGAAGACACTCTGACTACAGCAGGCTGTTAGTGTTACAGTCACAAACAATATGATCCTGCGAATAGCAGGTTATACACACAAACCAAAGAACAGCCTGGACTACCCCAACAAAAAACAGTAAAATAATGAAGGCAGCATCTATGATTTAATTCTTACAATAAGTTTTGTTTTAAATATATTACCATGTTTTAATTTTCACAACAGACTTGCGTGGGTAATTAGTATTATATAAATGAAGTGAGCCTCGGAGCATTTATACCACTTGCTCGAGTCACATTGCAAGTAGTAAGGACAGGATCTGAGCCATTTCTAGCTGATGCTAAAAAATATTCTAACCATTATTCTCTACTGGGTCTCTTCAGGTAGGAAGGGTGGAAAAGAGTGCAGGTTTTTTTTTTTTTTTTAATCACATCAGCACAATTGGCTAACATCAAACTCAACAGAAAACAAGTTCCGGAAGCTAAGGAATTCCAAGATAATTTGAAATTTATCTTCATCAGAGTGGGGGTTCATCAACCTGGAGCCTCATTTCTCTCCCTCAAGCTTGGTGCACCATGCACAGAGTCACCAGGGCTGCTCCATGGCAGTCCCACGGCCGTTCTGGAAGACAATGTCTGGCATGGGGATGTCGGAAAGTCTCCTGTTTGTCAGGAGGCTGAACACACCTTTGATGAAGGATCATTACTTACCCAGCATATCGTTATAATTCCCTGATGGGTCACTTACATTTTATCACTTCCTAAGGGTCATTAGATCTGAGAGCTTTCAAAGACAGGGCCTGGTGAGCAGGTGGGCAACAATGTCATTCAGGCAGGAAACAGCCTGGCTGCGTCACAATGTGCTAGTCTCCTCTAAAGATACAAAGTCTCTAAAGATATAAAGTCTCTAAAGATACAAAGTCTCTAAAGATACAAAGAGGCCAGGACACTAGCCTCTTCTAAACTGATACTGTAGCTTCATGGTTTCCAGCTTGAAAAGTGAAGAACAATGACTTGGATGGAAAACAATTCTTCATAATTCAAGAAACTAAAAGGAAGCAGTGGTCTGGATGATACAAAAAAGGGAAATCCACAAAAGCATTTCTATCTGGCTGTGGTACGCATCACACGGTTTCTTCTGTCCAGGTGCTATACTGATCCTTGCCAGGTTTTATTTGACTGAGGTTAAAATTTGGTTTCAATTCATGGCTATCAAGCCTGACTATTACAAACAGTGATCAAATGTACCTTGAGTACTGTCATGAAAAGCCTCTCTATAGTGAGTTGTGTTATTCTGAAGTCGTTTGTGCTGCCTGTCACTGGGTTTCCAGAAGGAGGTTTATAAATAGTGTGGGTATTAACTTTGCACACGTCATGGCCATTCTGCCCATTTACAAATCCATTGGATTTTATAGACTGGATTCCAGTGGGCAGTCTTTGAGGATTTTTATTTTTATTTATTTATTTATTTATTTATTTAATTTATTTAAAAGATTTTATTTATTCACTTGAGAGAGAGAATGAGAGAGAGAGAGCACATTGGGGGGGGGGAGGGTCAGAGGGAGAAGCAGACTCCCCGCCGAGCAGGGAGCCTGATGCGGGACTCAATCCCAGGACTCCAGGATCATGACCTGAGCCAAAGGCAGTCGCTTAACCAACTGAGCCACCCAGGCGCCCAGTCTTTGAGGATTTTTAGATACAATATAGTAGAAGGATCTGCCTCATAAATTGAATGTGAGGATTAAATCATGAATATACATGCAACAGTCTGAGCTATTAGTAGTAGTAGCAGCAATAGAAGGAGTTATAGAATGAGCAAGAAAAACAATGTCCTCTGCTAATAATATTTGGAACTCATGTTGAGCTTATCTAAATAAGCTGCAGGCATTATTATTATTGTTGTTGTTATTTAAACATTTATTTATTTTTTTGAGAGAGAGAGAAAGAACATGAGTGGGGGTGTGGGGCAGAGAGACAAGCAGACTCCCCGCTGAGCAGGGAGCCTGTTGTGGGACTTGATCCCAGGACCTTGAGATGGTGACCTGAGCCGAAGGCAGATGCTTAACCGACTGAGCCACCCAGGTGCCCCAAGATGCAGGTATTATTTATTAACTCATTCAGCAATGAGTTACTGAGAGCCTCTTCTGTCCCAGGCAGTGTTGTAAGCCCTGGGATGAAGCAATGACTAAGACAGACCAAATCTCTGTGTTACGGAATATATATTCCAGGGGACACGCAAAGTGGCCTCTCTTATTTTCTTTAAAACACTTCTTTTGGTGGTTTACTGTCTTATTTTTTTTTTGACTTTTTTAGGAAAGCCTTCATATAGAGATGAAGAATTTTATTTTGATGTGAACAAAATTATTTTGTACTTTTATCTACCTACTTCATCTCTCCTATAAAACTCTGGAGTTTAAGGGCAAGACTGGTGATTGGGTAATTTGTCGTTCTCACCCTGTGCCTAGCAAAGTGTCTTCTTGTAAACAGTATGAAATAAAAGGATATGTGTTGAATGACTAGTCGATTCCAGTAACAAATTATGGAGCTCTGTCTCATTACGTTGTAGTTGCACTTCCTACACAGCAAAGATAATTAATAATACAAGGTGATAGAGATAAATGCTAAATTAGTGATCTATAACAGAGGTGCTAAAGGCACTCATTTTGGGTTAGAGTGATTATAGAAGAGAGGAAATGAATTTGGCCTTAAAGAATAAATAAGATTCAGGTAGAAGAGGAGTGCATTATTAGTAGGTAAGTGGAAATATCCCACTCGGAAGAATCCAGGAGCTTTGGGAATTTTTACTTTTTCTAGACAGTGGTAAATTAGTGAAGGTTTTTGCCTGGGGGATTAACGTGTAGTTTGTGAAAATTGTCTTCCCAGCTCTATTTGAGGTTATTACCTGAATTTAGAATTTAGAAATGACTAGAACCTAATGAAATTTAATGGGTCATGTAGTCTATTAGGAGGACTGCCATCAGTTGGGGCGCCTGGGTGGCTCAGTTGTTAACCATCTGCCTTCGGCTCAGGTCATGATCCCAGGGTCCTGGGATGGAGTCCCACATCAGTCTACTTGCTCAGCCGGGAGCCTGCTTCTCCCTCTCCCACTCCCCCCTGCTTGTGTTCCTGCTCTCACTCTCTCTCTGTCGAATAAATAAATAAAAATCTTAAAAAAAACCCCACAAAGGTGGACTGCCATCAGTATTAAAAAGAAAAGAAGACAAAGAGAAATAACACAAAGCATTAAAATTTGTCACCTGGGGTGAGGGGAAGTATTATCTTATGAAACTCTCATTTCAGTTGTAAGCATGTGGACGAGTGTGTGTGTCTGGGTAGGAACGGATCTGGAAGTGGATTTCAGTCAAAACAATTCAGGGCTCCTGAACGTTAGTTCAGCATCTGCCTTCTGCTCAGGTCATGATCTCAGGGTCCTGGGATCGAGCCCAGCATCGGGCTCCCTGCTCAGCGGGAAGCCTGCTTCTCCCTCTCCCACTCCCCCTGCTTGTGTTTTCTCTCTCTGTCTCTGTCTATCTCTGTCAAATAAATAAATAAAATCTTAAAAAAAAGTTCAAAACCATTGAGTTAGAGACCCCAATGAGATTCTTACTAGTGAGCACGACTTTTTGTTTCTTTCTCCACCCCAGAAATAGTTGTATTTCTGCTAGCCACTGTATAATTTATTTTTATTACATACATATTGGATTATCATATATAGGGCCTAAATTGTGTTTTCTCAAAGACAAAACTCAAAAAAAATAAAGATATAGATGTTATTCAGGCTATGGAAGTAGAGAGAACACCCCAGATCTGAAGTTGACAGTCTTAGCAAGATGGTTTTACCTTAGACAACTAGAGGGAGGAGTAGAAAAGTCACAAGTGAGTGCTTTACAGTTGGAATTGTTTTGTAATCAAAGAGAGTCTGTCAGTTAGCTGTGCAGGAAATGGTGATCTCTATGCCTAGCTAGCTTCAGGAAGACAAACAGTTCTAATCTCAGCTAAATCATTCGTAAGACAAAGAATAGGGAGTTGGGGGGTCTGTGTCTGTCCTTGTCAGCAGATTCAGGCAAAAGGGGAAAGGTCTATGTTTGGCTCTGTCACAGGTAAACAAAGGAGTCATGGAGAGTCTTATGGAAGTCATGAGAAAGAGTGGACAGTCTTATCTATGTCATATAGGGAAAGGTCGTTCTTTGTGGTAAGCCATTTCCCAGAACACAAGAGTTGGGGGATTGGAAAACAAAAGTTGGGGAGATTTCTTAACTAGAGCTGTTTTCCAGAAACACAGAGCTCAGGTAAACATTGACATTGTCAATTTTCTCTTCTGGGTTGGCTTTAGAGAAAGCATAGGACCCAAAGTCCGACCCACTCCCTATAAGTGGGTAACTTGACAGCATGTATCCAGCTAATTTCTTGGATGGTAACCGATGGTAGCTAACATCATTGAGCATATACCACTGTAACAGGAAACTTCTTTTTAATTGGAGAATAATGGGTACTGGAAAAGTTCATTTAAAGTGAATCTACTTTCAGGGCAAAAATATTTTTAAAATGATTTTTATTTATTTGTTTGAGAGAGAGAGAGAGCAGAGCCAGAAACGGAATATGGTGGGGGAGGGGCAGAGGGAGAGGGAGAAGCAGGCTTCCCTCTGAGCGGGGAGCCAGACGCGGGGCTCGATCCCAGGACCCTGGGATCATGACCTGAGCCAAAGGCAGATGCTTAACCGTCTGAGCCACCCAGGAATTCCTCAGGACAAAATTTAATAGAAGATAAACTTTAAAAAGTTTGAATGGACCTCTACCTTGTAAAATAAAACTTAAAATTATTTAAAAATAAATTTATTGTCTCATTTAATAGAATGCAATTTGTATTCCAGCTAATTTTAGAACAAAGAATGGATGAGATGTTGATTTGGGGGCATTACTTTTCTGACACCCTGGCACCATCGCTCCATACAATACTCTTCTCTGCCATTTTCATAGGACAATTTTATAGAGGGTATCATTTGTGAAAAAATATTCAAGGCTTCATCAATTTTCTGAAATGTCTTTTGGTTCTTTCATATTCCTTTTATTCTTTTTTGAAATGCCTGTGTACCCTCCCCTTTTTCATTTGCTAGATCTAATTCAAATGTTCATTTGTCAATGACTTTGCCTGAGCAATTCCAGTGGCGCTTACCCTTCCCTTACATCGGGTTTGTATCTTTGGTAGGTAGTTGATTTATACTGGATATATTGTATGGTCAGATATTTAAAAGAAAGATATTTACCCAGGAGGTGGATGGTTTATATGAATACAAATTGTTGGGGCGCACGGGTAGCTTAGTCATTAAGCTACTGCCTTCGGCTCAGGTCATGATCCCGGGGTCCTGGGATTGAGCCCCGCATCGGGCTCCCTGCTGGGTGGGAAGTCTGCTTCTCCCTCTCCCACTCTCCCTGCTTGTGCTCTCCCTCTCGCTGTCTCTCTCTCTCTCTCTGTCAAATAAGCAAATAAAATCTTTAAAAAAAAACATTGTTTGGGTTCTGTAGTAAATATTTTCATTTGCTTTATAAAGATCCCCATTGCTGTATCTAAATTCCTAATTATGAAGACATCAAATGAGAAAACTCCAATAACAGGCACCCCTCTGTGTTTTATATGCTTTATTTTATGAAGTTCTCACTCCAACTCTACGAGGCCGGTTATTACCATCCCCAGTACCCAGATGACAAAATGGGGGCTTTGAGAATTTGTGTCATTTGCCCTCAGTCACAGAGTCACCAAATGGCAGAGCCATGAAGGAATGTTTAAGAACGCAGTTTGTACTCTCTGCTGAAATGGTATGCCAGGCTTCTTCTTACCACCTCACCCATTTCTGCTTCCCACCCTTACTTTTCTCTTTGTCTAGGTTCCCTTCTTTACTTATTGGAAATGTAGTTTTATCTTGTTACATATTTTTAGCCAATTAAACTCCTTTGGAGAAATAAGGGGAGGTATACTTATATTTTTTTTCTTTCTTTCTTTTTTTTTTTAAAGGTTTTATTTATTTATTTGACAGAGAGCAAAAGAGAGAGCACAAGTAGGCAGAGTGGCAGGCAGAGGGAGAGGGAGAAGCAGGCTCTCCACTGAGCAGGGAGCCGGACGTGGGGCTCAATCCCAGGATCCCAGGATCATGACCTGAGCCAAAGGCAGCTGCTTAACCGACTGAGCCACCCAGGCACCCCTCTTCTTTTTTTTTTTTTAAGTAAGTATCTTTTTCAGGGTAATCTGGAAAGGAAGTATGCTGGTTACAGATACAGGTTTTCAAGTCCTATAAACAGAGTTCCACTTTGGCTCTGTCGCTTATTAGCTGAGTGATCTAAGATTAACGTTTAAACGTCAGTGTCCTCACTTGTAAAATAGTGAGGTTATTATTACCTATCTCATAGAGTGTTTTAAGATTAAGGGAAATAATACACCTAAAGCGCTTAGCATCCTGCCTTTTACATGGAAAGCGCCTAGTAAACATTGTCATCATCATTGTTTTTTATTTTTAAGTTTTTTTTTTTTAACGATTTTATTTATTTATTTGACAGAGGGAGACAGGGAGAAAGGGAACACAAACAGGGGGTGTGGGAAAGGGAGAAGCAGGCTTCCCGCAGAGCAGGGAGCCCGATGCGGGGCTCCATCCCAGGACTCTGGGATCATCACCTGAGCCGAAGGCAGACGCTTAATGACTGAGCCACCCAGGCGCCCCATCATCATTGTTTTTTATGCTGACAATGAGACCCGATAGTCTGGTAAACAGTGTCCTGGACTGGGAAAAAACAGCTCTATCTCATTCTAAATTCCAATCTTATGATGTAACTTTTATTTTTCTCAATTTTTAAGTCATCAAAATGAGAACAATTTTTTTTTCAGGTTGAGTGGATTCTTAAAATATCTTTGGAAATGCACCTTGTAAATTAATTCTATAATCATGAAGCTACACATATTTTATTTTATTATTTTAAAGACAATATAGCAGTGAAGTAGGTACTTATGAATCTCAAAGGAAAACAGTAATGGTCTTGGGATGACGAATTTTGATGTGTGTATGATGCTAGAATATGTTAGTGTGGTTTTGAAGTCCACAGGGGACTTTTGATCATGGTGGCGTTAGGTGAAGCTTCCTTGAACAAGCAAGAATATTTCTTTGGGGCTTCATGATTTTCTACAGTGATTAAATTCTGTTCTTTTTTGTATTCAATGTACAAGTAAGAGCTATTTTAAGTTTTCAGTTTACAATTTAAAACATACGTTATGGTCCAGAATGAAAGCAACATTCCTAAATACCTCTAAGCAGTCAAAGGTAGATAATCTATGTAAATTCAGTTAGAGACCAAAATAGCCAGACCTTTCCTTCCAGTGAGAAGATTGTTGAACTGACAGTGTTTGAAAAGTTTTACATGAAGACTCCTTATGGTAACAAGAACAGAAACGTGGGTTATTGGTCAGTTTCTCAACAAATAAATTTTCCTGAAATATCTAAGGGCTTTGTCATACTTTACACCTTCTTTTAACAAAGCAAGTTGTCTTAACTGTTTCCTTATAAAAAGGCATAGAGAAAGAGAATTGAGAATGCAAATTACAAATGAGATAGTGGATTCATAAACGATTAAGAGTTGCAGGAATCTTGTAACACTAAAATACTTTGATTTTTAAGGAATGACTAATGAATCTTCTAAATATAAATATAAAAATATTTTCTTGAATATAAGCCCACCCATTCCTGACATTTGTAGGATCTGAGGCAAGAGTAGAGTGCAGTCTGTGGTCTCTTCTCTCCCTGTCCTGTACTATGGAGGGCCTTGTTTGCAGGCACGTGGGCAGCCCAGCCACATACCCAAGCTCTCTCCTCACCTGCTGCACATAGATGACCTAGACAACCAGGGTCTAGGAATGTGTACCTTAGTGGCTTGACTTATCTTTTGGAGTGTTGTCATTACCTGGCCCCCACCCGGACCTACTGAATAAAAGTATACTTTTTCATAAAATCTCTAGGTGATTTGGATGCAAATTAGAGGTTGAAAACTTCACTCTCAAGTAGGAGGTTGAAAACAGAGGGCTCCATCTCTTAGGTTTAAGGGTGGAGCAGGAAAAGACTTACGGACTCTAGTTTTGTTTCCTAATCTGCATGTCAGTATGAATTGGATGGTCTATTCACTGTGACTTTTGTTTTCTCCTTCTATCAGTGTTGTATGTCAAGACAAAGAATAATATTTTGTTTCACTGAGAGAACTTCTTTTAGAATCAAAAATTGAGGGAGAGGTATCACAATTGTAGGAAACACCATTTTCTTTTTATGAGTTTTATCTTAATCTCTACAAATGTGTAAATTTCCTTGGCATATTATATATATATGTATGTAAAATTTTTGGCCTTAAAAATGGCCATTTACCATCAATTTTGTATTGAGCCTTGAACTACAGTGAAATACTAAGCACAACCATTTAAATTATATATTCTGTTGCTAACAATTGTTATTATTGGCAATAGGTAAACATGCGGTGTTGAATTTTTAAAATACTTCTATTTTTCAAATGTTTGGGCTTTGACAAGAAATCATTAGAAAAAACTCGAATCCTTTTCCTTCTCACGGATAGTTGAATACACACCCACACACGCACACGCACATGTGTGCACACACTCCATACTATATTATACTGGAATTTGTTTCTCATAAACTCATTTATGTTTGCCTTGTAAAAAAATTACCTTTAAAAACTTTTTAAAACATTGAGCTTTTTGTGCATTTTAGATTTCTGATTTGGGGCAGGGATGGGAGGATGGCCAAAGTTAAAATTAGATAAATATATAAATATCTAATTTTATAGTATATATATTAGTTTTACATTATATGTATATTAGGTTCAAAGCATAAGATCTGCCAAATTCTGGGATCAGAAGTCATGTGATGATTTTTTCCATTTCCATTTTCCATTTAACTCTTTTAATAGTGGTAAAGTACCACAGGTTTTTTTATGCTACTTAATAAGAAATTCTCTCTCTCTCTTTTTTTCTCACATGCACACACCACACCCCAAAACAAACTCATCCTCACACACAGAATAGAAACCAAACCAATCAAACCATACAAAAAGGTGATTGGAAAGCAAAAGAAATAGAGACTAGCCTCAAAGAGCTTTCTCTTCTTACCTTCATTCCTCTCGTCTGGGTTAGTGTAGATGGAAGCCAGAGTAAATAAGGAAAAGATAACAAAAGCCAATAAAATGAATGCCATTTCCAGCCTGGTGAATGGAAGCTCCATGAGCCTCCACAAACTTCTTCACCTGTAACAGAGACCAAACATTGGCTTAATACTCTAATCCAGAGACAGCTTGTTCGACAATTATTTATTTTAGAGTTAAACCTTGTGAGATTTACTGAAAATTGTTAAGATACTTTTGTGCACCTGGAATACACTTGGCAAGTGTGCTCTGATTTTTTGAAATTTGGCATAACTATTGGTATAACTGAATTTATGCTTTTACCGTGCAGATTAGAAGAGAACAAGAATGAATGGCAGAGCCAGTTTATGCTTATATACATTTGTGAGTTTTTGGATACCACTCCGGGAGTAAAAATAAGGTGTATTTCATTTCATGAAGGAATAAGTAGTAATGTGGATATCTATCTGACACAACTATATCCAGCTTCAGAGTAAAATCTCTTTGGTTCATGTGCCTGAAATTACCTGGCATCTGCTAGCCAGGTGATAAATATACAATTTGAAGCCAATTTTAGTGAAAAAAAAAAAAAAAACAAACCATAGACCTCAGAGTAGCTGGATCAAACCTAGCCTAACTAAAGACAAATGTGTTAACAATTCAACCAGGGAACTTCCAGTTTCAGACTCAAACAAGAAGAGCTTGTGTATTTAGAAAGGAAATAGTAGCTCCTTTGTGGGAAAATTATAGCATTATCTAGTTGGAAGTAACCTCCCTCTTTTTGTCTTTCTGTCTTTCAGTGTTTACTACACAAATGCCAAATATTTAAATGACTCCAGATATATGTAGGAATGTTATAATTTTAAGAACACCCAGAGAATGAGATTTCACATCTGTCCACTGTAACTCATCCCAAGTTCTTCATTAATGTCTATTTTGTGGAAGTGACTTACTGAGGTCTTTCCCCTAAGGGTTCAGTTTCCTTTGAATGTATTTTTAAAATGACCTCATCAGACACTGTAGTTGAGAGACAACATTTGAGGCCAAAGTTAGGTTTGTCCTCTGCAGAACAGAGGTGGGTGAGGGAATCATGAGTTCTTAAAAATCTGCTGGTTTTGACAGATTTCTTTTCTTTTGGACATATTTTTTTATATTTGAAAGTAGTTTGGGAACTATCGATCAGAAGTCTGTGCTTTTTGTGTTTTTTTAGGACAGAATCTTGTAGGACAGAATGTCTGCATGGTTTTTGTTTTTGTTTTTTTTTAGCGAGAGAGACAGTGCTTGAACTCCCGTGGAGGTGGAGGTGGGGGAGGGGCTGAAGGAAAGAGAGAATCTTAATCCATGCCCAGCACAGAGCCCAACTTGGGGCTTGATCTCAAGACTCTGAGATCATGACCTGAGCTGAAAATAAGATTCGGATGCTTAACCGACTGAGCCACCCAGGTGCTTTGGAATGCATGTTTTAAAATATAAAATATAAAGGATACTGCCAATGGAGGTTAAAATGTATCTTAAAACCTTTTATTACCAGTGCATGTTGATCTAGTTTATTCTGGTTAATGGGAGCCCAGCTTTCCAGAGTATGACTCTTGAATTGATGGAAATTTGGGCTCTTTCTAATTTTTTTTATCATTACCAACAATGTGGCAGAAAAATAATTTTTTGTAAATGTCACTTTGCAGACAGGTTCGGATTTCTCTAGGAAAGATTTATAGAGGTAGAATTACTGAAACTATAAAACTTTGAAATATTATTTCTTCGTAAATTTCCCTGGAATTTGCAACCAACCTATACCATATGTAAAGGACTGTTTCCCCAATCCTTTCCCAACGCTCTCTAGTGTTTTTTTCCACCAGTGTGAAGTTGAAAATATTATCTCTGTTTAAATTGGCTTTTCCCTAATTTTAAGTGAAGTTGAATATTTTTTCATATGTTGATTATTTATATAGTTTGCTCTGTGAAAGCCATGTTCCTACCTTTGTCCAGTTTTAAACTGGGCATTGGTAATTTTCTCACTGATTTGTAGACACTCATTATGTATTTTGGATATTTATATTCTGTTATCTTCAATCTATCTTTTGTCTTTGTTTCTGGTTATCTTTTGTTATTCAGATTATTTTTAATAAATTTATTTTTATGAAGTGAAATCCACCTTGACTGAAAAGCCCTTGCCCACCTCTGGTTCCATTCCTAGTTCTCTCTGGGGTCTTGCCATCTCTGGGGTAGGGATTTGAAGTTAGTTATTGCCTGTGACCACCACTGCATTGTTAAAGAATTAGCAAAACCATCCATACTGCCTCCCCATTGCTTCCTGTCATCCCTGCCACACTGAAACCCAGACTCACAGTTCCATTCTCAGATTGAGAAGGCACAGGAAGGAGCTGTCCAACACAGTAATTAAGGAAAACAGAAGTGGGTGTTCTGGATGGTTTGGGGAAATCAGAATGTAGGGAAAAGTGAATATATTATTTTATGGTATGTCCAGTGGCTGAATTCTGTTTGTTTCTCTAAGAATGTATTATAGTTTTTTGTTTTGTTTTGTTTTGCCACTGTTGTGTTTCCAAAACCCAAGGTGTGTGTCTGTGAGTACAGACAGAATCTGCTAAATCATGTTGACATTAACAATCTGGGCAATATTATAGGAACTGGCTGATAGTAAGTCACCTTGCATAAATAAGCAGAATTTAATGATTTATTCAAAGGCATGATTCTTTGTAATAAGTAAAGGAATGTTGTGTGATCTTTGTAGTAAGTCAACACGTTATTGGCTGTTTCCAAAGTCACATATGCTTTCTTCTCTCTACATAATTTTAATTTCTTAAAATAAGAAATAGTCTTAGGGTTTTTTTTTTTTTACTACAGTTTTAGATTTACAGAAATATTGGGCAGACAGTACAGAGAATTCCATATATTCTCCCTCCTTCCCTGCCATTTCTCCTATTATTAGCATCTTGTATCAGCATGGTTCATTTGTTATAATTAATGAACCAATACTGATATGTTATGACCTGAAATCCATAATTTACATTAAGGTTCACTCTTTGTATTGTACAGCTATGTTGGCTTTGGCAAACTCATGTCAACCCCATTACAGTATCATACAGAATAGTTTTTCTTATGCTTCACTTATTCATCCCTGTCCTCTCTCTTTCCCACTCCCTGGCAACCACTAAACTCCTTACTATCTCTAGTTTTTTTTTTTTTTTTTAAGATTTTATTTATTTTAGAGAGAGAAAGAGAACAAGCAAGGGGAGGGGCAGAGGGAGAGGGAGAAACAGACTCCCTGCTGAGCAGGGGGGATGACTCAAGGCTGGATCCCAAGACCCTGGGATCATGACCTGAGCTGAAGCCAGATGCTTAACCGACTGAGCCATCCAGGTGTCCCAGTAGATACTGTTTTTAATCTCCATTTCATAAACAAGGCCACGGAAGCACTGAGACATGAGCTAACTCACCTTAAACTATAAAACTAGTGTGTGGGGGGCTCCTGGCTGGCTCAGTTGGTAGGTAGTGCATGCGGCTCTTAATCTTGGGGTCATGAAGTTTGAGCCCAACACTGGGGATAGAGAGCACTTTAAAAAATAGAAAAAAGTAAAACTAGTATACGACAAAGCTAGAATATCAACTCTGGTAGCCTGGTTCCAGAAATCCTCACTCCTAATCAATATACTATATTGGCCATGAGCCAACCACTAAGCAAGCAGGCAAGCAAACAAACCAAAACCTATCCTCATAGTTAGAATCGTGTTTTGCAAAGCATTATGTGGATTAACTGGAAAGTTTTTTTTTTTAAGATTTTATTTGTTTATTTGACAGAGAGAGATAAGATTTATTTGACAGAGAGAGAGAACACAGCAGGGGGAGTGGGAGAGGGAGAAGCAGGTTTCCTGCGGAGCAGGGAGTCCGATGCGGGGCTCGATCCCAGGACCCTGGGATTATGACCCGAGCCGAAGGCAGACGCTTAATGACTGAGCCACCCCCAGGCGCCCCAACTGGAAAGTTTTTATGTTAGGTAGTGGGAGAAGATAATATTGATTAGGCAAAGGACAACTGAAAGAATTTAATGTCATGGTGACAGCTTAGACCTAAATGCTGTTGGAGGATAAATATAATGTCATTAATAGTACAGTGTCATGGGGTGCCTGACTGGCTTAGTCGGTAGATCATGCAACTCTTGATCCTGGAGTTGTGAGTTTGAGTCCCATGTTAGGCATAAGGGATTACTTAAAAAAATCGTACAATGTCATGATGAAGTAGTGTTTTGAGAATATTAATTGCATCTCCAAGTGAGGAACGGATTGAGGGAAAAAAACTCTAACTGCAATAAACTTGGAGTGAGATTTTTAGCTCTGTATTAGGTTCTGACAATAGGAATAGAGAAGGAATGAAGCTGAGAACTACAAAGGCAGGGCAGAAGGATCTTGGAAGTTGGCTGGTTATATGGGGTGAAGAGGGTGCTCCAACGCCAGTTAATATGCAGTACAAGGAGGAAGAGGGGAGATGAAGATCACTGGGGGAAAAAAAAATCCACAGACTCATGTATGCATTCAGCAGTAGAGAATATGAATTCTTCAAAGTTCCTCATGGTCAGTAGAGATGTAGAATATGTTGTACATTCTGCAGTCCTTCAATATTTGGAAATTAGATCGATCATGCTGTGCCTTTTCAGAGAATATGAAGACTGTTAAGTTTGTTAAAGCAGCTCAGTGAACAAAAAATCATTTTTATTGCCAACATCTTTATGAGGACTGTTTCCTCTTGGAAAAGTAGAAGAAAGCAAAGTAAAAACAGAAAAGGAAAAGAAATGGTGCCATCTTGTGGTGAGTAAGTGCTACAGGTTGAAATGAGGAGGAATAGCCCAAGCTCTCTGTGATAGATATTTCATATTGGTATGGTATCACACACCTATGCAAAACAATTTCCTATATTCTTCAGTTTTGTCTCATGTTCAGAACATTCACTGCTTTTCAGGTATCTGTGACTAGTAGGAAGAATCCATTAATGTTTCCTGTACATATAGGTCACAGGCAACAAGTTATTTCTAGCTCAACATACTGCATGTTGTTATTTTAGGCATAAAAACCACAAAGTAATGACCTAAGGATTGTCAGTAGAAATTGAAAGCTGGGGTGAAAAAATGTAGTGGGATAACATTTATTGCCAGATGTACTGGGATAATGTCGTGAAATGACGTCATGGGATAATGAATATTGTCAGATAGCAATTTATGGCTATCGAAAATGGAAACTGGGACACCTGGGTGGTTCAGTTGGTTAAGCATCGAACTCTTGATTTCGGCTCAGGTCACAATCTCAGGGTCTTGAGATCCAGCCCTGCGTGGGGCTCCATGCTGAGCATGGAACCTGCTTAAGATTTTCTCCCTCGGCCTCTGCCCCTCCCCCTGCTTTGTGCTCTCTCTCTCTCTCTCTCTCTACATAAATAAAATAAAAAAAAAAAGATAAAATGGAACCTGATCATCTCCTTGTTGAGTGCTAAGAACAGAGAGCCCTTAATCAGAAACTCTCTCCCACAGTGCCCTTAATTCCAGAAAAAGTTCGTTTCACGGCCATCTTCTGGGTCTCAAAACCAGTCAAAAGTTTATTCATGGCCAGGGTGCCTGGGTGGCTCCGAAGGTTAAGCATCTTCCTTCGGCTCAGGTCATGATCTCGGGGTCCTGGTATCCAGCCCCACATCGGGCTCCCTGCTTGGTGGGAAGCCTGCTTCTCCCTCTCCCACTCCCCCTGCTTGTGTTCCCTCTCTCGCTATGTCTCTCTCTGTCAAATACATAAAATCTTAAAAAAAAAAGTTTATTCATGGCCATCTTCTGGGTCTCAAAACCAGTCAAAAGTTTATTGCAAAAATGATGGCTTTAGAGGATGAAGTTATCTCTGCTCTCCCCACTCTGGAGTATTATTGTGGGGGCATCTAAAAACCAATTGATTTTACAACCTGAATTTCTTCCCGGGGTTGTGCGCCGATAGTTTGATCTCTGGACACTTTTGTCCATCCCAGTTTCCCTGATGTATAGACAAATCACTTTCCCCTGTAGCTTCTCACAGTGTAGGACTAACTGCACTTAGTATTTAGTAGCAGACTGTAGATAAATCATATTCATTTTTACATAAGAAAAAAATAAATCTTACTCCTTTCATCATACCAAGTATCACATCACATCTAAGCTTATTGAAGCTTAAGTGACAATCATTTACTTGGTCCCCTCGATAAAGCATGGTCCCCTCGATCTGTCATTACTATTTAGAGGATCCCCAGAAACCAATTAAAGATTTTATTTATTTATTTGACAGAGAAAGAGACACAGCGAGAGAGGGAACACAAGCAGGGGGAGTGGGAGAGGGAGAAGCAGGCTTCCCGCTGAGCAGGGAGCCTGATGCAGGGCTCGATCCCAGGACCCTGGGACCATGACCTGAGCCGAAGGCAGACAGACGCTTAACACTGAGCCACCCAGGTGCCCGCTCTCCAGAAACCAATTAAACTCACACATTATCTTCTGTATATGGGGAGGGAACCGGGTCATTAGACTAAACTTATCCCACCATCCTACACACCTGCTGTGCTTCAGCAACTAGAATGATCTTTGTAAACGTAAATTAGACCAAATCAGACGGTGCTGCTCTTTTGCTTAACTTGCAAACAGCTCCCCTCGGAATAGAATCTTAATTCCCAGCCCTTCCCTGCCAGGCCCTGGGTCACCGGCCCACATCCTCTGTGATGGTGGTGCCTCTGGTACTTTCCATGCACCAGCACGCTGACCTTGTTTGTGTTCCTGGTCATACTGGGTGCACCCAGCGGAGCCCACACAGCTCTTCCCCTGCCCGGAATGTTCCTCCACATTTCCCTGGATCTGGTTCTTGGGCATCGTTCCCTCTTCAGTTCAAGCACTCCCTCCCTCCCCGACTTTCTTGCCTCCCATCTAAAGCAGGCTCTGAGCACTGTTCATTGTCCTGTTTTATTTTCATTGTAGTTCTTCTTACCCATTGCATTTTTCGTTTATTTGTCTGTCTCCATGAAATAAAGCCCTATGCAAGCAGGCCCCTCTAATTGTTTATGTCTGTACCCGTAGAGCTCCGAAAAAATGGCTGGTATACCATAAATATTTCTAGAAATATTCATGGAATGCATGTACATGTATAAACGAGTGGACAAACCAAGCACATCAACCAACAAGTTGATGCAGAGATCCAAATTCCATAGCTGTGGGAAAATCTGGGTTATAGATACATTCGGAAATCTGGGTGATTGTAAGTGCTCTATTACTTGAGCAGATCCCACCCAGAGGACAAGAAGTGTGCTTTGAAAATGGTCTTAAGGCTTCCATAAAATGGGCAGCCAGGTTGGGATGGATGGTTTTTCTTGCTGCCATTATTGCTGGTGAGACGGGGATGTGTTTCTGGTGCTTTGTTGTTTTATTTTCTCTCTGGCAGTGGCTTGCTGTGCACACTGCTCTTTTGGTGCTCCATCCATTTATTCCAGGGATGTTGGAATAAACCCTGGAGTGCTGTTCTGATTGCTTGGGGACCGTGTAGGACATGCTCCTTTTGTTCAATCACCTTCCTCACGTGAACGCCACATGTTTGCTCCGAGAGCCGAAGGGAATGGGTAAAATGACTGCCTTCATCTGAAGAAAAGCTGGCCAGAGTCAACATAAAGGCTCATTCACAGTAACTAAATATACTTTTCTAGGTACGAAGGACTTTTTTAGTATTTTTTTTTTTTTAAGATTTAGTTGTTTATTTGAGAGAGAGAGTGTGCACGCAAGGAGGGGAAGGGGCAGAGGGAGAGAGACTCTCAAGCAGACTCCCCGCTGAGCATGGAGCCCAACACTGGACACAGGGCTCCATCCCAGGACCCATGAGATCATGACCTGAGCTGAAACCAAGAGTCGGCTGCTTAATGGACTGAGCCACTCAGGCGCCCCTAGTATTTTGAATTCTTTTTTTTTTTAATTTTACTTATTTATTTGTCAAAGAGAGAGAGAGCACAAGCAGGGGGAGCGGCCGGCAGAGGCAGAAGCAGGCTCCTGGCTGAGCAGGGAACCCAATGCGGGGCTTGATCCCAGGACCCTGGGAGCCACCCAGGCATCCCAGTATTTTGAATTCTTAAAGCCACACTATCAGAAAGCTATAGGCTGAACAAAATTCTACGATGTTCTGTCGTTCCTCCTCTTGTTTTCAGAGGCCCTGGGGGAAAAGTCTGAAAGCTGTACTAGTTACAGATATTCACACAGTCTCCCTTTAAAGCATGGGCTCTGGCCACTAACCCAACACCCAGGCCATTCCCCTTGCCTGCTGGAGTTGTCTGTCCTTTCTGTTTTTGAGACAAAGTATCTCCGTCGCTTTTAAAAAGTCTGGACAACACTCAGCTGCTGCATGGAACAATTACCTTATTTAAATGGTCTGAAACTACTTGCACCTCTTTTTGTTCTGTTTGTAGGAGTGAAGATGTTTATATATAAGTTTCTGTCATGGCCTTGAAACAAGGCCGTCAACTGTAATCTTTCCCATTTCTGAAACACCACCATACCTGTCTCTGTAGTATATGCTACTGAATTATCTCTTTACTTTGTGGGCTCATTGTTGTTGTTTTTTTTTTAACTTTTTTTTTTTAAAGATTTTATTCATTTACTTGACAGAGAGAGACACAGTGAGAGAGGGAACACAAGCAGGGGCAGAGGGAGAGGGAGAAGCAGGCTCCCCACTGAGCAGGGAGCCCGATGCGGGGCTCGGTCCCAGGACCCTGGGACCATGACCTGAGCTGAAGGCAGACGATTAACGACTGAGCCACCCCCGTGCCCCCATTGGCTCATTGTTATGGGCTGAATGTCTGTGTCCCCTCAGAATCCGAATGTTGAAATCCTAACCCCCCATGGGGTATTATCTGGAGGTGGAATCTTTGAGACGTGATTAGGTCATGAGGGTGGAGCCCTCATGAATGGGATTAGTGACCTTAAAAAGGAGACCCCAGAGCACTCCCTCCCCATTTCTGCCATGTGAGGACGCAGTGAGGAGACAGTTGCCTATGAACCAGGAAGCAGGACCTCACTGGACATGGGATCTGCCGGTGTCTTGATCTTGGACTTACTAGCCTCTAGAACTGTTAAGTAGTAAGTGTTTGTTGTGTAAGGCACCTAGTCCGTGGTATTTTTATTATCACAGTACAAACGGACTAAGATACTCATACACTTGGTTGCACTTGCTGAAGGACAGATGTGTTCCCAGCTCCCATACTGTTGTATCTACTTCATATTTCACCCTGCTAAATGTCTCCTCGATTGATTTTCTCAGTCTTTATTTTGGATTCCCTGCCATATTGACCTCTCCTCTCTTGGACCCCATATTTCAAGTCATCTTCTCTTCAAATTTTGACTAAAAAGCCATCTTCTTCTTGAGAACTTTCCCTTAAATAAAATTTCAGGTTTGGGAAGAAAATTAAAGATCACCTTGCCTATATACTACACAATGACTGAATTCTCCCTAAACTATTTTGGCAGAAGAGATCCCAGCCTAAGCCTGAATTCCTCTAGTGACCAGGCACTCACTACCTTTGGAAGCAACTCATTTAACCTCTGGCTAGCTCTCTGCTCATTAGAAAACTCTTTCTTTAGATGAGCTGATTTTTCTCCTCATAGCCATTACAATTCAGTTCTTAAATGCAGAACTAGTAGGTTCCTCTTTCATGTGAGGGTTATTCAAATATTTGAAGACAATGAATTTATAACATGTCACTTGCACGTCCTTTCTTTTCTCTAAAAAAAAACCATTCCTCATCTGACATAGTTCTGCATCTCTTTTCCCTTGTGATTTCTCTCCCTGGTTTCCAAATCTTTTCAAGTTAAGTATCCAAGCTGAAGACAATCCTTTTGATTAGGTTGCTTAGGGTCCCGTAGAGCAGTAGCTGTGCGCACTGCCTTTTACCTGTTCTCCTTCACCGATGATCTGGTTGCAAATCAGGCCTGATTTTAAAAAATATTATACTTACAGACAGACTAAATCCCCTATGTCTTTTTTTCTCTGTATTACTGAATAGTCAAATCATAGTTCTTATATTGAATTCTTTTATAGTTGGTTGTTTGGTCCCTAATATTTTTACCCACTAGATTTCATATTATTAGATTTAGCCCATCTATCTCACCTGCCTAAGACCTTTTTTGGATCCCTCTCTTATCATCCCACATCTTTGTGAATTCTTTTAGCTTTATGCCCCTATGCCAGTGAGTGGGTCTTCCATGCCAGTCATTAAATCTTTGGTGAAAACACTGCTGAGAACAAGGTTATCTGATCAATGAGAACAAGTCAAATATACTGTGGTTATTGGATTTGCTTAATCTAAATGTTTAGAGAGACCATTGTTTTGGAGTTTTAGGAGGAATCATATAAGATAAAGTACCTTGAGCAGTGCCTTACATTTGGTGGGTGTTCAGTAAATTAGTCATTGAAGTTTATCCCCCTTCTTGAAAAATTTCTTTTCAAAGATTTATTTATTTGAGAGAGAGCGAGAGAGCATGCACGCATGTGCATGGGAAAGTGAGCACAGGGTGGGGAGGGTGGAAGGCGGGGCAGAGAGTGAGAAAGAATCCTCAAGTAGACACCACACTGAGCAAGGACCCCCACATGGGGCTTGATTCTATGACCCTGAGATCATGACCTGAGCTGAGATCAAGAGTAAGCCACTTAACTGATTGAGCCACCCAGGTGCCCCAACACCCTTCCTGAATTTCTAAGTTTAATTTGACTCTGCAGATCTGTTCTTTGTAAAAAATAAATCCCTTAATTTTAATCTGTGTCTCTATTTGGTCCATCTTCAGAAATTCTCAGGTTTTAGCTACATACTTATTTTAATTTTTTAAAAAAGATTTTATTTATTTGTCAGAGAGAGAGAGAGAACACAAGCAGTGGGAGTGGCAGGCAGAGGGAGAAGCAGGCTCCCTGCTGAGTAAGGAGCCCAATGTGGGACTCAATCCCAGGACCCTGGGATCATGACCTGAGCCAAAGGCAGCCTCTTAACTGACTGAGCCATCCAGGCATCCCAGCTACATACTTATTTTAAAGAGACTATTCTCATCCCTCTTGATGTATATATTGGTTTTTAGTTTCTTTAATATCATATCTTAGGTTTCTAAAGGGTGATTTAAAAATAACATTTATTGATTTTTTAGTGACTATAAATATTATATTTGTTGGGGAATTTTGAAAAACAAAGTAAAATAGGAAAAAAATCATGGAAGGGTCTGTGTTTTCATTTTGCTATTCTCAGAGAATTCTTTAGGCAGTGGCTTTTTATTGCTGAAAGGAGCATCACCAAATTTGCATTCTCTAAGGTGTAGATTTCCTAAGGGTTTTTTTTCCCCCCTTCTGCCTTCTAAGTATATGTGTGCGTGCGTGTGTGTGTGTGTGTGTGTGTGTGTGTGTGTATGCTGTCTTTAACTCAAGTTCATGCTAAGAATATTAACTTCCATTTTTTTCTTTATTCTTTTTTCTTTAGTTAGATATTCATCCTTTAATCAAAAACAGAATCCTTTTGTGATTGAAAAATAATAGATCTCTAAAGTCTTTTTAATTCAGGGCCATTTGAAGTCTATTTTCACCCCAGGAGAGCATGAATGCGGGTATCTTTAGATTTTCATCTTTGCTTGTTCCTCAAAGTGTTTCACTCTTCTAGGCAGTGTGGAATCACATAAATCCACCCACAACTGAGTAACTCCAATGCTTTTCAACCTGAGAGAGTTTAGATGAATTTTGCGTAACATATAAGCAAATGTTTTGTATCTTATTTTATGGCAATATTGTTGGCTCTGTTTAGATGCTGCTGAGTATTTTCTATCATTTTGGTTGAATTAGATATTTTATCATTTTGGTCACGATAGATATTTGTTAAAATAGAAGAAAGACATTTAGTACATGATAACCATAATTCCAGCATCTTGAATTCCAGGTGATGTCTGGTATATCTCCAGTCTTTGGGCTCCCTAAAACTTGGCAGGAGCTATCCTAGTTTGTTTTGCCCATACTTGTTGCCATTTTAAAGCAGACATATTTATGTCACCTGTGAATCACACGTTGCAAAGTTTTACATTGCACAGTTTCTACATTTACATTGCATTTACATTCCAAAGTTTCTATTTAAAATTAAAGAGAGTTTCCTATTTGGTACTCCTTGGCCTTGCAGAGTGTGTGTTGTGTGATTGTTGGGCGTGGTGGAGTCTGGATGGATTGAGGTGGCTCTCTTGCATGTTCTTCTCTGGACATGCTGAGCTGGCCAGAGCCCTGGAAGTGGGAGCCGAGACAAAGCATCAGATACTTCATTAAATCGAGTCTGCTGTCCATGTTGGAGGTCACCTGTCACATCTCAGGCATAACTGTGATGGTGGGCCATGGGGTTGCTGGACAGCACAATCTTACCGACCTAACTCTTGGCAACTACAGATTCTGTGTTAGGAATGAGTAATTGATCATGGCTTCTTTTACTGTTTGTCAGTGCTGTGATTACTAGATTGCTAGATCTAAAGGGCAGAAATTGTGTCTGTTTTTACCTCTGTAAAATTACAAGATAAGCCCTAAGTTTCAAGACCAGTTTATAACTATTTTTTGTGATAATAATGATGACTTGATAATAAAGATAAGAGAATTATGTGAAGCATAGAAACAAACTCAAGAAACTTTAACCTTTGGGCTTAGCACAGCAATAAAAACTTAGAGCTGGGCAATTGTTTTGAGAAAATATGTAAACAATATTTCTATGCTACAAGGAACTCAAAAGATTTCATTAGACAATGCTCTCACGTGTCCTTGGATTTTTT
The DNA here is from genome assembly GCF_037043125.1 of Eumetopias jubatus. Taxonomy (NCBI): domain Eukaryota; kingdom Metazoa; phylum Chordata; class Mammalia; order Carnivora; family Otariidae; genus Eumetopias; species Eumetopias jubatus. Next base: position 63,870,262 of record NW_028274808.1, read on the forward strand.
TGTACCATTTCTCAAACTTAACATGTTCCTGCTTTATCTCACCCCCTGACCTTTGCATTCATACTCTTCCCTTCTCATTTGACAGCAACTCCATCACCCTTCTGGTTGCTCAGGACAAAACCTTTGAAGTCATCCTCGACTCTTCTCTTTCACACCCCACATCCTCTTCCATCAAGGACTTTTGACTTTACCTTCAAAATACATGTGGAATCTCACCACTTTGATTTCAACCACTATGATTTAAGGTACTTTTTTTGTTTTAAAGTACTGCCTAATGTGGGGCTTGAATACATGACCCTGAGGTCAAGAGTCACATGCTCTACTGACTGAGCCAATCAGGTACCCTTAGGTACACTTAGTTCTTACACGATTTAATGAAATAGCCTCCTAACTGATCTCTCAGCTTCCTCCCTCACTTTTCTTAAGTCTATTCTTAAGACAGCATTTTAAAAATTTGGTTAATTTACCCGATGAAAACTATTAGAACTCCCCAGTCCACTCAGAGTAAAAGCTAACATCCTTATAATGGCCTCAGAAGACTTTCCATGATCTGGTTCCCATTGTGTCTCTGAATTTCTCTCTTGCTTCCCCCATGACCACCCCACTCCATTCTCGGCGCACTGGCCTCCTGGCTTCTGCTCCATTACTTCGGGCTTGCTTGCATCTTAGAGCCTTTGTCCTGGTTGTTCTCCTTGCCTAGAATGCTCTTCCTCCTGAGAGCTGAATGCTTACTTCCTTCAAGTCTTTGCTCAAAATGACCTTCTTAATATGGTCTACTCTTACTACCCTATTGATATTTGAAATTTCCTTCCTCCACACTGTTTTATTTTGGCAAAACATTTTCACCCTCCGACTATTTACTTATTTATCATGTTTTTTATTTAGTATAACAATAGAATTTAGCATCACAAAGGCAAGGATTTTTGCTTGGTTTGTTCACTGAGCCTGTAACAGTGCCTGAAGTAGTACTTGGCACATGGTAGGTGCTCAATTAGTACATATCAATATTGTCAAATGAATGAATGGGAGTCTGATGGGTTTGATATAGATTTGGTTGTTGAAATGATTCCTTATCAGTGGTAATATCTTTGGTTAAGTGACTATAAAAATGAATTTGATAGACAGTATAGTAGAATGAAAAAAGCTTAACCTTAAAGGTTTTACTTGGCTCTAGCCCCTGGCACTTACTAATAAAATTTCTGCATTTTTAACATAAGAATAATAATATCTGTGGTGCCTGGGTGCTCAGTCGGTTATGCGTCAGACTTTTGATTTTGGCTCAGGTCGTGATCTCAGGGTCCTGGGATCAGGCCCTGCATCAGGTTCCCTGCTCAGCAGGGGGTCTGCTTATCTCCCTCTCCTTTTGCCCCTCCCCCCACTCACACTTTCTCTCTTTTCTAAAATAAATAAATAAATAAATCTTAAGAAGAAGAATAATAATATCTATCTCACAGGGTTGTTTTGGTGATTAAATGAATTAACATATATAATACACCTAATATAGTAACGGACCCATTGTAGGATCTTACAAAATGATAGCTATTGTTCCAGATCTCCTTATCCATGGGAAGATTATGATAAGCTCTCACAGATGAGTGCATTCTATCAAACACTTAAGAAAAAAAAAACACCAATATTACATAAAACCTTTCAGAAAATAGAAGCAGAGGAAAATAATTCCCAATCATTTTATAAGGCCTGCATTAATTGTGATAAACAAACCTGACAGATACTACAAAAACAACAAAAGAAAATTACAGATTAATATTCCTAATGAATATAAACAGAAAAATCCTAACAAAATAAGAGCAAAATAAGATCCAATGGTGTACACAAAAGGATAACAGAATGACCAAGTTTATCCCAGGTTATCCTAAGGTTGGTTTAACATTTGATGTTCAATCAATGTAATTTTCTCTATTAAGAGAATAAAGAAAAAAAACCCCATATAACCATTTAAATCAATGCAGAAAACTCATTTGACAAAATTGAACTCCATTCACAATAAAAAAAATTCCCAGCAAATAGGAATAGAAGGGCTCTTCCTCAATCTGATAAAGTGAATCTCTAAAAAAACTACGGCTATCATCATAATTAAAGGTGAAATATTGAATGCTTTGCCCCTAAGCAATAATATCCACTCCAACAACTTCTATTCAATGTTATACTGGTGTGGTCCTAGCCATTGAAATTAGGTGAGAAATAAAAATAGAAAAGTCTAAAGAACATAACAAAAGTAAAACTGTCTCTATTTGCAGATGACATGATGGTTTAAGTAGAAAATCCTGGGATTCTACAAGGGAATTATTAGAATTTATCAAGATCTCAGAATACAAGGTCAGTATAAAAAATCAATTGTATTTTTATCAGTCTCAAAAATTATAAAATAAAATATAAGCATACCATTTAAAATAGAATTTAAACACTTAGGAATAAATGAACAAAAGATGTACAGGAACTTTACATTTAAATACCATATGTCTGGTACATGTAAACACTCAAATTTTTATTACCATCATAAAGCTAGTTCAAATTTGGTTTCTGTCATCTCAACCAAAGGAGTACACTCTATTTTTTTAAAAGAGTGCATTCTAATGAACACTTTTCACATATAGTGGCAAAACTTAAAATGATGTAAAGAAATGGCTGAACTCCATTGTACAGTCTTAGAAAGAACATTAGATTTAAAATATTTTTCTTTCTTTTTGGGGGATTTTATTTATTTATTTGACAGAGAGAGAGAGAGCACAGCAGGGGGAGTGGCAGGCAGAAGGAGAAGCAGGCTGAGCAGGAAGCCTGATGTGCGACTCCATCCCAGGACCCTGGGATTATGACCCAGAGCCGAAGGCAGACGCTTAACTGACTGAGCCACCCAGGTGCCCCTAAAATATTTTTCTTTTTTTAAGTAAGCTCTAACATCCAAGATTAAAAGCCACATGCTTCACCAGCTGAGCCAACCAGGCACCCCCAAATATAATTTTAATGGTGAAATTAAAAGTGAGAAATATCTGCCTAGTTAATTTCACATGTAGGATTCCAATTACCTTTGCATTCAAGACTATGAGTTTTGCCCACATGTTTACCTCTCCTTCCTCCAAAAGGTCATTAACAATTCAAGAGCTATGTGGATTTTTTTTATTATTACAGTAGACAATACATAATATAAAATTTATCACCTTAGCCTTTTTTAAGTGTACAATACAGTAGTATTAAAAAGAATGATGTAAAAAAAAGAGGAGGCTGGCTTAGTTGGTGGAATGTGAGACTTTTATCTTGGGGTTATGAGATTACTTAAAAAATAAAATCTTTTTTTTTTTTAAGAATGATGTATTTATTTATTTATTTATTTTTAAGATTTATTTATTTATTTTAGAGAAGGAGAGCAGGGGTAGGAGCAGAGGGAGAGAAAGTCTCAAGCAGACTCTGCACTGAGCAATGCGGGGCTTGATCTCAAGACCCTGAGATCCCGACTGAGTTGAAATCAAGAGTTGGATGCTTAACCAACTGAGCCACCCAGCCACCCTGATGTATATTTTTAAATAATAAATCCATCACTGTAGTAGAGGACAGGCACATGGATGGTGAATGGAATGTCAACTTAAAGGAATCTCCGAAACACATGACGCAGATGGGACCAGAAGATGGAAAAGCCCACAAAGTCTGAAGAATTGGCTGCACAGTTCAAGTGACATGAAGGCTGCTGGGGAAGGGAGCTGGCCTGGCCTTGCTGGGGTGGGGTGGGGTCAGCTAACTACACCTGCAGGGCACACACCTGCTCCCTAAGAATGGGGGGGGCTGGAGAGACCCCTGGGCCAGTGGAGAAGTGGAGTTGTCACTGTAAGGAGGGCTTAGTATTTATTTATTTATTTATTTTTAAATGGAGGTGATTCCTAGCCCCTTCTTGACTTTCTCAGTGACACGGGATCCCTGTCCTACTTTCTGCCAGAGTAGCCTTTCACCCAATCAGCCTCACCCTCCATCCTGAAGGAAAACCCTCCTGGGGGTAAATCCCCCTCAATTCATTCTTTTTGTCCTGAGTAGTATTCCATTTTATGAAAAATCTCACATTTTGCTTATCAATTCATCTTTTGATATGCATATTTGGGTTTTTTCCAATTTGGGACAATTATGAATAAAATTTCTGTGACCATCTATGTAAGAAAAGAAAAGACCTCTACGCTTAAAACTGCAAAACACTTCTGAGAGAAATCAAATAAGAGCTAAGCAAATTGAGAGATACCATGTTTATAGATTGGAAGACTCGTTGTTAAGTTTATTCCTAACTTAACCTATAAATTCAACATAATCATAGCTGTAATCTTACCATGCCCTTGTAGAAATTGATAATCTGATTCTAAACTTTCTATGGAAATGCAAAGGAGGTAGCACATCCAAACATTTTTTAAAAAAAAGTAAATTTAAAGGACTCATATTACATGACTTGGCAACTTACTATAATCAAAACAATGTGGTGTTTGCATAAGAAGAGACAAACGAATTAATGGAACTGAATAGAGAGTCCAAAATTAAGATCTACTCTTTTTTTTCTTTCTCTTTTTTTTATTATGTTATGTTAATCACTATACATTACATCATTAGTTTTTGATGTAGTGTTCCATGATTCATTGTTTGCGTATAACACCCAGTACTCCATGAAGAACATGCCTTCTTTTTTTTTTCAATGCTTATCTTCAATTTTACTTTTGAAACAATCATATTATGTTCATATAATTTGAACAGATTTTTATCTGAGAATACAAATATGTAGATAGATTATACCACTCTCATGACCCACACACATGGCAAGAAACATTCCAGGAATCAGTTAATGGGTTCTTTCTTCTAGCACCATATGTAGACACAGAACAGTCCCCCACATGCAATAATCTGAGAACGCACTACAAAACTACTGTTACCATCTTGTTAGTCAAAATCTATGTCTATCTTAAGCTCTGTGATTTCAATTATTTTATGATTTCAGTACACCTGGGTGACTCTAACAATATCTTCAGTCACAAAAGTTTCTGATTTAAGAATAATTTTAGGACAAAGCTATATCTTTTCTTTCTTTTTTTTTTGGTGTTCCATTTTTTTTTTGTTTGTTTTTATTATTATGTTATGTTAATCACCATACATTACATCATTAGTTTTTGATGTAGTGTTCCATGATTCATTGTTTGCGTATAACACCCAGTGCTCCATTCAGAACGTGCCCTCTTTAATACCCATCACCAGGCTAACCCATACCCCCACCCCCCTCCCCTCTAGAACCCTCAGTTTGTTTCTCAGAGTCCATCATCTCTCATGGTTCGTCTCCCCCTCCGATTCCCCCCCGAAGATCTACTCTTTATGGTCATTTGATATTCTACAAAGTCTCCAAAGAAATCCAGTGGAGAAAGAGGAAAAAAAGTTTGTTTTTGTTTTTTTTTTAAACAGTGGATAATTCATTAGAAGATAGATATTCATTAAACTAGATATTCATTAAAAAAGAAAGAAAGCAAAGAACTTCAACTCTTGCTTCACACCAAACACAAACACATAGTTTTAGAACTGAATGTAAAAGCTAAAATGATATGCTAAAATTTCCTTCTAGGGAAAAAGAAAAAAACAAAAAATAGAAGAGTATCTTTACAACTTGAGAAAGAACAAGACTTTCTTAGAGCACACAGAAATTAATAACCATATAAAAATAGGTACTTAGACTTCATCAAACTTTAAAACTAGTGCTCACCAAATTATACTTTTAAGAAAATGAGTGAGGGGAGCCTGGGTGCCTCAGTGAGTTAAACATCTGTCTTCCACTCAAGGCATGATCACAGAGTCCTGGGATGAACTCCATACAGGGCTCCCTGCTCAGTGGGGAGCCTGCTTCTCCCTCTCCTTTTGCTGCTCCCCCTGCTTGTGCTCTCTCTCTGTCAAATAAATAAATAAAATCTTAAAAAAAAGTAGAAAATGAACAAGCCAGCCAAAGACTGGAAGAAAATATTTGTAAAACATGCATTTGACAAAGGACTTGTAGCTGCAATATATACTTACAAAAGTACCTCCAACTCAATAATAAAAAGACCAACAATCCAATTTTTTAAAAAGATTTTATTCATTTATTTGAGAGAGAGAGAGAGAGTGAAAGAGCACAAGAGGCGGGAGGGTCAGAGGGAGAAACAGACTCCCCACCCAGCAGGGAGCCTGATGCAGGACTCTATCCCAGGACTCCAGCATCATGACCTGGGCCTAAGGCAGACACTTAACCAATTGAGTCACCCAGGTGCCCCCAACAATCCAATTTTTATTTTTTAAAAGATTTTATTTATTTATTTATTTGACAGAGAGAAAGACAGCTAGAGAGGGAACACAAGCAGGGGGGGTGGGAGACGGAGAAGCAGGCTTCCGGCTGAGCAGGGAGTCCAATGTGGGGCTTGATCCCAGGACCCTGAGGACCTGAGCCGAAGGCAGACGCTTAACGACTGAGCCACCCAGCTGCCCCCAACAATCCAATTTTTTAAAAAATGGGCCAAATGTTTAAATAAACATTTAGCAATGCCATGCAAATGACCATGGGAAGATGCTCAGACACATGAGTCGTCAAGTAAATGCCAGTCAAACCACGATGAGCTAGCACGGCCCAGCCACCAGAATAATGCAAATTGAGAGAGCTGACAACTTCAAAATTGACAAGAATATGGAGTAACTGAAATTCTCACACAGTACCGGTGAGGGTGTTAAAATGATATGGTTACTTTGGAAAAGGCTCTGGTAGAGTCTTATAAAACTAAGATTATTACTACATTATGACCCAGCAGCATATGTCCAAGGAAAGATTTGTATAAGAATGTTTATAATAGGTTTATTCATAATAGCCAAAAACTGGATGAAGCTCAGGTGTCCATCAGCTAGAGTAGATAAACAAACTGTAGCATATTCATACACTGGGCTACTACTCATCAATAAAAAAGGAATGACTTACTGATACACGCAAAAACATGAATGAACTTAAAAAATCATGATGCCTACATACTGTATAAAGGAGAGGAAGAAGGCTTACCTGTGGAGGTGGGAGCAGGGACTGACTAAGCAGGGGGAATAAAAAGCTTTCTAGATCTGGAATGATGACAAGGATTTGGATCACACAGATGTACATATTTATCAAAGCCCATCTGATAGTATACTAAAGATTTGTGCATTTTACTGTATATAAACTTTATCTCAAGGAAAAAGTTAAACAGCAATGGAACTCTAGTTAGTGACATGCATCCCTAAATGTTTAGGTAAAGTATACTGAGGTCTGCAACTTTATTTTTCTTAAAGATTTTATTTATTTATTTATTTATTTATTTATTTATTTATTTATTTATTTGACAGAGAGAGGGAGAGCAGCAGAGGGAGAGGGAGATGCCGACTCCCCACTGAGCAGGGAGCAGGATGCAGGACTCGATCCCAGGATTCTGGGATCATGACCCAAGCTGAAGGCAGACTTTTAACTGCCTGAGCCACCCACGTGCTCCAGAGGTCTGCAACTTTAAAATGCATCATAAACGTAAAGAGGATGGAGCCTTTGGGTTGGTGAACATGGTTGATCTGGGGAAAGTGGTGTGCCAGCACAGGGCATGGAAGTTCTGTGTCCTTCCCCACACCTTGCCCTGTGCATCTCTTCTATCTGGCTGTTCCTGGGTTATATCCTCTTATCTTAAACTGGACATCTGAAAACATTAAAAATATCTACACAATACTGAAAGAATAATCCAGAAAAAAAATTGATAATCTGGACTTCATTAGAATTAAAAAGTGCTTTGCAAGGGACAATATTTCGAGAGTGAGAAGACAAACCACACGCTGAAAGAAAATATTTGCAAAACTCAAAATCTGGTAAAACAGTGTTTTCCAAGATATACAAAGAAGTCTCAAACTCAACAATAAGAAAATAAACAACCCAATTAAAAAATTAACTGGAGACCTTTACAGACACCTCACCAAAAAAGATACAGATGTCACACAGCATATGAAAAGATATTCCATATCATATGTCATCAGGGAAATGCCAATTAAAATGAGATACTACCACACACCTACTAGAAATCCAGAACACTGACAACACCAAATACTGGTGAAGATGTGGAGCAGTAGAAACTCTCATTCATTGCTGATGAGAATGCAAAATGGTACAGCCATTTTTAAAAAAAGATTTATTTATTTATTTTAGAGAAAGAGAGAAGAGAGCATGAGTGGGAGGGCAGGGGGAGAGGGAGAGAGAATCTCAAGCAGACTCTGTGCGGCCTTGAGCTCACGATCCTGAGATCACCAGCTGAGCCAAAACCAAGAGTCGGATGCCTAACCGAATGAGCCACCCAGGCACCCCAGTACAGCCATTTTTGAATACAATTTGGCAGTTTCTTACAAAACTAAATATATTCTTGCTACATGATCTAGCAACTACTCTCTTTGGTATTTGCCCAAAGAAGCTGAAAATTTATCTCCACACAAAACCCAGCACACAGCTTTATTTATCAATGCCAAAATTTCAAAGATGTCCTTCAGCAGGTGAATGGAAAACTGGTATACCCAGACAATGGAATATTATTCAGCTTTAAAAAGAGATGAGCCACCATGCTATGAAAAGACATTAAGGAACCTTAAATGCCTATTACTGAGTGAAAGAAACCATTCTGAAAAAGCAAGATACTGTATGATTCTAACTATATGATGTTCTGGAAAAGGCAAAACCATTAGTGGTTTCCAGGGATGGAGGCATATGCAACACCAAGGGTGAAGCCTAATGTAAACTATGGACTTTGGGTGATTAAGATGTGTTGATTTAGATTAATCGGTTGTAATAAATGTACCACTCTGGTGGGAGGATGTTGATAATGGGGGAGGCTGGGCATATGAGAAATATTTGTACCCTAGTTTTACTTTTGCTGTGAACCTAAAGCTGTCTAAAAAAATAAAAGTAAAGAATATGAATTGGTGGATGAATAGATAGAGGGGTATTGGATAGTATGTGAAGGAGCCAACACAGCAAAATACACCGCAAAATGTTAATAGTGGAATCTATGTGGTGGGTATTTGGGTGCTCATAGTATAATCATTTTAATTTTTTGTATGTTTGAAGATTTTTAACAATTTGGGAACAAAAAATCTCTGCTGCTAAAGTCCTAGATAAAATACTCTTGGTTGGACTTGAAAATACCAAAAAATAGCATTTTTTTGTGTGTGTTTGTGTAGGTTAATTATAAATATTGCACCCCAGAGCATTTTTGTTTTTAATTGTTGGTAATGTGATTATTGCTCTGTCTAAACAGAGAGGAGCCCTATGAGACTGGATGGATCTTCTATACCTCATCTCACGACATAATAGGCCACTGAATAACCTCAGTCCAATTTGATTTTTCAAGGCACATCATATAACATTTTTACATCAGAATGCTGGTTGAGTATCTAGAGCAAAATAATATTGGTTACAGATTTCTATCATCAGATTTATGTTACAAAACGTCTTTAGAAATATTCAGGAGGAAATGTTACCATTTATCTGCTTTTAGTCCTAAATTAAAGAAAGCATTATTTAGCATTGCCCTTCAGAAATATTTCTCTTGAAATTATTTCTTGCTTTTACCAAAATACGGTACCATAATTTCAACAAGAGGAAAGTACGAGAACTGATTGGATTTGCTTAATTCTACCTTGGAAGTAAATGAAACTACATTTCTTCTAACTTGGAAAAAAAAACTAGCACAAAGAAATCAGTCACAGATAGCAAAAGAGAAGAAAAATATTCTGAAAGTGTGTTCCACAAAGCTCAGATTTCTTCTCCCCCCTTTTAGCCATATTTCTTTTATGCTAAAAAAAAATCTCCAGGAAAGAACAATAAGTGAAATTTCGTATCTATGGCAATGAAATTATTAGTCAATATGGATTAATTTAAAAAAAAGTTTCTTTTGAGGTAAAGAAAACATGAGGATTTTATAAAAACTTACCAGAAGCCTTCCTGTCCTTGAGAGTGGCTAGAAGAAACCCATGAGTCTGATTCAAACAGAGTCTTCAGTGTCTTGGGGTCAGAGCAGGACAGATTGTGTCCGTTAATAAACATTTTCACTGAACTCTACAAGGCCATGAAAATGTAGGTGCTTCCTGATGCCAATTTGTTAACCAAAGTTTACTAATCTAGCTGGAGTTTTAATTAAGATTTGTCCAAGGAGAGTCTGTACTTCCAAAGGAAAAAGTCTTCCCCTCCTGAAGAATCAAGAAGGAAACAGGAAGCTACGAATAAGTTCAGTTATTTACCTTTTCTATCACATGCCCTTCTGTAAATACCACTAAGATAAGCAAGCAAGCAAAGACTGTTCCTTCCGCCCAGGCACACTTGAGACTCAACAGGTGGTTTATATAGGATGATGTGTCTGAACACAGGTCAATTTTTTTTTTTTTTTTTACGAATTTTAATCTTTAATCTTTAGTTTGATTTAACATTGCTTTTAGTACGATGCTGACACCAGCTGTGCGGAAAGGGCTCTGGAGAGATGTTCATAGCAGCACACACCTGCAGCTCTTCTTCGGTTCCGGAGGCTCCAGGGCAGCCAGTATTGCTTCGTCAAATACATTCTTTTTTTTTTTTTTAAAGATTTTATTTATTTATTCATGAGAGACGGGGAGGGGGGGGGCGGGGAGAGAAGCAGAGGGAGAAGCAGGCTCCCAAGGAGCAGGGAGCCCGATGCGGGACTCGATCCCAGGACCTCGGGATCATGACCTGAGCCGAAGGCAGACGCTTAACCATCTGAGCCACCCAGGCGCCCTCGTCAAATACATTCTTTAGGCCTTTCTGTGTGAGTGCAGAACACTCCCTATACTTGACCGCCTTCAGGTCACGGGCCAGCTTTTCAGCAGTCTCTGGAGTGATAGGCTTCTGTTTGTTCTTGGCAAGTTTCTCAATCGTAGAGGGGTCATCTCGGAGATCAATTTGGGTCCCAACAAGCAAGAAAGGAGTCTTTGGACAATGGTGAGTTATTTCAGGCACCCACTTTTCCTTCACATTTTCAAATGAGGATGGAGAGACCACTGAAAAACAGACTAGAAATACATCTGTTTGTGGATAACTCAGCGGTCGTAATCTGTCATAATCCTCTTGCCCTGCAGTATCAAAAAGTCCAAGAGTATATGGCTCTCCACCAATCATAACTGTGACTGCATAGTTGTCAAAAACAGTTGGTACATACTCAGATGGAAATTTGTTTGTTGTGTAGGATATCAGAAGACATGTTTTACCAACGGCACCATCGCCCACAACAACACACTTAATTGTCTGCATTGCTGAAACAGTTTTGTATCCACTTTAAATATTTCAAATTCGATGATGACCTCAGCTTCTCCACCGGGGCGTGGGCAGCACTGCGCCTGAACACAGGTCAATTTCTACAGTGTTCTTTAACAATAAGGCCGAACAAATAAGAGTTTGGTAAACAATTAACTCCAAGTACTGTTTATCTTGGGACTTTGTCTTGGTTTTTGCTGTTTACTCCACCAGGAGATCTCATTACTTTCTCCTTATTCATTATTTTTTATTTTAAAAGCATTAATTAATTAATTGACTAATTAAGGAGTAGGAGCAATACTTCTGGAATGATGTTACCAATAAATAAATATTCCCAAACTGAGGCCTTTCAGTGGAGGGAGTTATTATAAGAGGCTGCTAAATTCATATGTCCAGAACATTATTTGTAAGTTGAAAAATCTTGCTCAATATGTGCTCTTCAGTCTTTTATTTTATTTTTTTTAAAGATTTTATCTATTTATTTGTCAGAGAGAGACAGAGAGAGAGAGAGAGAGAGCAAAAGAGTGCAAGCAGGGGGAGCTACAGAGGGAGAGGGAGAAGCACATTCTCTGCTGAGCAGGGACCCCGATGCAGGGCTCGATCCCAGGATCCTGGGATCATGACCTGAGCCGAAGGTAGACACTTAACTGACTAAGCCACCCAGGCGCCCCGCTCTTGTCTTTTAAATGCATGAAGATTCTGTGGTTAATTTGGTCATTTAAAAAATAAGCTTTTGGAGTGACTAATGTTCTGTGTAACATGCTTTGGCAGATACTATTTAATATTCTTTCTCTTATTCCTTTTTCGTGGCTGTATATTTCATGTGCGTGACTATCCAAATCTCCACAGCGAATGCTGAGCTTTTGCTTGCATACTTGTTCTGTACTTCCAGCAATTCGCTTTTATAGTTTTATATAGATGTGTTGTTGGTTCCTTAAACTCACAATTTTTAAAGCATGCTATTTTCTCCTAAATTCAATCTTTCTGTGTTGTTTCATACAACAGCTGCCAGTCATGTGTGACTATGGAGCATTTGAATTGTGGCTAATCCAACTGAGTGTGAAATACATATTTATACACTGAATTTATATATTGAAATAATCATATTTTGGATATATTGGATTAAATAAAATATATTAAAAGTAATTTTGCCTTTTTCTTACTGATCTTTTAAATGTGCCTACTAGAAAATTTGATATTACATATGTGTTTCTTATATTTTTACTAAATAGCACCACTCTATACTTCCCTGTACCTCTCGTCTGGGATCAAAACCTGGTGCCATCTTGGATTTCTCAGTTTCTTCAAATCCAGGACTTTTTTCATAATTTCTCCCAGGTTCAACCCATCCTTTCATTGACATTGCCAGCACTTGGCCTTGTGATCATCACCCTGGACAATCTGCCCCCAAATTCTCATTCTTTCTCTTTTATTTGAACTCTTCTGCTCTGATGTCCATTAATATATTCAAAATGTGTTCCTCTGACATTCTTTTGAAGCCATAGCCACATGTGTATAATTTATGTGCATATGAAGTCACAGTTTCATATGTTCTTTTTTTTTTAAACTTTTTTTTTAAGATTTTATTTATTTATTTGACAGAGAGAGAGATAGCAAGAGCAGGAACACAAGCAGGGGGAGCGGGAGAGGGAGAAGCAGGCTTCCCGCCGAGCAGGGAGCCCGATGTGGGGCTCGATCCCAGGACCCTGAGATCATGACCTGAGCTGAAGGCAGACGCTTAACGATTGAGCCACCCAGGTGCCCCAGTTTCATATGTTCTTATTTAATAGATCTGTCAGTAGATTTTCTATTTACAATTTTCTCTTCCATCCGATGCCTGTATACTTCTTTTCTCCATCCTTCTTCTCCTTATTCTTTTAAGGAAGCTCTATGTGCAGTGTGGGTTTTGAACTTACCACCCTGAGATCAAGAGTTGCATGCTCTATGGCTGAGGCAGCTAGGAACCCTCCATTCTGCTTTTCTTTTCTTTTTTTTTCATTTTAACAATTTTTTTGAAGTATTTTTATTTTATGTTTAAAGAGTTAGCATTAAGGTAGGTATGTTGGATATCTGCAGTTAAGGTAGGTCTCTTAGATGACCCATTCAAAGAGGTTCATTTAATCCAACTTAATCCTGCATATTGACGGAAACACGGGTGGCACAGATTGAGGCCATATTTCTGGATCCGAGGGTGCTGGTTTGAGCAGATGTGGCAAGAACGACAACCTTGGCCAGATTCTCTCGGATGGCTTCAGGAGAGCCGCTGGTGGAACCATCTTGCTCTCTTGGATGCAACGAGGCAAAAGCCTCATTTTTAAATTTACATTTTATGTCAGGGTTTAAAATTCAGAAGGTTCAAAAGCGTACATAGACAAAGTTCTTGCTTTCATTCCTATTTTTTAGCCATTTATTTAACCTCACTAAAGATATCCAACTTCACCAGGGGTGTGTGTGTGTGTGTGTGTGTGTGTGTGTGTGTGTGTGTTATGTGTGTTTCCAGAGATATTTTATGCATATATAATCAAGTATGCAAGAATACTCTACTTTCTTTTTAGTACAAATGATAGATTATCACACATATTTTACTGTATTTTGAATTTTCTATTTAATATATCTTGGAAATTCTTCTAAAAGAGGAACTTTTTCAATTAAGTTATGAGGATTTGCTCTTTTAAATGCCATCTTAAAAATAAGGTTTTTCCCCTTGTGCTGTAGTTACTTGTTTTTATTTTAAATTTAAAAAAAGTTTTTAAAGTTAGTTTTTTTATAAAATTTTATTATGTTAGTCACCATACAATACATCATTAGTTTTTGATGTGGTGATCCACGTTCCATTGTTTTCATATAACACCCAGTGCTCCATGCAGTACATGCCCTCCTTAATACCCATCACCGGGCTAATCCGTCCCCCCACCCCCCTCCCCTCTAAAACCCTGTTTGTTTCTCAGAGTCCATAGTCTCTCATGGTTCATCTCTCCCTCCGATTCCCCCCCTTCATTTTTCCCTTCCTTCCCCTAATGTCCTCCACGCTATTCCTTATGTTCCACAAATAAGTGAAACCATATGATAATTGACTTTCTCTGCTTGACTTATTTCACTTAGCATAATCTCCTCCAGTCCCAACCATGTTGATGTAAAAGTTGGGTATTCATCCTTTCTGATGGCTGAGTAATATTCCATTGTATATATGGACCACATCTTCTTTATCCATTCATCTGTTGAAAGGCATCTGGGCCCTTTCCACAGTTTGGCTGTTGCGGACATTGCTGCTATGAACGTTGGGGTGCATATGGCCCTTCTTTTCACTACATCTGTGTCTTTGGGGTAAATACCCAGGAGTGCAATTGCTGGGTCATAGGGTAGCTCTATTTTTAATTTTCTGAGGTACCTCCACACTGTTTTCCAAGTGGCTGTACCAATTTGCATTCCCACCAACAGTGTAAGAGGGTTCCCCTTTCTCCACAACCTCTCCAACATTTGTTGTTTCTTTCTCTGTCCATTTTTGCCATTCTAACTGGTGTAAGGTGGTATCTCAATGTGGTTTTGATTTGAATTTCCCTGATGGCTAATGATGATGAACATTTTTTCATGTGTCTGTTAGCCATTTGTCTGTCTTCTTCGGAGAAGTGTCTTTTCATATCTTCTGCCCATTTTTTGACTCGATTATTTGTTTTTTGTGCGCTGAGTTTGAGAAGTTCTTTATAGATCTTGGATACCAGCCCTTTATCTGTAGTGTCATTTGCAAATATCTTCTCCCATTCTGTGGGTTTCCTCTTTGTTTTGTTGACTGTTTCCTTTGCTGTGCAGAAGCTTTTTATCTTGATGAAGTCTCAAAAGTTCATTTTTTGCTTTTGTTTCATTAGCCTTTGGAGATGTATCTTGAAAGAAATTGCTGTGGCTGATGTCAAAGAGGTTACTGCCTATGTTCTCCTCTAGGATTTTGATGGATTCCTGTCTCACATTGAGGTCTTTCATCCATTTTGAGTTTATCTGTGTGTATGGTGTTAGAGAATGGTCAAGTTTCATTCTTCTGCATGTGGCTGTCCAATTTTCCCATCACCATCTATTGAAGAGACTGTCTTTTTTCCATTGCATGTTTTTTCCTGCTTTGTCAAAGATTATTTGACTGTAGACTTGAGGGTCCATATCTGGGTTCTCTATTCTCTTCCATTGGTCTATATGTCTGTTTTTGTGCCAGTACCATGCTGTCTTGGTGATCACAGCTTTGTAATATAGCTTGAAATCAGACAACGTGATGCCCCCGGCTTTGTTTTTCTTTTTCAACATTTCCTTGGTGATTCAGGGTCTTTTCTGATTCCATACAAATTTTAGGATCGTTTGTTCCAGCACTTTGAAAAATGTCATTGGAATTTTGATCGGGATGGCACTGAAGGTATAGATTGCTCTGGGTAGCAGAGACATTTTAACAATGTTTATTCTTCCGATCCATGAGCATGGAATGTTTTTCCATCTTTTTGTGTCTTCTTCAATTTCTTTCATGAGTGTTCTGTAGTTCCTAGAGCATAGATAATTTACCTCTTTGGTTAGGTTTATTCCGAGGTATCTTATGGTTTTTGGTGCTATTGTAAATGGAATCGTTTCTCTAATTTCTCTTTCTACAGTTGTGTTGTTAGTGTATAAGAAAGCAACTGATTTCTGTGCATTGATTTTGTATCCTGCCACATTACTGAATTGCTGTATGAGTTCTAGTAATTTGGGGGTGGAGTCTTTTGGGTTTTCCACATAAAGTATCATGTCATCTGCAAAAAGAGAGTTTAACTTCTTCTTTGCCAGTTTGAATACCTTTTATTTCTTTTTGTTGTCTGATTGCTGTGGCTAGGACTTCTAGTACTATGTTGAACAATAGTGGTGAGAGTGGGCATCCTTGATGTGTTCCTGATCTTAAGGGAAAGGCTCTCAGCTTTTCCCCATTAAGGATGATATTCACTGTGGGTTTTTTGTAGATGGATTTTATGAACTTGAGAAATGTTCCCTCTATCCCTATACTCTGAAGAGTTTTAATCAGGAAAGGATGTTGTACTTTGTCAAATGCTTTTTCTGCATCAACTGAGAGGACCATATGGTTCTTCTCTATCCGCTTATTAATTTGTTCTGTCACACTGATTGATTTGCGAATGTTGAACTACCCTTGCATCCCGGGGATAAATCCCACTTGGTCGTGGTGATCCTTTTAATGTATTGTTGGATCCTATTAGCTAGGATTTTGTTGAGGATTTTGGAATCCATATTCATCAGGGATATCGATCTGAAATTCTCCCTTTTGATGGGGTCTTTGCTTGGTTTGGGGATTAAGGTAATGCTGGCTTCATAGAATGAGTTTGGAAGTTTTCCTTCTGTTTCTATTTTTTGAAAGAGCTTCAGTAGAATTGGTATTATTTCTTCTTTGAATGTTTGGTAGAATTCCCCAGGGTATCCATCAGGCCCTGGACCCTTGTTTTTGGGAGGTTTTTGATCACTGCTTCAATTTTGTTACTGGTTATTGGCCTATTCAGGTTGTCAATTTCTTCCTGTTTCAGTCTTGGTAGCTTATAGGTTTCCAGGAAGGCCTCCATTTCAACCAGATTTCTCAGTTTATTGGCATATAGTTGTTGATAATAATTTCTAATAATTGTTTCTATTTCCTTGGTGTTAGTCATGATCTCTCTCCTTTCATTCATAATTTTATTAATTTGGGTCCTTTCTCTTTTGTTTTGGATAAGTCTGGCCAGGGGTTTATCAATCTTATTATTTTTTCAAAGAACCAACTTTTAGTTTCGTTGATCTGATCTCCTGTGTTTCTTGTTTCTAATTCATTGATCTCTGCTCTAATCTTAATTATTTCTCTTCCAATGCGTGGCTTAGGCATCATTTGTTGCTTTTTCTCTAGTTCTTTAAGGTGTAGAGTTAGTTGGTGAATTAGGGATTTTTCTATTTTTTTGAGTGAGGCTTGGATGGCTATGTATTTCCCCCTTAGGACTGCCTTTGCAGTATCCCATAGGTTTTGGACTGATGTGTTTTCGTTCTCATTGGTTTCCAGGAATTGTTTAAGTTCTTCTTTGATTTCCTGGTTGACCCAAACATTCTTGAGCAGAGTGATCTTTAGCTTCCAAGTGTTTGAATTTCTGCCAAATTTTTTCTTGTGATTGAGTTCCAGTTTTAAAGCATTGTGGTCTGAGAATATGCAGGGAATATCTCAATCTTTTGGTATCGATTGAGACCTGATTTGTGACCCAGTATGTGGTCTATTCTGGAGAAAGTTCCATGTGCACTTGAGAAGAATGAATATTCTGTTTTTTTAAGGCGGAATGTTCTGTATATATCTATGAGGTCCATATGGTCCAGTGCGTCATTCAAAGCTCTTGTTTCTTTGTTGATTTTCTGCTTAGATGATCTGTCCCTTGCTGAGAGTGGAGTATTGAGGTCTCCTACAATTAACATCTTGTTATCAATATGACTCCTTATTTTGGTTAACAGTTGGCTTATGTAGATGGCTGCTCCCATGTTGGGGGCATAGATATTTACAATTGTTAGATCTTCTTGTTGGATAGACCCTTTAAGAATGATATAGTGTCCTTCTGTGTCTCTAACAACAGACTTTAGTTAAAATCTAATTTGTCTGATGTAAGAATTGCTGCCCCAGCTTTCTTTTGAGGTCCGCTGGCATGGAATATGGATCTCCATCCCTTCACTTTCAGTCTGGATGTATCTTTAGGTTCAAAATGAGTCTCTTGTAGACAGCATATGGATGGATCCTGTCTTTTTATCCAATCCGCAACTCTGTGCTGTTTTATGGGAGCATTTAGGCCATTCACATTGAGAGTGATTATTGAAAGATATGAATTAATTGTCATCATGTTGCCTGTGAAGACGTTGTTTTTATAGACTGTTTCTGTAAATTTCTGTTCTATATCACTCTTGGGGTCTTTCTCCTTTTATAGGACCCCCTTTAATATTTTTTTCAGGGCTGGCTTAGTGGTCACATGTTCTTTCAGTTTCTGCCCATCTTGGAAGCTCTGCCTCTCTCCATCCATTCTAAATGACAGCCTTGCCCGATAAAGTATTCTTGGCTGCATGTTGTTCTCATTTAGTACCCTGAATATGTCTTGCCAGGCCTTTCTGGCTTGCCAGGTCTCTATGGATAAGTCTGATGTTATTCTGATGTTCCTCCCTCTGTACATAAGGAATCTCTTCCTCCTAACTGCCCTTAAGATGGTTTCCTTGGTTCTAAGATTTGCGAGTTTTACTATTACATGCTGGGGTGTTGGCCTGTTTTCCTTGATCTTGGGAGGGGCCCTCTCTGCCTCTAGGACACGAATGTTTGTTTCATTTCCCAGATTAGGGAAGTTCTCAGCTATGATTTGCTCAAATATATCTTCTAGTCCCCCCTCTCTCTCCACCCCTCAGGGATTCCAATAATTCTGACATTGAAATGTTTCATGGTGTCATTTATTTCTCTGATTCTATTTTCATGGATTCTGAGTTGTTTTTCCCTCGCCTCCTCTTTACCCTTTTTTCCTATTAATTGGTCTTCTAGGTCACTAATTCATTCTTCTGCCACACTTACTCTAGTTGTTAGATTATCTAGATTAGGTTGGATCTCATTGATAGCATTTTTAAGTCTGTCAATTCAGCTTTCATTTTTGCCCTTAGAGACTCTATGTTGCCATTAATTGATTTCTCCATTCTAGCTATTGTCTTCACAATTGCTAGCCTGAGTTCCAACTCCAACATCTTGGTTATATCTGAATCCATTTGTAAAACTGTGGCATAAGTCAGAGTCTTTGAGTCTTTCCTATTTTGGGGGTTCCTCCTCCTAGTCATTCTGTTGAGGGGTGGTTGAGGGAATGTATAGAGTCCAAATTATTGACCACAACCCAAGCAAGATGCACCTGTTTTCTAGGGACCTTAAGGCTGCTAGTCTCTTTTTCTCCCAGCCTGTCTTCTGGGGGAGGGGCTTACAGTGCTGTTACTCAGGCAACCCTGTTTGGGCAGAGTTGCCCTGCTCCCTGTGGTGGGGAATGGGGTTAGTGAAAACCAGTTTTTTGGGAGCTTTTGTTCTCTGGCGACTTGCCCTGGCAGCTTTCTGCGTCTCTTCCAAGAGTCAGAGCAGAAGAGATCATTTCCAACCCTCTGCCTCAGAGCAGAGAGATCACAGTCTGTTCTTCAGTGAGCTCTCCAGGCCACTTTATCTCCATTTCTGTCTGTGCTGCTAAAAACTTCAGGATCCTGGGTGTGCACCCCTCAGTAATGCTCCCAGTCCTCGCCTCCAGGTCAGGGCATGTCTCTGTCCTTTGTGCTTCTAAAACCACCAGCTGCCCCCAGTTCCCATGTGCGACTCTGCCGCTTTGGGTTTCCATCCAGGGGCTGCCCTCAAGTCCTTTCCCCGCCACTACCAGTCTGTGAGTCTGTGGCCCGCCCCGGTGCGTGAGGCTGTCACTCACCAGTGGTGTAGGATCCCCACGGCCAGGCTCCGTCCCGCTGCTGTTTATCCTCCCATATCTGCCTGTGGAATCACGGCTCCCTGCTTTGTACTTCCAAACCAACTGCCTGTGATATTCTGTTTGTAGAGAACCAGATCTATTTTCTTATATCTCAGGCTGATTTCGTGGGTGCTCAGAGTGGTAGATATCCAGCTCAATTCTGGGGACCAGTTGGAATAGGGTCCCCTACTCCTCCACCATCTTTTTCTCTTCTAAATTTAGTTTTTATTTTAGTATTAAATTATTAAATTTCACAACTTAGTGATCATGGGTAGATTGTGTATGCTTTTATATCCTCATCTTAATATTTTCTCTTTCTTCATGGGGTATCTGTTATACAGTGTTTGTAATAATTAGACATTCATGAAAATTTCCTGATAAACCTTAGAGGGTTATGCAAATACGGTTAGCATTATGGATAATAATCTGCAGGAAATAGTATCGCATATTCTAACGTATAAAGGTTTTTTTCTCAGTATGTCGATAAACAAGTTAAATGCAAAAAAAAAAAAACTTGACGTAGACCACTAGATGGTGCTGTCATCACAAATAAATGAAATATATACATATTTAAAAAATAATTTGCAGAGGCACCTGGGTGGCTCAGTCATTAAGCAACTGCCTTCGTCTCAGGTCATGATCCCAGGATCCTGGGATTGAACCCCCATCAGGCTCCCTGCTCCGCGGGAGGCCTGCTTCTCCCTCTCCCACTTCCCCTGCTTGTGTTCCTTCTCTCGCTGTCTCTCTCTGTCAAATAAATAAATAAAATCTTAAAAAAATAAAAAAATAAAAAATAATTTGCAGATTGTAAGAAAAAAACTCCACCAACTACTATAGAACTGTATAAAGTAAAAAAGATAAGCTAAATTTCTAAGAACTATTCCCCAAAGGTAGTCACTGATGATATAGAGATTTTTCTTTTCAGTTATTTTAGCTATATATCTGTATATTACTATATATCTGTACATGATTTTTTCTATATATTATTTTTTTCTATATATTTCTTTATTAAAAAAATCCCATCTGTACATTGTTATTTTGAAATTTACTTTTTTTAACCTAATAATACATAATGGAATTCTTTCCATGTCAGTACATATCATTAATTTCATTCTTCAATAAAATTTGTTGAGTGAATTGTTTTAAATGGTGAAAACATTATAAGATGCTATAATTTTTTATACTTTATTTGTATAATTATAATAATTTTTAATGTTACTTTTTTGTTATAATTGATCTTACCTCTAGTAATAGCTATTTATATTGCTTCTGGATTTTTGCTTGTACACACAACCATCCTTGTACATTCATCCTGGTGTTGTAGGTGTGAAGTCTATGTTGACATCATTTCTCTCAGAAATTTAAAGGCATGATCGTCTATGAATTAAAGCTCCTAGCACTGCTGTTGAGTGGTTAAATATGATATTTTTAATCTTGATTCCTTTTAAACCCTTTGAATCTAATCTGTTCTCTCTCTCTACCCATGCTCTCTGTTTCTCTTTCTCTGCTTTAGGGATCATTTCTTTTGAACATCCTTGGTAATGTCCCTAGGTGCCCTTCTTGTTTCCAAACACTGTTCTCGGCCTTCGCTGAGCTCTTTTGGTCTGGAAACATGTGTCCTTCTATTCCAGGAAATGTTCTTGCATTAGTTCTTTGATAATTTTCTCCTCCCTATTTTCTTTGTTTTCTCTCTGAAGAACTCCTATCATTCGATGATCTATCTCCTGGAGATTCTCTACTTTCAAAAAATATGTTTTCTCTTCTGTTTTTTACTTTTGTCTTTGTTCTACTCCTGCTTTGTGCTCTCGACTTTATTTTCCCACTCTTCCATTGATTTGTTATTTCTGCTGTCATGTCTCGGTTTAAAAATAATTTTTAATTCTATATGCTACTTTATAAATGACATTGAGAATGAGAAGGTGAATCAAGTTGTGGCACTAAAGTGAGGTTCAGCTAATGTTTTTATCATTTTTGTACATGATGAGACCAGGTGTGACATAATGGCGAGAACATTGATTTAGGAGTCAAGAGGTTTATGTTCTTATGCCAGGTATGCAATAATCAATGGTGTCAATACATCTCTGGGTTTTTTCCCTTATTTATTCATTAACTTATTCAGCAAGGATTTAGTATGTTCAGCTACTACTATGAGTCAGGCACCATGTTATAAAAAGAGAGGATTGGACCAGATGATCTCAGCGGTATTTTCTTCATTCTGAAATTCTAAGGCTAAACCCCTTGGATTCTACCTCTTAGATATCTCAGTTGGTTCCTTTCTTTCTTTTCCTCCTTCTACCTTCTTCTACCACCTTCTACTACCTTACCATCTATTGAATGAACTTCTGCAAGAGTTTCTTAGCTGGTTTTCCCTATGTCATAGCAAGAAAGACTAGGGAAGGAGGAGAGAGAAGTCCAGGATAAGGCAGGATTCAGGGAGCCTGTGGGCTTATGGGGTTCGCTGGATTCACCCTATATTGCTGCTGTCATATTTTTCATTTAATAAAGCTTTCCCTTTTTTTAGTAGGATCACCAGTGTTTCTGGTTTGCCTGTGACTGAGAGGTTTCCTGGGATAAGGGAATTTCAGTGCTAAAACTGAGGTATTCCTGGACGAACCAGGAAGGCTGGTCATCCTGCCTCTGGACACTCTTTTGGTAGCAGCTCCCCCGCGCCCCCCCCCCCGCCCAGCTAGTTGCACTATTGTTTTTTTTCCTCTGAGAATGTCAATTATAGATTTTTAAAAGGCCTTTGTTTTTCACAGTATCATGTGTTGTCTCTACTTTCTTTGAACTTTTTTGGTTTACTTATTTTAGTCTCTCTTTAATGGAGGAGACTTTCCACAAATGTCTTGTGATTTGTAAATGGCTGATCATATTTAAGAGTGTTGACTGGAGGGCGCCTGGGTGGCTCAGTTGGTTAAGCAACTGCCTTCGGCTCAGGTCATGATCCTGTTGTCCCGGGATCGAGTCCCACATCAGGCTCTCTGCTCAGCAAAGGAGACTGCTTCTCCCTCTGACCCTCCCCACTCTCATGTATTCTCTCTCTCTCAAATAAATAAATAAATCTTTAAAAAAAAAGTACCTAAAAGAAACTTTAAAAAAATTATATATATATATAAAAAAAGAGTCTTGACTGGAAGCTCTAGGAGAGTGGCAGAGTTCATCAGTTATTGGGTTTTACTGCAGGAGGATTGGGGAAGGACCTGGTATATTACTGTGAGATTACCAAATGTCAGTCTAGAGCTCTTTTTTCTTGGGCTGGCTAGTTGTTTTCTCAGACAGAAACCCTCCGTGGTCTGCTGGGCAGCCATCATCATGGGGGGAGCAGGGAGCTAGCGGAGAAAACGGACTGGAATGGCAATGCTCCATTTTTTGCTTTGCTCCATTAGTCCTTGATGTCTTTGGGGCTAGATACTCTATGGTTCACAATTTGCAAGAATGTCAGCCTCTAGTCTTCTACTGTTGCTGGGGAGAGGTCCTTTCCTCACTGTGTTGGAAGAGGAACAGTTTCTGGGAGTGAAACTACTCTTTTTTTATGATTTTCAATTAATTCTCCAAGTTTCAGCTTCAAATACCCTCAAGTCTTCTTGTCTCATTCCAAAGACTTTACAGTGGCCTCTAAGGTCTCCATCCCCCCACACCAAACTAACCCCCGACATGCCAGGCACGGTCCCAATTCAAGACATTTACATTTGATATACCGTTTTCCCCCAGATATCCAGATGGTGGGCTTCCTCAACTCCTTCAGTCTTTGCTCAGATGAAAGCCTCAGCAAGAGCTTTCCAGAGCACTATATTTTAAAATGTACTCCCACCTCTAGTACTGCCTACCTCTGTTCTGATTTTTTTTCACAGTCCTTATTCCCATATGGCATAAATATAATATATAATTAAATATAATATCATAATGTAGTATATTATAATTATATATTATTTTATTATAATATATATTATCCTCATATTATATATTCCCATATTTTTATAAGCTCCCTATTAGAAGATTAGCTCCATGATGATAGGCATTTTTGCCTCTTATTTCATACTATATTCCCAATGAACAGGAGAGCTTGGCAAATAGAATGATCTGCCCTGCATTTTCACTTTTAGGACTATCTGGTGCCTCAACTCTTGTGTCATTCTGGGGCAAAGCAAACAGGCATGATTCTTAACTGCCCCCACTGCACCTGCCCCTTCCCATAGGCACTTAATTTGCAGATGTTTCGGTTTTACCATAATTACTACTTTCCTGTCTGCTTTCTAGATTTTATAATTTGTGATCTCTTTGGTCCACTGTTGTCTTGTTTCATGCTCTCTTTGTAATTACAGAGCTATGCCTTAAGAAAAAATCCTCTACTGGGTGCCTGGGTGACTCAGTTGGTTAAGCGACTACCTTCGGCTCAGGTCATGATCCTGGAGTCCTGGGATCAAGTCCCGCATCGGGCTCCCTGCTCAGCGGGGAGTCTGCTTCTCCCTCTGACCCTCCCCCTTCTCGTGCTCTATCTCATTCTCTCTCTCAAATAAATAAAATCTTAAAAAAAAGAGAAAAAATCCTCTACTATAATTTCAGTTGGGGTTTGGGAAAGAATGGAGAAAGACACATGAGTTCAACTCATAAAATTTAAGTCCTAAAGCATCTCTTTGCATATTTTGGCTATTTGTATTTACTGGTTTGTGAAGTGCTTGCTTGTGTATTTTGCTCAAGTTTCTTTAATGCTGCTCTTCTTTTGCTGTTTGATTGTGACCACCTTTGAAAATTAAGGAAATGAGATTTCTGTCATTTGTGCTGCAAAGATTTCCCTCAGAAACATTGGACTTCTTGTGACTGTGTGCTTGCTGTTTCATGAGATTTTATCGGTCTTTTCCTATATATCAATTGTTTTCATTCTTTGCTTCCATTTCTGAATTCTTTAGTATTTTTTTATTGATCTGCTTGTATGTTGTTAGTTTTGTTTATAGCTTTGTATTTTGTAATAATCTCAGACTTACATAAAGTGTGTAAGAATAGCACAAGGAATTCCTCGAATGTTTACATTTTGCCACATTTGCTTTATCTTTCTATTATTGTTATTGTTGTTTTCTGAACCACTTGGAAGTAAATTGTAGACGTAAGGATAATTATTCCTAAATACTTTACTGTGTATTTCCTAAATCTCAAATCCTCAGTATGATTATCCAAAGCAGGAAATTATCATCAATTCAATGCATCCATCTTAACTAAAAACCTTATTTAGATTTTGCAATTTTCCTAATAATTTACTTTATAGCAAAAGGAAAAAAAAAAGGAAAAAGAAATCCCTTGCCTAGGATCAGATACAGGATTGTGCTCTGCATTTAGTTGTCATGAGTCCTTAGTCCATATAATCTGGAGAGTGTCTTAGCACTTTTTGTGTGTTTTATGACCTTGGCATTTTGAAGAGTACATTTTCTCCATTGAGGTTTGTCTGATATTTCCTCATGATTCGATACAGCTTATGCTTTTTGGGTAGGAACACGGGAGTAATGTTGAGACTTCACAGCGATGTTAACATTGATCATTTAGTTAAGGTAGTGTCTGATGGTTTTTTCCACTGTAAGGAGACTTTGAGACTATATAAATAGTCTCTGTTTTATTATGGTAGGTAGTGTAAAGATAGCCACCATCAATTCTTTCTATACCACAAGTGCATGTTGCTCCTCACGTCAAGAGGTGAAATCTAATTTTCCTCTGTCGAATCTGGGCTGCCCTCAGCGATCCACTTGACTAATAGAATGAGGTGGAAAGGATGTTCTGGTGCTTCTAAGGTAAATCATAAGGAGCTTGGCAACCTCCACATGAATCTCTCGAAAAGTCTTGGTCTTTGGACACTCCCTCTCAGAACTCAACCACGTGCTGTGAGAGGGCCAGGCTATCTGGAGATGTCATATGCAGGTGCTCTGGGTGACAGTACTAGCTGAACTCCCTGCTGAGAGTCAACATCGACAGACAGCCATTTTTCAGTAAGTCATTTCAGAGATTTGGCCCATATGATAACTCCGACCCCAGAAGCCATCTGACGGCACCCGTATAAGTGACCCCAAGTAAGACCCAAACATCCAGGCCCTGTCTAGCCACAGGACTATGAGAGGTAATAATGAATTTTTGTCCTATGCATCTAAATATAGGTCCATCTGTCACACAATACTAGATACGTGAAACAAAATTATCCGGAATTGAGGGGCACCTGGCTGGCTCAGTCAGGAGAGCAGGTGATTCTTGATCTCAGGTTCGTGAGTTCAAGCCCCACGTTGGGTGTAGAGATTACTTAAATAAAATAAAACTTTAGGGCACCTGGGTGGCTCAGTTGGTTAAGCAACTGCCTTTGGCTCAGGTCATGATCCTGGAGTCCCGGGATCGAGTCCTGCATTGGGCTCCCTGCTCAGCAGGGAGTCTGCTTCTCCCTCTGACCCTCCCCCTCTCATGTGCTCTTTCTCTCTCATTCTCTCTCTCAAATAAATAAATAAAATCTTAAAAAAAATAAAACTTTAAAATATTGCCTGGAATTGAGATTCTGTTGTAACCAAGACCTAAAACTTGTGGCATTAGCTTTGAGACCAGGCAACAGGTAAATATGGGAAGGCCTTGAAGAAACGGTTAGCAAACCCTGAAGGACAGTGAGGAAGTTATTGTTAGAAACTGGAGGAGTGAGAACTCTCACTATGTAGTCTTAGAAAGTTTGGCAAAAATGTGGCCTGCAGAAATGTGGGAAGTAGAAATGAACTAAGAGATTTGGCCAGGGAGACTTTCCATGTACAATGTTGAAAGTGCCATCTTGTTTCTTTTAGCAACATACACTAAAGTAATGGATGTAGAGAGATGAGCTAGAAAAAGATACTCTTAAGTTTTGGACAGTTTCCCAGAAAGTAAAATTTTCTTAAGATTGGGTAAAGATCAAAGCTAGTGACTTTGCTGACAGGATAAAAATAGAATTAAAGTTGTAGCTGTATCACCCATCATTGAGCCATCAGAAAGATTTAAGTGTGGGCCTTGTAGACTCTGTCAGGTGGACATTAAGAATTCTAAGAATTTTAAGGGCATTTTCCCACAGCACCCTGACTCTCAGGCAGGTAGAGAAGGTATGTTTTAAAGAGATTTTGTATAAAAGAGTGAAGTCCAATAAGATTAGTAGGGAATATGTTAAGTTTTCAAGAAGCAGTTAGAAGCACAGTCTGCTTGGATCAAAAGGACAAAGTAGTTCAAAATGAAAAAGTCCTGAAGAGTCTCCAGACTTCTTCAGGCAGGAAAGAGTTTGAGAAAGCTACTCAACTATAAAACATAATTTCTTATAGAAAAGGAAAGTCAAACATGAAAAAGTGCTCAACATTACTTGGCATCAGGGAAATCCAAATCAAAACCTCAGTGAGATAGCACCTCACACCAGTCAGAATGGCTAAAATTAACAAGTCAGGAAACAACAGATGTTGGCGGGGATGTGGAGAAAGGGGAACCCGCCTACACTGTTGATGGGAATGCAAGCTGGTGCAGCCACTCTGGAAAACAGTATGGAAGTTACTCAAAAAGTTGAAAATAGAGCTACCCTATGAACCAGCAATTGCACTACTGGGTATTTACCCCAAAGATATAGATATAGTGAACCGAAGGGGCACCTGCACCCCAATGTTTACAGCAGCAATGTCCACAATAGCCAAACTATGGAAAGAGCCTAGATGTCCATCAACAGATGAATGGATAAAGAAAATGTGGTATATATACAATGGAATATTCTGCAGCCATCAAAAAATGAAATCTTGCCATTTACAACAACATGGATGGAACTAGAGGGTATTATGCCAAGCGAAATAAGTCAGCCAGAGAAAGACAATTATCATATGATCTCGCTGATATGTGGAATTTGAGAAACAACTCAGAGGATCATAGGCAAAGGGAGGGAAAAATGAAACAAGACGAAACCAGAGAGGGAGACAAGCCATAGAGACTCTTAATCTCAGGAAACAAACTGAGGGTTACTGGAGGGGAGGGCTGTGGGAGGGATGGGGTGGCTGGGTGATAGACATTGGGGAGGGTATGTGCTATGGTGAGCGCTGTGAATTGTGTAAGACTGATGAATCACAGACCTGTACCCCTGAAACAAATAATACATTATATGTTAATAAAAATAAAAAATATATATAAAACAATTGTTTTTCAACTGTAAACAAAACAAAACAAAACAAAACAAAAAGGAAAGGAAGGTCGACTCAAAATGAAGAGCTAAGAGTCCAGAAGATAGAATCAAGACTCATGGAGAACCACTCCCGGGGAGATTAGCTCCTAATCAAAGAACCAGTGGCATGGGCCTTCCAGGATTTCAGAATTCTGTGGACCAGGGACTGCTACGTGCCTCCTGACTAGTTCCTTCACCTCCATCCTATTTTTGAAGAGAATATTTGTTGTGGTCATTCTATTCCTGTATCACCATTGCATGTAGGGTTTGCGCTTCTGTGTATGGGAGGGGAAAATAACAATCTCTTGAGTTCACAGGTCTTCAGACTGAGAAGAAGCATACTTGAAGAGTTATATCCAGGGAACTACATCATCTCTATCTGACTGTGATTTAAATGAGGAGATCCTGGATTTTGAGCTGATGCTATAATAAAATAAGAGGGTAGAAGATCTTAAGAGTTGTGGTGAGTCCATTTTACCTATGAGAAAGGTATAAA
This sequence comes from Eumetopias jubatus, assembly GCF_037043125.1. Taxonomy (NCBI): domain Eukaryota; kingdom Metazoa; phylum Chordata; class Mammalia; order Carnivora; family Otariidae; genus Eumetopias; species Eumetopias jubatus. Next base: position 63,898,716 of record NW_028274808.1, read on the forward strand.
TTGTGGTGACCAGAGGATGAACCATGATAACTAGTATTGAGAGATGTCCACTGTCAATTACTTTCCTCTCGGTGTGCATATGCTGCACCTCTATTAAGAGGTGGGGTCATGTTTGTTTCTTCTTGAATCTGGGATGGATCTAGTGACCTGCTTGACCCAGAGAATGCAGCAGAAGAGATGTTCTGGGACTTCTGAAACTATGTCAGAAGATGTCTTAAGGTATCTTCCCAGATTCCTTTTCTTTCTTTTTTAAAAAATATTTTATTTATTTATTTGACAGAGAGAGATACCAAGAGCAGGAACACGAGCAGGGGGAGTGGGAGAGGGAGAAGCAGGCTTCCCGCTGAGCAGGCAACCTGATACAGGGCTCAATCCCAGGACCCTGGGATCATGACCTGAGCCGAAGGCAGACGCTTAACGACTGAGGCACCCAGGTGCCCCTCTTCTCAGATTTCTTAAAACACTTATTTGGGGATGCTCCCTCTCAGAACCTTGTGATCATCTATTAAAAACCCAAGCCACATGGAGAGGTGTTTTGCAGGTGCTCCGGCTTACATCCTCAGCTAATAGCCAGCATCAACTGCCAACCATGTGAGTGGACCATCTTGGACATGTATCCCAGATGAATCTTCAGATGATTCTAGTTCCAACCACTACTAGGCTATAGTTATATGAAAAATCCCAAATAAGAAGCATACGAAAAATCCCAAATAAGTTGAGCCCAGTCAAGTCACAAAATCATTAAAAATAATTTTTTCAAGTCACTAAGTTTTATGGTTTTTTGTTGTGTAGCAAACTGGAATACTCATTATGTTTTTACTCATCAGTTTTAGCATACCTGTTTATTTTTGAGCCAGTACCAAACTGGTCACCACTGTAGAATTATAATACATTTTAGGGCCAGTTTCCTGTTACAGAACACATATACCAATGGGTTTGGTGTACAGGCTCTGGAGTCAGACTCAGATTCTATCTCCACTACTTCTAAATGTATCCTTGAATGGTATTCAACTGCTATGTTTTTTACTTTCTTTATTTACAAAGTAGTATAATAAAAATACTTATTTCATATGGTTGCTTAGCGGGATTCATGAAATAATGTAAGTGTCTGCCTTCGGCTCAGGTCATGATCCCAGGGTCCTGGGATCGAGCCCCGCATTGGGCTCCCTGCTTGGCGGGAAGCCTGCTTCTCCCTCTCCCATTCCTCCTGCTTGTGTTCCTGCTCTCGCTATCTCTCTCTCTCTTTGTCAAATAAATAAATAAAACCTAAAAAAAAAAGAATTCCTAGCAATTTTCAGGGCTCAATAAATATTAGTTATGATTATTACTCTTCCTTTTCAGATTTTTCAGAACTTCATAAAGACATTTAATCTCATTAGAGGTTCATTAAAACATTGCCTCTATGAAGTTAATTGATATGTTTTTCCATCTTTACTATATTGTTCAAATGTCTTTGGAGTGTTTTAAGGTTTGAAATTATTTAGACTGAATATATTAAATAAATGTTAGTTTAGATCTACAATTTGTTAAAGAAAACCCATGGGTCTGGCTGTGTTTTGTATGGAAAATCTTCCATTTTAGACTTGTTAATTGATTTGTGTCCCCTGTGTTATATAATACTCCCAGAGGAGGACTAGGAGAGCACCCAGTTATCAAATATATTAATGGTTCTTCAGTAAAATTTATGAGTATTTACACTAAGAGGAACATAAAATGACTAAAAGTAGTCTCACATCAATATAGGTCATGTTTTATTACCAAATGAATCAAGTCAGGTCATGTTTCAGTGCCAAATGAGTTATGGAAAAACATGGAATTTTCAGAGTAGTGAATAATGGATTTTAGACCCACACATTTTCTTTGTGTCCATTCTGGGAATATAGACTTGGAGGCTATTGGCCCATAATCAGTAGTTGGAATGAAGTGAGTAAACTTGCCCAGGAAGACATGCCAAGGGACTAGGAAACATCAACATGATGTTCTTGCTAGGTTTCTTAGAACATTCTTTTATTTTTTATTTTTTTTAGAACATTCATTTTTTTTTAAAGATTTTATTTATTTATTTGAGAGAGAGAGAATGAGAGAGAGAGAGCACATCAGAGGGGATAGGGTCAGAGGGAGAAGCAGACTCCCTGCCGAGCAGGGAGCCCGATGCGGGACTCGATCCTGGGACTCCAGGATCATGACCTGAGCCGAAGGCAGTCGCTTAACCAACTGAGCCACCCAGGCGCCCTAGAACATTCATTTTTAATTGTATGTTTGTATGTTTTTATTTCTTTGGTTTCATTTTTTTTATTCCTCATGAGATTTTTTTAATTCCAAAATAAGAGCAAACTAGTGACTAAAGTCAAAAGCTAAAGTTCTCTTTTGCAGAACAACATAAATGCTGCCCAGCCTAGACAACCTAGTAGTTTACAGGGCCAATAATTTAGGCAGAGTATCACAAACCTGAAAAAATTAATTTAAAATATGACCCCAAACCTCTTGGAAAAAAACATAGAGAGCCTGGTGAAAATGCCAATTTGGTGATTTTTTTAGTAAGACCAGTTGTTAACAAAATACAGGATAATATATCACTGTAGAGGACAAAAGCACCCAGGAATATTCTTCCTCAAATACCTACATTTCAAGTTATAGAGTCACAAATTTGTGAATACTTATTGGCTATTATTAAAAGGATGGCCAGAGCTTTATGCTTGTCTGTTATCTTATGGTTTTGAGGAGAAGTTGGCAAGTATCATCTACGTAGGTGGGTGTGAATGATCAAGGGAAAATGACAGGTCAGAGAGGTAGAAATGTGATCTCTGTTTTCAGTAAATCCATGGAGCTGGAAAAACATGTGATACTTAGTTAGCAACAACAATAAGAGTTGTGATCCTTAAAGTTTTCAACCCAGAATTTGATAAAAACTGTGCCTTCTCTCCCCATAAGATGTATTGATGCCTGTCCACCCAATTTTGCACACCATTTTAGATGATTTACATATTAATTAACTCATCCAGGGACCCTGGATGCCTGCTTTAAATAAAATCTGATTCTTATCCAAGCTGAGATACAAATACTTGCCCTCTCTGCTCCAACCTTAGGATAGTAAAAAGGAAAAGACATAAAAGAAATTAAAAAATGGCTCTAGCATTTAATGATAATATTTATTATGGCTTAATTTAGAATATTAGGATATCCTGATTATTTTTAGCTATTGGAAAGGGATTAAGAAAAAGTTTCTTTTTTATTTTATTTTATTTTATTATTTATTTATTTGACAGAGAGAGACACAGCGAGAGAGGGAACACAAGCAGGGGGAGTGGGAGAGGGAGAAGCAGGCTTCCCACGGAGCAGGGAGCCCGATGTGGGGCTGGATCCCAGGACCCTGGGATCATGACCTGAGCCGAAGGCAGACGCTTAACGACTGAGCCACCCCTGTGCCCTGAGAGAGTTTCTTTTTAAATTATAATTTGTAATAAGTTAGAGAGTTAATATAACATTATAGGCCATTTAAGAGTATGGAGAATTACTTAATAAGATTTACTGTGCACACTTTAATGCATTTCCTTTTAGTTTTTTTCCTCAGTTCAAAGAGTAAAAATTTTAAAATATATGAAAGTAGAGAGAATACCATAACAAATCCCCAATGTCCATCACCTAGTGTGGCAGATATTATTTTTAAAAGATGCCTGAAATATTTTTACCTCACATGCTATTCTTCCAATGTGACCTTGCCACTCTGCCATTAAAAGGTGGAGGGGGAGACGAACCATGAGAGACTATAGACACTGAGAAACAAACTGAGGGTTCTAGAGGGAAGGGGGGCATGGGTTAGCCTGGTGATGGGTATTAAAAAGGGCACGTACTGCATGGAGCACTGGGTGTTATACGCAAACAATGAATCATGGAACACTACATCAAAAACTAATGGTGTAATGTATGGTGATTAACATAATCAAAAAAAAAAAAGAAGGAAAAAAAGGTGGAGTCTATAATCCTTCCATTTGTCTAGAGTAGGCTGAAGTGATGCTGAGTACTGTCTAGATAGTAACAGTGAACATAAGCCTCCTGCTGGTTTCTATTGGGACACTTGCCCAGGGCCTCAGCTACCATGTCAGAAGTCTGTTTTCTCTGAGACCATCAAGTGCAGAAATCACCTGAGGAGGAGAGAAAGCGAAGAGATGGGGGAAGAAGATGAAGGAGGGACCCCCGTGAAGACTCCCAGCTCTCCCAGCCCCCATCTGCTCCAGTGAAGAAGGAAGCCAGGTGCAGCCACCATCTGATGCAGCTGCAGGAGAGACCCTGAGGGAGATGGCCCAGCTGATCCCAGTCAACTACCAAATCTGTCAGCAAAATAATGATTGTTATTGTTTTGAGACCCTGTTTCCTGACAGTGTACTAAAAAGCAATAGTTAACTAGAACACCTAGGTATAAAATTATTAACAGATTTCCATATTTGTTCATCTAATTTTTTTCTTTGCAGGAGAATTTTATTATTTTATTATTTTTTAAAAAGATTTTATTTATTTATTTGACAGAGAGAGAGAGAGAGAGAGAGAGCACAAGCAGGGGAGTGGCAGGCAGAGGGAGAGGGAGAAGCAGGCTCTCCACTGAGTTAGGAGCCAGTCGAGGGGCTCCATCCTAGGCTGGGATCATGACCTGAGCTGAAGGCAGACATTAACCCCTGAGCCACCCAGGCACCCCTGCAAGAGAATTTTAAAGCAAATCTCAGACCATGATATTTCACCCCTAGTTCATTTTCTATTCCTAAAAATTAAGGACCTTTTTTCCCCACATAATGTAAAATATATTTACATACTATAATAACCAGCCCATATTCAAAATTCTTTTATTGTTCCTAAAATACTTTTGCACTTATTTTGTTTAAATCAGATCGCAAACAAGATCCACACATTACATATGATTATTATACCTTATATCCCTTTTCTTATTGAATAACCCCAATTTTTTAAAAAAAAGTCATTGACTTGTAGAAAATACCATATTTATATTTTAAAATACTTTAAAATATAGCCTATACAGATTTGTGTCAAGCACTCTGTAACATAACATTTTTCGTATTGCTATAATTTCATAACTATATCTCTTAATGGCTACCATATATACCACTGAATTACTATACTTTGGTTTGCTCACTCATTCCCCTAAAGTTGGACATCATTAAATTTTAAAAAATAATTTATTAGATAAAAATCGTACCACTTGGGGCACCTGGGTGGCTCAGTCGTTTGGGCGTCTGCCTTCACCTCAGGTCATGGGATGGAATCCTGCATCAAGCTCCCTGCTCGGTGGGGAATCTGCTTGTCCCTCTGTCTCTGCCTCTCCCCACCCCTGCCCCCCACCCCTGCTCTCTCTCTCTTTTTTTTAAGATTTATTTATTTATTTTGAGAGAGTGAGAATGAGAGAGAGAGAGAGAGTACATGAGAGGGGGGAGGGTTAGAGGGAGAAGCAGGCCCCTCACTGAGCAGGGAGCCCAATGCGGGACTCAATCCCGGGACTCCAGGATCATGACCTGAGCCGAAGGCAGTCGCTTAACCGACTGAGCCACCCAGGCGCTCCCCACCCCTGCTCTCTTGCATGCGCGCTCATTTGCTCTCTCTCTCTCCCAAATAAATAAATCTTTAAAAAAATAGTACCAAGTATTGATACATGTTACACAGAAGAACCTTGAAAATATTGCTAAATGAAGGAAGCTAGTCACAAAAAATATATATATTGTATTTTATGAAAGGTCCATAGTAGGCAAGTCTATAGAGACAGAAATTAGGTTGTTGCCCAGGGCTGGGTGGTTTGGTTAGAAATATGGGGTTTCTTTTTGGGGTGATGAAAACATTCTAAAATTGATTGTGATGATGGTTGTACAACTTTGTGAGGATATACTAAAAGCATTGGGTTATACACTTTATTTTTTTTTTTAAGTTTATTTTTCTTAAGCAATCTCTACACCCAGTGTGGGGCTCAAACTCATGACCCTGAGATCAAGAGTTGCACTCTCTGACTGAGCCAGCCAGGAGCCCTGAATTATACACTTTAAATAGTGAATTATATGGTATGTGAATTATGTCTCATCAAATTGTTATATAAGAAAGGTGGTATTGCCTTCTTGAGTGTTTTTGAATTTTGTTCTTTATTAATAAGGTTGAAAGTGTTTCCATCTGCTTGCTTCCTCCTAGCTTTATTTCCTCTTTAAAAAGTGAACTAACAATAGATTTCAAAAGATTTTTTGTTTAAAAATTATTAAAATAATCTTTTTATTGTAAGCAATGCAAAGGATAAAAATATAAAAGCACACATTTTAACAGAAAAAATGTGCTATTGAAAAATGAAACACTTATTTTAATCCTTGGGAAAACTGAGCAAATTACTACAATGTAATATTGAGGCTGTTTTGCATGAATATAGATTAAAAAGGCGATATCTAATTGCCAGACAAGAGAAATTACAACCAAATCCAAAGTACCTTAATTTAGAGTTTGTCTTTATGACTGCCATATCCACTCAAATTTCTTCTTTCAGCAGAATAAAATATTTTATTTATTTATTTTTTAATTAATTAATTTTTTTAAAGATTTTATTTACTTGACAGAGAGAGAGAGCACATAAGCAGGGGAAGCAGGAGAGGGAGAGGGAGAAGCAGACTTCCCGCCGGGCAGGGAGCCCGATTCAGGGCTCGATCTCAGGACCCTGGGATCATGACCTGAGCTGAAGGCAGATGCCCAACCGACTGAGCCACCCAGACACCTCAGCAGAATAAATACTTTAATGCTATTTTGCTATTATACTTCAGGTTAATTTTCTCCTTTGAAATGTAACAGGTTAAAAAAAAAGAAATGTAAGAGGTAGCTTCTAAAAAGGGGTCCATTATATATTTAACAAGTCTAGAACTTTCTAAATATACATGTTTGGAAATATTATTTGGAATAAAAACAATGAAGACCAGAAACCAGAGGAAGGAAGCTTAATGTCAGCGCTCTGGTGGTTGCCTTAAGGAACTTAAAATTATTTCTTTCACCTACTTTGCAGGCTTATCAAGTGGTGTCATGTGAGGACTCTGAGGGTGACATTTATCCAATAATCAGATATTTAAGTGCTTTTTGGGGTACTGCTTGGGAATACGTAACAACTCAATCTCCTGCTTTATAAACCCAACCCCCGCAGTGACAACAAATCTTAAGCAAATCCCTTCGAGGGTATTTTCAACTTCATTTAATTTAAAGGAATCAGGAAAAGTAAAGAATGGATATTTGTCTAATATGGGAATTAGACATTTCAGTAGGCATTCTAGGAAAATCAGCCTTTAACAACATGCTATTCATTTTAGAGTTATAATTCCAAGAGATACCTGCCATTCTCTGCCTGCCACTTCCTCTCCAGCCACGTTCAGAATGGATGCTCTGGCAGGCAGAAGTCTAAGATTTCCCACCCACTGGTGTCTAGGGACTGCATAGTCCCTGGGACCGTGAGTATGATGGACTTCACCTCCAGGAGTAAATTATGTTACAGGGCTCTCTTGGCCTTAAAATAGGGAGATTATGTGGGTCAGCCTAATCATGAGTCTGTGAAAAGCAGTTTTCTCCAGCTGGTTACAGAAAGGAATTTAGAAATTCTAAGTGTGAGAAGAATTTGATACACTGTGGCTGGCTTAAAGATTGCGGGAACCATGTGGCACAGAATTCAGAGACACATCTGGGAGCTGAGAGTGGCCCCTGGTTGAGAGCCAGCAAGGAAATGGGGACTCAGTCTTACAACTACAAGGAACTGAATTCTGTTCACAGCGAGAATGAGTTCGGAAGTGGATCTTCTCCCAGGGCTCCATAAGAGAACTCAGTCCAGCTAATACCTTGATTTCAGCTTTGTGATTCCTTGAGTAGAGAATCCAGTTCATGCCATGCTGAACTTCTGACCTATCAGTGTGAGTTAATAAATTGTTTTTTTTTTAATTCACTTTTCAAAAATTTTAAAATACAAAAGAATTCAAACATATCGGGAGATTCAGAAGATTATATCACTCAGATTTTTTGTGCCATATTTGCATGAGATCTTTTTTCAAAGTTGTTTCCTTTTTAAAAAAAACTGTGGTAAAAACACATAATATAAAATTTACCCTCTTAACCATTTTTTTTTTTTTTTAAGAAGGCTCCACACTACCCAGGGCTGAACTCACCATCCTGAGATCAAGACCTGAACTGAGACCAAGAATCAAACACTTAACTGACTGAGTCACCCAGGCACCCCACCTCTAAAAATCATTTAAAAAAAATGTTTTATTTATTTTAGAGAGAAAGTGTGTGAGTCGGGGGAGGGGCAGAGAGAGAGGGAGAGAGAGAATCTCAAGCAGACTGTGAGCTGAGAGCCAAGTCTGACACAGGGCTCGATCCCACCACCCCAAGATCATGACCTGAGCTGAAATCAAGAGTTGACCACTTAACCAACTAAGCCATCCAGGCACCCCCTTCCTAACCATTTTTAAGCATCCAGTTCAGTAGTGTTAAGTGTATGACACTGTTGTTGTGAAACAGATCTCTGGAACTTTTACATCTTGCAATTTGGAAGCTCTATACCCATGAAACAGCTCTAACACCTCCCCCACTGCACCTCCCAGCCCCTCGTACCCACCATTTTAGTTTCTGTTTCTGTAAATTTTACTAGTTTAGATACCTCGTAGAAGTGGAATCACAGTAGGTGACTGGCTTATTTCACTTGGCATTATGCCCCCAAGATTTATCCACGTTGTAGCATGTGACAATTGCTGTTGTTTTAAGCCACTAACTTTCTGGTAATTTTTATTCAGTGATAGAAAACTAATATAAATGCTCATCCATTTTTGCTTTATTAAATGTGTCTGTCTCTGATACAAAGAAAAATGTTCCAGCAGTTTGATTTGTAGGCCACCTCACATGTGTCACCACGGGAGGCGGGCCCGAGCCAAGAGAGTGATAGCGTCTCAGATGTGAGAGAACCAGGCTGCCACTGCAGGACCTCAGACCCGTGGTGAGAGCGCCCGCAGAGCTTCGAACTTTGCAGTCAAATGCTCTACCCCTGAGCTATACCCCCAGAGCTTCAAACTTTGAAAAGCAGATTTTAGACATCTTGTGGGCAGTCCTGCCCTCATTAGTGACTTAAATGTTTATACATTGAACAGATCCGTGTTTTCAGATTTGGGGCATAAGACCTAATTCAACATCAGGGATGACTTAGCAATTGGTTTTCTATCCTGGAAGTACAAGTATATTTTTCTGGACACACTTGCAGTGATTCTGGGTTTTTCCTTTAGATGTCATCAAGAGTGTATTTAACATTTTAAAAATGCTTAAAATTTGTGATTAGGTATTGTATCCTAAAAAATCTTTGAAAACGGAAAAAGAAATCTATGTGAAAGTGATTTTTTTTTTTTTGACCAAAGCAGTTACATCAACCTAAAGTGTTGCTGTTTTGTCAGGTAATCTCCAATGGTTTAACTTCACATGAACAGATTTCTAAAAATTTACTTTGATAGATATCCACTCATATTGGATGACAAAGAGGCTCTTGTTTACTCATGAATGTCAATGTTTAAGAGGAATGAATTTTTAGGCAAATATTGTATTCTATATACTTAATGTTGCTCTTATTATTGGAAGAGAAACAGATGTAAATATATTCTAAATATTCTTTGTTGTAATATTTCATTTGATCATTGAAAAATATTCCTGCTCTTTTGACTTTTATTTACTCTAATGAAAATCCACTGACTCTCTTTTATTAATTGCATAAAAAAATTTCACCTGGATAATAACTAGTTTGTGGAAATTTGGGATTTGGACTCTGGTAGGAGATGCTAGGCCATCCATTTATTCTCTCTTTCTTCCTTAGTAACAGACCACTGCTTCTTAATTGCACACATGTCACAGAATAAAAGACATTTCCTGCCACCCCGGCAGCGAGGTGTGACTGTATGTCCAGGTTATGGCCAATAAAACAAGAGTGGTGTACTGCTTGGGATTTACGAGAAGATGTCTGAAAGGATACAGACCGAGTTGGGAGGTGTCCTTTCTCTTTTTCTTTCCCTTTCCTCCTTCTTACAACTGCTCAGGGAATGTGACACTGGGGTTGCAAACTTCTAGGAGTCATCTTGGACCTGAAGTCATAAATTTGGATGGTGGAACAGCAAGACGGGAACCTGTCCCCTACTTTACACCACAGATCTGCTATAACAGCCGTGAACTAGTCATTGCTAGATTTCTCTTACATGAGAGAGAAACAAACTTTTATCTTTTTAAAAAGACTAATATTTTGGTTTATTAGAGGAACCTGTACCTAATTTTAGTTATCATAGAATAGAATCTAGGCTTTAGCCTGAGAAAAACATTCTACCTTCCTCCTTCTTCACCTGGTGAACTTCTACTTGGCCTTCACATCTGAGCTTAGGTGTCATCTTCACTGAGAAGCTGCCCCTGCTTTCCTCAGTCTGGGTCGTGTTCCAAGGGACGTTTTACACATCAGTTAACACAACACATCAGTGGTTTACTATAGCTTTTTAGATGATGAAATTTTTTGAGGATGAAGCTAGTACACATATATTTATATATTTACTTTATAATGCTTATTTTTTGTTACTTTGTTTTTTCAGTTTTATTGATATATAATTGACATATCCAAATCTTTTTTTTAAAGTAAACTTTATGCGCAGCTTGGGACTCAAACTCATGACTCTGAGATCAAGAGTCACATGTTCAACCAACTGAACAGGCCAGGTGCCCCTAGAATGTTTAAATATTAATAGGGCTCAAAGATTTATTGAAGTCCGGTTTTATTATTTGCTATTTGCATGAATTCGAGTAATATTCTCTCTGACACTAATTTTCCCCTTGGAGAATGGAGAGGTTAATAACTAGTTGATACAAGAACTGAATAACAACAATAAAGCCCATTGTTTTGCATTTAGGGGGTATATAATAACTATTAATTCCTATCATCTTCTCTTAAAAGTAGCAAAATGGTGATCCATATGTATGTATTTATAACACTTAAATAAAACTCAAATCAAAATATAAATTCAGGAGCGCCTGGATGGCTCAGTCATTAAGTGTCTGCCTTCGGCTCAGGTCATGATCCCAGGGTCCTGGGATCGAGCCCTGCATTGGGCTCCCTGCTCAGCGGGAAGCCTGCTTCTCCCTCTCCCTCTGCCCCTGCTCGTGTTCCCTCTCTCTCTGTTTCTCTCTCTGTCAAATAAATAAATAAAATCTTAAAAAATATATATATATAAATTCAAAACCCTCTGTTTCCTAACCAAAAATTTCTGATGCCATCACGAATACAAAGAAAACTCGAGAAATACTATAGTAAAAATCAACCTCTGACTGCATTTTTGGCTTAGAGGATCATGGTCAATGATTACCACATATGAGAACCCCTTAAACATAAAATAAAGAGAAGCAGAATTCATTCACTTAAAATTAGTGCTGAGAATATCCTCCTCCTATAATGCCTATTACATCACCTATTACATCATCCATCTGCGAGGTGCAGTGACAGAACATCCTCACGAGAGGGCACCATTGCAACTCCTATCACCTGGAGACAGCATACTTTATTTGCAATGTTAGTTGCGGTTTCTAACTTTTAGTAACTTGAACAAACTTCCAGCCTCCAAGGGGCAGGCTTTTCAGAAAATGTATCAAGTCATTAGATATAAAGTCAGCATTAAGGGGTAACAAAGGGAAGTCAAAAAGTTAGGTCTCTGAAAGGATAGTTCAATATGAAAACGCTTTTCTTTCCCATATATCTATTTTTATCAAACACCAATGCAAAGTCTCTGTTTTTGCCAGTGAGTTCAACTATTAATGTAGTATTAATAAATCAGAAGAAAGCTGATGAAAGGTTGGTTTGACCCAGAGGCAGAGCCAACATAGGCTATTTTGGGTTGTTATCACCAGAAAACAGAACTACAAGTAAAATTTGTAAAATGTCATATATGGCTTTATCGAACATTTCTACTTATGAATTTCCCCAGTTGAAAGAAGTAGGCTTTCCAGCTATTATTTAACCTCATTTTATAGAAAGATTTAGATAGGTTAATTAACATGTCCAAAGACTGACAGCAAGTTTGTGGCAAAATGAGCACCTGAGCCCGAGAGCACTTAAAGTTCCTGCTTTTTTTTTTTTTAAATAAATAAAGCTATTCTATGCTTCAGCCTCACATAAGAAGTTCTTCATTGTTCACCCTAAGGAGGTTTTAGAATTCCGTAAACAGTTTTGTGCCACATTTCTTGGAAATTCACAAGGCCTGTAATTGCTAACATAAGCATGACCTAATGTTAGCTCACGAGGGGTGCTTTTCCACTTACCCCATCAAGTGACAGTCTCATTTGCATATATATCAGTAATATCATCAGAAAAGAATATCAATACATATAATTTTACTATAAATCATTTACTTACCACCAATTTAACAAGGATGTAAAAATAACTTGCTATGGCATCAAAGATAAAGATGAAGGAAGAATGGAATTTGATCCCCAGATCGGCGCAGCCCTATGAGAGAGAACTGTCTGCTGCTGAGTTCTGGGTAATGAATCTCTAAGGTAAATATCACGATAGTAACTCAAAAGAGCTTTTGAAACTCTGTTAGAGGTCACAGTGTCAAATGCCCTTAGGTGCTAGATAGATAACACCATGATATGGGACAGGTGTAAAAAAATGTTTTTCCACGAAATACTCAATCCTCTTTCTAGCTTTCACTTTCCGGCTTTCAGTAAGAGATGGTAGTGTGTGAAAGATTTCATTTTTCCCTTAGCTTGACTCTAAGAAGGACAGACACACAAACATCAAGACAACGCTACCTGAACTCTTGGCATGGGGGAGGCAGCCTGGAAGGAGGGTTCTGTGGTGACCTGATCATGTCCATCCAGGGGGAAAGCTCCTTCTTAGCCCTCACACTTTGCTACTTGAGGGAATGGATGTGAGTTTAACTTTACTACATTTTCAACGTTTCTGAAGAAAAGCTGAAAATCTGGATTTTTAGGTGCAGTCTCCTCATGTTTATAAGTTACCAGCTCACACAAAAATTAGCCAGTTGTGCTGGCTAAACAAGTTTGTGGGCAGGATTTGGCCTGTGGGCCATTGATTTGCAACCACTTGATTGTGCCTTAATTTCTAGATGAGTGTTCTCTCCTAAATTCCTGACCTGAGTAATCCATGAACTACTCGAATTCTCTACTGAGATGGGCACAGTTTCATACGTTCAACATATAATACACAACCACTCCATGGTCTTCCCTGTAAAACCCACTCCCCTACTGCTATTGCATCTAATCAACAGCACTACCAACCACTCTGGTCCTTCAGCTCCAAAGTGGCAGCTGATCTAGACCTCTCTTCCATGCCACCCACACCTGATTAATAACCACATGTTATTATTAGTTCTGCCTCCTCAAACTCTGTCCAATCAGTCCTCATTGCTCCGTACTGGCCACCACCATCTGTGGTATTATCTCTCATCTGTATGGGGGCAACAGTGTCCAAGCATTTTTCCAGCATTCCATCTCGCCTTTTCTCTCTCTTCCACCGGTACGATCTTTTCAATGGAAATCGATCAGGTAACTTTCTAGCTTAAACACTTTAATGACTTATGACTGATATTAGGGTGGAGTTGAAAGTTTACCCTGGTGATAAGGCCGCCACAATCTGGCGGCCACTCAATCATTCACTTGGCAAATGTTTATTGAGCACCTGGCGGACACATTTGAAGCTTCAATACACAGCAATGAATGAAAACAGGCCAACGTCTCTGCCTTCCGGGTCACTTACTGAGTGTGACTCTGAAAGCGTGGTTTATTGTGCGTGGACATTTATCAACCGATTTTCTATCATTTATTTCACTTATACTTAAGACCCGTCATGGCCCAGGTAGAATTCTGGGTACTCAGGAAACCAAGGCTAATAAGGCACAGCTTCTGTGGTCTTTGCCCTGGTGCAATCGTTTATACCCATATCTCCATGACCGACATTCCCATCATCATCAGTGGGCTAGTCTTCTAGCATTTTTTTTTTCTAAGTCTTTAGAAGTGTTGGAAAATGTTAAGTGTGAGTGAAGTCTCTGGGGATTTATTTAGATTTTGGAAATATCATCCCCTACTGTCACTATGGAGATACTGTTCAGATTTATAAAATGACCTTGATTCCCCAAAGGACGTTGTTTGAATAAATGGATGAATAAAAGATTGAATCCGTGAGTGCCACCTGGTAGAGCAGCTCAGAGCATCATGCCTATAGAGCCACTTTTTTTTTCTGTTTATTCCTATTGTCTTCAATGTTTAATTTTTTTAAAAATTTATTTTATTATGTTATATTAATCACCATACATTACATCATTAGTTTTTGATGTGGTGTTCCATGATTCATTGTTTGCATATAACACCCAGTGCTCCATGCAGAACATGCCCCCCTTAATACCCATCACCAGGCTAACCCATCCCCCACCCCCCTCCCCTCTAGAACCCTGAGTTTGTTTCTCAGAGTCCATCGTCTCTCATGGTTCGTCTCCCCCTCCGATTTCCCCCCTTCATTTTTCCCTTCCTACTATCTTCTTTTTTTTTTTTTTAACGTATAATGTATGATTTGTTTCAGAGGTACAGGTCTGTGATTCAACAGTCTTACACAATTCACAGCACTCACCATAGCACATACCCTCCCCAATGTCTATCACCCAGCCACCCCATCCCTCCCAGCCCCCACCACTCCAGCAACCCTCAGTTTGTTTCCTGAGATTAAGAATTCCTCATATCAGTGAGATCATATGATACATGTCTTTCTCTGATTGACTTATTTCACTTCAGAATATCCTCTAGTTCCATCCATGTCGCTGTAAATGGCAAGATTTCATTTTTTTTTGATAAGCCACTTTTTTTTTAAGGTTTTATTTATTCATTTGAGAGAGAGACAGAGAGCGCACAAGCAGGGGGAGAGGCAGAGGGAGAGGCAGACTTGGTCTTAAGGAAGGAGGCAGATGAGTAAGGCATACAGATTGCTAGGTGAATGTGGAGAGGGGAAGAAAGGCAATTGCATCCAACTGAAGAGCCTAGAACACGGGTATCTGACCTGGTGCTTACCAGATGTATAAAATTTCAACAGGCGGGAAAAAAATAGTTCCAATTGGATGGCCTATTCAGAGCAGGTCTGGGCTGTGTGAAGATACGTCCTGTGTCCAGGAGATAGCACTGTCTGTGGGGCTCCTGCAGGGGTGGGGAGGGTGTGGGAGGGGACCGGCAGTAAGGGGATCCAGGCCAGGCTGGGGTGGGATCACCTTACAGAGTGTGGAGAAGGTCATAACAAGAAGTGAGAATAGGAGGGGCACCTGGGTGGCTCAATTGTTAAACAGCTGACTCCGGACCTCAGGG
Source organism: Eumetopias jubatus (assembly GCF_037043125.1). Taxonomy (NCBI): domain Eukaryota; kingdom Metazoa; phylum Chordata; class Mammalia; order Carnivora; family Otariidae; genus Eumetopias; species Eumetopias jubatus. The sequence goes on from NW_028274808.1 coordinate 63,914,100, forward strand.
TCACGAGTTCAAGCCCCATGTTGGGCTCCGTACTGGGTATGGAACCTACTTAAAAAGAAAAAAAGAAGAAGTGAAAACAGGAGGTACATTTGGGCTTTCAAGCACATCAAAGTAAGTATTGCATCTTTGCAAGACCAGAGCTGCCCATAGCCCTCCTGGCCTGCAGTTTTTCTTTTTGCGTTACAGTGTAGTGCCAAGTTGGAATCCAGACAGCATGAACAGAAATATCCCTCTTGACAGAAGCTGCTGACCTGAATCACGGGACAATTCCCACGCATGATCCGTGTGGAGTGTCCTGTTGGTCCTGGCCGATTGGAGGACTCAGCAGAGAAAGGAGCAGCAAAAAGTTAATTTGCTCTGTGAGGGTTTTAGGAGCACAGGCTTTGGCAGGTTTTAAGAACAAAATTTACAGCTTTAATAAAACTGATAAAGTCTTTCTCACTTTTATACATTGAAATATGATTTGATATTTACTGGAGATAAAGGGGATGTAGCGAGTTTCCCCAGGGCTCCTGCTGGAGACTGAAATGACATCATCTATAATGAATCCAAGGATTCATCTTTGGATTAGGATCTAGGTGAGTAGGAGGAGATGAGGAGTAGGTCGAGGGTTCAAGCATGAAGTGAACAAATATGAAATAGAGTTTAACCCAGATGGCCTTAAGCGTTTCTGAGGTACTGTTGTGCATCTGAAAACCTAGAAGAAAGCAAGAGAAGGGCTTAGAGGGGCCTTAGCTGGCCCACCTCCATAACTCACAGGCTGCGTGGACTCCTGTGATGCCTGACCCCGATTCTAATAGGGCTGCATGTTCTTTTACTTAAAACAGGATATAAGACAATGTGCAATTTCATCTTCCTTATTTATCTCTCCCAGATCCAGTGAGAAGCAAATTTGCACATAATGACAGATCGCAGGCATCTAGCCCCAAATGGAGTGTCTGGTTGTGATCCATCATCATGACATATCAGCTTTAGCAAACATGGCTGCTCACAGGGGGACACAATCTGTGAGTGAAATTGGAGGGAGCAGGATTTTAAGAGCCATACATCAATAAGAGAAGGGCTGGGGGAGGGTGCTGATGGGATTCATCCTCCGATAGTGGGCAGCTTCACCCCAACCTCAATCAAAAGTCTTTTACATTGTATTTTTTTTTTCTTTTCAAATGAATATCCAAAGATAGTATATCTTTGTCACTTGGGGATTATATGGAGACCCTTAAATCAGATGAAATCTAGGTTAGTGGTTGTTTTGTCAAGATGGTCAAATCCTCCTTGAAAGATAAATCAGAGAAGGGGAACAGAGAGGCTTTAATTTGATTAGTTGGCTATAAAATCAAATGGGGTATTTTGTTTGCTTGTTTGTTTTTTGGTGTTGCTTTGAGTTTTTTTGTCAGAGTTTGGATAAAATTTGGAGAGGACACATAAAAATTGTTGTCATGTACTTCAGTTATATTTTCAGATAATCAAGGTAGAACCATTACAAAATCTTGCTATTTTTTTAAAAGATTTATTTATTTATTTTGAGAGAGTGAGAATGAGAGAGAGAGAGAGAGAGAGCACATGAGAGGAGGGAGGGCCGGAGGGAGAAGCAGGTTCCTCGCTGAGCAGGGAGCCTGATGCAGGACTCCAGGATCATGACCTGAGCCAAAGGCAGTCGCTTAACCAACTGAGCCACCCAGGCGCCCCAACATCTTGCTATTTAAAAGAACATGAAGGGATTCAAAATTTAGGTCCTCTGTAAAGTGTTTATTCGAATAGCTTAAAAATGAAGATATACACATTAAAGAATTAAGGCTGAAGGCTAAAAATTAGAAAGAAAACAGACACATCAAAGATACGAGTGAGTAGAAAGTAATTGGAGAAAGCACTTAGAATAAGATATTTGCTCTAGCTGGGATCCTAACCGCCAGGCTAGATGAGTGTACAGATATGCAATGACTCAGGTCTCTAACACTCAATATCCCAATCTAGGTTCACCACCTGAGTCTTTAGCTTGAGCTGCTCAGATAATCACTGAACCCTCTCGGATAACTTGCCATAGAGTTAGGGAAGAGTTCAAGTCCAAGTTGAATCCAGTACTAGTGAAATCCCCCACCGGCCACCCCCACACCCCAAGTTAGAAGCTACTGGGAGATGATCTAGTTAGAATACTCATCAGTTCATGAAGGAACACTGTGCCATCCAGTGCGGGGGATGGTCATTACAGTTCTTCAAGACACATCCTGCTGATTGATTGGTTGTTTTCTTTCTGATATCTCCAGGAAGCAGTTAAATACAACCTTTCGTTTTGCTGAAGTAAAAAATGAGGCAAAGATGGTGTAAGACATTGATTTCATGCCGTAAATGAAGACCACATTAACATGAGAGCTGTAACTTTTTCTGACTTTAGGCAAATAAATAACACCCCCAAAAGGGTCATTCTGTTAGAATAGAAACTCCATTTGAACAACTTCAGTTAAAAGAAAAGGATACTAGGTCTCTTGCAACTCTAAAAGCAGGCATTCTGCGTGGCCTTTGGAGGGCTATCATGACCTGGAGTGCTGTAGAGACTCAGGAGGCCCCCTCTGTGCATCTGTTTTCCTCTTCTTTTGTTTCTGCAGATCACTTTTGTCTATATCCCAGCCCAAATGATAGTTTCAAGTATATTAACGAGAGCAAATACAAGGACTGGGTTAAAGACATTCATAAGAAAATTCAGGAAGGTGAGAGAGGATTCTGGGGGTCAATGGGTGAGAGCAACCATAGTGGAAGATGTGAGTGTAAATTCATAAGAAGAACTGAAAACAGCACAACTAAACAAAACAACAAATATTACAAAATCCAGAGATGGGTAAGGGAAGGTGATTGCTTGCTGAATTTTGGCACTAAAATGTATGCAAATTCCTTTTTATTGTTTAATGCCTTAGGGGTCTGTCTACTTTCACTGGAAGATTTTAAGAGGGACACTGTGTCCCCAGGGCGAAACCAGGCTTCATCTATGGCGAGGATGCAGAGTGATTGATCTCTGGATGAGTATGTTCATAATTCTGTGATGCAAGCATTTGCAGAGAGGCTGTGTGGGGTCTGCATAAGAATGCAAGTAAACAAAAGAGACATCTACAGACAGTTGACCTTTCTTTCTTATCAATCTCTTTTTTTCTTTCTTCTTTTGTTTGACTCACTTTTATTATGAGGAGCAAAAAGTGAGCAGATTAGAATTATATTTCCTTTCATAATTCATAAACATGAATGGACATGGCTAAATAGTTGGGAAATTTTCAATTTTAACAGGGTATCCTGTGTTGAACACAAGAATCTTCAAGAATCTTCTATTTCTTTCTTTTTTTTTGGAGGGGAATGGGGGCAGAGGGCAAGGGAGAGAGAGAATCTTAAAGAGGTTCCATGCCCAGTGTGGAGTGTGGAGCCTGACACTGAGATCATGACCTGAGCCAAATCAAGAATTGGATGCTTAATCGACTGAGCCACCCAGGTGCCCCATGAATCTTCCATTTAGCTATATTATTATTTAATTTCAACTGGTCCTTTCACCCAGAAGACACTGTTGAATGATCCATATTGTGTTGTGTGTGATAGTGCAAGTTAGCACAGACCAGGCATGCTAACAGTCTCCAGCCCTGATCTAAGAGCCTTGTCTGTGTGACCTCATGTAATCTATACCCACATCCAGTCACATAGACATTGTTAGTTTCCTGTTCTTTTGGTGAGGAAAGTGAGGCACAAAGAAATTAAACAACTAGCCCTGGGTCACACAGGTAGGGAGTGGGATGCGAACCTCAGCAAGCAGACTCCAAAGCCTTTTCCTTCACTCAGGTATCTTTCCAAAGGCTACAAATATAAATATCTACACCAAACAGCACTTTATGACACCCACTGGAGGAGTGGTTTTTCAGAAGTAGAGAAGGCATAGTTGACTTTCTGGTGTTTGACCTGGCCTCAAAAAAGTTTGAAGGATGGAGAATTAACGAATGTTGAACTTAACTGTTGGACAACGGAGGTCCACTAGAGCATTAGAGATTTTGCAGCAAAGAAGGAAAACTATCATGGTGTTGCTTTAGGGGAGACAATTTGGCAGCCCCGTGAGAGATGGTTTTATTGGGGAGAATTGGGCCACGGGAGCTAGGATGTTAGGACCAAGGTGAAAGACTTTAGGACAAAGCTTGCGATTGTGTAGGTATACAGGACTTGGACTTCGAACAATATAATTTCAGGAGACATGGAGAAGATAAAAAAGATAAATCGTAATGCTTTCCCTTTTTCTCAGCTTTCTTTCCTGACCACAAGTACACTTAATTTTTCTGTTTTGTTTCCCTGTGAGAATTTCCCAGGGCAGCAAAACAGTCATGTTTGCCTTTGATATTTGAGTGCTATTCAGATGTTCTATGGTTGTGTTCTGCTGTTTATGACTTGAAAGGTGACCATATGGGACAAACGAAAGCATGATCCTCAGTCTATGCTCTTGTTTATGGGAGATCCAGTATGGTAGCTTCAATGGCTTCTGTGATGTTTGAAGCCCTCTGGATATTTAAACACAAGCAAAGCCTTTTGAAGGCCTGGATAATGTTGATTAGGTTCCAGATAAATGACAGGGAATGACGCAGTCTCCTGTGGAATTACATAACAGGGTGAGATGAATCTTAAGCTCTTTACTTTTCTGCCCTTAAATTAGAGGGTTGCCCTTTTGAAGAAAGTTCTGATGCCTTCATATCCTTCAGGGCTTTACATTTAGACTGGTGGTTGCTTGGAGTTTTTGCTGGTAGTCCTTACCAGGACTTGTTGTAGTATGTGGTTCTGTGTGTTTTTTTGTTTTGTTTTATTTATTTTTTTTATAGAATACAGACCATCTCTTTTAAAAATGAATCATCCCCAAAACATACTAAGTGAATGAAGTCAGACATAAAAGGCCAAATATTGAGTGATTCCACTTGTCTGTGTTACTCAGTATAGTCAAATTCAGAGAGACAGAAAGAATAGTGGTCACCAGGGGCTGGAGTGGGTGAGGGGGAATGGGATTGTTTAAATGGGTACAGAGTTTCAGATTGGGATGATGGAAAAGTTTTTTTTTTTTTTTAAGATTTATTTATTTATTTGAGAGAGAGAGAGAGTGTGAGAGAGGGGCAGAAGGAGAGGGAGAGAGCGAATCTCAAGCAGACTCCCCACTGAGCCAGGAGCCAGATGCAGGGCTCGAGCCCACAACCCTGAGATAAAGACCTGAGCCGAAATCAAGAGTCGGATGCTTAACCGACTAAACCACCCAGGGGCCCCAGATGACAGAGTCGTTCTCAAAATGGCTAGTGGTGATGATTATACAACAATGTAAATGCAGTTAATGTCACTGAAATGTACTCTTAAAAATGGTTAAGATGACAAACTTTATGTTACATATATTTCATCATGACAGAAAAGAGTCGTGCCACTTACCGTACCTCCAACTTGCAAGGACTGATATGTTGGTAGCTATGTTTCAGGGATCTCTTAATTATTCTATGTTACTTGAAATTCCTTTTTTGAAATGGGCAATCTATGAGCATTTATTAAAGATGGGTCAGACCCTATCATTCACTTCGATCCAGGTAAATAATTGGTCCTCTTTGCTTAGTAGCATTTCACAAATCATATTCTCCTGAAACTTAGATGCACAAGGTGTTAATAAATATCATTGAAATAATTGAAGGAATTATAAAGCTTGAGAAACTGTGAGTTAAAATTACTAAGAATCTTTCTATCAGACTTCTCAGAAATTTTAGTGTACTAATGTGCATAAAGACTATTTAAGAGGGGAGCATAATATGCCTATTTCCCCCAAGTTTCTGACCACAGCCCTGTCTAATAACAGAAAATCTCTTAGGGCTACAATTCCTCGGATAACAGTTTGGGGAATAAGGGCTTGCAGAATAAAATCCAACAATTTAGTATGTTTTCCAGCATCTTCTATGATGATTTCAACCAAAATTCCAACTTCCTACATTTCCCCCCCTCTCGCATAGTACATAGCCGTGTTACACTTCTTGATGAGGGTAATTTGCACTCTTGGCACACCATGCACTTACTCAGACGCAGTCTAATATGCACTCCTCTCATGTTTATCCTCCTGAGACACTTGATTTTGTTCACTTTGAAGTTTTTCCTGGTCTTTTAAATGTAAAGGGATTGCCTTCATCTGTAATCACTATAGCAAATGTCTTACTTTTTTTTTGAAGCATTCGTGAATACATTAGCTAATTACATGCTCAATTATGGCATTTTACCTTTATTATTGCTAATTGTTCTCAAGTCTCTCTTATCTACTAAATGTTAAGTTTCATGAGTGCAAGATTATGAATGAGGCTATGTCTTATTCATCTTTGTGTTTTCCACAGCCTGTTGTTATTCATGTCAAATAGGTTTTCAATATGTATATATTTGAAAAATTGGATTAATTGCTAAGCAGTACCTATGATGTATAGAGCTCTGGACCAGGTTTAATTGGTAGGATTAAAAAATATTAGTCACAGTTTCTGTTTGCTAGGAGATAGGAAACCAACATGTGCAGAACTGAAATAATTTTAGGAAAATTATAAAGTGAAATCCCTGGTGCAAATGATGGATAGAAATAGAATATATGAGTGGGGAAGTAGCGGACAGCTAAAGACTCATGTAAGTTGGCTGGGTTGAGGGATAGCGCTTGAGCTGAGTTTGTTTTATTTATTTATTTTTAAGATTTTATTTATTTATTTGACAGAGAGAGAGAGAGAGAGAGAGAGAGAGTACACAACAGCAGGCAGAGGGAGAAACAGGCTCCCCGCTGAGCAAGGAGCCCGATGTGGAGCTTGATCCCAGGACCCTGGGATCATGAGCTAAGCTGAAGGCAGATGCTCAACCGACTGAACCACCCAGGCATCCCTTGAGCTGAATTTTAAAGGAGCTGATGGTCATGGCTTAGTGAAGAAGAGCAGAAATGCTGTTTTCTGTTGCTGTCATCCTATTTTATATTTCATCATCTTTATCAGCATCATCACAATCACCATTCTTATCACTATTTTGTTATCAAAGAGCTGTCCATGGATTGTGATCTTTGTTGACCTTTTTGTACCCACCTAGTATAACTGGGGCTTTTCTGGCTCGGTAAGATGATATCTGTAGAAGTACTATACTTAGCATCTCACTGATGAAGTTACTTTTTCCTTTGATCCTGAGGATGGTGCATAAAGGACAAAGGGAAATGATAGAGGTGTTTTAATACTCTACCATGTCATAGTATATCAACCACATGTTGTAAACTATTGTTCTATGTATCATGACCTGAAGCTTAATGCCATGTTGCCACCATATTCTGGTGGCAAAAGGACTCATAGGCTTTTTCTGCTTTGGTATTATTTACTTAAATAATTATTTTTTTAAAAAAGATTTTACTTATTTTTATTTTAGAAAGAGAGAGAGAGCAGGCTAGTGGGGGGAGGGGTAGAGAAAGAGGGAGAGAGAGAGAGAATCTGAAGTAGACTCCACTCTAAGTGTGGATCCTGACTACACGGGGCTCGATCTCATGACCCTGAGATCATGACCTGAGCTGAAATCAAGAGTCAGATGCTTAACTAACTGACCGAGCCACCTAGGTGCCCCTATTTGAATAATTCTGATTTTTAAGACTCCACGAAAGTTTTCACAAGTCTTGCTTTATGGAAACCTACTGAAGGGGATATTGCCTAAATGACTGCTGGCCCTTATCATTACTTGGCAATGACTTGGCCATCACAGGTACCATGGACATCCCTGCCATTGCTGACAAATGGGAAGGGGCAGGTCGTGATGATGAGTTGTGCCACAGGCTGTCAATGGCAGGGACAGACTGATTTTGGCAGCTCTAGTGATGAAAATTCAAATGGAAAAAAATTACTGAAAAATTTAAAGTGCCTAGTTGGTTGAATTGTGTCACAGAAATAATGGGAACATTTAGATCAGGTAGAAGTGGTTCCCAGAGACATAGCTGCATTTAGAGGATTGGCCATCTCATTCTACAAACGTCCCACAGCCTACCTTCTCCAAATTTGGCATGTGGTTCACTTACTAGGTGAAAGGGCAAGTGTGCCTGCTTTTGTGAGCATTCAGCATAAGAGAGAAGGCCAGCGCTTCTTAAGATTACAAACCACTAACATTTCCTTTCCTTGGGATACTTCTTTCGAATGAGATAGTAAGTTATTACATTGAACCAAATAGTGAATGGGAAGGTGCATTAGAAGCCATAATCTCCAGCAGCAATAAAGAAGGATATTTTATGCGTTATGACATGCTTCCAGCACTCCATTATATATGCAAATGCTCTCATTTTCATTATTTGAGGCAATTTCTGGCATTGGAATTTAGGACATACTTGCATTTGGTTTATAAAACAGATTTCCCTATTATCATTTGATAGAGATGTGAGAGATGGAAGAAACATTGGCAAAAATGTTAAGCATGAACAAGGGGCAGTTGTGGTGGGTGGGTGTGGTTACAGGAGTGGAAAGAGGGAGGGACATGATAGTAAGGCCTGCCCTGAGAATAAACATCATTCCATTGCTAGAATTTCCACTACCACAGGAGCAAACGTCAATGCCTCATTTCAGAGGAGCAGCTCTGGAGTACACTGATGTACAAAATCATAGAGGAGAGAAAAGGACACTGTAAGGAAGTGCCTATAAACAAAATGATCATCATTAAGTGAATCTGGCACTTTCGTTTTGTTGTCCATGTAAATAATGTTAGAAATAACTCTAACTTCATGGGCTCAGTTGGTTAAGCGGCCAACTCTTGATTTCATCTGAGGTCATGATCTCAGTGTCCTGGGTGTGGTGTGGTGTGGAGCCTGCTTGCGATTCTCTCTCTCCTTCTGCTCCTCCCTGCCCCCACCCTGCACTCTTTCTCAAAAAAAAAAAAAAAAGAAAAGAAAAGAAATAACTCTAACTTCAGACACTTACATTTCAGTCTATTCTCCATACTTAGGAACTGAGATTATATCTTGAGATATTATTTGTTGAGCTTTTCTTTCCGCCAACTTATTTCCCCTTAGTTAATCAGAGACTTCCTTATTGCTCCAAGAAGTAGGAATATTATAAAAGGAATAAAAAGAACTAGAAAGAGTCAGTGTTCAGGGCGCCTGGGTGGCTCAGTCGGCTAAGCGTCTGCCTTCAGCTCAGGTCATGATCCCAGGGTGCTGGGATGGAGCCTCACATTGGGCTCCTTGCTCAACAGGGAGCCTTCTTCTCTCTCTGCCTGCAGCTCCCCCTGCTTATGCAGTCTCTCTTTCTTTTTCTCTCTCTGACAAATAAATAAAATCTTAAAAAAAAAGAGTCAGTGTTCAGTTTCCTTGACTTTCAAAAGGAAAAGCCTAAAGCATGTGAGGAACAATTTACACCATGGAAGCAGAACGAATGAGGAAGTAGAAAAGTAGATGTTATGCTTGAGTAAGGGTCGTCTCTACCCTTCCCCCTGGTGGGGAGCTGGAGGAATGACACACAGTTACTTCTGGAGATTTTGAATAAAGACTTGGCCAATGCTGGAAACCAAACCAACGCCCTGAAGACTATTGACTGCTGAGGAAGTCTTGCATGCTGCCTGGATGAAGGAGCTGTGACAGTGGCCTTTCTTGTCCCTGAGGGTCCTTTTAATATTAGCTGTCTACATATTACTCTCTTGTCAATTTGCAGAAGGATTTCAGGCTGTGCCTAAACTGCCCCATGTGGATAGATACCATCGTACCCCCACCCCTTTAAATAACCCCTCACAAATTCCCAAGGTGAGTTATATGCCTAAAGGAATACAGCCGGTAAGTCTATTGCTAGGATTCACCCCAAACACACAGGATTCAAACTCAGACCATCTCATCCAAGGCATGGAGCTTTTAACCACCATGAATTACAGAGAGATCCAAGGAACTGAGTCATAAGAACTGTCATCAATGGAGGACAGGTTTTCCTCTGAACTGGGAAGTGAGTTGCTTAGAAGGACACTTTTCACTAGTCATAATCTTGTGAAAAACAAACAAACAAAATCTGTATTTAGAATGGCTGTTTTTATAGATGTTGATGGTCATAAGCTCATGTCTTATTCATACTCTAACTCAAATGATCAACATTTTTACCTTCTATCTTTTGTTTTTCTCTGAGGTTCAGTTTTTTTCACTTGTAAAATTAAAATAAAACACCTACTGTATGGGATTACAAGGATTAAATTGGATAATATGTCAAATGCCAAAGCACTTAGCACAGTGTCTGACACATACAAGACCTAGAAAATTTTAGTTATCTTCCCAGAAAAAAAAAAAAATGTTTCTAAGGCTATTTTCATGTATTAATCACATAAAAAGGTCAGGCGCCAAAATAAAATATATATCATTTCTATTTAATGGCTATACCTCTTAATTTCCCTTGGAGATTTACCCAAAGGAACTTTTTTTCTGATATCATGATTCTGTTGAGATTTGAGAAGGGATTTCAGTGATTTCACAGATGGGAATGCAATAGGCAGGAGGGAAGCCCATCTTCATGATTTTTCATAAATTTCATTCCAGATAATTTACAGCATGTGCATTGCATCCTGCCCTAAACATGCCCTAAGTCTCTGTCCCCAGGACTGCCAGAGCCACCAATCAGCATGCAGCCCAATGCCTGTCTTTGAGGAGACTGTGTTTTGAGTTAGAGACCCACTCCCAAACTCACAAATCTGATTCCATGAGTCCATTAAGATTGATGTGACTTTATACAATCTTCCTTCTCAAGGACTCATGGCATTATCATTAGATAATTTTATCCTCATTTCTTTCTTTCTTTGGTTTGCAGAATTGAGAAGACTAAGAGGAGAGAAACCATTATTTGAGGTTATACAGGGAATTTAACAAAATCCTTTCTCTAATTGGAGCAGGACTCTAATCAGAGTTCATATAGGAGGAAGTTTGATGCTACACACTGGGGCATCTCTGGTGAAGAAGAAGACCATTGTATGTACTTCTATTTTTTTCCTACTTTATTAGGATAATCACTTTTTATTACCCGCTGCCTAATTCAATATTTCTAAAATTTAAGGCCCACATCAATCTATTTAACACAATAGCAACATTAATTAGAACACATTTCTTATTTAGTCTTGATGTTTTCTTCACAATTGTTGTATTATGGATAATGTAGTAGGGATACTTTTGTTTTACTACCAAGACCTATAGTCCCATCATTTTTGTTGTTATTGGTGCAGATAATAAACTGCTATTAAATTCCAATATTCTAAAAGATTGCTAAAATGACGGAGCATCTGTTAGTTTAAGCTTTTTCTCTCTAGAGCAGCAATTTGAATTTTTGTAAGCTAAATTTTGCTTGGTTATTTGTGTTTGTTGAGGCAGGAGTATTTAAATCTTGATACAACTTTTTTTTTCCCTTCGTATGAAGGAATTCCCAAAGAGTTTATATTCTCTTTCTATCTCCCATCTGCCCTGTCTCAGGCCTCTAAAATGATTCTGGTAAGGAAAACTAGAATCTTCTTTACTTCATCGGAATGAGAAGAGACAAGCCTTCTGGGGGAAGAGAAGGGCTTGGCATTGATAATATTTTTCCAGTGTTTGGGCTTAAGCCCTTCCTAAAATAAATAATTCAAACTGTTAGGGATATTTCAATGCATATCAGTCCAAGGTCCAGAAAGGTGTGTGTGGTTGCTGCACTGCCAACAGCTAATTGAAGACTTGCTTATCATGAATGTATTCATGTAGGAAATAACTTGATCTGTTCAAATCTTACAGCATATAAGACAGCTTTGAGCAAATGCACAGCTTTGAGTAAAATTTCAGACTCCCTTTGATAAGATTGTGGGGACAGATGTGAAATATTTTTATAAAGGTAGAAACATTGTAAAGACTTCAGGTATATCACCAATGTGTTTCTGGACTTTTCTGTCAATAGCATCGCTAGAATTAATTGCTTATTTAAAGCTACACTGCTATCCCCTCAATTCACCTGCACACATGTTAAAATCACCTGTCTTGGCAGGAACAAGCAATTATTTCAAGATTGTTTGCTATACCAGTGTTTAGTATAACTACTCTACTATATCGGTTAGAATATTTCCTTAGTCTTTGAATTTTGAGGAAGCCATACATTGTATTTTATTTTATCCAGAATGTCTGAAAAATGAAACATGGCATCTTCATAGTTTCTTGTTACCTCTTGAAGTTTATAAAATGGAAGAATTCATAATGCCTTGGATGAAATGTGCAGCTATTGGTTTTCACTGAGGAGTTTGTAAGTACTGGTTTTACCCTCCAGTTTATTTGGCGATCTATTTTGTCTCATATAGAGGAAAGGAGAGTGGATTCAGGCATTGGAAGAGGAATAAAAGAAATTGTGATTTTTTCACTTCTCAAATGTTGAATGTTTTGTATAGATTTTCAATGGTCTGCACACTCTAAGTGTTTCTCTGTCAGTTATATATCTTTTACACTCTTATAACATAGGCTGCAGCTCTCCTCATGTAGATGCAAGACCCAATGAGTGAAAATGCTAACCAGTCCAGGGCCAGGGGCTGAGAGGTGGGAATCAATTTCAGTCTTCAGGTTTTCTCGTATTGAACTTTACTAGATGGACAGTGCTGACCCTTGCTCCTATTAATTCACTGAACTTATGTTATTCAATAAAAGATTACTTAAGGAAATTTTTATTTGACAATTTGAGGATGTTATACGGCTGTCAAAAGCAAATTATATAATTTTTCCTTCTCTAACATTTATGCTTTCTTGCAGTTTTTAAGTTTTATCTGTCAACACACATTTCACTATGTTTCTTTCGTGGGCAGGAAGCTCCTAGGATTTCCTTTACAGGGAACAAAAGGATGCATGAAACATGGTTCTTTGTCACATGAGGTTTTAGGGGGAGCTAAGGCAGTCACTCCAGAACATTAAACAGTCCCCAAGGCACTGTTTGGTGAACTACCATGGAAGTGACATAGAGAATTCATGTTACCAGTGACCCTTCAGAGGGAGGACGGTCAGTGGGCTGGAGTTACTGGCATGTGGCACTTGTCCTAGGCTTTAGAAGGAGCTGCAGTGTAGGGTAAAAAATAAATACTAAAATGGGGCACAGCAGACCTTAGTTCTCACTTTAGACTGGACCTGAAGGAGTCATAGAATCCCCCCCTCCCCCGTTGTCTCAGTTTCCTCATCTGTAGAATGAAAAGCTTGGTTATAGTTTTAGTGTCTCTCTAGACCTAAATGTAATTATTTGGGTGAGAAGGACTCCCCTGGGTAAGGCAGCCTCTGCAGTGGCTGCCAGTGAGCCCTGCCTCCTGCCATTTATGGCAACGTTGAAGGCATACCACTTCAATGATTAGATCATGAAACATTGGGACTTTTCTCGTGCTAGCAGACTCTCTCCATAGCTTTTTTGGCCTGTGTGTACTTTGATAAAGCAAGTCACTACGTTGGAGAAGCCCCTAAGCAAGAAATGGAGGGCCACCTCCAGAAAAGAACAAGAGAGGAATTGAGGTCCTCAGACCAACAGCCAACGAAGAACTGAATGCGGCCAACAACCACTGAGTGACCATGGAAGCAGATCATTCCCCGGTTGAGCCCACAGATGAGATGGCAGACCCGGAGCCAACACCTTAACTGCAGCTTTGTGAGAGACCATGAAGCAGAGGACTCAGCTGGCCATCTCCAGATTCCTGACCTACAGCAACCATGATGTAATAAATGTGTGTTGTTTTAACAGGCTATGTTTTAGTATAATTTGATACTCAGCAATAGAAAATGAATACACTTGGGTGCCTGGGTGGCTCAGTTGGTTAAGTGACTGCCTTCAGCTCGGGTCATGGTCCTGGAGTCCCGGGATCGAGTCCCACATCGGACTCCCTGCTCAGCAGGGAGTCTGCTTCTCCCTCTGACCCTACCCCCTCTTGGGCTCTCCCTCTCTCACTCTCTCAAATAAATAAATAAAATCTTAAAAAAAAGAAAATGAATACACTCATTTAATTAAAAATATTGTTCAGTATCACAAATACTGTTTACTTATTATGGAACTTTTATTACAATGCAAATAATGAAGCTAATTTTTATTATAATGTAGATGAATAAAGGGGGGTATCTATAATGCTTCCTACTTTGAAATAATCCCTGTTAAACCTTGATAAACTTGTTAATCTTTGTTAAACCTGTTGGACCTCTCTCAGTGTGCACATGGGGTATGGTTTTGTTTCTCCATGCATTTGATGTATCTGGCTTTTTCAGGCCTTTTTTTCTTTTTTTCCTCTCTTTTTCTCTCCCTCCCTTCCTCCTTCCCTCCCTCCCTTCCTTCCTCTGACACTGGCTGAAAAAGAACTTTTATTACTTTTATGTATGGAAAACCCAACAGCTGTACACTTAGCCCAGTTTGGTGGCCAGTTCTTTAGCTCTTGCCTTTTCCAGCTTGGCAAGGCAAGACATCGACTTTGGACCCAGGATGCTGCCTCACCAGTGACAGTGGATCTCATCATATCTGTCATTGTCATTGGTCCTGATAGTTTCCATCTGCTTAGCCAGAGCTCCTTTGTCTTACAAGTTCACCTGTGCAAGGGGGACAGAGGTGCAGGTCTTCCTGTGGACCCCAGCCTGGTCTTCCCCTAGATAATGCAGTAGGGAACCCCCATCTTACAACACAGGGCAGACAGGGAGACAGCCAGCTCAATGGGATCCACATCATGTGAAATCACTACCAGCTGAGCCTTCTTGTTTTCCACGAAGTTAGTGACAGTATTAACCCCAGCTTGAAGAACAAGTGCCCTTTTAGTGGGGACACCCCCTTTGCTGACAACTTTCTTCTCAATTCAGGCCAAAAATTCCACTTCTTCTCTTGCTTTGTCTCTGGTCTGTATTTGTAGACTAGCTTAAGCAGTTGAGTAGCTGTTTGGCAGTCCAAGGCCTGGGGAAACTGGTTAATTGCAGAAGGAACTTTCAGACTTTCAGAGAGAAGAGTCCTTTGCGGCTGCAACCAGATGCAGAGGGGACATTTGACAAAGTGAGAGAAGTCCCTTTTGGGCTGCATGTCCTATCCAGTGCCACAGTTTTGGGGCCTTTTCTCAAACTGGGGACTGACCACCATTTTCTCCTCTTGCTTCTTCATGACCACAGGGGCCAGGGCCACTTTCTTCCCCTTCACCTTCTTCTCTTTGGGCACCTTGGATAGCTATAGGAGGGAGAAAGGAAGGGGAATTATCTCTTTCAGGAATTTCCTTTTTTTTTTTAAGATTTTATTTATTTATTTGACAGAGAGAGACACAGCAAGAGAGGGAACACAAGCAGGGGGTGTGGGAGAGGGAGAAGCAGGCTTCCCGCTGAGGAAGGAGCCTGACATGGGACTTGATCCCAGGACCCTGGGATCAGGACCTGAGCCGAAGGCAGACGCTTAACAACTGAGCCACCCAGGTGCCCCTCTTTCAGGAATTTCTTAAAATTCTTGTTTCATTGGTGGTACTTTTATAAAATATATGGAATTTCATAAAATAAAATTATTTATGTCATTGCTTTGGGTTTCAGGTTGGTTGGAAGACAGATCTTTGTGCTAGGTCATTCATTCTCGCTGTTATTTTCTTTTCCTAAATTGCTTTTCCCTTGGGTTCACTGGTAATTCTTGTGTCCACTTTTCTACAGCCCTTTTAGGTCTTCCTTCTCAGTTGAGGCCAGGCATGGTGTTCTAGTCACCATTATTTGCTCTTTTTTTGTTCGCTTCTTAAATATGAACATTTTATTTTTAGAACTTTCCTGTTCTAGATCTGTGCATTCTCAGGGTTTATCTATCCTGTAAATATGGTTTAAGCCAGAATTTCCTGAAGTTTGGCATATGAACCACTGCTGGAATGGAATGATTTTGGGGGCTCATGCTCATACAGTTAACTAATCCTGAATCATGTTGTGAACTTCATGTCCATTTAATGCTTTAATCAAGTTAAGTACAAAAGTTGAATGCTGTTCTAATATGGGCTAACTACACTTGGTAATAGAGGAATACAGTTCTTTATTTTATTTTTTTAAAGATTTATTTATTTGAGAGAGAGAGAGAGTGTGAGTGTTTGAGTGGGGGGAGGCGCTGAGGCGAAGAGAGAATCTTCAAGCAAACTCCCCAGTGAGTGCAGAGCCCCATATGGGATGATCTCATGACTCATGAGATTATGACCTGAGTCAAACCTAAGAGTTGAATGCTGAACTGACTGAGCCACTAGGCACTCCTAGAGGAATGCAGTTCTTAAGAGCAGAACTTTTGACAAACGATAGAACCTTAACACTGTATTTATCTTTGTAGTTAGCTTTTACTCACGGCAAGTGATACTGATTTTCTGGTGATGGTAGTTGTATACATTTGTCCCTTAATTTATTAAAGTAAAAAAAGGGAATTTACTTAAAGAAAAACTTTAAGTAAATAATATATGTACATAATATGTGATACACAGTGGGAGCAGAACTATGAAGGTAGTGACTGTGGTATGAGAATGACTGGAATTTGAGAAATGGTACACTAGAGATCTAGAAAACCACTAATGCATCTTCATCCTCAATTGATTTATTTAATGGTTTTCAATGAACTGAGCATGAGGTCTAAAAGGCACAGTATGGATGTGGATAATAAAAAAGAGTAACAGATGTTATTAGATGTAAGAGCATTGACTTGGAAATGATCTCACCTGTATTCTCCTAATTGCCTCAGGTTCTGTGCTGAAGAAATCTGTGGATGGCCCAAAGCAGTGATTTTCAAACTTCGGGTTGGGCATCAAATTCACGTGGAATGTTTCTTAAAATATAGATTGTTCCCTTGCACCTTCAGAATTTCTGATTTACTAAGGCCTAGGAATTTGCATTTCTGAGTTGCTAGATCTGGAGACTCTGCTTGGTCTAAGCAAAGCCTTGGACAAATTACTTAAAACATCTTTGGGGATTAATTTTCCAAGGAAGATTTTGGCTAAATAACATAGACTTACAGGGTTTTAGAGTTTATGTACTTATATTAAGGTGTATTAGAAAATCACAGTGCATCAAACCTGTGATTTTCCTGCTCAATAGGGGGCTTAATGTGAGTCAATAAAAATTTACTGAATAAAAAATAATATGGGTTTTTCTTAGATTGTGGTGGGGAACATGAATAAGGGAATTGGGAAATGCTGATTCTTAAAGCCTTATCTCTTGACTGGATCTCCATTTTATTATTTTTTAATTTTTTTATTTTATTTTTAAAATTTCATTTATTTATTTAATTTTTAAGATTTAAGTTCAATTAACTAACATATAATGTACTATTTGTTTCAGGGGTACAGGTTTGTGATTCATCAGTCTTACACAATTCACAGTGCTCACCATAGCACATACCCTCCCCAATGTCCATCACCCAACTACCCCATCTTTCCCACTCCCTCTCCTCCAGCAACCCTCAGTTTGTTTCCTGAGATTAGGTCTCTTATAGTTTGTCTCCCTCTCTGGTTTCGTCTTGTTTCATTTTTCCCTCCCTTCCCCCATGATCCTCTGTCTTGTTTCTCAAATTCCTTATATCAGTGAGATCATATGATAATTGTCTTTCTCTGACTGACTTATTTCACTTAGCATAATACCCTCTAGTTCCGTCCACATTGTTGCAAAAGGCAAGATTTCATTTTTTGATGGCTGCATAATATTCTATCTATCTATCTATCTATCTATCTATCTATCTATCTATCTATCTATTTATACCACATCTTCTTTATCCATTCATCTGTTGATGGACATCTAGGCTTTTCCCATAGTTTGGCTATTGTGGACATTGCTGCTATAAACATGGGGGTGCAGATGCCCCTTTGGATCCCTACATTTGCAGCTTTGGGGTAAATACCCAGGATCTCCATTTTGAACTTCAGTTGCATATAACCAATAATTTATTGATTCCTGTCCATGGTTTCAGTTCAGGCCTTCAACAACTCTTTCCTTGATGTAGTAAGTGCTTCCCTAATTGTTTTTCCTTTTAGTCCATCCATTCTTCACACTGTTTCCAGGGGCATCTCCCTAAAACACAAACTGGAGCATGTTACTCCTCTGCCCCAAACTCATCAGTGGCTTCCTAGTGGCTTGAAAAAAGTTCAGATTCCTTAGCATCTTGCCCAGGCCATGCATTCAGTCTTCTACCATCACCCTCCACTCTTCTCCCATATCTACCTAAGATTTGCTTTTAGTAAACTTCTATACATATTGGATACCTCTCCTCTTGCTAAGCCTCCGTGCCTTTGCACATGCTAGTTCTCTGTCATACGTGCCTTTCCCCCATTTTCCATCTGATTGATTCCTGCTTAGTTATCAAGGCTCAGCTGAACCCATCCCCCATGGTAAGAAACTGCACATGTCTATCATAATATTGATCATGCTATTTTTTAAAAGCCTATAGTATATGATTAGAAATTTTTCAAATATGACAAAAGTGTAAAGAAAGTCCTCCTTCCCAGCTTTCCCCAGCCTCACTCTTCTCCCTCGAGGTAACACTATTAATAGTTTAGTGTGTTTTCTAGATCTTTTTATCTGCATTTACAAACATACATATAAATAATGAAATCTAAGAATATAGTTCAGCAGCTTGCTTTTTTTTAAATTTCAGATCTCATGGGCATCTGTGCACATCAGGGTTTGAAAATCTACCACTTTTTTTTTTTGGCAATTGCCTTTTATTTAAGGAGAGATCAAGGAAAGAGACTGACTTTCATGTCTCCAGGGTTTTTAGAAATGTTAGAAAATCTTCATTTAATGCAGCAACTTGTCTTATTTTTATCCTTATTTTATGTCCTTGAATAAAAAAATATCTACAGTGTTTTCCAGGAGAAATTTCAAGCAAAACTTAGTAACTGACATTTCTTATATTATTTATCTATGTATTCATTTATTTATATCATCATTCTTATGCCGTCTGAATGTTTTTTTGTCCCTATGACCCTCTGCCATATTTCTAGGACCCATTCTTTAATTTTTTATACTTGAATGAAACATTTGAGTGTTTTAAAATATTACTGAATTTGATTTTCACTGTGACTCTGGGAGCTAAGTAAGGCAGAATTGTTTCTTTTTAACCAGGCGGGAGTTGAGCCTTGGAGAAAGTTGCCTGACCACAGTCTGAGCATTCTGTCCCTCAACATCAACTGTGTCTATTCCTCTGATGATCTTTTGCTTGCTCAGGACTCACCATTGTGATATCCCAGCAGATATGCTCTATATCTACACCCTTTGATAAATGAAATTTAGAATGAATTTACACTAAAATACTCTAAAGTATTCACACTAAAACAGTGACTTATTGTGGTACCCTTCTCAGAGTCATTATTATAGGAGTTGATGAATTACTCTAAATGAATGAGAATCACAGTAGGAACTGTTGGAGAAAATAGTTTTAATTGGAATAGACTTTTTGGTGTACCCCAAACAATTTTATATGAAAGATCCTTTGAAACCACATCTCTGAGTGAAGTCATGCCTAGTGCTTATGTCTTAGGAGAACACAGCTAGCTCTTAGCATACTTTTTTTTTTTCATATTCTCCTTTATTTTTTCACATTTTTTCTCTCTGATCCATTTCAGTCAATTCTCAAAGTAATCCTGAAAGGAAAGTCAGACTTGCCTAGTTTCTTTGAAAACTTTTCTTCAGAATAGCTGACAAAGTTTTTGAACTGTTGGTATTCATTTTTCATAATAACCCTTCATGAAAATGACCAAAATATTTTCAGAAAGTGGACCACTGGGGGACCTCTTTACTGTGCAATTGCCACCTGACTCTTGAGATCTCAATTTAATTCTGTGAACTGAGATTTTTATTGCTACAGGGTGATTGGGAAAATTAATAGCAATTTCCTCAAAGCCCTTTGAGGTCCTTAGGGGCCATTTATTGTTTCAATAAGATATTCTCCTCCTAGACTGTACCTATTATTGTTTATGAAACAATGAGGGCCCAATGAGGAATAAGGCTTGCCCCTTGCAAAGAGTTTGCCTTTCTTCCTTATATCTGCATGAAAACATGATTTTCTTTTTCAAGAAGGATATTAGCACTGAAATCTTAATCTTTATTCAGAAAGATAACTTTTTTCCTTAAATAAAGAACTAGGCTTCTTCTTTATCAGCTTGATTTTTTTTTTTTTATCCCTGTGGTGCTTTTAAATATACATAGAAAGATGGTCAGAGACTCTGGGAAGACAGAACAGTGTCCTGATGGGAATGAAGGAAGGTCAATAACATCTGTCCTCTGAATAGGGAAAGGGAGCTGCAGGTAGCACAAACAAGGGTCTGGGCAAACTAATTAATAGATGAGAGGACATCAGGAAATAGCTTCTCTGGTTTGCTGTAAATGAGATTTAATGAACTTTAGAAAACTTTAGAAAAATCTGGGAATTATCTAGAAATAGATCTTCTGGTTTCCCCTATGGTCTCAGTTTGTGAACCAACACTTTTTAAATTTTTGCTTTATAATGATTATATTAGTAGTAATAGTAGAGATGATCATGTAAAGAGTATCCCCAATGAGCTCTGTGCTGAGCATGCTATACAGATTGATTCTATTCAACCCTTCACATAGTCTTTGGGGTAGGTGCTGAGATCCTCATGTTACAGAGGAAGACCCTGAGTCTCAGCACTAACATCCTACTCAAGAATGAAGAGCTAGTAAGTGCAGGAATATGAGCCAAACACGCCCCCTCAAGTATGCTTGTTGACTTTTCCAAACTGTGGGCTGAGCTTCGATGTTCTTCATGTGAGAAAAGCACAATGGAAAACTGAAGTTGCAAATGAGGAGTGCCCCTGGGGACTGAATACTCTTCACAGCATTTACAGTACTACTGATAAAGTAAATATTCCTGCGGCAATAGTTGTGATATTTTACTGTACTCTTTGTGTTAGCTATCATTTAGTCAACCACATTTAATGGATGTCCACTTTGTGAAACTGACTTAAATATTGTGTGCACTTCCTAGGGAAATATAGGATTCCTGACTGATCTCTAGGAAGCTGTGTTGAGATGGTGATCCTGGGGAGATGGGGTGGGGGAGAAGGGATGTAAGAAGATGGGATGAATGATTAGTGCTCTTCACGTTTTATGTTGTTGATGATTAGAACATTCTAAAAAAATTTTTTTTCCTGACTTTTAATTTAGTATCCTCTTTCGGCTTTAACATATACCCTCACTGATTTTTATCAAATTAATTAACTACATTCTCCACAACTTCATATTTATAAATTAATCTTCTGAAATGTTGTACCAATTTGTACTTTGATCAAGAAAATGCACCTAAAGAGGTTGTCTCTAAGGATTTTTCTTTAAACCTGGAAAATTTCAAATATGATGCAAATTAAGTAACAATACAACTAACAAATTAGATTCGTGATTGGAGAAGACTAAAACGGTCTTGGTCTTTCCTTTTGTTCTGAATTGAGACAGCTAACAGAAAACAGCAGTGACGCTGTTCTTGGTAAGATGATGCTGGCCTTTCTTTATGACTTTTTTGTCTTTATAAAGTTAAAAAAAGATATTCTATGTTACAGTAATATTACATATTATTAAATATTACATATTTGCTTTAGAAAATAGAACATTGGTTGGCATTGCATAAAACAAAGCGACATGTGGCACTTGCTTAGTTAATTTCACTACCTTAACCACTTTAACTGAGGAACCTTGCAATCTGAATTACCCTGTGTGACTTCCCAATCATCTTCCCCTGCACACCCTCCCCGGTTCCTACTTCCATTAGCTTCCTCTCTTCCCTGTTTGTTTGCCCTGGATGGAAAGAACCCTGAACCGAAAGTGAGGAGCCATGAGCTGTGCTTCCAGTGCCATACACTAACAGTGTGATCTTTGGAGAGGCGCTCTAGGACTGCGGTGGATTGCAAAGATGGCCACAGATTTATCAACTTTTACGTTCTCACTCTTTGCATATATTCTCCCACACTGGCTCTGGGCTGGACCGTGTGACTTGCTTTGACCCGTGGACTTGAGCGAACGCTACGTGCACAGAGACTTGTAAAGTGCTTGCCCACTGGGCTTGCCCTTTTGCTGCTCTTGGAACTCTGTGACTGCCACCTGAAGAAGCCTGGGTTAGCCTGCAGAATGATGAAACACGTGTGGCCCCGTCTTCCTGTCCTCGTGGCCGGACACTGAGCGAGGCCCTCCTAGGTCAGCCAGTTGCTGGCTGAATCACTAGTGAGCCCAGCTAAAATTAGCTGAGCTAACCCAGAGCAGAGGAACCTGCCTTAGCTGATTCGCAGAATTGGAGCTCCCTAAATGGTGTTTCGTTACGTTTGGGGCTGGGTTGTTCACGGCTAAAGAGAACGGATACAAAATCCAAATAAAAAACCCAAACAATAAATGACAACGTATTCCCTGCCTACCCCAGAACATTGTTGGAGATTATATGAGTTTAAAAAGTATATGATGGACAAAGCTTCTGAAAAGCAGTGCCCAGCAGTGTCTTGTGTTTGATCAGCAATTGGATGTTCAGTGAAGAAATGAATGGATAATAAGCTACATGATTATGAGGTGGCAGTTGCGGCAGCAATAGAATAGTCAAATATTCCAGATCCCCCAAGTAAGACATTTCATTTTTCTTTTTAATTTCAAATGTTACTATATCAGCTGGGTAGGGAGAATTGAAAAGAACACGAAACCGGACAGAGCAGCCATGGCCGTCTGAGGCACCTGGGCCCCGGTCACAGGGCAGCAGATTGTACCCATCAGGCTTTTCTCACTTTGGTCAGGAAGATACTGCCAATCGCTAGCTTTCCCATTGGCATTAAACTCTTCCCAGTTATTTGACTTTTACCTTTTTTGTTATAGCCTATCTCGATCCTGTCTGAATATCATTTGCATGGCAGTAGTTACAGTCTCCATAAAGAAAAAATTTTGAGAGCCAAGTTTAGAGATATAGAGAAAGATTTCTAGTCTGTGGAGATGCAAGGACTATAAGGTCAGTAAATCAGAATTTTTCTAATGGGAACAAATATTTTCTGAGCTAAAGATAATTAACCCAAAAGGGTCTATAAGGAATAAGTTTGTGTGCTTTGATTCATATTTTCTAGTGGAAATGAAAATGATTTCATTTTCTAGTGGAAAAATATTTTTTTCAATCTGGTTATACTGTAAAATAAATCCCATTTAGAGAAAAGTGCACAAAACCTAAAGGTACTGTTTATTGAAAAATTATAAAGCGAATACCCGTGTAACTACCGCCCAGGACAGAGATGGAGCCTTGCCTGCACACCAGAAGTTCCTTGCTACTCACATTCTCCCCCTCACACTCTGTCCTTCACAAACCCTAACCTGAACCTGAACTCGAACCCCAACCCAAACCTTAACCTTGTTAGGTTGACCACAATCCTTAATGATGGTCAAGTCCTTATTTAGCTTTATAGTTTTACCACCTCTGCAGAGTTAACCAGCTACGTGTGTATCTTTAAACACTACAGTTTTGTTTTGCTTGTTTTGAATTTTACATAAATGAAGTCATTCTGTATATATTCTTTTGCATCTTGCTTCTTTTGCTTAATGTATTACTTGCTTTGTGTAGCTGTAGTTTATTCAATTTCATTGACAGGTACTTCTCCATGCATGAATACATGAGACAATTTACCGTTTATGGACGCATCAGTAGCTTCCAACTTTTGGATCATATAAGCAACATGGCTGTGACCATCTTTACATGTCTCCTCTTGCACACGCACACAAGTTTCTCAAGAGAGTGGCCTTTTTGGGTCATAAGATAAACATATCTTCAAATTTAGTAGCAGAAGCCAAACTATTTTCTAAAGTGGCATAGCCATTTTGCCAGCCACAAGTGGTATGAGTGTTCTCAATGTTCCATGTCCTTGTCAGTACTTGATATCGTCAGACTTTTAATTTATTCTTATTTTTTAAAAAGATTTTTTTATTTACTTGAGAGAGAGAAAGAAAGAGAGAGTACGAGCATGTGGGGCAGAGGGAGAGGAAGAAAGAATCTCATGCAGACTCTGCACTGAGCCTGGAACCCAACGTGGGGCTCTAGCTCACGACCCTGAGATCATGATCTGAGCCAAAACAAAGAGTCAGCTGCCCAACTGATTGAGCCACCCAGGCGCCCCCAGACTTTTTAATTTTTGCCAATCTGGTGGGTGTGTAGAATTTCCTTATGATTTAAATTTGCATCTTCTCATTATTTATGAGGCTGAGTGTTCTTTCGTACATTTTTTAGCCATTCAGTTTCTTTTTTATGAAGTGTTTGTTCAAGCCTTCTGTCCCTTGTTTCCTACTCTTTGTGCCTTTTCTAATGTTTTGTAGTTTTTTTTTTTTTTACATGTTTTGGATATGAACCTTTGTCCCATTTTACATGTTACGATAGCTTTTTCCATTCTTGGATTTTTAAAAATCTATTAATGTGTATCTTTTGATGAATTACAAAGTTCTTAATTTTAAAATACTGAAATAGATCCAATTTCTCCTCTTTTGATTGCTTTTTATGTCTTATTTCAGAAAACCTTTTCTACCTGAAGACACAAAGAAATCTCCTATCAGCTCCTGAAAGCTTTACAGCTTTATCTTTCACCATAATTGTGTTACAGGTACTGATTCTTTATCTGTGTATGAGCTGAAGTTGTAACTTCATTATTTTCCATAGGGATACATACTTCTTCCAGAACCATCAATTGAAAGGAACATTTTTTCTCCACTGCCCTGCCATGCCTAATTCTTAGTTATAAATCAAGTGCTCAGGTATGCGTGGGTCCATTTCTGGACTCCTTATTCTGCTTCACTGGGTTACTTGTCTTTTCCTATACTAATGCCACATCTTCTTAATTATCATGACTTTATAATAAGTCTCGATATTTGGTAGAGCGTCTTTACACTTGGTTCATCCTCAAGAAAGTGTTAGCTATTCTCTCAGGGAAGCCAGAAAGATGAACTTGGAATCTACTGGAATCATTCAAGCAAAAGATGATGAGAGCCTGCTTTAGGATCATGGAAATAGCAATGGAGTGGAGGGGCTATTTTTAGACACTCCAGGAGGTAGTTGGAAAGAATGCCAAACCATTGCTTCTAAATGATGTAAGGGAATAGGCTTTGGTGGAGAAAGATTATATGAATATATCAAAGAGAAAATAGTGAACAGATAGCAACTTCTTCAAAACAGGTTACCCATAGGCTATGTGGAAAATTTTACAACAGTAAAGTTTCAGAAAGTAAAAAAAAAAAAAAATTAGAAATTGTAGAGAATTTGAAAGAACTAGACACCTACAGTTGATACGAAACTGGTGATTGATGATAAATATATTAACAGGAATTATGCATGGTTCCCTTTGTTTAATATTATTTTTCTGTTTTTGACATTCCTAGCAATAAGTTTTTCAATTTCTACATCTGGTGCCTTTCAGGTAACTTGATTTGATTTCGTAACATCATAAGTCTTGCTGAAAATGCATTCAGTGCATTTTCCATTTGATAGTATCTTCCAGGCTTTGACTCAGCCTGTGTTTTCTAACAAACTCTCTTATCGTTTTTTTATCCTATACTGAATTTTTTTGATATGTTCTTTAACAAGTTCAAGAAAAGCAGATCAAACAATAGCTAGACTAGTGTGGTTGGGCTTCATATTTGGTCCCACTGCTGTTAAGAGATTAATTAATAAGATACATATTAGTTTGTGACTGCCAGTTGATTACTAGAGAGTTTTCATTTGCTTTGAAATGTAGGAATATTTAATGTAGTAATTACACAGATATTTCACACCCAAAATCACACCTTCTATTTCTATTCCTTGGCCTTCTGAGTTTTGTGCTTTTGAAAGAAATGGGCCCTCTGGAGCATGACAAATTTGATTTAAAGGTATTTGCAACAGGATTTTTTTTTCTGTCAAAAGCTAATGCAACTGTAGGTTCTCTCAGTTTGGAACTCATGGGCTTGGGAATTGCTAATGTAAATTCTAATCTTAGACCTGTTGGCATGGCAAATATGGAGAAAACCCAGATAATTACTCAAGAGGAATAGATTAAGGCTGCAGGACCTATAATCAAGACATTCTTGAATTTAATGAATTATAACCTGATTTTCAAAAGCAACAGTGGCATTTGCAAATGAGAAAAGAAAAAAATGATAGGATGTAGGAACAAATGCAACTCAGAACTCAGACGTACCAAACTTTGTGTGTGTGTGTGTATGTGTGTGTGTGAGAGATATTGGTGTGGGTGAAGAAGGTTGTTTTAATTTTTCAGCTATGAACTTTCCAGAATGAAAGATCAAATCTCTGAAACAATGAAGGCAGGATGCCCAGAGAAGAAAGAAGTAGACCCTGAGTGCTCCCTAAGAATGTATGGCATGTTAATAAACACGTTTACAGATCCAGCAATTCCACTTCTGGATATGTATCTGAAGAAAATAAAAACACTAATGTGAAAAAATATCTCTACCTTTATGTTCATTACAGCATTATTTACAATATTTAAGGTATAGAAACAACCTAAGTGTCCATCGATGGATGAATGGATAAAGAAAATGTGGTATATATGTATGGTGGAATATTATTCAACCATAAAAAGAAGGAAAATTTTCCATTTGCAACAACATGGATCTTGACAGCATTCCCCTAAATGAAATAAATCAGAGAAAGACAAATACCATATGATTTCACTTATATGTGAAATCTAAAACAAATTCCCAACTCCCCCAAGAAAAACAAACCCCCAAAACCAAAAACCCTGAGCTCACAGATACAGAGAACAGATTGGTGATTGCCAGAGGTGGGAGGTGAGAGATGGGCAAAATGGGTGAGCTTCCAGTCATAAAATAAGTCATGGGGGTATAATATATAGCATGGTGACCGTAGTTAATACATTGTAGTGCATATTTGAAGGTTGCTAAGAGAGTAGATCTTAAAAGTTCTTATCACAAGAAAAAGTGTTTGTAACTATGTAAGGAAATGGATGTTAACTGGACTTACCTTGATCATTTCACAATATATACAAATATCAAATTGTTATGTTGTATACTTGAAAATAACACAATGTTATAAGTCTCATATACCTCAGTAACAAAAATAAACATGTTTACATAGTATGAAGTGCGTCCTCTGGATTTGGGATTTAGTTCAAGTCACAAAACTTGGACTCAAAACTCAATCATATTTTTGGATGTGTCATTTCATTTGTGTCTTGCCTTTCATAGAACATCGTTTGCTATGTACTTATAATTCATTCTTTACTGTTTACTCAGCAATGAATTGAAGGAAATTCTTTAGTTATCTAAGATCTGGCTTTGAATCTATTGCAGACCCCTACTGTTCTATGCAAGTTATTCTAGCTGCTCACTTTTCAGCATTCACAAAATGGGTGTTTCCAAGGAGAGAGTCAATTACATATTCCCGTGAGGAAAATGGTATTAGGAGTGGAGCTTAATATACCAAACTACATCAAGGTGTCTGTAGCGGTCTGGGTCTAATCGGGAGATAGAAACCATATAGGAGGTTAAACAGAGGAAATTTGATATAAGAATTTTTAACTCTAATAAGAGAGTAAGTATAACTATAAGTAACTTTGGAAGGAGTTCAGACTTGGATAAAATGTGCTTTGGCTACCTAATAGCAGAGAAGTTGGCTGACATGGAGTTGTAGGCAAACATTAGGCAGCGTTCTGGAGTGCATGCAAGTGGGGAGCAGGTGATCAGCAACATGTCATGTGGGCATGCACTGGGGGTCTGGAAGTCAGCAGGGGCAGAAGGCTTTCTTTTTTTTTTTTTTAAAGATTTTATTTATTCATTTGAGAAAGAGATACAGAGAGAGAGACAGAGAGAGCATGAGCAGGGAGAGAGGCAGAGGGAGAGGGAGAAACAGGTTCCCTGCTGAGCTGGGAGCCCGATGTGGGGCTTGATCCCAGGACCATGGGATCATGACCTGAGCTGAAGGCAGGCAGACACTTAACCATCTGAGCCACCCAGGCACCCCAAGCGGCAGAAGGCTTTCAGTGTGAGGGATGCACTGGGGATGGAGGTGGGTGGGTGAAGATTTTCAAGAGAGCTGAGGACGGGTCATCCCCAGGCCAAGCTACAAGGTTGTGAGGGATCACGTTCTGGTCGTGTGGCATGGGCAGGCTCCATCTGGACATGGCGGACACCGACTTGCCTCCCTTACCCCCCTACCTATGCTGAGAATTTCTGGAAGTCTCTTCCTCTTGCAGTGTCCTTTCATCACCTTCTGTTGGGGGAGCTTACTATATACTCACCCTAAAGGCAAAATGGTTAAAGGAATTCGTGGGTGGTTTATCATAAAGCATTACATTCAGGGATGTGTTTGGATTTGTGAGGCAATAAACTGATAAACAACACAGCGTCCAAGAGCACTAAAGAAGGTCAATACCAGCATTTCAAAAAACATTGGTGGTTCTTTTCCATCTGTGGAAGGAGATCCCTTAAGAGAATGCTGGCAAACCACCTTTTTTCTCTTGCTGACAAAAGACTCAAAAACTTTGGTATCTTTTCGATGTGTTACAGCATATTAATTTGTTCATTTATATAAAGTGGGGCAATTTCTTATCTGTATTTTTAAAAATTAAATGCAAACCTTAGAGAGAGTCATATTCAAATAAGCATGTCCAAATAACCACAAGTAATAAAACATACAGCCTCTGGAAAACAATAAAGGTGGATGCAACTCATAAACCCAGGGAACACTTCTCATGTCCCTTTTCCCTCTACGGCATGATTCTCTTTCATCTTGTGTTATATTGAAGCCTCTCGTCTGCGACCCTCCACCCCCACAGAATAAAGTCTCTTTTTCTCTGAACCCCACGACTTACTCTCTTATCTCCCGCCCTCCTCTTTCTCCCTCAACTTTGTCTCTCTTTCACTCTTTTCTACTTAACTTTTTCTTTTCTCCTTAGGCTTTCCTCTCTGGGTTCTGAGCTTCAATTGCCCTCTGCCCATTTGCTAATTCAGCCTGGCCAGACAGAGACCTTGAACTAGTTTGTCAGAGAAGCTCCTCACAAGGCAGAAGTGGAAGGAGCAGCAGAAGGGGTGTCTCATTCTCTTCACCGAGGTGGGTGGGGAAGCTGGGAACCTTAACCGATTATAAATCCTGTCCCCTTCACACTTTCTCCTCATCAATCTTTGTTGACTCCTGCAAAGAGATATTCAATATTCAATATTCAATATTTAAATGTTCTTCTACAAGTTCTTTGAATTTACAACCTGAGGCCACCCTATTCTTTCTCTTTACTGGGCTGTACATCATTTCACTTGATTCCTTGGAAAGGACAGCCAGGTGAAGTGTGAGCACGCATACACCCCTGTATGTGCACGTGCGCGCGCGCGAGCGCGCGCACACACACACACACACACACACACACACGCAAGCACTCACATCCACACATCATTCTCCCTTCTAGAAAACCTTGAACATCCATATTAGCATTTAAATTCTTTGCCCTCTAGTATCTTTGCTCCTTAAAACTTGCAAAGAAAATGTATTCTCTTAGTAACCATATTCCCAGTTCCACGTTCTTTTGAGGCCTTCTTCTGCATAGGTGAGCACCAGCAGGAATGCTGGGAGTGGCCCCTGGGTGGGCACTGAGATGCAGTTTGTGTGCAACGCTACCACAATGGAAGCACATGAGGACACAGGACTCCTTGCAGAAACTTTGGGCGAGTTTTACTTACTTGCAAACTAAGAAAATAAATTTGCTAGGGTTTAAGTACATCTTAGTTCATTATGCTTTTAAAGGTATATAGGATTTTACTGTTTGAATGGCAATCAGCCAGGACTTACTTTCTAAAGGTGGTAGTCATTATTTACAAAACACCTCAGTTTCCTTTCTCTTCTGGAGACCTAGTAAGATTGTGCTGCTTATGGATCAGGTGACTGGAATTTCCAAGCCAGAGCATTTCATTGCCACCACATGACTCTGCAGAGCTGTCTTTCTTCTTTGGCGTGGTGACTGTTCCACATTGAAGGTGGTGGCTGCTCCATCAGCCAGGCCCTAGTGTGGGAAGATGAAAAGCAGAAAACTCAGCCACTCTGTGATGGACATGTCATGTAGGTGAGAAATAAGCCTTTGTTGTTCTAAGGCACTAAGATTTGGGGGTTGTTTGTTACTTCACATAACTTTATGCTGTTTATGTAATTTAGCTCATCTTGACCAATTCCTTAAACACGAACATTTCTCCTTGCCCTACTGGCAATATTTTATTGTCCTGGATAAGTATCTTGACTAACTATAGAACGTTGGAATTATTGTGCAAACTTCTCCATTTTGCGATGTTTCTGTCATTGTTTTTTGGAAGAAACATTTATGAAATTAATAAAAATAAAATTATTTTTATAGCAAGGGTCCCCATATATAGGCTATGACTTTAAGGTATTAAAATTATTGGAGAGAGTTTTCACTAATGTAGATCTTTTCTAATTTTCTATATTAACTTCCAGGTGATTTCCTTCATTTGCTCTCATTCACTTATTCATTCATGTATTCATTTATTTATGTTTTTGTTCAACAAACTATATTGAATGCCAGTCACTGAGCTAGGCTAGAGATATCAGTATGAGTAAGACATAGTCCTTATCACTCTTTTTAAAAATTTTTTATTGTTATGTTAATCACCATACATTACATCATTCGTTCTTGATGTAGTGTTCCATGATTCATTGTTTTTGCATAACACCCAGTGCTTCACACAGAATGTGCCCTCCTTAATACCCATCACCAGGCTAACCCATCCCCCCATGCCCCTCCCCTCTAGAACCCTCAGTTTGTTTTTCAGAGTCCATCGTTTCTCATGGTTCGTCTCCCCCTCCGACTTACTCTCCTTCATTCTTCCCCTCCTGCTATCTTCTTCTTTTTCTTTTTTCTTAACATATCTTGCATTATTTGTTTCAGAAGCACAGATCTGTGATTCAACAGTCTTGTACAATTCAGTGCTCACCATAGCACATACCCTCTCCAATGTCTATCACCCAGCCACCCCATCCCTCCCACACCCCCACCACTCAGCAACACTCAGTTTGTTTCCTGAGATTAAGAATTCCTCATATCAGTGAGATCATATGATACATGTCTTTCTCTGATTGACTTATTTCACTCAGCATAACACCCTCCAGTTCCATCCACGTTGTTGCAAATGGCAAGATCTCATTCCTTTTGATGGCTGCATAATATTCCATTGTGTATATATACCACTTCTTCTTTATCCATTCAGCTGTCAATGGACATCTTGGCTCTTTCCACAGTTTGGCTATTGTGGACATTGCTGCTATAAACATTGGGGTGCACGTACCCCTTCGGATCCCTACATTTGTATATTTGTGGTAAATACCCAGTAGTGCAATTGCTGGATCGTAGGGTAGCTCCATTTTCAACTGTTTGAGGAACCTCCATACTGTTTTCCAGAGTGGCTGCACCAGCTGGCATTCCCACCAACAGTGTAGGAGGGTTCCCCTTTCTCCACATCCCCGCCAGCATCTGTCGTTTCCTGACTTGTTGATTTTAGCCATTCTGACTGGTGTGAGGTGGTATCTCATTCAGGTTTTGATTTGGATTTCCCTGATGCTGCGTGATGTTGAGCACTTTTTCATGTGTCTGTTGGCCATTTGGATGTCTTCTTTGGAAAAATGTCTGTTCATGTCTTCTGCCCATTTCTTGATTGGATTACTTGTTCTTTGGGTGTTGAGTTTGATAAGTTCTTTATAGATTTTGGATACTAGCCCTTTATCTGATATGTCATTTGCAAATATCTTCTCCCATTTGGTCGGTTGTCTTTTGGTTTTGTGGACTGTTTCTTTTGCTGTGTAAAAGCTTTTTATCTTGATGAAATCCCAATAGTTCATTTTTGCCCTTGCTTCCCTTGCTTTTGGCGATGTTTCTAGGAAGAAGTTGCTGCGGCTGAGGTCGAAGAGGTTGCTGCCTGTTTTCTCCTTTAGGATTTTGATGGACTCCTGTCTCACGTTTAGGTCTTTCAACCATTTGGAGTCTATTTTCGTGTGTGGTGTAAGGAAATGGTCCAGTTTCATTCTTCTGCATGTGGCTGTCCAATTTTCCCAACACCATTGGTGAAGAGACTGTCTTTATTCCATTGGACATTCTTTCCTGCTTTGTCAAAGATGAGCTGACCCTAGAGTTGAGGGTCCATTTCTGGGCTCTCTAATTCTGTTCCATTGATCTATGTGTCTGTTTTTGTGCCAGTACCATACTGTCTTGATGATGACAGCTTTGTAAGAGAGCTAGAAGTCCGGAATTGTGATGCCGCCAGCTTTGCTTTTCTTTTTCAATATTCCTCTGGCTATTCGGAGTCTCTTCTGGTTCCATACAAATTTTAGGATTACTTGTTCTATTTCTTTGAAAAAAGTGGATGGTATTTTGATGGGGATTGCATTGAATGTGTAGATTGCTCTAGGTAGCATTGACATCTTCACAGTGTTTGTTCTTCCAATCCATGAGCATGGAAAGTTTCTCCATTTCTTTGTGTCTTCTTCAATTTCTTTCATGAGTATTTTATAGTTTTCTGAGTACAGATCCTTTGCCTCTTTCGTTAAATTTATTCCTAGGTATCTTATAGTTTTGGGTGCAATTGTAAATGGGATCGACTCCTTGATTTGTCTCTCTTCTGTCTTGTTGTTGGTGTATAGGAATGCCACCGATTTCTGTGCATTGATTTTATATTCTGCTACTTGACTGAATTCCTGTATGAGTTCTAGCAGTTTTGGGGTGGAGTCTTTTGGGTTTTCCACATACAGTATCATATCATCTGCAAAGAGTGAGAGTTTGCTGATTTGGATGCCTTTGATTTCTTTTTGTTGTCTGATTGCTGTGGCTAGGACTTCTAATACTATGTTGAATAGCAGTGGTGATAGTGGACATCCTTGCCGCGTTCCTGACCTTAGGGGAAAAGCTCTCAGCTTTTCCCCATTGAGAATGATATTTGCTGTAGGTTTTTCATAGATGTCTTTTATGATATTGAAGTATGTACCCTCTATCCCTATACGCTGAAGAGTTTTGATCAAGACAGGATGCTGTACTTTGTCAAATGCTTTTTCTGCATCTATTGAGAGGATCATATGATTCTTGTTCTTTCTTTTGTTAATGTATTTATCACGTTGATTGATTTGTGGATGTTGAACCAGCCTTGCAGCCCAGGGATAAATCCCACTTGGTCGTGGTGAATAATCCTTTTAATGTACTGTTGGATCCTAGTGGCTAGTATTTTGGTGAGAATTTTTGCATCCATGTTCATCAAGGATATTGGTCTGTAATTCTCCTTTTTGACGGGGTCTTTGTCTGGTTTGGGATCAAGGTAATGGTGGCCTCATAAAACGAGTTTGGAAGTTTTCCTTCCATTTCTATTTTTTGGAACAGTTTCAGAAGAATAGGTATTAATTCTTCTTTAAATGTCTGATAGAATTCCCCTGGGAAGCCATCTGGCCCTGGGCTTTTGTTTGTTGGGAGACTTTTGATGACTGCTTCAATTTCCTTAGTGGTTATAGGTCTGTTCAGGTTTTCTATTTCTTCCTGGTTCAATTTTGGTAGTTGATACATCTCTAGGAATGCCCCCATTTCTTCCAGGTTATCTAATTTGCTGGCATAGAGTTGCTCATAATATGTTCTTATAATTGTTTGTATTTCTTTGATGTTGGTTGTGATCTCTCCTCTTTCATTCATGATTTTGTCGATTTGTGTCATTTCTCTTTTCTTTTTGATCAGTCTGGCCAGGGGTTTATCAATCTTGTTAATTCTTTCAAAGAACCAGCTCCTAGTTCCATTGATCTGTTCTACTGTTCTTTTGGTTTCTAGTTCATTGATTTCTGCTCTGATCTTTATGATTTCTCTTCTTCTGCTGGGTTTAGGCTTTATTTGCTGTTCTTTCTCCAGCTCCTTTAGGTGTAGGGTTAGGTTGTGTATTTGAGACCTTTCTTGTTTCTTGAGAAAGGCTTGTATTGCTCTATACTTTCCTCTCAGGACTGCCTTTGCTGTATCCCAAAGATTTTGACCAGTTGTGTTTTCATTTTCATTGGTTTCCATGAATTTTTTTAATTCTTCTTGAATTTCCTGGTTGACCCATTCATTCCTTAGTAGGATGCTCTTTAGCCTGAATGTATTTGAGTTCTTTCCAACTTTCCTCTTGTGATTGAGTTCTAGTTTCAAAGCATTGTGTTCTGAAAATATGCAGGGAATGATCCCAATCTTTTGGTACCGGTTGAGACCTGATTTGTGACCTAGGATGTGATCAATTCTGGAGAATGTTCCATGGGCACTAGAGAAGAATGTGTATTCCGTTGCTTTGGGATGGAATGTTCTGAATATGTCTGTGAAGTCCATTTGGTCCAGTGTGTCATTTAAAGTCTTTATTTCCTTGTTGATCTTTTGCTTAGATGATCTGTCCATTTCAGTCAGGGGGGTGTTAAAGTCCCCCACTATTATTGTATTTTTGTCAATGTGTTTCTTCGCTTTTGTTATAAATTGCCTTATATAATTGGCTGCTCCCATGTTCGGGGCATAGATATTTACAATTGTTAGATCTTCTTGTTGGATAGACCCTTTAAGTAGGATATAGTGTCCTTCCTCATCTCTTATTATAGTCTTTGTTTTAAAATCTAATATGTCTGATATAAGGATTGCCACCCCAGCTTTCTTTTGGTGTCCATTAGCATGGTAAATGCTTTTCCGCCCCTCACTTTCAATCTTGGGATTGTCTTTCGGTCTAAAATGAGATCTTGCAGACAGCATATCGACGGGTCTTCTTTTTATTCCAATCTGAAACCCTGTGTCTTTTGATTGGGGCCTTTAGCCCATTTATATTCACAGTATCTATTGAAAGATATGAATTTAGTGCCATTGTATTGCCTGTAAGGTGACTGTTACTGTATATTGTCTGTGTTCCTTTCCGATCTATGCTGCTTTTAGGCTCTCTCTTTGCTTAGAGGACCCCTTTCAATATTTCTTGGAGGGCTGGTTTCGTGTTTGCAAATTCCTTTAGTTTTTGTTTGTCCTGGAAGCTTTTTATCTCTCCTTCATTTTTCAATGACAGCCTAGCTGGATATAGTATTCTTGCCTGCATATTTTTCTCATTTAGTGCTCTGAAGATATCATGCCAGTCCTTTCTGGCCTGCCAGGTCTCTGTGGATAGGTCTGTTGCCAATCTAATGTTTCTACCATCGTAGGGTACATATCTCTTCTCCCGAGCTGCTTTCAGGATTTTCTCTTTGTCTCTGAGACTCGTAAGTTTTACTGTTAGATGTTGGGGTGTTGACCTATTTTCATTGATTTTGAGAGGGGTTCTCTGTGCCTCCTGGATTTTGATGCCTGTTTCCTTCCTCACATTAGGGAAGTTCTCTGCTATTATTTGCTGCAATATACCTTCTGCCCCTCTCTCTCTTTCTTCTTCTTCTGGGATCCCAATTATTCTAATGTTGTTTCATCTTATCGTATTGCTTATCTCTCAAATTCTGCCCTCGTGATCCTGTAGTTGTTTATCTCTCTTTTTCTCAGCCTCTTTATTTTCCATCATTTGGTCTTCTATATCGCTGATTCTCTCTTCTGCCTCATTTATCCTAGCAGTTAGTGCCCCCATTTTTGATTGCACCTCATTAATAGCCTTTTTGATTTCGACTTGGTTAGATTTTAGTTCTTTTATTTCTCCAGAAACGGTTTCTCTAGTAACTTCCACGCTTTTTTCAAGCCCAGCTAGTATCTTTAAAGTCATGATTCTGAACTCTAGGTCTGACATCGTACTAATGTCCGTATTGAGTAGGTCCCTGGCTGACGGTACTATCTCTTGTTCTTTTTGCTGAGGTGATTTTTTCTTGTTTGTCATTTTGTCCAGAGGAGAATAGATGAATGAGACAACAAAATGCTAACAGGTTAACAACGTCCCCAGCAAATATACTGTATACAAATCAGAAAAGACCTGAAACCAGGGGAAAAGAAAGGGAAAGAAAGAAAAAAGAAACAGAAAAGAAGGAAAGAAAAAAAAAACCAAAAAGAAAAAGATTAAAAACAAAAACAGAACAATACAAAAAAGCCCGAATATGATCAAATATGATCAGGCTAGTGCATAGATCAGTGCCACAGACTAGATTTTGGGCGTATTTTGGTCTGTTAGAGAAAAGTGTCTCCTAAAATTTTAAAGGAAGAAAGACTTATATATGTACAAAATAAGGGTTGATACAATGAAGGGATGGAAGATGACTGTAAAGATGAAAATTATAAAAGATTTTATAAAAGGAATTGATACGATAAGAAGTTGTTTGAAAAAAGAAAGAAGAAGATTTAAAAGAAAAAAAGGGAGAGAATGTGATCAGGGAGGAGACTAGAACAAAGCCATACAGTAGTGATTTAGGGTATATTTTGATCTGTTAGAAGAAACTGTATCTCAAAATTTTAAAGAGAGAACGACTTATATATATATATATATATATATATGCCAAAAACAAGGGTAACTACTATGAAGGGATAAAATATGACTCTAAAAATGAAAAATAAAAAATGTTTTCTTAAAAAAGGGATTGATAAGATGTTGGTTGAAAAAGGTAAAAAGAAATTAAAAAAAACAGTTAAAAAATTAACTTTGAAAAACTAATGAATCATGTTAAAAAAAAGCCATGGATTCTATGTGCAGTATTGCCCTAGCGCTGGAGTTCTCCCGTTCTCCTTGATCGGTAAACTTGGTCTTGGCTTGCTGGCTATTCGTGCTGATCTTCTGGGGGAGGGGCCTGTTGCTGTGGTTCCCAAATGCGTTTGCCGGAGGCGGAATTGCCCCACCCTTGTTGGTCTGGGCTAAGCAAGCTGCTCGGGTTTGCTCTCAGGAGCTTTTGTTCCCTGCAAGCTTTCTGTAGGGCTTTGGAGGACGACAGTGAAAATGGCTGCCTCCCAATCTCCGCCCCAGAGGAGGCAAGAACTCGGGGCTCCGCTCCTCAGTGCGCCCCCAGAAAAAAGCACCCAGTCACTCCTGTGTCCCCGGTCTCTGGCCGCACTCTGTGCTCACCCGGCCTGTGACTGATCGTTTCTATCTCTGGCACCCGACCCCGTGTGGTCTCCAAACCCAGCAGATCCCTGCGGTGCGCTCCCGCGCCGCTCCTCCCGGGGGAGGAAGGGGAGTCTCCCTGGATCTGCCACTTGTTGGGTCCCTGCTGGAGGAGCAGTGGCCCGACTGGGCCGCGGATCACAGTTTATGGCCACCCCGAGCTGAGAGCCCGCGCCTCGGCTCCGTCTCTGCAGCCGGCTTCCCCGCTCCGATACCTGGGAGCTCTGGCGCACTCAGGCTCTCCCGGTCTTTCTGTGACGCCAAGGGTCCTGAGACCCCACTGTCCCGCGAGGGTTCCACCTCCCGCTTAGCCACTGGAGCGACGTCCCTCAGCGGAGCCAGCTTCTAAAAGTTCCGATTTTGTGCTCTGGGGCTCTATCACTTGCCAGAAGCGGGAGACGGTGGCCCCCCTCTCCTGCCATCTATCCTCCCGAATATCGCCTCGGATTCACTTCTCCACACGTCCTACCTTCCAGAAAGTGGTCGCTTTTCTGTTCAGAGAGTTGTTGCTACTCTCCTCTTCGATCTCCTGTTGAGTTCGTAGGTGTTCAGAATGGTTTGATCCCTATTCAGCTGAATTCCTGAGACCAGACGAAATCCAGGTCTCCTACTCCTCCACCATCTTGCTCCGCCCCCATCACTATTTTTATATTAAATTACTAACCCATTTCTTTTTTAAAGATTTTATTTATTTTTTTGACAGAGAGAGACACAGTGAGAGAGGGAACACAAGCAGGGGGAGTGGGAGAGGGAGAAGCAGGCTTCCCGCTGAGCAGGGAGCCCTATGTGGGGCCCGATCCCAGGACCCCGGGGATTATGACCTGAGCTTAACAACTGAGCCACCCAGGCACCCCACTAACCCATTTTTAAAAAAGATTTTATTTATTTATTTTATTTATTAGAGAGAGTGACAGAGACAGTAAGAGAGATCACAAGCGGGGAGGAGAGGGAGAAGCAGGCTCCCGCTGATCAGGAAGCCTCATGTGGGGCTCAATCCCAGGACCCTGGGATCATGACCTGAGCTGGAGGCAGATGCTTAACCAACTGAGCCGGAGGCAGACGCTTAACCAACTGAGCCACCCAGGTGCCCCGTAACCAATTTCTTCTTTTTTAAACCCATTTCTTGTGTAGATAAACTAGGGATAGTTAAAAGTAAAACAGAAGGTCGTTTTATTTTATTTTGTTTTATTTTTAAAAGATTTTATTTACTTATTTGAGAGAGAAAGAGGACGAGCAGGGGGAGTAGCAGAGGGAAAGGGAGAAGCAGACTCCCCACTGAGTGGGAAGCCCAACATAGGGCTTGATCCCAGGACCCTGAGACCTGAGCCAAAGGCATCTGCTCAACTGATTGAGCCACCCCAGCACCCCAAAAAGAAGGTCATTTTAAAAAAATTTGCATTTAAATGTATAAATATCTTGCACATAATGAACAGGTTTAAAGTTCTTTCAAACTATTAAGGAAATGTATATTAAATAGGCAAGGCGCTGCTTTTTTTTTTTTTAAAGATTTTATTTATTTATTTGACAGAGAGAGATACAGCGAGAGAGGGGACACAAGCAGGGGGAGTGGGAGAGGGAGAAGCAGGCTCCCCGCTGAGCAGGGATCCTGATGCGGGGCTCGATCCCAGGACCCTGAGATCATGACCTGAGCCGAAGGCAGACGCTTAATGACTGAGCCACCCAGGCGCCCCAAGGAGCTTATTAGTTCCACCTACTTTTTAACTCTTTACAAATTTAAGATAACTAACTTAAAGTACACTCTATATTGATACTAGTTTTTATGTGTACTTGGTATAACTGAAATAACTGATCTAGAGATACATCAGAACCTTGGTAAATTGTGGAGGTGGATAATTTTTATTACAAATTTATTTCATTTGCATATGCCAAATGAGATGATGTTGCATATTTTCCCACACATAAGGGTGCTTTGAAAGTGAAGCAATGGTATCCTCCAGGGGTTGAAATTAATCATTTCAGGGGTACTTGGCTCTCATGGGAAATCTTGCTGGTTTTGGTGTATTTTGTCACTGGATAGCTTCCCACCATTGAGTGCTGAGTTTGGTTTAAAAAGCTGCACATGATATTTATCAGGATAAAAATGAATTACAGAAAAGCAACACAAAAAGAGTAGAGCCCTTCCAGGTTGAACCTTACTATGGAAGAATAGAGAGAAGAAAATGTATTAGAAAATGTTCACATGTAAGTGATGAATTTTCAAGATAAGAAATGAAGTGGCTGAGTCAAGGGCATGTGATAAGGAGTCTCTCTCAGAACATGCCTCCTAGGCTGATTTTTAGGTAAGTGCTTCTATGGAGGCTGACATCATATCTTTTATGGGACACACACACATGCACACACACACAGAGTTTATGTGTGTATTTTTCCATTTCAATGATAATCCTAAAGATTTCTGAAGTGTCACAGAATATAGTCTATAATGTATGTCATACCTCAATGTCATATTAATATTTGGGAAGAAAATATCATTCTATAATACTATGTTGAAACATTTATTATGTGAAATAAAAATTTATTACTCTTTTCCTATATTTGCCACTAGAGATGCTCTTGGTGTTTCCGGTGAAGTTTTAAAGGGCTTTTTATCTCACATTCCTGCCAGTACTTTATGTAGGAGTTTGTTAGCTCATAAGTTCAGGAACATCACAGGGTAGACTAGGTCCTCAGGGATGTAGCAATGAAATATAGTCTATTATATTGATATTAATCCTGTCCATTGACACTAGAATTATAAAAGCATTATATTACAGTAAATTTGGCTCATACCAATAAGTACAGGTGGGAAAGAAAGTATAAAGGTCATGCTGTTTCCTACTTATTTTTTTGTCTAATAAACCTATAAGAAGCAGTTTTGATCATGGAGATTGCAAAAGATGGGGAGAAGGACAGAGGGCCATGGTAGAGCATATGCAATATCACTTCTCT
This sequence comes from Eumetopias jubatus, assembly GCF_037043125.1. Lineage (NCBI taxonomy): Eukaryota > Metazoa > Chordata > Mammalia > Carnivora > Otariidae > Eumetopias > Eumetopias jubatus. The sequence continues at coordinate 63,954,016 of NW_028274808.1, forward strand.
GATGGATGGCATTTTGTAGAAGCCAAGTGGAATTGTTAATATTTCAATATACATAATATTTACCATATATTAAAAATAAGATTTAAATATATTAGAGAAATTTGAAACTATCTGAAAGATTATGGACCTCTTTGAGAGCTATGGATACACATGGGTAATGATATCAACTGAGAGTCACGAATAAATGAAAGAATTTGATTTAACTTCTGCCTTCTTTTTAGAGAAAGCCATTTGAGCACACACACATACACACACAAGCACATTCATTAACCATCTGCTCCAAAATCAAGCAGCATAAACATAAGCTTTTAGCCAATATATCCAATAAATGCTAAAAAGCACATTTCAATCCTCTGTGGGTACCATTTAAAGGCGAGAAAGAACACCAGAAATGAAGAGAAGACACAGGGCTCTGTGGTATCTAATGAGCAATGTTCTCATTCCAGCTGGCTGGACTTGGAATTCAAGCATTACCTAGCACCAATGCAGATGGAAATTACGGCTTTCTTGGTGAACTTTGCTCATGGATCTTTAATATTATTCTTGAGCTGAGGGGCGCCTGGGTGGCTCAGTCGGTTAAGTGGCTGCCTTCCACTCAGGTCATGATCTTGCGGTCCTGGGCTCCCTGCTCAGCGGAGAGTCTGCTTCTCCCTCTCCCTCTGCCTGCTTCTCTGCCTACTTGTGCTCTCTCTTTATCTCTCTGTCAAATAAATAAATAAAATCTCTTAAAAAATATTATTCTTGAGCTGAGAGACTAGTTTGAAGAGAATAGCCTCAGTCAGCCATCACTTATCACTGAAGGGCTCTCTAGGATATCTGATTTTGATACAGTGATACTACATCACTGGACACTTGTTAAGCGTGGTTGACCTCAAGATGAAGACAGGAAAAAGTGGATGAGCTGAAGATCTCTCCTAACCCCCTTCCAGACCTGCACATTCTCCAGTCTATGTGGACTATCCAGGAGAAAATTCTTGCATAAAAATTCCAATTCTTGCTGTGTCCATGTTCCAGCAATGTCACAGCCACTCTGGTGGGGAGGGGGAAGAGGAGGACTGGTCTATTTATACTATAGAAAAATGGAAGTTAATGATGGTGCACTTTCTTGCTTACTGAGTCATGTTGTCATATTAAAGCACTCTGCATTGCTTTAGAATTCTTTAAGATGCAAGGTCACCCCTAAATCAATGTTATCTGTGTACCTTATTAATCATTTAACAGTCCAAAGATATTTACTGAGTGCCAAGTATGTGCCAGGCACTATGTTAGCTATTGGGATAAATGAATGAGCATTTTACCTCTGTGCTTTTCCTGTGCTGGAAAGCGTTCCATCTTTTTCCTAGTCCAAGGCCAAGCTCAAGCCTCCATCTGCCCTATGAAGTTTTATTCACTACTGCTTCTTAAAACACTTTCTCTACCACATCTTGGTATTTAATTATATCCTTTCTGAGCTTCCTCTGTGTCTCCTACTTCACCTAGCACAGTGAGTGTAGGCCATGTAAATAGCTCAATAACCACTACTGATTGATTACTTTTTTCTCTACAACATACTATTAGTATAGACAAATAAGACAATAAAAAAGAAAGTGCTTTGGACACACACAGATGAAGAAAATGCAGTTACAAATCTGGTATCTGGTAAGAATATCAGGATCTATAATAGGAAAGAAAAAAAATAACTTGCCTGTCAAAGCAAAATAACAAAGGTTCTGCAAGCTGCTACAGTTTTGTAAGAAAGATAACGGACTTCTCTAACTTGGTTTGGAAATTCTATATTTGTACCTGAACTGTGTTTTAGTTTGGTTGCTGCCTCTATGTCAGAAAGTAGACAGTCTCTCTCAGCCTTACTCTCTGTTTTTGATTCTTTTACTAAATGACTACTGCATGCAAATATGTTTTTTGTGCCCAAAGCAATAAATAGATGTTTAAAAAAAAAAAGATACCCTTGCCAACAGAATTCTGTTTGACTGTCTATCACACAAATTAATTCCTCTGGAAACAGGCTATTTTCACATTGGCTTTAATGGCGCTCAGAGCAGGTAGTTGTGATTTTTTTTTTTTTTTTTTGGCTAGGTCTTATGCTCATGCACCCTCTAAGTATTTTGTTTTGTTATGGACCATTAAAGAGTGGGGATGATAATGCTCCATCATTAGGCAATCATGCAGAGGATAAATTTCTCTTTCAGATAAATGGAGTTAAAAGACTATTATTTTTTCCCCACTTTCTTCCCCAACTAATAGATCATTTAAAAGCCATAAGGGTAGAGCACTTTAAAAATCTCCAAGAAACATTTTTTAACAGTGATAGTATATTCTTGCCCAATTTATAACCAAAAAAGAAAAGGAAAAGAAAAGAAAGACATAAGAATTCTTGGGGAAAATATTTCATGTTCATGATTTCTTCTTTGTTCTTCCCCAGGGTGTGGTTCTGCCACAGTGATCAACGGAACCTGTGCAGACTCTCCCATGTTAGAGAAGAATATTGCTGCTTCCTGATTGGGTATTACAATAATTACATCCGTAAAGATAAGCCAGACTACTTGAATCAGAATGCACAAGGTACTGCAATTGTCAGACTTGCCTATCTGTATTTAAACCAACTGAATAATAACGAATCAGCATCATTCAAAAGACTGAAACTAAGAAAGATGATTTGGCCATTTCAATATTTCCTATGAAAAAAGTCACTTTCAGGATAATACTTAACATTCATATTCAAGGATTTTGAACTTAGTGTGTTAAGAAAGGTTTAAAATAGTGTTTTCATAATGCCTTGCAAATGTAACATATTAGATGCCTCCCCTATTTCCTAACTAAGGAGTATTCTCCTTGGTGAACATCTAACTTGTCAGGGAGCAGTTGTGAATAGTGATGTGGTGAAGAGTACATACACTGGGTCAAACAGCTGGAATTTGCCCCTTACACTCTATGTGGATCGGGAGAAATTGTTTAATCTCTGTAGTGGGCTGACTGGTGGCCCCCCAAAAGATATGTCCCTGCCTCAACACCTGGAATCTGTGAATGTGAGTTTATTTGGAAAAAGAGTCATACAGATGTACTTAAATTAAGCATCCTGAGATGAGATCATTCTGGATTATTTGGATGGTCCCTAAATCCAATGACAAGTGTCATTATAAGAGAAAAGCTGAGGGCTATTTGAGACAGACACACAGAGGAGAAAGTGATGTGAAAATGAAGGCAGGGTTGGAATTATGCATCCACAAGCCTAGAGCCCCCAGAAGCTCGATGAGGCAAGGTAATGCCCACTGCTGGAGGCTTCAGAGGGAGTGTGGCCCTGCTGATACCTTGATTTTGGACTTCTGACCACCAGATCTGTGAGAGAATAAATTCCTGTTGTTTTAAGCCATGCAGTTTGTAGTAATTTGTTACAGTGGCATTAGGGAACAACTTCCCCAAACTGGAGTATCTTTAACTACAAAACAGGGATAATCATAGTAATAACTAGGACCTCAAAGTGTTGCCGTGTGGACTCAGTGAGATTTGTAATGTAAGAGCTTTGCACAGGGTAAGGCATATAGTAAGTATTCAATGAATCTTAGAAAGTACTGTTGCTATTGTTCAATGAATTGTTTGATGAATCAATTTCATACTAACTAAATCTAATAATGACTAAAATGTACAAACTGTAATAATCTTAATTCTCCTTGTAGGAACTTGTTGGCCTGACATCTCTTTTGGAAACCGTTGCCTTTTTTTATTAAAAAGAAAAGAAAACAAAAGAAACCATCGCCCCACTTCTGTCTGGAGTGTACAAATAAATAGTATCACTGTTCTCCATTGTAGCTGTCTATTAATTATTAGAGGCCCAGAATTAGGAAGAAAATATTAAGATTTTCTAACTCCCTTCTATAGATTTTGTGATAATCAGGCTCAATGGGAAAAATTTTCCTCCCATTTTTCCCTCATTTCTCTTCTTGGAGCAACAAGTTTTTATACCTGTTGGAATTTATTCATATATATATATATGAATTTTAATACACATTTATATATATAATTACATAATAGATAATAAATTATTTTTATAATATATAATTATATATTATATGATCTTTTATATATCTAATAAAAAAATTTATAAATGATATTATGTAATATAATTTTATATATGTCCCCTCCTCTCAGAGATGCCCTTCGCTGATGAGCTCTGTTTTAAAAGGGGGATATTCCCAGGCTATCACACAATACATTTGTTAACAATCACTGACTAGCAAGAGATCATTCATTATTCTTATACGTTCTTTTCATTTGAGTTCCTGGTCAGGATATAATAAATCTAATATCCCAATATTGAGAACTATGTAATCTCAGTGTTATATACCTGGTACCCACAATATTCAGCAGGATATCTGACCACTCTATAAATGTTCATTGAATGGACACATATGGGAAATCCTTGGTCTGGCACAAGAAAGCACTGTTTGTGTCTTTTACTGTTTTGTCTCTGGGATAAGCATAGACAGTTTTCCTTCTACTTTTTCTGCTTGTGGATCATGACAAATATCCATGTCTTCTTCAACAAAATGGGAGAATGTGTTAGCTACATTAAGACAATTAGTTCTCAGGCATAACTCTAAGAGAGGTGGATTATCTTTGGCTATCTCTTTATACATGTGTGGAAGAGAGCATTCCTTTTAAGGGTCCGCTGACTTGGGGACTCAGAACTGAATTATGCTGTCTTCTCATCTGGGGACTGAAGCATGAAAATCACATTTAGGAGGGTGTTTTGAAAAAGACAGGAGACCCAGTCTTGTCTGCAGGACAAGCTGAGCCTTTCTCTTGGTGCTGCCTAGGGCCATGGTTTCTTCCCTACTCTTCAAGCCTAGGCCAAGGTGCAATAGAGAACATGGACAGTCATCTCTTCTGGATTTGGATATTTAAAAACAACACTCACATGGATGCAAAAGGATAGTCTACCTGGATGCAAGTCAAGAGAGATGTTACTAAATTGAGGAAAACCACATCTCTGTAAAGTAGAAAAGATTCTGTTTTGTGGAACATGAAGATCTATAGCCTTACCTGTAGAAATAGATAATCAATTAATAGAAACACCCAAGATGTCCTTCAATAGATGAATAGTTTAAAAAATATGATAAATCCACACCATGGAATACCTACTCAGTGATAAAAGGAATAGATAAGTGATACAATCTGGATGAATCTCCAGGGGATTATGTTGAGTGACAAAAGCCAATTACTAACGCTACATACTATGTGATTCCATTTACATAACATCACTGAAATGACAAAATTATAGAAAGGGAGAACAATTTAGTAACTACTGGGGGTAAGAAGAGGATGGGAGGTGAAAGGGAAGGTGTGCCTAAAAAAACGCAACAGGAGGGGTCCTTGGGGAAATGGAAATGTCTGTATCAGTGTCAAAATCCTGATTGTGATATTGTACTATAATTTTGCAGGATGTTGCCATTGGGGAAAACTGGGTAAAGGTCACATGGGTTCTCTTTATTATTTCTTACAATTGATATGAATCTAAACTATCTCAAAATAAAAAGTTAATTATACAAATTAATAACAATGGCAGGATGGGAAGAAAATACCACCAAATGGAGTAAGTACTTCTTAGCTATAAGGCAAAGGGATAATTGGATTAAGCATTGCTTTACAGTTAAAACAATGTATTTGAGACAATGTAGAGTGGGAAACTCAGGCATCTGATAATATTGATTTTGGCAGGGACAGTGGCTTCATATACATAATTTTAACTGTAGCTAAAGCAAACAGAATGCTAGCATGAATAATATAGCACCATTATTGTGCCTTTTTCCTAAATCAGAGGTATTTTCAGCTGCTTAATACTCTGTCATTTCTCTTCTTCAATTCATATACATAAAAAACACTAGTGGTTTTATTGTATGAGAGAAAACCTTAGTTTGAGGTATATTAATGATAGTACTAAGTCAAATTTAAGTAGAGGCGCCTGGGTGGCTCAATCGGTTAAGCTTCCAACTCTTGGTTTCCACCCGGGTCATGATCCAGGGTTGTGAGATTGAGCCTCACATCAGGCTTTGCACTCAGTGTGGAGTCTGCTTGAGATTCTTTCTCCTTTTCCCTCTGCTCCTCCCTCTGCTTGTTTTTTCTCTCTCTCTCAAATAAATAAAATATTAAATGATGTAAAACTGGGGATCATTTCTAAGACACTACTATAAAACTGAAGAAAGTATAATTCTAGGGGCTCTTGGGTGGCTCAGTCCATTAAGCGTCTGCCTTTTGCCCAGGTCATGATCCCAGGGTCCTGGGATTGAGCCCCACATCGGGCTCTCTGATCAGCGGGGAGTCTGCTTCGCCCTCTCTCCGCTCCTGCTCTCTCTCTGTCTCTCTCAAACAAATAAATAAAATCTTAAAAAAGAAAATATAATTCTAGTATTATATTTATTCAAAAATCAAAGGGATGTAAAGCGATTTGAATTTGAACAAGGTTACTGCACAGTATAGAGATATTGTTGGTTGCTTACAGTTTGGGGTGCGGGGTGGGATCTGGCGGTACAAAATGAACTCAACTGACTTTTGGCACATATTATGTTTAAATTTTATTTTTCAGATAGTAAATAATGTATTTAAACTTTAGTCACAATATCATATACAAACATAGAGACATCTAACCTTACAAAACTTTTACATCAGGAAGAGACTATTTACATTTACAAAATACTTTAATTTTCCTGAAACAAAAATTAAGAGACCTCATTTGATATGATTGCTTACAATATAGCCCATGCAATGTTGAAACATACCAGTGTCTGAACTCAGAAATAAATTTCCCTACGTTTCTGCAGCATCTTTACTCATTTTTGTTTTCTTCTAGTGTGTAATCAGTTAGCTTGTGGCTCTCTCTCTCTGGTGACAAATTTATATACCACATATATCCTAGTCAGCTGCATCAAAGCATCAAACCAAAATAGCAGGTCAAAATAGCAGGGCATATTTATTGCCAGGCACTGTGCTCAGCATTCACATGGGATTATCTCATTTCATCCTCACAACCACCCTATGAAGAGGATACTACTATTATCCCCATTTTCCAGATAAAGAAATGGAGGGCAGTTTCAAGTTTGATAGCCTGCCCAAAGCCACACAGCCCCTTGGTCTAATAATTTGGGGGTGTGATTTAAGATGGCAATTTATTTTCTTTATAACTATTTCTTCCAAAAAAAAGGGATTTATCTTTCTTGTTACCTGATGGTAATGTTGGGGTCCCAGGTCTGGACTAGAACTTCTGGACTAGAACTCAAATAGGTCCACTACACTCATCTTCACTTTAGACAGTACCCCTCCAAAAGTAAAAAGTGCTATGGAATATCAGTTACTAGAGATAGCGTGATTTAGATATCTAAGAGCTCCATTTATGGTGACACTCACATAGAAGTCACATTTTTGGGGGAACTGGTCAACATTCTTTACTTAGTTTTATGAAGGGAATCTCTGAAGCCTTCTCAGAAAAACAAATCAGAAATCATGAATTATATTTCTACTGTCCTAAATGATTTGATTATGTGATGATGGAAAAGTTATTTGAATGGTTCAGCATTTCGGTTTTCAAAAAGCTATGGAAACAAAAACGACATGCCTGCAAACCGAATGTTTCTGACCACAGGTTGATACTCAGACTTCTTTCATGGGTCAGCTCCTTGTCAAAATCTTGCCATCTGCCTCGTCTTTTTTTTTTTTTTTTAACATATAATGTATTATTTGTTTCAGAGGTAGAGGTCTGTGAGTCAACAGTCTTGCACAATTCGCAGCGCTCACCATAGCACATATGAGAGACTATGGACTCTGAGAAATAAACTGACGGTTCTAGAGGGGGGTGGGGTGGGGGGATGGGTTAGCCTGGTGATGGGTATTAAGGAGGGCACGTACTGCATGGAGCACTGGGTGTTATACGCAAACAATGAATCATGGAACACTACATCAAAAACTAATGATGTAATGTATGGTGATTAATATAATAATAAAAAAAATCTTGCCATCTGAAATGTGGACTCTTCTGTTAACACTTTTAAGCCTCTTTAGACTAATTTTCTCTTTCTCCTGTACAGATACGTCACATTCCTGTGACTCAGTACTGTTCTGTGCTGTTTATAACACACTTCTGGCTTTTCCGCCTCCACAGCATTCTTTACACTGTTCCCTCTGCCCATTCCTCCCTTCCTCCCCTCCCCCTCTTCCCGATTCCTCTGCCCATTTTTTAGGACCCATTCTAAATTCTATATTTTCTTTCCCATTTTCTGATCCTCTAAAATGGAATACAATATATCCTTTCTTTGAAATACAATAAATTGAGTACCACTAATAATTGTACCATGGGTTGTTTCTAATGTGCCAGTATTAAGAGTTTGTATGTATCCACCCATTTAATCCTCACACGAAGGCTGTGCTGTCTACTCTATTAATGCCCCCATTTTCCAGATGAAGACAGGGAGTTACCACCAGATGATGTGACTTCCCCATGCTTATAGAGTTGGCAAATTGCAGCTAAGGGATTAGAAACTCTGGCAATCAGACTCCAATTGCACTAATCACCTTCTACCTTATAATAGGATTACCCTTAAACATTTCATATCTCCTTCTGGATCACAAACTTGTTGACAAATAAACCTCCCTAACCCATCTCTATGTCCCTCTGGAGCTTTATATAATAAGGACCTAACAAATATTTGTTGAATTAAATTGAATTTCTTTCAATGGCTATTGTCATAGATCTTTAGGAAGCAAAACAAATAAAAACTTTCAGGCATTTGCAATAGGTAAAAAAATGTGTCTGGAAACACATAATTCATACTGTATAAAAAGAATTACTTCTGGGGCGCCTGGGTGTTTCAGTCAGTTAAGCATCTGCCTTCGGCTCAGGTCATGATCTCAGGGTATTGGGATCCAGCCACATGTCAGGCTCCTTGCTCAGCTTTCCCTCTCCCTCTGCCCCTTCCCCATGGCTTGTGTTCTTTCTCTGCCTCTCTGTCTCAAATAAATAAATAAAATAAAAAAAAATTACTTCTTCCTCACAATGCTCTCGTCTTTCCTGCCACTACCCCCACTCCCTATATAGGTACAAGTAAATGCCACCTTAATCGTTGGGAGAGTGTGATTGTACGTACTGAAGTGAAATGAAATATCAACATGAAAGATAATGCTTTCTATTCTTTCTTTGTTTTTCATTGTCTTCTTTTATAGCCAAGGCAATTATCTGGCTTTGGTCCTACCCAATTGCTTAGTATGATTGCCCTTATCAAACATAACTATATTTGGTACAGAAGAATATCAAATAGTTATTTCATATTCTTCTATAATAAACAGACCTGATTTTTGGCAGGTGTCCCCTCCCCCTTCCCCAATTTCAAACTCTCACTTAATAAGGGGCAGAGCTGTACTTAGCAGCCTTAAATTCCCTGCTGGTCTTTACCATCTGGCACATTTTCTTGAAGCTTGTGACATAGATTTTTGAATGTCAAAGCAGGAAATTTCTTGCTAGAGAGCCACGTTAGGTGTCAATCATCATTAAAATAAGGATCTCTAGTGACTTAAGTCAATTCCTACAAATGGAAGAACTCCTGCCAATCAGTGATGGTGTAGGTCGTTAGGATGGTGAGAGGCAGGATAGCTTCTGATGCTCGTGCACCCATGCAGGGGTTAGTCCCTGCCAGGTTCTCATCTTCCCTGTGACTTTTAACTTTGGGCCTGAACCATTTACAAAGTTTTATTAAACTCCTGTATTAGAGGACTATTTATGAATTCATAACTTTCTAATACCACTGCCATTATCAGAGAAATAGCTCAAATATGTAGCAAATCTAAAAGTCTATAATGGTGTTCTAATTCTGGCCATTTCCCACCCAAAACCTAGTAATATCAAGGAAATCATATCTCCCATTTTCAAGCCTACCAGAAGATGATTAAAAGATATACACTCTCTCAAGAGTGGCTGCAACCATACTCCTTACTTCTTACTGAGAATCTCCTATGTGCAAGATTTCCCACTCAATGACACAAGGGGCCACTAACCTGTATAATTTGTGCAGGGTCCCTTCTCCCCAGGGAATGGAATCTTGTTGAGGAGTTAAGATGTCTATAGAGAGATAACTATAATGCAGGTCAGCATGTGATAATTTTGTAGATTTGAAGTGACAGAGTAGTTGTTTTGGTTCACAAACTTTTTAATTTTTTTTTTAAATTTTTTTACTCCACTCCACTCTATGGCCCATCTAGATTCCTGATTGTCACTTTCCAGGAGAAAAGAAATGGGTAAAAAAAAAGGGGCCAGGAAAGAACTAAGTAAAATCTGTTAAATGCAACATATGTGAATCACCTGTAATTAAATTTATGAGGATATGGTTCATGCTTTTATTTTTTATAAAGCAATGCTCTAAAAATTAAATAACAATTTTATCACGTTCCATCTGGCAATATATAACAAATTATTAAAATAGAATAAGTTCACAGACCACACTAATGACTTATCAGTGTACAAGCAAATTTTGAGGAAATTATAAAATCATCTATTTTAACAGTGGTGTAACATATGAATAAAAAAATAAGGTCTTCAATTTCCTTACACCACACACAAAAATAGACTCCAAATGGTTGAAAGACCTAAATGTGAGACAAGAGTCCATCAAAATCCTAAAGGATTTTCGACCTCAGCCGCAGCAACTTCTTCCTAGAAACATCGCCAAAGGCAAGGGAAGCCAGGGCAAAAATGAACTATTGGGATTTCATCAAGATAAAAAGCTTTTGCACAGCAAAAGAAACAGTCCACAAAACCAAAAGACAACCGACAGAATGGGAGAAGATATTTGCAAATGACATATCAGATAAAGGGCTAGTATCCAAAATCTATAAAGAACTTATCAAACTCAACACCCAAAGAACAAATAATCCAATGAAGAAATGGGCAGAAGACATGAACAGACGTTTTTCCAAAGAAGACATCCAAATGGCCAACAGACAAATGGCAACAGACACATGAAAAAGTGCTCAACATCGCTCGGCATCAGGGAAATCCAAATCAAAACCTCCATGAGATACCACCTCACACCCATCAGAATGGCTAAAATTAACAAGTCAGGAAACGACAGATGTTGGCGGGGATGTAGAGAAAGGGGAACTCTCCTACACTGTGGGTGGGAATGCAAGCTCGTGCAACCACTCTGGAAAACAGTATGGAGGTTCCTCAAACAGTTGAAAATGGAGCTACCCTACGATCCAGCAATTGCACTACTGGGTATTTACCCCAAAGATACAAATGTAGTGATACAAAGGGGTATGTGCACCCCAATGTTTATAGCAGCAATGTCCACAATAGCCAAACTGTGGAAAGAGCCAAGATGTCCATTGACAGATGAATGGATAAAGAAGAAGTGGTATATATACACAATGGAATATTATGCAGCCATCAAAAGGAATGAGATCTTGCCATTTGCAACGATGTGGATGGAACTGGAGGGTGTTATGCTGAGTGAAATAAGTCAATCAGAGAAAGACATGTATCATATGATCTCACTGATATGAGGAATTCTTAATCTCAGGAAACAAACTGAGGGTTGCTGGAGTGGTGGGGTGTGGGAGGGATGGGGTGGCTGGGTGATAGACATTGGGGAGGGTATGTGCTATGGTGAGCACTGTGAATTGTACAAGACTGTTGAATCACAGATCTGTACTTCTGAAACAAATAATGCAATATATGTTAAGAAAAAAAGAAGAAGAAGATAGCAGGAGGGGAAGAATGAAGGGGAATAAGTCGGAGGGGGAGATGAACCATGAGAAACGATGGACTCTGAAAAACAAACTGAGGGTTCTAGAGGGGAGGGGGGTGGGGGGATGGGTTAGCCTGGTGATGGGTATTAAAGAGGGCACATTCTGCATGGAGCACTGGGTGTTATGCACAAACAATGAATCATGGAACACTACATCAAAAAGTAATGATGTAATGTATGGTGATTAACATAACAATAAAAATTATTAAAAAAATATAAGGTCTTCAGTTCCAGTTGTAGACAATTGAAGACCCAAACTATTCATGCAAATATACACTACTACCCACTATAGACTTAACAAAATGATCTTCCAAAAACCAGGTTAAAATAATGATAACTGACATTTATGAAGAAGCCACTGTGTTCCAGCCCCTACTCTATGTGCCTGACATGCCCTTCCTTTAATTCTATGAGAAACTGCACAAGGAAACTGGGGAAGGCAGAGGTTGAGCAATGTGTCCAGTGCCACAGCTGTAGGTTGTCCACTCCAGAACTGATACGTTAACCTCTTGCTAATGTCCAAGAATGGTAAAGAGTTCATAAAAGAAAAGCGACAAATTGCACTAACTAGGCATGACCATATGAAAATACTCTGATGATGGGTCAACAACCAAGAAAATAATATGGTGAAACTTCCTACTATTTTTGAGTGGGTATGTATGAATAGGCTTGGTGTGACATTTCAACTCTAGTAGAACATTGAACTCTCTGCAAAGTTTAGTGATGTATTGATCTTAATTTATCAATACCAAATTTTAGTACACTTATCAATTCATGAAGTCCCGGGGCACCTGGCTGGCTCAGATGGTTAAGCGTCCGCCTTTGGCTCAGGTCATGATCCCAGGATGCTGGGATTGAGTCCCACATCAAGTTCCCTGCTTGGCATGGATCCTGCTTCTCCCTCTCCTTCTACTACTCTTCCTGCTTGTGCTCTCTCGCTCTCTCTGTCAAATTAATAAATAAAATCATTAAAAAAAATTCATGAAGTCCCTATCCATTAGTAGCAAGTGAAAATAAAAACATTCTTTTGAAGAAAGACCTAGAACTTTTGGTCCAGTGAGTGGTGCAGCAGAAGAGACTCTCATGGCCCAGCAGTAGCTATGGATATTCTTTTTTTTTTTTTTAAAGATTTTATTTATTTATTTATTTATTTGAGACAGAGAGAATGAGAGAGAGAGAGAGCACATGAGAGGGGGGAGGGTCAGAAGGAGAAGCAGACTCTCTGCCAAGCAGGGAGCCCAATGCGGGACTCGATCCAGGGACTCCTGGATCATGACCTAAGCTGAAGGCAGTCGCTTAACCAACTGAGCCACCCAGGGGCCCGCTATGGATATTCTTATTTATTTTTTTAAAAATTCAATTTATTTAAAGTAAAAAAATAAAAATAAAAACAGTTCATCCATTTCTCCTATCCTTCACTTCGCACTTCGGGCAACTACCAATCTGTTCTCTGTATTTTCGAGCTTGGAGATATATATATATTTCTTTTTGATTCTACATATAAGGATAACATATGGTATTTGTCTATCTCTGTCTGACTTATTTCACTTAACATAGTGCTCTTGAGGTCTATCCATATTGTCTCAAATGGCAGGACTTCATTCTTTTTTATGACTGAGTAATATTCCATTATATGTTTTTATATATATATAATATATATATCATATATTCACAGTTTCATATATACAGAATCACATATCACTATTATACATATATCATATATACATTATTATGTATCACAATATCTATATTGTGGCTATTGTAAATAATGCTTCAATAAACACAGGGGTGCATATATCTCTTTGAATTAGTGCTTTCATTTTCCTTGGATAAATACCTAGTAGTGGAATTGTTAGACCATATGGTATTTCTATTTTAATCTTTTGAGGGGACTCCATACTTATTTCCATAGCATCACCAACTCACATTCCCACCAACAGTGCACAAGTGTTCACTTTCTCCACAACCTTGCCAACACTTGTCATTTCTAGCCTTTTTGATAATAGCCATTCTAACGGGTATTAGATGTAAATATCACATTTACGTTTACATTTCTGTGATATTTCTATTTCTGTGATGATTAATGATGTGGAGCATCTTTTCATGTAACTGTTGTTTATCTCTATGTCTTCTTTTTTTTTCTTTTTTTATTTTATTATGTCTTTTTTGGAAAAATGTCTATTCAGATTTTCTGCCCATTTTTTAATTGGATTATTTATTTTTTGCTATTGAGTTGTATGACTTCTTTATATCTTTTGTATATTAACCCTTTATCAGATATATGATTGGAAAATATTTTCTCCCATTCCACAGGTTGCCTTGTCATTTTCTTGATTATTTCTTTGCTGTGTAGAAGCTTTTTAGTTTGATGTAGTTCCACTTGTTTGTTTTTGCTTTTGTTGCTGTTGCTTTTAGCGTCAGATTTAAAAAATCATCACCAAGACCTATGTCAAGGAGATTACCATCTATGTTTTCTTCTAGGAGTTTTATGGTTTCACGTTTTATGTTAAAGTCTTTAATCCATTTTGAGTATTTAATTTTTGTGTATGGTGTAAGATAGTGGTCTATTTTCATTCTTGTGCATGTTGTGGTCCAATTTCCCCAATAAAATTTATTGAAGAGGCCATCCTTTCCTGTGGTATATTCTTGGATACTTTGTTGTGAATTAATTGACCATACATGCGTGGGTTTATTTCTGGGCTCTCTATTCTGTGCCATTTATCTATGTATTTGTTTTTGCTCTAATACACTTTTTTAAATTGTTACAGCTTTGTAATACAGTTTGAAGTCAGGGAGTGTGATGCCTCCAGCTTTGTTCTTCTTTCTCAATAGATTTTTTAAAAAACTTATTCAGGGATTTTTGTGGTTTCATACAAATTTTAGGGCCATTTTCTCTATTTCTGTGAAAAATAGCAAAAAAAAAGAGAAAGAATTATGACAGAGATAGCATTGAATCTGTAGATTGTTTTGGGAAATATGGACATTTTAACAATATTTTTTCTTCCAATCCATGAACAGATATCTTTCTTTTTATCTATGTCTTCTTCAATTTCTTTATTAATGCCTTGTAGTTTTCAATAGAGGTCTTTCACTTCCTTTGTTAAATTTATCATATTTATCTTTCATAATCTATTCTTTTTGTTGCAACTGTAAATGGGATTATTTTCTTAATTTCTTTTTGATAGTTAATTATTAGTGTATTGAAATGTTACAGATTTTTTTAAAATTTTATTTATTTATTTGACAGAGAGAGACAGCAAGAGAGGGAACACAAGCAGGGGGTAGTCGGAGAGGGAGAAGCAGGCTCTTTGCTGAGCAGGGAGCCTGACCTGGGCTCGATCCCAGGATGCTGGGATCATGACCTGAGCCAAAGGCAGATGCTTAACAACTGAGCCACCCAGATGCCCGAAATGTTACAGATTTTACATGTTGATTTTGTGTCCTGCAACTTCAGTGAATTCATTTATTTGTTCTAAGAGTTGTCTGATGGAGTATTTAGGGTTTTCTATATATAATATTATGCCATTTGCAAATAGTGGAAGTTTTAATTCTTCCTTTTTTACTTGGATGTCTTTTATTTCTTTTTCTTGCCTAATTACTCTGGCTAGGCACTGTGGCTATTTTTGAAAATAATTTTCTAGTTCAGAAGAAAGGGAGTGCCTTTTACTTTGAGACAGAGTTGGATTCTAATAGAGATTATGCCGTTTACAATGTGTACTACTTTGGGAAGTTACTATATTCTCTGAACTTCTATTCTTAGTTACTCATCTATAATATGGGAATAATATTTAACTTACATTACTTTTGTAAAAATTAAGTGAAACAGTACACAAAATGCTCCTATCAAAGTAGGAGATATAGCAGGGGCTTGAAAAATACTTGTTCTCTTTCCTGCTCAGACATTCTACAAGAAGAGTCTTTAATGATCCCTGGATAGTTACATGATCCTAGCATAATTCTTTTTTTCTTCCACATACTCATTCTGAGGCAGGCAAGCAGACTCAGAAGCCACCATGTTGAGTTAAGAGACCTTGCTTAGGCACTGCCATTAAAAATGCTGTGTAATAAGGGTGCCTGGGTGGCTCAGTTAGTTAAGCATCTGACTCTTGATCTCAGCACAGGTCTTGATCTCAGGGTTGTGAGCTCAAGCCTCATGTTGGGCTTCATGCTGGGTGTGGAGCCTACTTAAAAGAAGTACTGTGTAATCTAGGGCAAGTAGGACTGCCTCTCAGCTGCCTTCATTATTTGTAAAAAGAGTGTGTTGGGTTGATCATCTATCAGCCCTGTTAGCTTCAACATTCCATGAAGGAGATACAATTTGGAAATATAGATCCCTTTCATTAATAGCAAAAAATAAAAAAAAATCATGTGCTTGAAAATTGAATGTCAGCAATGATGCTAGGAAAAGACTTATTTAGATTTATGAAGTTTTTAGCATTTAAGAGTTTCAAGACCCCAAGGTTATGGCCTTTAGATAAGAAGTGATTAGTTGTTCTGTTCAAATTCTGCTACAGAGATATAAAAAAGCATATTGGTAGCTAGGATTTTTTTCTGATGAAGCTGAGTGAACTAGTTTTGTTCCAGAGGAAGCAACCTACCCTGAACCCATCTCTCAGCTGATCTCATTTCTCCATTCATTGATTCTTTATTCGTTATGCTTTCACCATGTGCCAGGCAATGAGCTAGGTACTGAGGAGCAAAATGCACATGACTCATGTTTATAATCCACCTAAAGAGAAGGACAACTAACCACTTAATAACAATAATAAATGATAGCATGTTATGCTAATAAAGCGCAAGGCACCTATTGTCATTATTATTAAGTATTTAATAGGTTAGAGAAAGCCTCTTGGAGGAACTTAAAAAATAAGTGGGAAATGATTGGGAGGTGTGGAAAAGACCAGAGTGTTTCTGTTCCAGTATGAATGATGACCCCAGATATTACATTAGAAATAGTAGGTTTGAGGGTTTGAAAGAAGTGAGGCAGAGAGTGCTAAGCAGTCATTATGGAAAAGTACATGGCTCCAGAACATTGTGTGGGGAAGGAGGAGGTGTTCTTGTCAGCTTTTGGAATGTGTCCTGCAGGAACCACTGAAAGAGGCAAAACAAGACCAGATACTAGCAGGATTCCTCAGGCTTGGAATTGCGGAGGATGCTTTGTAATGGGAGCAAAGTTAGAAGCAGAATGACAAGATAGAATGCTTTTGTGAGGAGCTGGTAGAAAGGATAGGATGGTGGCAGTGAAGAGAGAGAGAGACAGACCCAAAAAACAGACAGATGTCTGTTGTGAACAGCTGAGTATAAGTCATGAGAATGGAAGAGAGCACATAGAGAAGAAAAGGAGGGGGCATCTGGTGGCTCAGTTTGTTAAGCATCTGACTCTTGATTTTAGCTCAGGTCACAATCTCAGTGTCCTGAGATCGAGCCCCGCATCGGGCTCGGTGCTCAGCATAGAGTCAGCTTGGGATTCTCTCTCTCCTTCACCCTTTGCCCCTCTTCCCACTTGTGCTCTCTCTCTCTCTCAATAAAATAATTTCAAAAAAAAAGAAGAAGAAGAGGAGGAGGAGGATGTGCCTCCCCTTGGGCTGCTTGTCCCCTAGGTCTCCAGAGGGCTCACACCTCACCCCTCTCAGGACTTTGCTCAATTTCTCAGAAGGCTTTCTTTGAGCCCCCTTTTAACATTGTTCTCCTTCATACCATTGCCTTCCTCCAGCTTCTATTTTCTTTTTCTCCATCACCCCTTTCTCTGACAGTCTATTGTTTCCTCATTCACTTATCCATCTCTCTGCCCTTACTAGGCTATAAGTTCATGAGGTAGATTTCTGTCTGTTTGGGTCACTGGTATCTGATACACCATAGTTGCTCAATAAAATCTGTTGAATGAATGACTGAATGAGAATAGCATAGACAAGGGAGATTTATGTAAAAGAACCTGGAAGAGTAGAGCATGGGAAGCAGTGCTGATGGGAAGAGTCTAGTAGGAATAAAGTGGTGAAAGACAGAGGGCAGAAAGAAAACATGCAATGACCTGAGATACTGAAGAAGGTAGGCAGGGGTAGGATCTGGGTGCAGGGGAAGGCACTGAGTTTCTAAGCTGACAAACTATCTTTCATTGTACCTAAAGGAAGAAGAAAAGATGAATGCAGATGCTCATGTGTCTGTTGATATAGGGATGGGGAGATGAGAAACAGATTTCCAGCGACACCTATCTATGTGGTCTTGTGATTCCTTCCCAGCAGTGCTGAACAGCCTGGCAACAGGTGCAGGTAGGACCCAGAGCTGGATTCAGACATGAGGCTTTACACACTGAAAAAGAACAAGGGAGATAGGGCATTTGGCAAGAAAGTAGTTAAAACTACAGGCTATGGATTTAAAGTAAACTGTTGAAGTATACACAGACAGAAAGGTGTCCATATCTTAGAAATACAGCTGGTTAACGTTTTACACACTGAACACACCTGTGTAAGCAGGACTAGGACAGTCTCGTGAGTTCTGGAATTTAGTGCAGAGCAGATGAGAGTGAGGGCAGAAGGGAGAATGTACCAGGGACTAGAGGACAAAATGACATTCGGATAAGATTAAAGGACTGAGGCAGAAGTTGAATGAGAGGAAGGATAGGATGTTATGACTATAGAAGGGGTGGCTCATTGTTTCATTTCAGGTTCCCGGTTTTAGTAATAAGCTTGATGTGGTCTTGGGGGTGGGTCGCTGATGTTGGGGGAAGGAGCTCATTTGGTGCCCTGATGCCAAGTCACTTGACAAGTTATCCACTCAAATATTTTGGTCACCCTGGGCAATTGAAGGACTTCAAAGTCTTGAATGCACATGCGGGAGTGACCTGGAGTTCAATAGATAATGGCAAGGAAAAAACGGTAGAGGGTGGAACAATGGAGTGCCTTAAAAGAACCAAGAGGATGAAGAAAGAATGAGAACGAAGGACAAGAAGTCTTGAAGTTGCAGTACTGTTTGAGGAGGGTGGTGATCCTATCTTCGGATTCTGTGGAACTGGGGGGAAATTTCAGTCCTGCTTGAAAGGGCTGCAGGGGAGGTGGCACACTGGGCCACAGCTAGTCGGTGGAGGCCAACGAGTGAAGGGGATTCCCCTGTAAATGTTGGAGCTGGAGGAGGTTGGAACCCCATGAGTGAATTTCCAGAACACAGAGGAGTAGGTTGGGGTGGGAAGGAGATGGGAAGGATACGGTAAGATTTTTGTCTTTTTGATCAGGATTACTGTTCACTTCTCGACATTGTTTCTGCCCCTTTGATTGTATCATGGTAGGATTCTTGTGTTTTCTCTCCCCTAGATGGCCTCTGTCTCACCTCATCCATTTCCTAAGTGTTCTTCAAGGTGACTTTCATTTCCTCCTGTGAGAGTCTGTAATCTTTGTAAAATTCAGATTTTTTCTATCTCCTTAAACTCACCTTTATAACTTTTATTTGAGTTTTAATGCCTTGCTTGGGTAAATGATTAAATTTCAGACATTTCAGAGGATGATCTAGGAAAATTTGGTTCTCTCAATGACAAAAAGGGGAGCCATTAGCTCTCTTTAGTTTTAACTTAGCTCCTTCCTTCTCCCTCCCTTCTTCCCTTCCCTCCTTGCTTCCTCTCTTCTTTCTTTCCTTACTCCAATTATAACATTTTGGTATAAAGACTACATTGTCTTTCTGATATTCTCCATGGGTGGTCTATTATTATTATTATTATGTTTTTTTTTAGAGAAGGGGCAGAGAGAGAGAATCTTAAGTAGGTTCCATACCCAGAGCATGAGCCCAAGGCAGGGCTTGATCTCATGACACTGAGATCATGACCTGAGCCGAAATCAAGAGTCAGACGCTTAACTGACTGAGCCACTCAGGAGCCCCTGAGTGGTCTATTTATTTTAATTGGTACTTTTTCACTCAGCAAGCCAAAACTCTCCCATTAGTCCCTTTGCACATTATAAAGATCACAACAGCTACAAACTCTTAGGATTGATGGAGGGTTGGCAGTTTAATTTTTGAAACTAAAAGGTGTCTACCACTAAGGAATGGACTTAAACTCATGGCAAGTTTAAGTTGGATTAAACTTTAAGTTGGATTAAACTTAAAGCTTTCCCCCTCAAACCAGGATTCTGGTTTGAGGGGGAAAGCAATGCTGAACTAAAGAAGGTAAATGGGGCCCTACTGTCAAAATGAACCAAATGTTACAGGGGCAGGATAATAATCTTCAATAATATTTCCTGGTTTAATTAAGCATAATAAATACAAATGAAATCTAGCTTTACTCTATCCTTATCTAATCATTATATGATATATTCTTATTTCTAGAGGGGTATTTAAGATACTTGCATTCATGTGCTGCAGATGGTGTCTAATGTTTTAGATCTTCATGGAACATATTTATTTAACATCTAATTGAGTAAGGCGCCATGCTGGGTGTAATGTCAAGAAAAAATATCTTATAAGGTTATAATGTAGGAGGAGAATTATAGAAGCATTTTCACATTTCTTTTCCTCATATAATCTTACCCTAGTTTTTAAATATACCTTAGGGTTTTAAAACATGTAACTTATTAATTGCTCTGGTTTAAATAATGGTAGAACTTAAGAAATTCAATTTTTAAAGAGTTCATTTTAACACATTTTGTACACTGTCGCCTTCAAGATATCATTAATACATTAGCATTAATACATTCACGAGTAACATAAATAAACAAATGTGAAAGATGCATATTATAGAGACATTAGAAATGTGGATTTATTATAAGAGAGTATAAGATTTTTGAGGAGGCAATTCTGTTAATATTTTTTATGTTCTTTATGTGTGGCATCGACTATATTTCAGCTCCTTAGGATGTATTAGGAGTTGTCTTGTATGAACAAATTATTTAAGTTCCTTCCAAGTTTGGCCTTAATGTTGCTAAATAAATATCAAATTATTTTAATGTGAAATATTTCACATTTTAATTTCTATTCTAGTTTTTTATTTTTTAAAGATTTATTTATTCATTTTAGAGAGAGAGAATGTGCATGAGCAGGAGGGGCAGAGGGAGAGGGAGACAGAATCTCAAACAGACTGTGCTGAGAGCGGAGCCTAGCCTGGGGTTTGATCTCATGACCCTGAGATAATGACCTGAACTGAAACCAAGACTCAGACCCTCAACCAATTGTGCCACCCAGGTGCACTAAAATATTTCACATTTTTAAAACAGGTATTCTATTCTTCCTGAGTTTTCTATTTTCCAGGTTAAGCAGTGCCAGGTTTTCCAACTGCCTTTTTATATGACAGGTTTTCTTTTTATAAAAATTTATTTATTTATTTTTAGAGGGGATGGGCACAGGGAGAGGGAGAGAGAGAAACTTAAGCAGACTACCCACTGAGTGCAGAGCCCAACATGGGGCTCAATCTCACGACCCTGATATCATGACCTGAGCCAAAATCAAGAGTCGGCTGCCCAATCGACTGAGCCACCCAGGCACCCCTATATCACAGTTTTTACATGACATCCTGATTGTCTTTGTCTGGGGAAACTTATTTGTTTATATCTGACTTATTTTTTTAAAAGATTTTTTTTTTCTTTTTTTGAGAGACAGAGAGAGAGAGAGAACAAGT
Source organism: Eumetopias jubatus (assembly GCF_037043125.1). NCBI lineage: Eukaryota > Metazoa > Chordata > Mammalia > Carnivora > Otariidae > Eumetopias > Eumetopias jubatus. The sequence goes on from NW_028274808.1 coordinate 63,975,391, forward strand.
GAGAGGCGGAGGGAGAGGCAGACTCCCCACTGAGCAGGGAGCCCGTCTCAGGGTTTGATCCCAGGATCCTGAGATCATGACCTGGATGGAAGACAGACGCTTAACAGAATGAGCCACCCAGGCACGCTGTTCACATCTGATTTAAAGTAGAGCACCCAGAAAGAAGTATAATACCATTTAAAAAAAAAATTTAAGATTTTTATTTATTTATTTGACAGAGAAACAGCGAGAGAGGGAACACAAGCAGGGGGAGTGGGAGAGGGAGAACAGGCTTCCCGGGGACCAGGGAGCCCAATGCGGGGCCCGATCCCAGGACCCCGGAATCACGACCTGAGCCAAAGGCAGATGCTTAATGACTGAGCCACCCAGGTGCCCCACAAGTATAATACTCTTAACAAAGTCTGATTAATGAAAAACAAGTTTTACTTCCCACATTTGATATACTTAACAATTATTATTATTATTATTATTATTTTTAAAGATTTTATTTATTTATTTGAGAGAGCGAGAATGAGAGAGAGAGATAGCACACGAGAGGGGGGAGGGTCAGAGGGAGAAGCAGACTCCCCGCTGAGCAGGGAACCCGATGCGGGACTCGATCCCAGGACTCCAGGATCATGACCTGAGCCGAAGGCAGTCGCTTAACCAACTGAGCCACCCAGGCGCCCAACAATTATTATTAATGGAGTAGAATTTACACTAGTTGGCTTATTTTACCGATATACCATCATTTATTTATATTTTACTCATTGTCAACTAGAGCTCTTAAGGTTTTAAAATTCATGTTAATAAGTAATAACCCTAACAGTTGTAGCTAGTTGAGTGCTTAATAGCTGACAGCACTGTTTTAAGTACTTTGCATGTCGAACAGTTTTTCTCCTTCAGTAACCTTATGAATTTCTCCTTCAGTAACCTTATGTTATTCTTTCTTCTTTATTTTATTATTTATTTATTTATTAATTTCTGGTTTTAAGTTTTTATTTATTTACATATTTATTTATTTTTCATTTGAAAATGGGAGGCTGTCTCCCACACATTATTTTTTTTAATTATGGTATGTTAATCACCATACATTACATCATTAGTTTTTGATGTAGTGTTCCATGATTCATTGTTTGCATATAAACTCAGTACTCCATTCAGTACATGCCCTCCCCAATACCCATCACCAGGCTAGCCCATCCCCCCATCCCCCTCCCTTCTAGAACTCTCAGTTTGTTTCTCAGAGTCCATGGTCTCTCATGGTTTGTCTCCCCCTCCACATTTTAATGGCAGAGTGGCAAGGTCACATTGGAAGAATAGCATGTGAGGTAGAAATATCATTTCAGGCATCTTTTAAAAATAATATCTGCCACAGTAGGTGATGGATATTGGGGATTTGTTATGGTATTCTCTCTACTTTTATTGTGAATATATACCACATCTTCTTTATCCATTCATCTGTTGATGGACATCTTGGCTCTTTCCACAGTTTGGCTATTGTGGATATTGCTGCTATAAACATTGGGGTGCACGTACCCCTTTGTATCACTACATTTGTATCTTTGGGGTAAATACCCAGTAGTGCAATTGCTGGGTCGTATGGTAGCTCTATTTTCAACTTTTTGAGGAACCTCCATACTGTTTTCCAGAGTGGCTACACCTGCTTGCATTCCCACCAACAGTGTAGGAGGGTTCCCCTTTCTCCACATCCCCACCAACATCTGTTGTTTCCTGACTTGTTAATTTTATCCATTCTGACTGGTGTGAGGTGGTATCTTATTGAGGTTTTGATTTGGATTTCCCTGATGCCAAGCGATGTTGAGCACTTTTTCATGTGTCTGTTGGCCATTTGGATGTCTTCATTGGAGAAATGTCTGTCATGTCTTCTGCCCATTTCCTGATTGGATCATTTGTTCTTTGGGTGTTGAGTCAATAGGATCCAACAGTACCTTATTCACCATGACCAAATGGGATTTATCCCTGAACGGCAAGGTTGGTTCAACCTCCACAAATCAATCAGTGTGATAAAATACATTAATAAAAGAAAGAGCAAGAACCATATGATCCTCTCAATAGATGCAGAAAAAGCATTTGACAAAGTATAGCATCCTTTCTTGATCAAAACTCTTCAGAGTATAGGCATAGAGGGTACATACCTCAATATTATAAAAGCCATCTATGAAAAACCCACAGCAAATATCATTCTCAATGGAGAAAAACTGAGAGCTTTCCCCCTAAGGTCAGGAACACGGCAGGGATGTCCACTATCACCACTGCTATTCAACATAGTATTAGAAGTCCTAGCCACAGCAATCAGACAACAAAAAGAAATTAAAGGCACCCGAATTGGCAAAGAAGAAGTCAAACTTTCACTCTTTGCAGATGATATGATATTTTATGTGGAAAACCAAAGACTCCACCCCAAAACTGCTAGAACTCATACAGGAATTCAGTAAAGTGGCAGGATATAAAATCAATGCACAGAAATCGGTGGCATTCCTATACACCAACAACAAGACAGAAGAGAGACAAATTAAGGAGTCGATCCCATTTACAATTGCACCCAAAACCGTAAGATACCTAGAAATAAATCTAACCAAAGAGATAAAGAATCTGTGCTCAGAAAACTATAAAATATTCATGAAAGAAATTGAAGAAGACACAAAGAAATGGAAAAATGTTCCATGCTCATGGATTGGAAGAACAAACACTGTGAAGATGTCAATGCTACCTAGAGCAATCTACACATTCAATGCAATCCCTATCAAAATACCATTCACTTTTTTCAAGGAAATGGAACAAATAATCCTAAAATTTGTATGGAACCAGAAGAGACCCCGAATAGCCGGAGGAATGTTGAAAAAGAAAAGCAAAAGCCAGTGGCATCACAATTCTGGACTTCCTGCTCTATTACAAAGCTGCCATCATCAAGACAGTATGGTACTGGCACAAAAACAGACACATAGATCAGTGGAACAGAATAGAGAGCCCAGAAATGGACCCTCAACTCTAGGGTCAACTAATCTTCAACAAAGCAGGAAAGACTGTCAAATGGAAAAAAAACAGTCTCTTCAACAAATTGTGTAGATTAGACAGCCACATGCAGAAGAATGAAACTGGACCATTTCCTTACACCACACACAAAAATAGACTCCAAATGGTTGAAAGACCTAAATGTGAGACAGGAGTCCATCAAAATCCTAAAGGAGAATACAGGCAGCAACCTCTTTGACCTCAGCTGCAGCAGCTTCTTCCTAGCAACATCACCAAAGACAAGGGAAGCAAGGGCAAAAATAAACTATTGGGACTTCATCAAGACAAAAAGCTTTTGCACAGCAAAAGAAAGTCATCAAGTTTTAATTTAAATTCCAGTTGGTTAACATATAATGTAATATTGGTTTCAGGAGTAGAGTTTAGTGATTCATCACTCTCTTCTTTAAAGATGAGTAAATTTAGACATTGCACAAAGCCATGGAGTTAGCAGGTGGCAGATCTGGGATTCAAAGTTGGGCAGTCTGGATTTGGGCTCATGTTCTTATCTTGCCATTACCCTTCCTATATGATCTGGTTTACTTACTCAGGAACTGTAGATGCAATTATTACCATTTTAAGAAAACAGTTTACTTTGGAATAGTTTTAGATTTAAAGGAAAGTTGCCAAGAAGTAGTTTTCCATATACTCTGCATCCAGTTTTTCCTATTTTAACATTTTACATAACCATTTGTAAAAACTAAGAAGCCAACATTAACGCATTACTATTCACTAAATGCTGGCTTTATTTTAATTTCACCATTTTTTCCACTAATATCTTTCCTCTGTCCCAAGAGGCCAACTAGGATACCACATTATGCTGAGTTGTTCTGTCTCCTTAGTCTCCTCTGGTCTATGACAGCTTCTCAATCTTTCTTTGTTCCCGATAACTTTGACAGTTTTGAAGAGGACTCGTCAGGTATTTTGTAGAATGTCTCTCAATTAGGGTTGGTTTGATTTTCTTTTTCGTGATTAGACCGCGGTTGTGAATTTTGGGGAACAATGCCACGGAGGTGAAATGCCCTTCTTATTACATCATACAGCGGCACATGCTATCAAAATGATCGATCACTGCTGATGTTAACCTCAATCACCATCTGTCCAGGTAGTGTTTGCTAGGTTTCTCCACCATGAAGTCACTTGCCCCCTGCTTTTTTTCCTATTTTTTTTATTAGAGATTTTGGTCAACTGTTTCTCAAAATGGGTTATATAAAAACACTAGCTTTGTGGGAAGTTAATTGGTATTACTTAAAATAAGGAGTCTTTTGCCAAGTATATATGGAAAATATTGGTAAAACAAAGGTAATTTTTCTTTATTGCAGTTCTTCTCAGAGCATTTTAAAATGCCTATGTGCATTATACTTCTCCAAGTGAAGGTAATATTCAGTGTTTCCAAATTTTGTGTGATATCAAAGCAGTTAAGGCATCTCAGAGACTAGCATTTTGTAAAAAATCTTTTAGGAATAGCTGCTTTGTCTTGGATCCCATCATGCCTTCTGGTCTAAATGCAGCTCATTGATGTCTTAGAAGACACTGGCAGAGAGTCACCTGTAAAAGACAAGGCACAGGAATTAATTTTACTATCTCTTGGTAAATCAAATTATTTACAAGATGTCATGTGACTTCATCTTCAATGATTATTACTTCCATTAGCGTTCCAATTGAGTTCATTTTTCCCCTAAGTTGTTTATTTATATGCCATATAGTATTACAAGAGCGTGGTCATTAATTAAAATTTTTTTTAGAACTGTTATTTTGGAGTTTCCGTAATAGCTTGCAAAATACCTTTCATAAGCTCATTGGCAGCAAATTTTCATTCACAATTTCGGAGGCAGTGAGTAACTCCAAGTACGATGAATGAAGTCAGTGATCAAGATGGGTAGTAGAGTTTTTAATTTAAAAAAAAAATGCAACTATAAAGTAAGGAAAGCAATTTTTATGTGTGTCTTGAAAATTATTTTTGATGGTTATTTCAGGAAAAAGTCAACATTTTTGGCAGGATCACGGGAATAGCTATATAACCTCTAAGGTCTGAGAGGTCTTTAAATTGGCATGTAAGATAGACTCTTAGATAAGCTCACTGTTAAATTTTGACAGAGGCTGACAATTCTCATGGACTGGATGGGTAATTTGTTCAAATCATATAGCTAGTAAGGGGCAGTGCCCCAATCTACTCTACTGAATCACTTTATATATTACTACTGTGATGTCTTTTCTTGGTCAATCATGGCACATAGAGTCAGAGTATCTTTTCTCCACAGCTAAATCCCAGTGCCCTTAGTGTCTACACTGGTGCTATGGCAGTTGGAAAGGCAGGAGGTGAGGGAATTGTCAGAGGGGAGCTTATGTGACTAGAGCCAGGTGTTGGGGTAGGACTGTGTCGAGGGCAAGTGTTGAAAAAAATGAAGCCATCTCTTTTGTGTATCTGGGAGAATGTTGTTGGAGGTGAGATCCTGAACTTCCCCTGCTTTCTTCTCTAAATTCCTTTCACCTGGTTGTCCTAAACATTTAATTCAGGTGATCAAGGGGCTTTCAGACTTCACTAATTTTTAGTTATTATCTTCGGGTTTTAAAGTAACCCTAATAAACCCAGATTACCTCTTATGTTTTTTACTTTCAATATTTTTTTGGTCTCTTGAGGAATTTAATATAGCTACAAGAAATGCCATGAAATTTCACTGAAACGACATAATTTCAATGAAACCAATGTGATTTCATTCAAAGTAGGTCCATTCTGGCAGACAGAATTGCATTTTCCTCACATTTTCTTTTCCCTTCTTAAGGCATTCCTATGCCTCTGGTCTCAAACAGTTTCTCAGTTTCTTTGCAGGAGGTCTCCTTTTAATGGCCCTTTTCTGCCACAGCCTATTTTTATCCTTCTCTTTTGTATTTTTATGTTATAGCACTGTTGCACATCTCAAGTTATTTGGAAGAGTAAATCCATTTAATTTAGTATGTCTTCTCCGAAATACTTCTTTCCTTCAGTCTTACTTTGGATTTTCTTTCATGGATCATTAGGATGAATAAGACAACTTGGAACCAAAGAAAAAGAACTGGATTTGTCATTAGGAGACCTGGGCCATGCTATTGAACCTCTCTGAGGCTCAGTTACTATGTAGAGATCTCATGGTTAAAGGTGAGGTTGGCTTAGATATTATATTCACAACATATCTCACAGACTTAGAGGATATATTGTGATTCCAGGAATCATAGCTATGAAAATGAAAGACAATTTTTAAAACAAATGTTCCCTTTTGAATATTGAAAAGATAGATTGTGTGTTGTTAACCAAAGATATTTTCTTTTTCTTTTCTTTTTTAATTTTATTTATTTATTTGAGAGAGAGAGAGAGAGAGAGCACAAGCAGTGGGGAGGAGCAGAAGGAGAGGGACAAGCAGACTCTGTGCTGAGTGCAGAGTCTAACATGGGACTTGATCCCAGGACCCTGAGATGATAACCTGAGCCAAAATCAAGAGTCGGCTGCTCAACCGCTCAACAGACTGAGCCATCCAGGTGCCCCAAAGATATTTTCTTATACTAGCAGATGTATGGACTTTATTGTCCAGCTTTTTCAGAATTTGTCATTTTAAAATAGATACTTCTCCCTCTTCCTCAGAATTTTTATACTGACAGGTACATTCATTCACAGATAAATAAATTATTTCCAGGAATTTTAGGATAATTTTTTGGATAGTTTTATCTATTTAAAATATAATAATTTTTATCTACTCAAAAATTATCAGTCTTGGAACTGTCCTCAATAAATCCATGTTCAGTTACATACTATTACTTGGTTATTGCATGTATTTCTGTCACTTATAGGCATACCAGCTAATACTCATCAGTGTTCACAGAGTAATCCTTTACTAAATTACTTTAACTACAAGTCTCTTACAGATAAGTCTTAAATTTTGTTGAGGGGATAGTTCCTTTAAGGGGAAAAAATGCCCCACTTTTGATGAGAACTAAACTCTAATACTGCCAAAATTTTTAGGGCACTGGCAATGGCCGTTATGTGGCTATGAAACACTTTGTCATGTTCAAATCATATCCCACTAGCGATACCTTCAGCAAGACTGCAAATCCCTGTCGAAATGTTTATGGGGGAAGTCCTCTTACTTCGCTGGAATCAGTCCCTCAGGGTCACAGAATGGGTGTAATGAAACACACAACCATGGTGGACTTTCAGGAATCCATAAAAACAAACTGAATTCAATATCTAGACAATGGCTGACTGGGGCTGGAGGAAAACCCTGTCAGGGAGACCCCGCTTATGTACAGAATGACAGAAAGAAGAAATTCCAATTCCACTCAACTTCCTCACTCGGAATTGGGCAATTGTTTTCTGTTAGCAGTTTCTAGACGATAGTGAACCAACAGTTCCCTTAAATTGCGAAAACTTTAGCTCCACATGACACCCCATCTTTACCCCTTTTGCTTCCTGCTTGAATCAGTACTGCATTTAATGTTACCTGAAAAGCTATGGTGCAAATAGGGACAGCCTTACTTCTCAGAACAAAATGCAGCACCTTCTCTTTCCTAGTTTTTAGCAAAGTAGAGAGTCTGTACCTTCTGAGACACTTTGGTTGCTTTTCTTTATTTTAAATAAGGGAACTGGGAGGATACTGTGGCAGACTCTGCTCCTGACTCACAGTTAATGGGAGGAACAAAGACCATTTAAGTGTTTGGGGGGATTTAGTTTACAATTTAGCTAAGGCTTATAGCATTTCTAGGCTCAATGAAAAACAGCGTGAAAAATATTTGCGTTTTTTCAGCTGTGTGCCTATATTCGGGCACGTTTTGGTTAAAGTCATACTTATCTACCTAGGTAGAAACAAGCTGCCTAGTTTCCCCCTAAAACATCTGTCAGTATTAGTTTTGGTGGCTTTTTTTTTTTTTTGATTCATTGCCTTGTTTCTCATTACCCATGCCCATTTTCATAGGCACCCTTCTGACACCTGTCATAGCCAACCATCAACTAGCTGTGTGCTTGGCGTTCACATCATGAATTAGCTTCAAGCCTAGGAGAAGGTTAGCAGCCAATGCCAGAAAGATGCGGTTGGTTTTCCTCTTCACTCTTCATCTCCTGTATCTAACACACTAATCATTGAAAAGGAACTAGTGTCTTTCTATATAGGAAATGTTCTGTCTCTATGTTAACACTAAGGGCTTTCTGAGTCTAGGAGAGAAAGAGGGATAATTTCATGTGGAACATTACTGATCAAGTGATACCTAAGTATTAAATTTTAAGGATTTTTTTCATTTATTCTTATCAGCAGATAAGAGCCAAATATCTATTTTACACTGATTTCCATCTCTACAGATGTTTATTGATTACCTTATTGAGCAGCAGGAGTTAGACAATATTAGCTCACCTGATTTCCTTCTTGATGTGGTAGCAATTACTATATTTTTAAATGTAAATAGTTAAAAATTAGAATTTAATTTAAAATAAGGACGTTGAGATTTCTGGAAATTTAAAGTTGAAATGAATGGAAGTTAAGTAAGCTCTAATGCTCTGTAAGTAGGAAAACAAAATCCAAACTCAGACTTTGGTTTACCATTCTAGGATTCTTTTCCACTCTCCAGACTGAGAAATATCTAAGGTCACTGGTGTCCAGCAAATGCAAGTTTTTGGGGACCAAAGAGGAGACCTCATTCCATGTGCTCTCATCACAGGAACAAGAGCAAGGAACATCTTCCCACGAGGCTGGAAATATGCCTGAGTAGAGAATATTCTCCATCTCTTCTCACTCCACAGCTTTCCAGTTAATACAGTCTGCAGCCATATTTCTATAGAGGGAAAATAATTCTATATTTATATAGATTCCACTATGATGTGGGCGGGTGTTCTCACACTATTCTATGGGGTAGGTATAATTATCTGCACGTTTTTTTTCTTACAGATGAGAAGATTGAGGCTTGGAGTGGTTAAGTAATTTTCCCACGATCACAGTTTGTAAAAGGAGGAACCAAGACTTGTACACAGCTCTCTACTTTTATAGCTCCTCCTAATTTTATTAGTAGTTCGGCCACCATAATATGCACAAGAGGAGATAAAACCATAAATAATCTTTTGCTACTATAAACTAAAATCAAAAATTAAGAATCAGGGGCCCCTGAGTGGCTCAGTTCATTAAGTGACTGCCTTCAGCTCAGGTCATGATCCTGTAGTTCCAGGATCGATTCCCGCATCGGGCTCTCTGCTCAGCAGGGAGTCTGCTTCTCCCTCTTACCCTCCCCCTCTCATGCTCTCTCTCTCTCTCTCTCATTCTCTCTCTCTCAAATAAATAAATAAAATCTTAAAAAATTAAAAATCAAACAAATTAAAGTGAGGTCCTATATCTATCAGCATCTTCTGCATTCACCTACTCTCAAAACCAGGGGATTGCAATGAACATGAATAAACTTAAAGGAGTCAATGTTTACAAATGATTTGCAAATTTTAGTTGTCATTATTTAGTCTGTATTTCTGGACATCAGATGATTTATGGAGCTGATTATAGGTATTCCCCACAGATTGTAAATTCTAGGCCTTGAAGGATAAGATCAGAAGTTTTTTGTTTTTAATGGTTCTGCATTTTTAAATATAAATTGAGGGGAAGCAGCAGATCTGTTTTGACCTACTGAATCATGGGAGATCCCTAGGTCTATTATTATCATTAATTCATATTTTCACTGGGGACTGAAAGTTCTCATTTGGTTGGCTGAACAAAGCATGCTATCAAATCTTTTTCTCTATTTATAGCTTTATTCTTCTCTGAGATGGTAACTTAGATCAGATGCAGGAAACCCTCTCTGGAAAAAAAGAAAAATGTTTTTATTTATTCTAACTTGGGTATTCTGAAGTCTGTCATATTTGGAGCATTAAAATATTATGTGCTTGACCAACCAAGAATGGCAACTGTTTGGCTACACAAAAAAAAATCTGTATGGCAAACCTTCTCCCTGTGGCTTTTATAAAGCACACACAATGTAGTCAATATGACACAGTTCAATATGATATTTGTTTTATGTAATCAAATGAATAGCACAGTTATCCAGAGAGTGCTAATGTAATCGTGCGATTATCAGCAAAGCAGAAGACTCTTATATCCATGCTATAATACAATAATGTATGTGAAATTTCAATAATGGCCTTCTCTGTCGGGAAAGGGTGGTCATTAATTGAGCTGGTTTCCCATCAGAGAGTGGTAATCATCGGTTTTCCAATGGTGTTGATTTTTATACGAACACAAAATACCAATTCATTCTTAATGACATTTTCAGTAATAATGGGGATATTAATTCAAGTTCCTTTTTCATTTCCCAGATCTTTATATTTACTATTCAATCACTCTATTTCTGTTCTAAAGGAATATGTACAGACTTTGAGGGAGACAGAAGCAAGACAAAGACAATGCCGTAGAGGACACACAGTCTCTTAAAGGTGACACGTGTCAATAGATAATTGAAATGCAGTGAGTTAAGTGCTATGTCCACCTCTCAATTCCCTTTACTCCTCAGTCAAACGCATCATGTGAGCAAAGCCACCAATAATCTCCCTAAAGCTAAATTCAATAAGTTTTGCTGTTTCAGTTGGCCTCCGGCAAGTGTTTTCCATTGCGAGCCATTTCCTCTCTCTCAAATATCTCTTGGCCCTTGGCTTCCATAACATCACTTACTTTGCTTTTACTCTGCACATTTGCCTCTATCTCAGTCATTATCTTTGAACCAATGGTAAAATCTGAACAGCCACATGTGTGAAGGCAGATGGAGGCCATGGAAATGGCAGACCAGGGGACAAATGAAAAAAAGAGGAGAGAGAAAGTATCTTAAGGGCTAAAGCCACTATACTGTGGGGGAAGGGAGGATTCTCTAAGGATCCTCAGTGTGTGATTTAGTTGGCCCTATAATTTTAAGGTCGGAGATCACAAAGCTGCTTCCAAATTGCTTTTTCGGATAGGCTTAGATCCTTGCACTTTATCTGAAACTAGCAATCTTTTCCTCAAAAACTTTCTTCTAGTCATTAATGCTCTAAGATTTAAGAATACACAGTTCCTCTCTTCTCTCTCTGTCACAGACACAATAAAACTGTTAAACTGTTTTTATTCTGAGAGGAACGATGTTGCAACACATATTTTCCTTTTTCAATTGAAACTTGTGCCAAAAATGTCACCCAAAGTTGGTATGGAATCAGCGACTGCCCTTGGAGGAGAGGGAGCTACAAAAGTGGGGGGAGGGGTGAGACAGGTAATGCAGGCACCTCTACGCAGGTGAGTATCTGGAAAGTTCCCTTTGTGTGTGTGTTTGTGCATGTGTGTGAGAGAGAGAGAGAGACAAAAACAGAGATTCTTTGATCACCAATGGCAAGGCTTTTTAAGCATATCCATTTAGGTATCTCTAATGAGAGAAGAAAGGGGCAAACATGTAACCTGGGAGAATCCATAGCCTGGTGCCCTTCTGGAATGTCAAGGTGAAAGTTGGAAAGTCCTTTGAAAGATTATGTTTCATTTTGAAAAAGAAATCAAAAGTATCTCCCTCCCTATTTTAGCCATGCCTATTTTCATATAAAAAGAATATTTCAAGTAACTTGCCAGAACGACACTATTGCCTTAAATCAAACGATTTCAGAGAATGGTGCTGAACTGATAAAAGCAATCCTATTTGATAGGTTCAGAGTGCTGGCAGTTTTGAGAGCCCAGGTTCAGAGGAACATAAACCTACTAACGGCAACGGTTTTTATCTTTGCTTTTCAAGCTTTGCTGCACTGGGGAGGAATATTCTGATGCTGCCAAAAAGGCGGCAGGGTGCAATGCTTTTCAGTGCCTCTTGGAAATTTTGATAAGTGTATCTTCTTGCGTGTGTCATTTGGCAGATTAAAAAGGACTTTGATGGTACTCGTTTATTGCTCTAGGTAGATCGTTTATAGATTTACTCCAACAGATACTTTTTCACGGCCCACTATGTGCCAGGCACTGTTCTGTTACCATCAGTGAACTTGGCAACCAGTTTTTACAGGGAAGAAAGACAACTGAAAATACTATCGATTATTTTAATACCAGTGCTACTGTTCCTAATTACATGGAACTGACAAAGATGACTATAATTTCCAAAATAAATCTCATCTAATGCTCAAACATATTTTCATCATAGTGATGATGTGATGTATCTGAAAAACACTCATTTATTCTTTGCAATCATGGACTGAGATATTTACTTTTAAAATCATATCTGATAAAGAAGTCAATTTTAAGAGTTCTTCCTTGTCATAGGATGAATAGTGGCTTTGCTTTTCTTATCAAGATTTTTAGCTACAGGTTGGGATCAGATCATCCCCTCTCCTCAGCCACTCCAGCATACATTTCAGTGATAGAGCACATTTTCCAAAATCACTTCCATTTCCACTATAAATTTAAATTAAAGTAAAAGGCATATTCTTTGCAGTGAGATATTCATGGTGAATGATGCAGTCAGTGTCTCTCTGCCTGGGTCTCAGGGTCCCTTTGAGGGCCATTGCTCTCTTGGTTTGTTGCTGTATTTAGACTAAACTGTGACTGTCCATGCACATCTTCTAGTCCAAGGCTACGAGGGCTTATGAAACATCATTTGTCTAAAATCTGAGGACGATTTTCTTCAAACTCTCTCAGGGCTAGAATGCTGTCTTGTGCCTGTATGAACTTGGATGCTTGGATGAGTGGATTCACCTCCCTTTGTAAAAGATCACAACTACTTTACAGCCTTGTCTTAATGATGCCATAAGTTTCTTTTTTTTCTTTTTCTTTTTTATTTTTTAATTGTTATGTTAATCACCATATATTACATCATCAGTTTTTGATGTAGTGTTCCATGATTCATTGTTTGTGCATAACACCCCGTGCTCCACGCAATACGTGCCCTCTTTAATACCCATCACCAGGCTAACCCATCCCCCCACCCTCCTCCCCTCTAGAACCCTCAGTTTGTTTTTCAGAGTCCATCGTCTCTCATGGTTTGTCTCCCCCTCTGACTTACTCCCCCTCATTCTTCCCCTCCTGCTATTTTCTTCTTTTTCTTTTTTCTTAACATATGTTGCATTATTTGTTGCAGAAGTACAGATTTGCGACTCAACAGTCTTGCACAATTCACAGCGCTCATAAGTTTCTTAATAGAAAGTGCTGAGCACGCTGTCCAGCACCTAGAAAGCACACACTAGTTTTAGTATTCTAGAATATATTCACTTTTTTAATAATTAATTTTAAGCAAACCTCTTTCTTCATCCACACAAACTGAGCATTCTAATTTGTGATAAAAATTGTTTTCCAAATCCCTCTTTCTTTTTCCTTTTTGCCCCACACCGTATGTTTAGAGATGATACTTAGGTAAGTAGTACACATATCAGACCACAATGTAAGAGTGAAGAAGCCTGCTAAGCACATAACTGAATGCCAGGACAGGACCCAGTGGCCGGCCCAGTTCTGGGAATTTTAACTCAAGGAGTTTTTAAAGTGTGTATGAGTTGTTTATTGCCACCCAACATTTGCTAGGCTATGAGCTAGACACTTTGTATACTCTCTTGTTTAATTCTCTCATGAGGTGCATTTTATTACCTTCATTTTTATAGATAAAAGCAAAGAATGAAACCTCTGATCCTTGGAGAGGTTAGTGGCTTTTTGAAGAACTTACATTTAATTGCTGGTGGAACCAAGATTTGAATACAGGACAGCTCTGTGTAGCTGACTCTGCATTTCATTTTTATTTTATTTTTTTAAGATTTTATTTATTTATTTGAGAGAGAGAATGAGATAGAGAAAGAGAGCATGAGAGGGGGAAGAGTCAGAGGGAGAAGCAGACTCCCTGCTGAGCAGGGAGCCCAATGCAGGACTCGATCCCAGGACTCCAGGATCATGACCTGAGCCGAAGGCAGTTGCTTAACCAACTGAGCCACCCAGGCGCCCCTAACTCTGCATTTCAGATCTCTGGAGAGGTCTGCACAACAACTGGCTGCCTAGAAGGCAGTGACACTCCCGAAGTTAACAGGGAACTTTGTTACTTTAAAAATTTTGTACACAGAGGTTACCGTCCTACTAAAAATATTTCCCATATGTGTCCTCAATTCTTCATTGTGACTCAGAGTTGCTATTATAGCAAATGAATTGTCATGAATTTTGCATTATTGTGATCATCCTTAAACATCTTTCCATGCTGCCTAAACTCAGGAGACACAATTATTTACATATATTTTCAATCTATTTTAAAAGGATACATACATGGTAATCCAACAGCTCATTTATTCTCCAGTCTTGATAGGAAAACTGCAATAGTTTGCTATAGTTTGCTAGTTGATTGCAAGTATACAATGGAGTGAACTACAAAATAAATTACTTCTTATAAAGATTTAAAGGTTGGCAGGCAAGAAATCCAAAGAAGTTGTTGTTATTTTGTTTTCCCAGAGGTAAGCAAACTATTTATTGAGCATCTGTGCCTGACTTGTTTTATCTGTCAAATGATTTCCCTTTGTTTACTTTGGAAATTGTTTTCTTCTGCCATTTTATAGGGAATAGCTAGATATTTAAAGCACCCCACTTTGTAGATTCTAGATTCGAAGACATTGCTCGTGACAACGTCACAGGGCAGTTAGTTATTTCAATACCAGGCCAGAGAATGGAGAGCAGAAGCAATTGTAATCACCTTGTTATGCCAGAGGTGGGGGCAGGGATAGAATAGAGCCCACCAGAAGGCATGTGTACCTGGGATTCAGTTCAAGGAGAGGAATCTGGTAAGAACCAATGTTCCAGCAAAGACAGGGATCAAGGTCAAATGAGGTGAAGCAGGAGGACCTATGGCTTAAGTCTAAGGCAGTGGTTCCCAAGTTTGGAGTGATCATAGAATTGTATGATGATCTTTGTGGGGGAAAAAAAACCACAACAGACTCCAAGGTCTCTCTCAAAGAATTCTAGTTGAGAAGGCCTGTGGGGGAGGGGCAGTGGGGGGGCAGGTAGGAATCTACATTTTCACAAATGATCCTACTGCCCATGGTTTACTTACTGCGTGGTGAGAGAGAGACAGTCAACAACTGGAAAGCTGTCTCAGTCTAGGGGGCAGAGGTTTAACCAGAGCATCACTCGCGGGCCAGGTTGCTGTCCCCCAGCTCTGGACAGAGGGTGCTCCTTCCATTTTGTTTAATCTGCCTGGCAGATGTGAATTATCCCTGCACATGAATCTGAGTTCTCCTGGAAAGGTAGATATCAACAGTAGGAGAGCCCACACCTTACACTAGTCAAAAGTAGGGTTAAATTAATAGTCTCATCTTAGTTGTGCTACTGTCCTTTGACATTTGTGACTTGAATTCAGATCTAACCTTTGACAGCTGGTGTAATGTTCACTTTTATTGAGTTTTTCCCATTTAAGAAGTTATTTGGGCTTTACATTAAAATTTTTCCCACCTGAGCCTCCATTTGAACAGTTCCTATGTGTCTTCCTTTTTAGCCATTCTCTTCTAAATGAAAGTTGGTTTTCTCAGTAGGAATAGCAAATGATTTTAAATCAGACAACCTAAGGAGCTACTAGTTTTCATGGGTTTGTGATTGACCTTAATCAGAGGATCTAAACTCAAATGCATCAAAAATTGTGGGGAAGAGGGTATGCAGGGAACAGGGGTGTGAATCAAAAAAGAGTGACTTCAAACTGACAAGCGTATGACCTGCCAAAAACATAAAAAATTCAAAACAAGGCACTGTGTTGTCCAAACAAAACAGGTCTTCAGACCAAAGTCTGACAGCTGGCATTCTGTCTATGCCCTTGACTTAAACTTTACATTGGTCAACCTGTAGCCCCCCATCTCAGTTGGTTATGACTTTGTGGTGATACTATTATAGGACACTACAATAAAATGCTGTGTGCACATTAGAACACAATACAACAGAAAATTGGGGCTATATTGGGAAGAGCAAGAATAAGGAGGTGGGGAAGAGAGATAGGGAGAGAATATGCAAGCCATGGCATCTACCTACTACCTACAGGAACTTGAATAAGCTACAAAGCTCCTCCGAGCCTCTGTTTCATGTGGCAAATGGGGATAAAATATCTGTCTCAGGAGATTGTCTTAAGTAAGGTTTAAATGAGATAATACTTGTAAAACTTTATACACTGCTTGATGCATAGTAGGCACTAAATAAAGTCCCTTAATTGATTTTATGTGACAGAATTTACTGAGAATATTCTGAAGAAGATGGGATTTCTCTAGCACTAATATATATATATTTACTTGATGATGTGAAATATGATACAGAGTCCTGTCCAAGGCTAAGCTGGAAATGTCAGACGCAAATTGCTCACAGCTGAGAACAAGGCAGACTACATCGTATGGCTACTAAATTTAGTCACATTTCTACTGATTTTTATTTTATTTTATTTATTTATTTCAGACAGAGAGAGAAAGAGAGAGAGCACGAGCTGGGTGGGGGAGGGGCAGAGAGAGAAGCATGCTCCAGGAGGAGCAGGGAGCCTGACGAGGGGCTTGATGGCAAGACCCTGGGATCATGACCTGAGCCAAAGGCAGACACTTAACTGACTGAACCACCCAGGCACCCCACTACTACTGATTTTTGTTTTTGTTTTTCTTTTCCCTTTCTCCCTGACTTCTTGCCAAATCCAGGAATGGTACCTACTTCTTTCCTTGAGTTTTCTGAATGGTAATCCCACCCAGAGGTTATGGAGTGAACTATTGCTCTGGGTTTGGGAACAGGGTAGGTGGAAGAAGTCAATTTCTAGAAGATGACAAAGAGCAGTCTTTAAGGAGGGCTTAGCTGGGCACCTCACATCCTCCAAAATGCCCACACAGAAGAGCCAGTGCCAGATTTTTCTGAGAGGACAGAGCTTGAATTCCTCAGCCCTGGAAGTTTCCTGCAGCCTTGTATGGCTGCATATCCAAATGAGCAGTGGCCAGATCCATCCCTTTTCCACCAACGTCCCCTTACCTCTCTTCCACACAGAGCTCTGTGAAAAAGGAGGTGAGCAACAAGAGGGTGAAGAGAACTGTGGGGAAAAGATAGTTACTGAGCTATGATAGGATTATCTGAACTTGATTTTATCTGTAGGATATACAGCTTTAAATCATAAATGAGGGAAAATTTGTTGGATTGGATTGGGCGCACAGAAATGGGCACAATAAGTGTTTTGGTCTGGGCAGGTGTATGGGGTGGAGTACTACATGCAGTTTTAAAAACATAGCAAGCTTCAGGCAGCACATAGCTGAGGTTTTACCATTGCATTCATACATGCCATGTGTATTCTCTGAACCATTTCCCCTGTTATGTTTTGGTGTATACGTTAGTCGCTCCCCTGTTTATTGTCCTAATCCCCTTAATAAATAGCTGCATGCAGGTTACAATGAGGGGAGCCCAGTGTGGAGCTGGGCTCCAGTACTCATTTCTGCTTGGAACCGCTTCATTTCTATGGTTATCACATCAGCAACCTTGGCCTCCTTAAGCTGAGAGTCCAAAATATTGTCTGAATACCTAATGTGAGTCAAGTACTGTACTCCACTAATTTTTGCATTTCTTCACTCAAGAATAATAAGTTATTGAGAGCCTGTTTTGTTCCAGACACTCTTCTAGGTGTTGGGAACACATCTTTGAACAGAACAAAGCCCCCATTCTTATAAAGTTTACATTCCAGTGGAGGAATGCAGACCAACCAACCAACCAACCAACCAACAAAACCAGCCATATTCTATGTCAGGGTAGAAGATGTGATCCGGAAGGGGAAGTAACATTTGAGCAAGGACCAGAAACAAACATTACATGAAGCCATGTAAATATCCACACAAGTGTTTAAGGTAGAGGTAAGCGTTCTCCAGGGGCCATGAGACAGAAGAGTACCTGGCACGTTTGAGAAACAGCAAGGAGACGCACGTGGCTGGAGATGATGACCTGGAAGTAGATATCAGAGAGCTCTCAGGGGCCAGATGGTGACCAATCATGGAAGGTGCTAGCAAGGACTGTGGATTTCATTCCCCCGAAATGGAAAGGCATTGGAGGGGTTGAATTATAGAACTCACATTTTAACAAACTCATTGCTACCACGTGTGGAAGATGTCGATTGCACGGACTATGCGATGATGAACACTTGATCATTTTGTTTTCTTGTACGATGAAAATGCACAAAATCAATCCATAGGCTTTGTTTTCATATTTATAAGGCAAAGTGTGCTTCAATTATTATTCCATGGTATGATAAGCCTCATGTGATGATATGCCTATGAAGATGCAGTGCTTGAAGGATTTGTTGTTGTGGTAAAGGTGTCTTTAGTTGAAATCTGTAAAATAGTCTATCCTACTTCAAAAGCTCTCATGACGCTGGAATCTGGAACTGTTCTGTTCTACCCCTTTTGCTCTTTACATCTCATAAACGCTCTAGCAGACTGAAGTCTGTCTGCTGGAATTAGGGAGTGGTGGTATCTTAGTTCAGTAGGTTCTAATTCAGAGTACTGTGAATTAAAAAAAAATTGTATGTATAAAAACTGGGGTATTTCTCAAGTTTTATTAAGAAGTTTTGCATTGGGGCAAGATGGTGGAGGAGTAGGAGACCTGGATTTCGTCTGGTCTCAGGAATTCAGCTGGATAGGGATCAAACCATTCTGAACACCTACGAACTCAACAGGAGATTGAAGAAAAGAATAACAACAACTCTCTGAACAGAAAAGTGACCACTGTCTGGAACGTAGGACATGCAGGGAAGTGAATCTGATAGACGGTGGCGGGGGGGGGGGGGGGGGGCGGCCTCCGGCGGCCACTTCTGGCAAGTGATAGAGCCGCGGAGCACAAAATCAGAAATTTTAGAAGTCGGCTCCACTGAGGGATGTCGCTCCAGTGGCTAAGCAGGGGTTGGAACCCTCGTGGGGCAGTGTGGTCTCAGGACCCTCGGGGTCACAGAAAGACCGGGGGTGCCTGAGTGCGGCAGAGCGCCCAGGTATCGGAGCCGGGAAGGCGGCTGCAGAGTCGGAGCCGAGGTTTGGGCTCTCAGCTCAGGGTTGCCATAAACTGTGATCCGCGGCACAATCGGGCCACTGCTCCCCCAGCAGGGACCCAACAAGCAGCAGAGCCGGGGAGACTCCCCTTCCTCCCCCGGGAGGAGTGGTGTGGGAGGGCACCACACGGATCTGCTGGGTTTGGAGGCGCTACACCGAGTCAGGTACCAGAGATAGAAACGCTCGGTCACAGGCCGGGTGAGCATGGAGTACAGCTGGAGAGAGGAGTGACTGACTGCTTTTCTCTGGGGGTGCACTGAGGAGTGGGGCCTGAGTTCTCTGCTCCTCGGGGCAGAGATTGGGAGGTCGCCATTTTCACTCGCATCCTCCAAAGCTGTACAGAAAGGCTGCAGGGAACAAAAGGTCCCGAGAGCAAACCCGAGCAGATTGCTTAGCCCGGACCGGCAAGGGCGGGGCAATTCCGCCTCCAGCAAAAACATTTGGGAACCACGGCAACAGACCCCTCCCGCAGAAGATCAGCAAGAACAGCCAGCCAAGACCAAGTTTACTAATCAATGAGAATGGCAGAACTCCAGCGCTAGGGGACTACTGCACATAGAATTCATGGCTTTTTTATCATGATTCTTTAGTCTTTCAAAGTTAATTTAAAAAAAAATTTTTTTATTGTTACATTAATCACCATACATTACATCATTAGTTTTTGATGTAGTGTTCCATGATTCATTGTTTGTGCATAACACCCAGTGCTCCACACAGAATGTGCCCTCTTTAATACCCATCACCAGGCTAACCCATCCCCCCACCCCACGCCCCTCTAGAACCCTCAGTTTGTCTTTCAGAGTCCATCATCTCTAATGGTGCGTCTCCCCCTCCGACTTATTCCCCTTCATTCTTCCCCTCCTGCTATCTTGTTCTTTTTTTTTCTTAACATATATTGCATTATTTGCTTCAGAAATACAGATCTGTGATTCAACAGTCTTGCACAATTCGCAACGCTCACCATAGCACATACCCTACCCAATGTCTATCACCCAGCCACCCCATCCCTCCCACCCCCCACTACTCCAGCAACCCTCAGTTTGTTTCCTGAGATTAAGAATTCCTCACATCAGTGAGGTCATATGATACATGCCTTTCTCTGATTGATTTATTTCACTCAGCATGACACCCTCCAGTTCCATCCACGTCGTTGCAAATGGCAAGATCTCATTCCTTTTGATGGCTGCATAATATTCCATTGTGTATATATACCACTTCTTCTTTATCCATTCATCTGTCAATGGACATCTTGGCTCTTTCCATAGTTTGGCTATTGTGGACATTGCTGCTATAAAAATTGGGGTGCACGTACCCCTTCGGATCCCTACATTTGTATCTTTGATGTAAATACCCAGTAGTGCAATTGCTGGATCATATGGTAGCTCTATTTTCAACTGTTTGAGGAACCTCCATACTGTTTTCCAGAGTGGCTGCACCAGCGTGCATTCCCACCAACAGTGTAGGAGGGTTTCCTTTTCTCTGCATCCCCGCCAACATCTGTCGTTTCCTGACTTGTTAATTTTAGCCATTCTGACTGGTGTGAGGTGGTATCTCATGGCGGTTTTGATTTGGATTTCCCTGATGCTGAGTGATGTTGAGCACTTTTTCATGTGTCTGTTGGCCATTTGGATGTCTTCTTTGGAAAAAATGTCTGTTCATGTCTTCTGCCCATTTCTTGATTGGATCATTTGTTCTTTGGGTGTTGAGTTTGATAAGTTCTTTATAGATTTTGGATACTAGCCCTTTATCTGATATGTCATTTGCAAATATCTTCTCCCATTCTGTCGGTTGTCTTTTGGTTTTGTGGACTGTTTCTTTTGTTGTGCAAAAGCTTTTTATCTTGATGAAATCCCAATAGTTCACTTTTGCCCTTGCTTCCCTTGCCTTTGGCGATGTTTCTAGGAAGAAGTTGCTGTGGCTGGGGTCGAAGAGGTTGCTACCTGTGTTCCCCTTTAGGATTTTGATGGACTCCTGTCTCACGTTTAGGACTTTCAACCATTTGGAGTCTATTTTTGTGTGTGGTGTAAGGAAATGGTCCAGTTTCATTCTTCTGCGTGTGGCTGTCCAATTTTCCCAACACCATTTCTTGAAGAGACTGTCTTTTTGCCATTGGACATTCTTTCCTGCTTTGTCAAAGATGAGTTGACCCTAGAGTTGAGGGTCCATTTCTGGGCTCTCGATTCTGTTCCACTGATCTATGTGTCTGTTTTTGTGCCAGTTCCATACTGTCTTGGTGATGACAGCTTTGTAAGAGAGCTAGAAGTCCGGAATTGTGATGCCGCCAGCTTTGCTTTTCTTTTTCAATATTCCTCTGGCTATTCGGGGTCTCTTCTGGTTCCATACAAATTTTAGGATTACTTGTTCCATTTCTTTGAAAAAAGTGGATGGTATTTTGATGGGGATTGCATTGAATGTGTAGATTGCTCTAGGTAGCATTGACATCTTCACAGTGTTTGTTCTTCCAATCCACGAGCATGGAACGTTTTTCCATTTCTTTGTGTCTTCCTGAATTTCTTTCATGAGTATTTTATAGTTTTCTGAGTACAGATCCTTTGCCTCTTTGGTTAAATTTATTCATAGGTATCTTATGGTTTTGGATGCAATTGTAAATGGGATCGACTCCTTGATTTGTCTCTCTTCTGTCTTGTTGGTGTATAGGAATGCCACCGATTTCTGTGCATTGATTTTATATCCTGCTACTTGACTGAATTCCTGTATGAGTTCTAGCAGTTTTGGGGTGGAGTCTTTTGGGTTTTCCACATACAGATCATATCATCTGCAAAGAGTGAGAGTTTGACTTCCTCTTTGCCGATTTGGACGCCTTTGATTTCTTTTGGTTGTCTGATTGCTGTGGCTAGGACTTCTAATACTATGTTGAATAGCAGTGGTGATAGTGGACATCCTTGCCGCGTTCCTGACCTTAGGGAAAAGATTTTCCCCATTGAGAATTATATTGGCTGTAGGTTTTTCATAGATGGCTTTTATGACATTGAGGTATGTACCCTCTATCCCTATACGCTGAAGAGTTTTGATCAAGACAGGATGCTGTACTTTGTCAAATGCTTTTTCTGCATCTATTGAGAGGATCATATGATTCTTGTTCTTTCTTTTGTTAATGTATTGTATCACGTTGATTGATTTGCGGATGTTGAACCAGCCTTGCAGCCCAGGGATAAATCCCACTTGGTCGTGGTGAATAATTCTTTTAATGTACTGTTGGATCCTATTGGCTAGTATTTTGGTGAGAATTTTTGCATCTATGTTCATCAAGGATATTGGTCTGTAATTCTCCTTTTTGATGGGGTCTTTGTCTGGTTTTGGGATCAAGGTAATGCTGGCCTCATAAAATGAGTTTAGAAGTTTTCATTCCATTTCTATTTTTTGGAAGAGTTTCAGGAGAATAGGTATTAATTCTTCTTTAAATGTCTGATAGAATTCCCCTGGGAAGCCATCTGGCCCTGGGCTTTTGTTTGTTGGGAGACTTTTGATGACTGCTTCAATTTCCTTAGTGGTTATAGGTCTGTTCAGGTTTTCTATTTCTTCCTGGTTCAATTTTGGTAGTTGATACATCTCTAGGAATGCCCCCATTTCTTCCAGGTTATCTAATTTGCTGGCATAGAGTTGCTCATAATATGTTCTTATAATTGTTTGTATTTCTTTGGTGTTGGTTGTGATCTCTCCTCTTTCATTCATGATTTTGTTGATTTGGGTCCTTTCTCGTTTCTTTTGGATAAGTCTGGCCAGGGGTTTATCAATCTTGTTAATTCTTTCAAAGAACCAGATCCTAGTTTTGTTGATCTGTTCTACTGTTCTTTTGGTTTCTAGTTCATTGATTTCTGCTCTGATCTTTATGATTTCTCTTCTTCTGCTGGGTTTAGGCTTTATTTGCTGTTCTTTCTCCAGCTCCTTTAGGTGTAGGGTTAGGTTGTGTATTTGAGACCTTTCTTGTTTCTTGAGAAAGGCTTGTATTGCTCTATACTTTCCTCTCAGGACTGCCTTTGCTGTATCCCAAAGATTTTGACCAGTTGTGTTTTCATTTTCATTGGTTTCCATGAATTTTTTTAATTCTTCTTGAATTTCCTGGTTGACCCATTCATTCCTTAGTAGGATGCTCTTTAGCCTGAATGTATTTGAGTTCTTTCCAACTTTCCTCTTGTGATTGAGTTCTAGTTTCAAAGCATTGTGTTCTGAAAATATGCAGGGAATGATCCCAATCTTTTGGTACCGGTTGAGACCTGATTTGTGACCTAGGATGTGATCAATTCTGGAGAATGTTCCATGGGCACTAGAGAAGAATGTGTATTCCGTTGCTTTGGGATGGAATGTTCTGAATATGTCTGTGAAGTCCATTTGGTCCAGTGTGTCATTTAAAGTCTTTATTTCCTTGTTGATCTTTTGCTTAGATGATCTGTCCATTTCAGTCAGGGGGGTGTTAAAGTCCCCCACTATTATTGTATTTTTGTCAATGTGTTTCTTCGCTTTTGTTATAAATTGCCTTATATAATTGGCTGCTCCCATGTTCGGGGCATAGATATTTACAATTGTTAGATCTTCTTGTTGGATAGACCCTTTAAGTAGGATATAGTGTCCTTCCTCATCTCTTATTATAGTCTTTGTTTTAAAATCTAATATGTCTGATATAAGGATTGCCACCCCAGCTTTCTTTTGGTGTCCATTAGCATGGTAAATGCTTTTCCGCCCCTCACTTTCAATCTTGGGATTGTCTTTCGGTCTAAAATGAGATCTTGCAGACAGCATATCGACGGGTCTTCTTTTTATTCCAATCTGAAACCCTGTGTCTTTTGATTGGGGCCTTTAGCCCATTTATATTCACAGTATCTATTGAAAGATATGAATTTAGTGCCATTGTATTGCCTGTAAGGTGACTGTTACTGTATATTGTCTGTGTTCCTTTCCGATCTATGCTGCTTTTAGGCTCTCTCTTTGCTTAGAGGACCCCTTTCAATATTTCTTGGAGGGCTGGTTTCGTGTTTGCAAATTCCTTTAGTTTTTGTTTGTCCTGGAAGCTTTTTATCTCTCCTTCATTTTTCAATGACAGCCTAGCTGGATATAGTATTCTTGCCTGCATATTTTTCTCATTTAGTGCTCTGAAGATATCATGCCAGTCCTTTCTGGCCTGCCAGGTCTCTGTGGATAGGTCTGTTGCCAATCTAATGTTTCTACCATCGTAGGGTACATATCTCTTCTCCCGAGCTGCTTTCAGGATTTTCTCTTTGTCTCTGAGACTCGTAAGTTTTACTGTTAGATGTCGGGGTGTTGACCTATTTTCATTGATTTTGAGAGGGGTTCTCTGTGCCTCCTGGATTTTGATGCCTGTTTCCTTCTCCAAATTAGGGAAGTTCTCTGCTATAATTTACTCCAATATACCTTCTGCCCCTCTCTTTCTTTCTTCTTCTTCTGGGATCCCAATTTTTCTAATGTTGTTTTGTCTTATGGTATCGCTTATCTCTCGAATTCTGCCCTCGTGATCCAGTAGTTGTTTATCTCTCTTTTTCTCAGCTTCTTTATTTTCCATCATTTGGTCTTCTATATCTCTGGTTCTCTCTTCTGCCTCATTTATCCAGGCAGTTAGTGCCCCCATTTTTTATTGCACCTCATTAATAGCCTTTGTGATGTCGACTTGGTTAGATTTTAGTTCTTTTATTTCTCCAGAAAGGGTTTCTCTAATAACTTCCATGCTTTTTTCAAGCCCAGCCAGTGTCTTTAAGTCATGATTCTGAACTCTAGGTCCGACACTGTCCTAATATCCGTATTGAGTAGGTCCCTGGCAGACGGTACTACCTCTTTTTCTTTTTGCTGAGGTGATTTCTTTCGTCTTGTCATTTTGTCCAGAGAAGAATAGATGAATGAGAGAACAAAATGCTAACAGGTTAACAACGTCCCCAGCAAATATACTCTATACAAATCAGAAAAGACTGAAACGAGGGGAAAAGAAAGGGAAAGAAAGAAAAAAGAAAGAGAAAAAAAAAAGAAAAAGAAAAAGATAAAAACAAACAAAAACAGAACAAAACAAAAAAAAACAGAATATGATCAAATATGATCATGTTGGTGCTTAGATCAGTGCCACACACTAGATTTTGGGCATATTTTGATCTGTTAGAAGAAAGTGCCTCCTAAAATTTTAAAGGAAGAAAGACTTATACATGTACAAAATAAGAGTTGATACAATGAAGGGATGGAGGATAACTGTAAAGATGAAAATTATAAAAGATTTTATAAAAGGAATTGATAAGATAAGAAGTTGTTTGAAAAAAGAAAGAAGATTAAAAAAAAAGAAAAGCAAAAAAAGGGAGAGAATGTGATCAGGCAGGAGACTAGAACAAAGCCATACACTAGTGATTTAGGGTATATTTTGATCTGTTAGAAGAAACTGTGTCTCAAAATTTTAAAGAGAGAACAACTTATATATATATATGCCAAAAATAAGGGTAACTACTATGAAGGGAAAAATATGACTCTAAAAATGAAAAATAAAAAGGTTTTTTAAAAAGGCGATTGATAAGATGTTGGTTGAAAAAGGGAAAAAGAAAAATTCAAAAAAATAGTTAAAAAAACTAACTTTGAAAAACTAATGAATCATGGTAAAAAAGCAATGAATTCTATGTGCAGTATTCCCTTAGTGCTGGAGTTCTCCCGTTCTCCTTGATAGGTAAACTTGGTCTTGGCTTGCTGGCTGTTCGTGCTGATCTTCTGGGGGAGGGGCCTGTTGCCGTGGTTCCCAAATGTCTTTGCCGGAGGCTGAATTACCCCGCCCTTGAAGGTCCGGGCTAAGCAATCTGCTCGGGTTTGCTCTCGGGAGCTTTTCTTCCCTGCAAGCTCTCGGTACAGCTTTGGAGGACCAGAGTGAAAATGGTGGTCTCCCAATCTCCGCCTGGAGGAGCTGAGAACTCGGGGCCCCGCTCCTCAGTTCGCCCCCAGAGAAAAGCAGTCACTCCCGTGTCCCCGTTCTCCGGCCGCACTCCATGCTCACCCGGCCTGTGACTGATCGTTTCTATCTCTGGCACCCGACCCCGTGTGGAGTCTCCAAACCCAGCAAATCCCTGCGGTGCGCTCCTGCACCCCTCCTCCCAGGGGAGGAAGGGGAGTCTCCTCAGCTCTGCCACTTGTTGGGTCCCTGCTGGAGGAGCAGTGGCCCGAGTGGGCCACTGATCATGGTTTATTGAAACCCCGAGCTGAGACCCCGCGCCTCGGCTCCATCTCTGCAGCTGGGTTCCCCGCTCCGATACCTGGGAGCTCTGCTGCACTCAGGCACCCCCGGTCTTTCTGTGACCACGAGGGTCCTGAGACCACACTGTCCCACGAGGGTTCCACCCCCAGCTTAGCCACTGGAGCGACGTCCCTCAGCGGAGCTGACTTCTAAAAGTTCCGATTTTGTGCCCCACGGCTCTATCACTTGCCAGAAGCGGCCGACGGAGGCCCCCTGCCCCACCGTCTATACTCCTGAATATCGCCTTGGATTCACTTCTCCGCACGTCCTACCTTCCAGTAAGTGGTCGCTTCTCTGTTCAGAGAGTTGTTGCTACTCTCTTCTTTGATCTCCTGTTGAGTTCGTAGGTGTTCAGAATGGTTTGATCCCTATTCATCTGAATTCCTGAGACCAGATGAAATCCAGGTCTCCTACTCCTCTACCATCTTGCTCCGCCCAAAGTTAATTTTTTTTAACTGTCTTTTTTTTTGTTTTTTGAATTTTTCTTTTTCCCTTTTTCAACCAACATCTTATCAATCCCTTTTTAAAAAACGTTTTTATTTTTCATTTTTAGAGTCATATTCTATCCCTTCATAGTAGTTACCCTTATTTTTGGCATATATATATATATATATATATATATATATATATATATATGAGTTGTTCTCTCTTTAAAATTTTGAGATACAGTTTCTTCTAACAGATCAAAATATACCTTAAATCTCTAATGTATGGCTTTATTCTACTCTCCTGCCTGATCACATTCTCTCCCTTTTTTTTTTTTAAATCTCCTTTCTTTTTTCAAACAACTTCTTATCTTATCAATTCCTTTTATAAAATCTTTTATAATTTTCATCTTTACAGTCATAGTCCATCCCTTCATTGTATCAAACCTTATTTTTGTATATATATATAATTTTTTCTTTCTTTAAAATTTTGGGAGGCATTTTCCCTAACAGACCAAAATACACTCAAAATCTAGTGTGTGGCACTGATCTAAGCACCAACATGATCATATTTGATCATATTCTGTTTATTTTTTGTTCTGTTTTTGTTTGTTTTTGTTTTTGTCTTTGTCTTTCTTTTCTTTTTCTTTTTTCTTTCTTTCCCTTTCTTTTCCCCTGGCTTCAGGTCTTTTCTGATTTGTTTAGAGTATATTTTCTGGGGACGTTGTTACCCTGTTAGCATTTTGTTCTCTCATTCATCTATTCTCCTCTGGACAAAATGACAAGATGGAAAAAAATCACCTCAGCAAAAAGAACAAGAGGTAGTACCATCAGCCAGGGACCTACTCAATATGGACATTAGTATGATGTCAGACCTAGAGTTCAGAATCATGATTTTAAAGATACTACCTGGGCTTGAATAAAGCATGGAAGTTATTAGAGAAACCCTTTCTGGAGAAATAAAAGAACTAAAATCTAACCAAGTCAAAATCAAAAAGGCTATTAATGAGATACAATTAATAATGGGGGTGCTAACTGCTAGGATAAATGAGGCAGAAGAGAGAATCAGCGATACAGAAGACTAAATGATGGAAAATAAAGAAGCTGAGAAAAAGAGAGATAAACAACTACTGGATCACGAGGGCAGAATTCAAGAGATAAGCGATACCATAAGACAAAACAACATTAGAAAAGTTGGGATCCCAGAAGAAGAAGAAAAAGAGAGGGGCAGAAGGTATATTGGAGTAAATTATAGCAGAGAACTTCCCTAATTTGGAGAAGGAAACAGGCATCAAAATCCAGGAGGCACAGAGAACCCCTCTCAAAATCAATGAAAATAGGTCTACACCCCGACATCTAATAGGAAAACTTACGAGTCTCAGAGACAAAGAGAAAATCCTGAAAGCAGCTCGGGAGAAGAGATATGTACCCTACGATGGTAGAAACATTAGATTGGCAACAGACCTATCCACAGAGACCTGGCAGGCCAGAAAGGACTGGCATGATATCTTCAGAGCACTAAATGAGAAAAATATGCAGGCAAGAATACTATATCCAGCTAGGCTGTCATTGAAAAATGAAGGAGAGATAAAAAGCTTCCAGGACAAACAAAAACTAAAGGAATTTGCAAACACGAAACCAGCCCTCCAAGAAATATTGAAAGGGGTCCTCTAAGCAAAGAGAGAGCCTAAAAGCAGCATAGATCGGAAAGGAACACAGACAATATACAGTAACAGTCACCTTACAGGCAATACAATGGCACTAAATTCATATCTTTCAATAGATACTGTGAATATAAATGGGCTAAAGGCCCCAATCAAAAGACACAGGGTTTCAGATTGGAATAAAAAGAAGACCCGTCGATATGCTGTCTGCAAGATCTCATTTTAGACCGAAAGACAATCCCAAGATTGAAAGTGAGGGGCGGAAAAGCATTTACCATGCTAATGGACACCAAAAGAAAGCTGGGGTGGCAATCCTGATATCAGACACAGAAACCAAAAGAACAGTAGAACAGATCAACGAAACTAGGAGCTGGTTCTTTGAAAGAATTAACAAGATTGATAAACCCCTAGCCAGATTCATCAAAAAGAAATGAGAAATGACCCAAATCAATAAAATCATGAATGAAAGAGGAGAGATCATAACCAGCACCAAAGAAATACAAACAATTATAAGAACATATTATGAGCAACTCTATGCCAGCAAATTAGATAATCTGGAAGAAATGGATGCATTCCTAGAGATGTATCAACTACCAAAACTGAATCAGGAAGAAATAGAAAACCTGAACAGACCTATAACCACTAAGGAAACTGAAGCAGTCATCAAAAATCTCCCAAACAAACAAAAGCCCAGGGCCAGATGGCTTCCCAAGGGAATTCTACCAAACATTTAAAGAATTAATACCTTTTCTCTTGAAACTGTTCCAAAAAATAGAAATGGAAGGAAATCTTCCAAACTCGTTTTATGAGGCCACCATTACCTTGATCCCCAAACTGAACAAAGACCCCATCAAAATGAGAATTACAGACCAATATCCTTCATGAACACGGACGCAAAAATTCTCAACAAAATACTAGCCAATAGGATCCAACAGTACATTAAAAGGATTATTCACTGCAACCAAGTGGGATTTATTCCTGGGTTGCAAGTTTGGTTCAACATCTGCAAATCAATCAATGTGATACAATACATTAATAAAAGAAAGAACAAGAACCATGTGATCCTCTCAATAGAGGCAGAAAAAGCATTTGACAAAACAGCATCCTTTCTTGATTAAAACTCTTCAGAGTAGAGGCATAGAGGGTACACACCTCAGTATCATAAAAGCCATCTATGAAAAACCCACAGCAAATATCATTCTCAATGGGGAAAAACTGAGAGCTTTCCCTCTAAGGTCAGGAACACGGCAGGGATGTCCACTCTCACCACTGCTATTCAACATAGTACTAGAAGTCCTAGCCACAGCAATCAGACAACAAAAAGAAATAAAATGCATCCAAATCAGCAAAGAGGAAGTCAAACTCTCACTCTTTGCAGATGATATGACACTTTATGGGGATAACCCAAAAGACTCCACCCGAAAACTGCTGGAACTCATACAGGAATTCAGTAAAGTGGCAGGATATAAAATCAATGCACAGAAATCAGTGGCATTCCTATACACCAACAACAAGACAGAAGAAAGACAAATTAAGGAGTCGATCCTATTTACAGTTGCACCCAATACCATAAGATACTTAGGAGTAAATCTAACTAAAGAGGTAAAGAATCTGTACTCAGAAAACTATAAAATACTCATGAAAGAAATTCAGGAAGACACAAAGAAATGGAAAAACATTCCATGCTCATGGATTGGAAGAACAAACATTGTGAAGATGTCAATGCTACCTAGAGCAATCTACACATTCAATGCAATCCCCATCAAAATACCATCCACTTTTTTCAAGGAAATGGAACAAATAATCCTAAAATTTGTATGGAACCAGAAAAGACCTCGAATAGCCAGAGGAATGTTGCAAAAGAAAAGCAAAGCTGGCGGCATCACAATTCTGGACTTCCAGCTCTATTACAAAGCTGTCATCATCAAGACAGTATGGTATTGGCACAAAAACAGACACATAGATCAATGGAACAGAATCGAGAGCTCAGAAATGGACCCTCAACTCTAGGGTCAACTAATCTTTGACAAAGCAGGAAAGAATGTCCAATGGAAAAAAGACAGTCTCTTTAACAAATGGTGTTGGGAAAATTGGACAGCCACATGCAGAAGAATGAAACTGGACCATTTCCTTACACCACACACAAAAATAGACTCAAAATGGTTGAAAGACCTAAATGTGAGACAGGAATCCATCAACATCCTAAAGAAGAACATAGGCAGCAATCTCTTCGACCTCAGCTGCAGCAGCTTCTTCCTAGATACATCACCAAAGGCAAGGGAAGCAAGGGCAAAAGTGAACTATTGGGATTTCATCAAGATAAAAAGCTTTTGCACAGCAAAAGAAACAGTCCACAAAACCAAAAGACAACTGACAGAATGGGAGAAGATATTTGCAAATGACATACCAGATAAAGGGCTAGTATCCAAAATCTATAAAGAACTTATCAAACTCAACCCCCAAAGAACAAATGATCCAATCAAGAAATGGGCAGAAGACATGAACAGACATTTTTCCAAAGAAGACATCCAAATGGCCAACAGACACATGAAAAAGCGCTCAACATCGCTGGGCATCAGGGAAATCCAAATCAAAACCTCCATGAGATACCACCTCACACCAGTCAGAATGGCTAAAATTAACAAGTCAGGAAATGAGAGGTGTTGGCGGGGATGCGGAGAAAGGGGAACCCTCCTACATTGTTGGTGGGAATGCCAGCTGGTGTAGCCACTCTGGAAAACAGTATGGATGTTCTTCAAAAAGTTGAAAATAGAGCTACCATACCATCTAGCAATTGCACTACTGGGTTTTACGGCAAAGGTACAAATGTAGGGATCCGAAGGGGTACATGCACCCCAATGTTTATAGCAGCAATGTCCATATTAGCCAAACTGTGGAAAGAGCCAAGATGTCCATTGACAGATGAATGGATAAAGAAGAAATGGTATATATATACAATGGAATATTATCCAGCCATCATAAGGAATGAGATCTTGCCATTTGCAACGACGTGGATGGAACTGGAGGGTGTTATGCTAAGTGAAATAAGTCAATCAGAGAAAGACATGTATCATATGATCTCACTGATATGAGGAATTCTTAATGTCAGGAAACAAACTGAGAGTTGCTGGTGTGGTGGGGGGGGTGGGAGGGATGGGGTGGCTGGGTGATAGACATTGGGTAGGGTATGTGCTATGGTGAGCGCTGTGAATTGTGCAAAACTGTTGAATCACAGATCTGTATTTCTGAAACAAATAATGCAATATATGTTAAGAAAAAAAAAGAAGATAGCAGGAGGGGAAGAATGAAACGGGTAATTTGGAGGCGGAGACAAACCATGAAAGCTGATGGACTCTGAAAAACAAACTGAGGGTTCTAGAGGGGAGGGGGGTGGGGGGATGGGTTAGCCTGGTGATAGGTATTAAGGAGGGCACGTTCTGCGTGGAGCACTGGGTGTTATGCACAAACAATGAATCATGGAACACTACATCAAAAACTAATGATATAATGTATGGTGATTAACATAACAATAAAAAATTAAAAAAAACAGTTTTGCCTCAGGTTGCCTGGGTGGCTGAGTCATTAGGCATCTGCCTTAGGCTCATGTCATGATCCCTGGGATTGAGCCTCACCTCGGGCTCTCTGCTCTGGTGAAGCCTGTTTCTCCCTCTCCCACCCCCCCCACTTGTGTTCCCTCTCTTGCTATCTCTCTCTGTCAAAATAAATAAATAAAATCTTTAAAAAAATAAGTTTTGCATAATGTAATAAGTGACTAATAAATGAACAAGGGAGCTTGTTTCCTCATAATCATGAATTAAAGCCCCCCAGAGATGGGCAAAATCTTTTAGAAAAAAAAAGAAAAGAAACATTAAAAGAAACGATTTTTTAAAAATGTTGTAAGGATTTAGTTACAACCAAGAGAGAGCTAGGGTCAAAGGCAAAGGGAAATGTGTGAACCAGGAAAAGGGATTTCCAGGAGACAGTAAGATATCAGTTTTAGATTATTTGAAATGTCTTGCTGATCCTCATTAAATATTCTTTATTTTTAGAATCAGCTGAAGTGTTCTGGAAACTATTGTGAAATGGCTAAAAAATAAGATAATATATTCACCACATAAGCTAGGAAGCCCTTAGAGAAAGAGAATATGACGTTTTCCCTCACAGCTGAGTTTCTTGGTAAATTAGGCTCTAGATGTCTGTGAGAAACTATTACTGAAAAACGAGATAATACCCAAATACTAAATAGGATATATTATCCCCGGAGACAAACTTGCATATTTTATTCTTTCCTATAAAACAATAAATTATACCAATTTTTTTCAGTAATGGACTTATTAGTGAGCTAAAATTTAATTAAAAATGAGGGAATTAAGTCAATGTATTTTATTAGGGGGACACTAAGCTAGAAATATGAGCTTCCCCACTTCAAGAGGTAAAATGTTTCAATATGCTGATTGATGTCTTTTTAAAAGATGCATACCTTTTAGTGATTTATACTGTTGTCACACTACTTTTGACCCTTTCCATTAATAAGTCAAGATATTTTACAATGAATAATTTTTATATATTTCTTCCAAATACAATAGATATATTAGTTTCTACATACAATTACACTTTTTTATTTTTTTAAATATGAAACTATATCTGGGATGACTTGTTACTTTTGTACTCCAGGGCGATGTATTGATTCTGAACTCCGAAATAACTGGGTTGTTAGGGCTAACTGAAAGGAAATCCTTGTGCAAATCAAGTAGAGGGAAACCCAGGAACATATGTGACCTCAGGCAGTCAGTTTAACCTCTTTAGTTATAATTTCTTCATCTATGAAAAGACAGTTACAGAAATATTAAATATTATTTATAAGCATCTAGTATAGTAGGTGCTACATAAAATTTTTGTTTCTTTACTATCTAATGAACCAGTTGAGGGATATCATGAGGGTAGTTATATATAAAATATAAAAATGGTCCTTGATGGGTAAATTCATGCTAATTCATGAATTTAAAGCAACAGCGAATCGAATCACTATTCCTTGAGCTGTAATCTTGCAGCTGACATGATATAATTTTTAGCTCCAAGCACAGGCAAATTGGTAGTAAACGACTTGTTTTGATGCCTTCGTTTTTTTTTTTTTTTAATTTTGCGCTCCTTTTCTTGTTCTGTTTTTGTTTCCATCTGTTTGCTTTTTTGAGCAACCTATATTATAGATTCACAGGATCCCAGAGTGTGAAAGATTCTTAGATTAGAACATGAGAAATCTTTGTTCTGATGTAGCAATTCCTTTGACAGCATGCTTAACAGGTGGTCATCCATCCTCTACTTGCATACTTTCAACAGAAGTGAGTTGCAACCTGTCTACACACACTTACGTAGAGCAGTAATCGTTTTCCCAGACTCCCTTGAACTGGGTGTTTATTTAGTATGTTTATACCAATGGAATGTGAGCAAACGTGATACTCATCATTTCAAATCAGAGATTTAAATGATTGAAGCACCCATCCTCCATATATTCTCTACCTCCTTCCTATGAGGCAGAATGTGGATATGCCCTTGATGCAGCTTCACTTGGGCAAACAAACAAACAACAATAAAATGAAAAACCTCAAAAGAATATTGAAGAACCATGGCTCCAGAGTGAAAATCACCCTCTGTCGGAAACACTTAACTCCAGATTGTTGTATAATAGAAAAATAAAACTCTATCTTCTTTAGGCAATTGAATTAGCATTGAGTCTCTGCTATATTATTATTATTATTATTATACTCTATTATTATCCTAACTCATGCAAGAGACACTTCACTTTGTCTATTCTCTGGAAAAGATTGGTTAAGATTGGATATATCTAATTTTTGAATGTTTCATAGAACTTGTTTATAAAATCATCCAAACTGATGTTTAGAGTTTATCATAATATTCTCTAAATTTTTAAAATCACTGTTACATAACTAGAAATTGGTTATGTCCTTCTTTTTACTCTTGATATTGTTTAGTTTATTTAACTTTTTTCTTTACCATGCTTACCAGTTATAATTTTAAATTATATTTGTCATTTCAAAGAAGCAACTTTGGCTTTATTGATTTTTTATTTAATTGTTTTGTATTTAATTCAGGTTCCTAAATTTATTATTTTATTCTTCTTATTTTTGGGGGGGTTTAATTCTATTCTTTTTATTGTAAGTTATTAAGTGAGAAACTTATTTTTTTTAAGTAGGAAACCATAATTATATAGAAGCATGTTTTTAAGTTTCAAAATTTAGAATTGAGGCAGTCATTTCAAGAAATTAGTACCAATTACTGAGAAGGATATATTAAAATCTCCTATTCTGATATTAAATTTATCAGTTTCTCTTTGAGGTTCAATTCCCTTGCCCCCCTTTTTTGCTTTATGTAATTTGAAGCCATGTTAGTTGGTGTATATAAAAAGATATATACATTTACCATATTTGATGTTTTTGGACTTATTGCTACATTTTCTGTATTTGTTTTCTTTCTTCTTGCCTTTTCTTGGATTAAATTTTATTTTGCTTTTGTTCCATTTTCCCTCTTTACTGGTTTGAAAATTGAACACTATTATCCTAAAAGTTTTAACATGCATATTAAATACAATGAAGTTTAAATCTAATAACTTTACCCTCTCCCCAAACAATACAAGGACTTTCTAAATGTTTTAACATCAACTGCTATTTCATACAGTCAATGTTTATGCAGATTTCAATATGCTTACCATTTTCTGCAGAGGCTGCTTGTAGACAAGCTTGAGCAATGGAAACTTGATTAAGGTAAAAGAGCCCACAGCTACCACCAAGCTGAAGGCAAATAAGTTCATTAAACAACCCACCTCAAAATAGCCATAGGCCCTAACTGAACAATGGGGTACTTACAACCAGGCGTAGTTACCAATTAGGGAAAATTCCCTATGTTCTTATACTCCCTCACTCCCCCCCCCCCCCCCCCCCCGCCCATAACTGTGACCCCTCATCACTGCCTGGTGTCAGGCAGTCTCTGCTTTGCCGTCTTGCCCATCGCTTCCTTGTGGTGTATTCAATAAACTCTTCTTTATTCTGCCTTGGGTGAATTCTATACCCACGGGTCACTGGCCTCCATCCCATGGGGTTGCCCCACATTTGGTGGCCCTCCCATCTTATCAGGGGACCCCCACATTTTCTTTGCTCATTTGTCTTTTTCACATTTTACTTATTCTTTCTGGAATCATATTCTTTATCTTGAAACTTTTATTTATTTTTTTTTCCTGTGAAAAGCTTTATTGTTTCTATTTGGTCTTGGGCTTGAGAGAGGGCTTCAGGGTGGTTAAAAAGCTGCCTGGTGGCTGGAAGGAGAGGCTCAGGCAAAAGCCCTGGCACCGGGGTATGCCAGAGGGTCCCCTCCCGGCCCACTGAGCTCCAGAGGCCCCTAGTCCTGCTTAAGGGTGAGCCTTTGGAAAAGATACTCGCCCAGCCCAGCCTAGGGGTCAGCCAGCCTGCGGTTAGTCAGGTGGTCGCCATCCTCTGGATGACTTTCATCTCATCAGGAAGTGGTTCTCCAGGAAGTCACAGAGATGGGGGTCTGCATGGGTGGAACCTAGGGCATGCAAAAGACCTGCTTCAGTTTCTTCTCCAGGGCTATGATGCCTTCCACAGCGTCCAGGATTTTACCCCACTTATCTTAGGATGGCTTCGGCATATTCCTGAAGACGACGCCCTGCCCACCCCTGCCCCCGCCATGGTTTTGCCTTTTCAAGAGATGCTGAACGCCCTCCCTCTTCTCCACAGCCAGCTCGCAGCGGAAGCAGTGGCCCACACCTTCCAGAGTTACCTGGTTGTGGTCGAAGTAGAAGCCCAGAAAGAGATAGTTGCTGGAGGCTCACAGATAGGTTACTGTGGCCTCCACCTCGGTGGAATAATTCTAACGAATCTGGGAGTTCCTGGGTGATTGGTAAAAAGGAGCTAAGCTCAAAATAGGGTGTTGGCTAGTCCCGGAGGCAGAGGGTGTCCAAGAAGTGGCCTCCGAAAGTTGCCCCTGGAACGAAGGTTGGAGGGTGGTGGGAGGCTGGTGGAAGGCGGCGTCCCTGGGTCTGTTCCGACCAAACACTGTTGAAGCAAGAGGCAGATCCCAGGACCTCTGGGTGCACTGCTATCCCGAAACATATTTTTTTAAAAATTTAGTGGAAGTATCTTAATTGTAAGTTGTCATTTTTTTTAACTGAGAAAGTATAATTTCATTCCTTTTTTAAAGTTAGTTTTGTTGTTTATAAACTTCTAAATGATGAGTTATTAGCTATCAGCATCTTGAAAATATAATTTTAGATTGTGTTGTTACTGAGAAATCAGATGTCAGTCTCATACTCTTTCCTATGTAAGTAATTTCTCTTTTCTCTTGAATTGACTTTAAAATTTTCTGTTTCTTTGTTATGTGTAGTCATACTGTGATATAATGTTTGAAAAAATGTTCTGCTGCGAGTTCATTTGGTTTATTGAATCTGTGTCTTGAGATGTTTAGTCAGTTCTGAATATTTCTCAACCATTATATCTTCAAATATTTTCTCTGCTCTATTCCGTCCTACCATGGAGCTCCAATTTAGTATAGGTCAGATGTGCCCACGCTGTTCTTCATACCTGATCCATTTAGTGATTGCTAACACCATTTCTCCCTCCCTTTTCTCTTAGCTAAGGAAATCCAGCCTTAGAGATAGGAGAGAAGTTTTCTGAGCAAAGATAAAGGCAAAGATTTGTTATTTGGTGTCTCCTCATCCTTGTTTGATGTATAGTCCCTTTGCCAGATGCTTCCTTTTCTTGATGGATGTTTCCAAATCTGCCTATGATGTTCAGACTACAAGACAGTGCAAATGCTTTTATATCTCTTCTACTTTATTTTGTTAATTCCCTTACTGTCATATTTTTAGCAATTCTTAGTCCCATACTTGTCCAGTTTTGATGGTTTCTGTACCCCTAGATAGACGAAGCTCATGGGCTTTCTTTGCTTGCTCAAATTAAAAGGGTGTTATCTCATCTGTCCAGAAGGGTCAGTGAATTAGGCGCAGGAGCACCTTTGAATGACAAAGTCTCATCTCCTTTGTGTGTCATTAAGTTAGGTTTCTAGATCTTTGTATTTTGTAATCATGTGCAGCTGTGTATTGATGAAAGTTAAATGTTTAGGAAGGCCCTAGAGAATTAGGTAGAATGAATTGACTGTCATCAACATGTACAAGGAGTTCTATTTTTAATAGCCTTTGGTGGGGGGATGGTGTATTTAATATATCCCTACCTTCTTTTTCTTCTTTTTTTAAGATTTCATTTATTTATTTGACAGAGAGAGACACAGCAAGAGAGGGAACACAAGCAGGGGGAGTGGGACACCTCCTGTGGAGCAGGGATCCCAGGACCCTGGGATCATGACCTGAGCCGAAGGCAGATGCTTAACAACTGAGCCACCCAGGTGCCCCTATATCCCTACCTTCTTAAAGGACAATGAAATTGGGTTCTTTACTTTTGTTTTGGTAACTTTTGAAGGTAGTCAACCCACACTATATGAGAGGGCAAGACTAAATGTGTTAGCAGGACTTTAGTTTAATTAAGGGGAACAGGCATTGAAAAAAAGGAGGCCTGTGGATTTTGAATAGATTCCCTATTATTGGCTAATGAGGGCCATGAGAATGAACATTTTACCATTTATTCACTAGTTTTGATATCTTAAATTTTAACTTATTTTTATTTTGTTATTAATTAATTTTAATTTTTTTTACTGGTTTTGTAGGCCAACAACGACATGTTGTTTTAATTTTTATTTATTTTACAATGAGTAAAATTAAACATCATTTACAGATAATTATTGTAGTATTTCAAGGTATAAGAAACGTGCTAGATGCATACTTTAGAAACAGATATTGGAGTACCTGCTATATATCATTAATATATGGGTTCTTTTAGGTGCTAAAGTTAGTAGAAGGAACAACTCAATCTAAAAATCATGGAACGCTTCATGAAGGAGATAGTAACTCGAAAGATGAAGATTTATGATCTATATACTTGGTTCAGGGTTCTGATTCACCTGACACGCACTAGTAAGTAGGGTTAGAATTTTTAATCAAATCAGTTGGTGTGACCTATGTTCAGAATGGGAAAGAGACTACAATGAAAAATTTGATGTAGGAAGTAACCATATTGTGAGCCACAAATCTACATCCAGCAGGTTAGACAGCTGGGCCTGACAGGTTCAGATAATCTGTAAAGTCTTAAGTAGCCTTGACCATGGGCTACATTCGTTTAAAGGAGTTAACCTAAGGAATTGAGTCTGGCCAAGAAGGATGGAGTTTTCCTAGGTTGTGCATTTGCTTCAATGTCATCTGAAAGACAAGCAGAATGGAGTAGATAGTCTGCCAATAGAGTAATGGTGGGCATAGAGAAGTCCCCTCTGCTTGAGCAGGGTGAGAAGCTTTTCAATTTGGAAACAGCACTTCTTTTGTCCCTCGATATGTAGAAAATAGTTCAGATAAGAGGCAGAGAACCAAATTCCCTAACTTTTGTAAAGTGAAATGTTATTCTTGTGACTAGTCAGACTGCTCACAAACACTCAGATTTGGGGCATGACTGAATGTTAATTTAAAGGAGTGGGGGGCATGGCGAATCATTATTTACAATTCTCTGTATATCTCTTGTACCTCTAAAGTTTCTATTGCATATCAAATGAAGGCTGTTTGAACACAGTGTTTGATCTTCCGATTATAGTTACCCTGCAGTTGTATTCTTCCTTTGAAAGGCAAGGTGGGGGGCAGCAGAGCAGGAAAAGAGAGCATTCCCAGGTAAGCATAGGTGGGTAGGACCACACAATTAGAAATAAGCCAAACTGAATGGGAAGAAATCAGAGAGGGAGCCAAACCATGAGAGACTCTTGCCTCCGGGAAACAAACCGAGGGTTGCAGAAAGGGAGGTGGGTGGGGGGATGAGGTAGCTGGGTGATGAGCATTAAGGAGGGCACTGGGTGTTATACACAACTAATGAATCATTGAACACTACACCAAAAGCTACTGATGTACTATGTGTTGGCTAATTGAGTTTAAATAAATAAAAAAAAAACCATTTTGAACATTTACCATCAAGGTATGTTAGCAAGTAGAAAAAGAATTACAAGCAAAACATCATTTTCAATGCTTAAGGGAACTGAGTGTGGTTCTTAGGTCATGGGACAATGCCAGCCTTAACTAAACTCTGCACACCTTTCCATCCTTTGTGGGACTTTTGAAAGCCCTGGTTAAACACTTTTCTTTCAGCTTTTGTCAAGGAGAGAGACTGAACTTGTTGGCTAAAGCAATATTTGTAGTCAAGTTTCTGACATCCAGAATGAAGTAACAGGTAAGCAACTTCCTTTATGGAATGCTCCCTTGCATAAGGCTTAGTCCTTTGTTTGTGTTATTGTTTTTTTTAAGATTTATTTATTTTTTTTTAGAGAGATCGAAAGAGAGAGTGCGTGCAAGTGGGGGGAGGGGCAGAGGGAGAGGGACAAGCAGAGTCCCTGCTGAGCACGGAGCCCTACGTGTGGCTCCACAGGAGGCTCGGAGCGGGGCTCGATCCCAGGACCCTGAGATCATGACCTGAGCCGAAATCACTGAGCCCTCCAGCCACCCCTTGTGTCTGTTAAACTTGTAAGGCGTCACCATCATATGTGCTTCACACATTCTGCCGATAGAAGCAAACCTGGTCAGGAAAATAATTTTTTTTGGTACTGCTATTCTATAATGAGAAGAACAATAACATAGTTTAGGTTTTTTTTCCAGTTGGTATATTGCTCTCTTCACCATCCTACTCCATTAAGTTTTATCTCTCTCTCCTTTTCACTCCAATAAACTTTTCTTTATCTGCCCTTATCTATTCTGTTATCTCTTTTCTACCTCCATCCCTCTAAGTATTCCCTTTATTTATTTAGATCTAGTTTCCCCTCTCTTCTTTAAAACTCTATCTCAGGAACCACCATAGGAGTCTGGGTTGCTATTATTGACCTGCTGACCTTGTTCTTCAACAAAAGTCTAAATTGCAGTTTCAATTACATTGTTGAAGATTTACCTACTAATTGATCTGGGAGGTGAAGTTACTCTTCAGGTGAAAGACCTAAATATGGCTGGTGAAAAGCCTCTAATGGAGGGGGGAAAAAAAGCAAAAAAAAAAAAAAAAAACAACAACATGGAATTCTTACTTGTTCATTTCTAGAGCAGGGTAGGAGAGATATGTAAATAATGGAGCTATTTATATCAGCTGTCATTCTGCTTTCCCAGAGAAGTAACTCTGCAACAACTTTAAACAATTCTGCCTGGCATCCATTTGTATGGGTGATAACTGTAAAACATTTTCAGTGTCAAGAGCTATACATTTTAATGCCATTTTTCATTTTAATGGAGTTGGAAGCTTTGAGAACAATTCTGATGGAAATCTTCAATCGGCCCTGAATCCACTGTTACATTAAACAGTTAAAGGAAAAAAAACAACAAACACGTTGTCTCAGCAAATATATAGTCATATGCACAACCAATCTGTAATTGAGAATGAAAGAAGAAAAATAACTTTAATGTTTTAGAACTGATTGGACATATTTCCCACTGGATATAGGATTTTTTTTTCCTGAATTAAGAAATGCAAACGTTTGGAGTATTTAAAGTAAATATGCTGTTGTTTTGCTAAATATTTGTTAAAACATTTATTTTGCTTTTCTGGAAAACATCCCCTGCTCTAGGCGATGTGATACTTTTCAAAGTTTCTTTTAGTAAACATTTTTATTGAGCTCATGGATCCTATGCTTGAGAACATATGTTTTTACAGTTTTAAGCTGTTTCATTTCTTTTCTTCTTATCTTTTACATTTTTGACTCTATATGAAAATCCAAATCACATGGAGTTAGCTCACCGAATATGTATCTAGAGATAATGAAATATAAAAATTGGATATTTAATTCTTTGGTCCAGTGTATTAAAAAACTTTGTAAATAGTTTTTGTTTTCTTTTGTTTCCATTATACAATTCGGTATTAGAAAAATTCATATGCTTTCTAAATCATTTAGTTTCCTTTTGTTTCCATTCTACAATTAAGTGTTATAAAAAATTGATACTATGCTTGTATGAGAAAAAACTCTTTTTATTATCAGGACCAGGGATCCCGGTTTAATTCATTTTTCAACATGCGCAATACAAAAAAGAACAATTCTGTCCCTTCAAAAGTTATGCTGTGGAGTTGATGCTATGTCTTGAGAAACACACAATCTTCAGTGTACAGGGTACATATAAAATTGTAATTCTGTGAAACTGGATAACAAGATTCTAGACCTAGCTCCCTCCTCTGGGCATCACATTCCCTTCATTGGTAAAGTTGGAAGCCATAATTTTAATTTGCCGGGTTTTGAATATAAGATGAGGCAATCCATGACCAATGGTAACCCAGGCACAGAAGCACTTATTCTAGCCATCACACTTACCTGTTAGTGATGCTAGTGGTTTATTTCACTTGCCCTTTGTCAGTGGATTCAAATATACTGTCGAGATAAAGAGATTGACTCATCTTACAGTACCACTGTGAGGCACAACCAATAAAAATTTCTCTGTTTAGAAAAATCACAAAGGACATCATAAATGTTATATAACAGTGTTATAATTCTACTTCCCCAGCATAACCTCTGGAATTAATGCATTCATGTATCCAAATAATGTGCTGACTTTAGGACAGCGTAGACAAATGTCATTTTCCTGCCCATTTTCCCCATCAAAGTGCTCTTGCTTCCTGAAATAGTTCATTCAGTTGTGATAAAAATCAGTCACATCTTCATTGTACATGTGCAAACTCCATTGCTTAACATTTTCATAAACCTGGAGAATTCACAAATGTGTAGTCTCTAATTACTCCCTGCCGCAGGAACAAAACTAGAAGGCAGAAACACAAGCTAAATGGTGTTCAGAGAATATTCTTGGAAATGACCTCTGATTGTGGGGAGAAAAGCAAAATCTTATATGGTCAAGCCAGTTTACTTGAAATGCCTCGCTTATGGTCTATCAGAGTATCAATCTGCAATAACCCGAGGTCATC
The DNA here is from genome assembly GCF_037043125.1 of Eumetopias jubatus. Classification (NCBI taxonomy): domain Eukaryota; kingdom Metazoa; phylum Chordata; class Mammalia; order Carnivora; family Otariidae; genus Eumetopias; species Eumetopias jubatus. The sequence continues at coordinate 64,017,765 of NW_028274808.1, forward strand.
GGAAAGCCGGAGGGATGCACAGGCCAACATTGTAAGTCTCCAGAAGAGCTAGGTGGGGAATGGTGTTTATTCTTCAGACTCTTATTGGAGTTCCTGGATGTGTTTGAATCCCGGGGAAGCGCTTTATTCCCATCCTGCATCCACCGCGAAGTGGAAGTCAACGGCTTGCCTCATCCTCTTTGCCTACACCCCTGCCCAAAGCAGACACGATCCTACTAGTCAATAGCAAGTTAATTAAATTCTAGTAAAGGTTAAATGGGGAGTGGGGCAGAGTATTTCAGACAGCGGAAGAACACAAGCAAAGGAGAAATGGGTGTATTCAAAGAACTGATGGAAGCAAGTGTGGCCGGGGCACAGAAAGTAAGTAGGAGCATGGTGCAGGTGAAGCTGGGGACGGGGAAGGGGCCTGTCTCAGAGGCCAGGTTAAGGACTTTGGTCTTTAAATCCTTTGAAGGCTTTTAAACTGGGACAGAGCGTAGAGAAAACGGATACCATGCACCCGCATTTCCATTTTCCCACAATATCTCTGAATAGAATTAGAGAATGAATTGAAGTGAGGAGGAGAAGGCAAGTGGGGATGGACAAATAATTAGAAAGCCCTGCAGTCGTCCACTTTTGAGATAACGGAAGCTTGCACCTGAGTGCAAGATGGCAGCTGAGATGGAGGGAAGTGAATACTTGTGAGAGTTCACTGGGTTTGGTAGGAAAGTGAGGAGAGGAGGTTTTAGAGATGGCTGATAGGTCTGAGGCTTGCCTGACAGGATGAAAGAAGGTGGCATGGTTCACTCAGACAGAGATACTGGAAGTAGATAAAATTTGGGAGGGACGCGAGAATTTCTTGTTTTATATGCTGATCTGGAGATGCATTTGAGGAGTATATATGGCAATTGGCTATATGAGCCTGGAGTTCAGAGAAGAGGTCTGAGTTAGACATAAAATTTTGGGTCATATCCATACAGTTGCTTTGTTGTTCTTAACTTTTGTTTTTTTTTAGATTTTATTTTTCAATAATCTCTACCTGCAAGGTGGGGCTCGAACTCACAACCCCAAGATCAAGAGTCACACGCTCTGCTGACTGAGCCAGCCAAGAGCCTCATTGTTAACTTTTTAAACAATAGATATATTGAAATAGAGTTCATATACTGTACAATTCATCCATTTGAAGCATATAAATAATTCCATGATTTTTAACGTATCACAAATATGCACAACCACCACCAGAGTCTATTTTAAAAAACATTTTCATCTTTCCAAAAGGAAAATTTGCATGCTTTAACTCTCACCCCAGCCTTTCCTCAACCTCAAGCCCTAAGCAATTATAGATCTACTTTCTGCTCCAATGGATGTCCCTGTTCTAGACATTTCACAGGAATGGAGTCGTAACAGTGTGTGGTCTTTGCATCTGGTGTCTTTCACTTAGCATACTATCTTCAAGTTTCATCCATGTGATAGCAGGTATCAGTCCTTCATTTTTTTTTTTTAATGTCTAAAGAAAGTTCCACAATATGGATGCACCACGTTTGCTTATCCAGTGGTCATGCAGCTACAGGTGTGATTATCTAAGAAAAGATGATGGTGTGAGAAGAAAATAGGGCTTCATGCCACACTTTAAGAATACTTTACATTCAATGGCCAGATGATAAAGAATGAGTTTGTGAAGGACACGGAGAGAGAACAGCCAGAATGATAGGGGAAAACCATGGGGATTTTGTGTCTTGGGAACTAAACAGCAAGAGCATTTCAAAAGGAAGGAGAAGCTAACGGTGTCAAACATTGCTGCAAAGTTCAGTGACGTGGAAACTGAAGAGTATCTCTCAAGTTTGTGGATATGAAGCCCATTAATGACCTTAGCAAGGGCTATCTTGGTGGAGTGACGAGGTCACACACCCTATTGGAGTGGATGGAGGACCCAAATTGACATGGGGATAGAAAATGTTAATAACAACAGCAATGTTTTAAAGAAGCTTGACTGGGAAAGACAGGAGGAAAGAAGAAAAGAAGCATGAGACCCGAGGCATATTTGTGGTTGAGGAAAGGCTAAGATCTGAATGATTTAATGATGAGGAAGAGGTTAAATACACAAAAGAGATCTGGATCGTGTGAAATGGGTTCCCACTCAAGATGGAAGAATAGACCTTCTGCAGGAAAAGAAATAATCCTTTCACAGTAATGAGAGGATAAAATGGATACAGTCCCAGATGGATGTGTTTATTTAACATTTGGAAGATGAGAGGATGCCCTTTGACAGACTTGTTTTCTCTGTGAAGCAGAGGTAAGGTCATCGTCTGGCCATGAGGGAGGAGGTAGGGAGGAAGATAGAGAAGGTTTGAAAATGTCACTGGGGATGGGGGAGGGTGAAATAGCCAGTGGAACTTAGACTTCTGGGCAAGACTGTGGGCTTAGTTGAGGTGGTGATTATGAATTTATAGTGGAATCAATCAACAATCAGATATTTATTGTGACTTCCTCTGGAAGTTTTCTTACACTCCTAAAGAATGGGTCACTTCCCTCCCATCATGGCCCATAGCCTGGGGGATGAGGTTTAGGCCTTGACCTTTACTCCTCTATTTCTGTCCTATCCATCACCGCTCATTTATTCATTCATTTAATCAGAAATATTTATTTAGTGCATATATGTCCGAGGCTCTCCACTGCTTTGACAATTACCTATTCTTCCCCCACCCCTACCTCTTTGCCCTTTCCACTAGCCTTCTCCTATTTCCTTTTTCACTTTCTTTTTTCCTCTTTGTTTCTCTATCTTAGGATGGGGAAGTTGGAGTTATCAGTATTTCACCCAGATTCTAATAGCTTTCATTCATGGACAGATGAGTATGTCAAGCCTGGAGGTGATGTGCATTGGGACCCACAATTAGATGGGGCATGAGCAGTCTGTGAATCCTGTGTTACTGTGATACCCATGTAGAGCTGGGATAAAATATGCAGAATGTGTTATATTTTAATGGTTTATTTATATGTTCTCCTTACTAGACTGCCAAGTTTTATGATAATTTCTGGATTTTAGTAACCACCTTTGTTTAATAAATATTTATTGAACTACTATGTGCCTGCGAATTACTATGCACAAGAGGGAGGGGGACAGAAATAGAGCATTGAAAAGAAACAATCTTTTTTTCAAGGAGCTCAGAGTCCCCTAGGATAGATACATAGTTGAACGTATACATTATAATATGGTGTGACTAAGGCCATAATAGAAGGATGCAGGAGAAAAGAGTTAATACAAAAGAGTGTGGGTTGGTAAGGGAATATATTTGGCAAGAATTTGAAATGACTGCAAGTGGTCAGTTGTTTACCAGGGAGGAAGAAGATGGAGCAGGTGAGTGGGGGTAGAGACTTATAAGCAGATGGGACTATTAGCACTGCTTAGACCTACAAAGTATGGGAAAGACAGACAGGAGAGAAAAAAAGGAAACATAAGCAGGGGCCAGATTGGAAAGGTCTTTTATCTACGCTAAGTGTTTGGGCTTTATTTTACAGGCTATAGAAAGAAATGAAGAGCTTTAAGTGGTTAGAATGATGTGATCTAAGTTCTCCTTTTTTTTTCTTCAAGATTTTATTTATTTGAGAGAGAGAGAGAGAGAGAGAGCAATCAGGGGAAGGAACAGAGGGCGAAGGACACGCAGACTCCTCGCTGAGTGCAGAGCCCAAAGCATGGCTCAATCTCATGACCCCAAGATCATGACCTGAGCCAAAACCAAGAGTCGGCCACTTAACCAACTGAGCCACCCAGGTGCCCCTAAATTGTCTTTTAGCACAACCATTCTGGAGGTAATATGTAAGATTATCTAGAAAGATCGAAACCTAGAAAAAGGAGGTCAGCTAAGAGTTGAGACAAGAGATAAAGATGTACTGAACTAGGTTGTGGGAGCGTGAATGCAGAGAAAAGCATAGATTCAAGATTCATGGAGCTGAAAGAATCAGCCAGACTTGTGACTGACCCAACATAGAGGTAGAGGAGAGGAGAGAGAAGACTGAAAGGTGACCCCCATATTTCTGGTCTGTGAGGCTGGTGGTTGGTGGCACCACGAATGATGACTCTGAGTACTAGGTGAGAATCAGGTGTGGACAGAGTAAGAGATCCATTTTAGACCTGTTAGTTTGGAAGAGTCTCTGGAACACCAAGGTGGAGATAAACAATAGGCAGATTTACAGGGGTTAGGAAAGAGGTCTGCGTGAGGAATAAAGAATTGTATTTTTTAAGCGTGAGAATAGTACTGAAATCATGAGAACAGATGAGATTGCCAAGGAAGAGGTCAGAGTGAAAAGAGGAGAGATGGAAACATAGAAGCGTGAGAAATATGAATAGTTAAGGGTGTGGTAGAAGAGAAAGAAAAGAAAACCTAACAGCATAAAGTGGCTAGAGAGGGAGAGGAGAACCGAGAGAAACCAGTGAAGGAGACAGATTGAACGGAAAGGGTGACGAACGTGGAAAATGGAAAGTGGTAAGGATTTAGTCTTGTTCATTGGTTTGAGAATTAGCCTATCTCCATGTCTTCTGTAAGGACAGTTCTAAAGGTAGGCATGAGGATAATAAATTGGCGTCAAAAATGATCAGCAATCAGATTTTACTGGGTTGAGGGATAAATGTTAAGGGAAGAAAATAAGAAATGAAGTGTACTTTCAAATACTTTTAAGTTTTAGCACGGCCACTACGATGAAAGGGCAAAAATATTTAGTGTCCTCCAGTAAGGGCTCATTAGGCTTTTTTTCTTTGAAGTACTCAAGGGCCAACAGGTAGGATGCAGGTTGTTCTTCTGTGTGGCTCCATATGTCACTACAATCACTGATGAGTGGATATTACCAAGAGAAAAAAATATTATAATAATTAAGAGCTTTCTAACATAGAAATGTCCTTCTTAGCAAGGAAGGATATTCATTACCTTAAGACATGTTAAGGAAGTCTGAGTAGCCACTTATCAAAACACTGGAGAGGAAAGTTCTGTATCATTTAAGGGTTTGAGAGAGAGTCTCTTTAACATGAGATTCCATTCAATTATTATCTCTTGTTGATAATGGCTGATGGTGGTAATGTGAATTTAAATTGTAACTCTAGGTGACAAGCCTCTAGACTTGCTTTATAATTCTCATCTTTTGTACTCTCTTTTCCTGTTTAAAACCTAAAGCTTGCACTACCAGGAAACTCTTTGCCTTTGTCCCTATCCCATTTTGCACACACCACACCCAATGGACTGAAATGGTCTCTTCTTTCATCCATGTTAATCTCCTTTCCCTCCCAACTCCTCTCAGACTAGCTTTCATCAAGTTCCTTTACATCGGTTGCTCTGGCTGACTCTTCTCTTACTGGCATCTGCCAAGCCACAGGTCAATGATACAACCACCGCATGTCAGGGTGTCAGAAAATATATGTGTGCCTTATATGAGTGGTTTCCTAATTTGGCAGGCAACTGCCATCCTGTATCAGCATCCTCTGAGTCCATCCAAAAATTTAAAAAAGAAAAGATTGACCTTTTCGGAGTCAATCTGATAGAGAAAAAGGATTCTTTTAGAAGATGAACAAACGAAGAGCTGATAGAGAAAAGGGATTCTTTTAGAAGATGAACACATTTTTTTTGATATGTCATGGTTTCTTATGAGGAAAAAAAGCCACATTCAAGTAAATAAATAATAATAATGAGGCGGGCACAACAATGGGGATGGAATTCCTGTTTTCTCTTTATATGTATTAATTGATTCATCAATGATAGTCTTGAACTGTATCTATTCCTGTTATATGTACATATTACCACCAGTGTTTAAAATTTATTTGAAGTGGAGCTATTATAGGTAACAGTTTCCTGAATAGTTGAGGGCTGACCTGCCTATAAATACTGCTTTATCTTTCTGAAATATAGTATACATTAAATTGCTTTCTTAAAATGAAAGCGCTAAATATAAATTTGACATTTCACTGGTTCAGAATTAACATTATGAGATCAACTGATATACTTATCTCATTGAATTACTTTTTCCGTCCACGGAGCCCCTATCAGTTAGGGGCTCCGAGGCTGTGGTATATAGTGTAGTGCGGGGAGGTGGGTGGGCTTGCTGGTGCTTAATGTCCAGAGCTTGCTCTCATTCCAGACTTTCTATTTTAGACTACCTTGCTGTCAGGCTCCTGGTTTCAACTGTTTTTGAGAGTGGACTCACCTCTAAGCAACCTCCTTCCCCAGCTCTATTTTTTTGTTGTTGTCGTTTTTGATAGCTTTTCTGTATACATAATAAAAATGGATATATAAAGCAAACATATAAATCAAATGTAAATCTGCTATGAGTGTGTTAAGGGGCTCTCCTTTGAGTAATTGTATAATTTTAGAGCACAAACATATCATCAATTTTAGGTTCTGAGAGACCACACATGCATATATTACTATAGAAATAGATTGGCCAAAGGAGCACAAACCATAATTGATTATGTAGTTGCTATTGCTTCTTGTTTTCATTTGGATTGTGGATGTATAAACAATATTTATTAAATAATGATTTTTGGTTTTATACTCAAAACTTCAGGTTTTATAGCATCCTTCCATTTTTTGGGTGCAGCTGATGGCTTTACTGATATAACCAAGGTGGAAAAATTCTATTCATAGAATTTCAGAGAGGTTGGGCTTGCTTCTGTAATAAATACCTCCCTGAGAATAAGTAGTAGTATACTTCCCAGGCATTGTGGGCAGTTAGGAGGGTGAGGTGGAGGGGTGTGTAGTCTTTGGAATGCAACCTGGAGCAAATGGAAAGGAAGGGCCACTAATATGGCAGAAAGTTGTGAGGTATATGGTTTAAAATCCCCCCATAGTGCGTATAATCCTTAGGAAGCTTATCATACTCTGAAAATCATGTGATCAGATATTTTGTGAAATGGGACTGAGCTTCACTCCTGAGATAGAGCCCAAGGAAATAAGGTTAAGAATTTGCAGAAATCATAGAAAGGAGGTTTCTGAACTTAACAGGCCACGATATTGACTGTTCAACCCAAATTTACTTAAATTTTTAAGGGAAAGAGAGTCCCCAAATAATTAGTAGGTTACATCTAAATAAGAGTTAGCATAAAAGTGAAAACTAAACAGAAATATTGTTCACATTCTTGCCAATGGTTTTTAACTGCAAGTTGGCGTAAACCTGTAGACAGGACATAAAGACAGGGTATTTTCTTTATGTAATGTAGACACATGTGGGCTTTATTATTATTATTATTATTATTATTATTATTATTACTCCTATCAGATTGAATTGGTATTTCTGGGTGGGGATCTACTAGGCTTTCCATTCTCACAACTTCTCACAGAGTCTAGCATAGTAGAGTTCAAGGGTAGTTAATTAATGTCATTGATTGCCCTACTAAATGAATGACAGCAATAGTATGTTCCCTGTTTGCATGAGTGAACCAAAATATGGAAAGGAGAAAGGCATTGACAAGAGAGTTGGAAAAAAATGGAATAAAAGAATTAGTGAAAAGAAAAAGATATTGAATTCTTGAGATCTACGTAATGGACTTGCATAAAAATTAGGGTAAATACCTTAATTTTGATCCTGTGCCATGTCATTAAAGTTTCAATAAATAATATATGCCATCTATCAAACAAAAAACAAAATTAAACAAAATCCAAAACTTTTTGGCTTACCAGAAAAAGGGAGGCTCTTTAATGTGAGGCGAGCTTAGGTGTGATCCAGGGGGAGTATAGATAGAAACTAAGTCTGTGTTTCTCAAAGTATGATTTGCAGGCCATCTGTATTATAATCACATGACTCAGTTGTTAAAATGCAGAGGTATGAGCCCTACTTTAAAACACTAAGTCAGAGTTTCTGGAAGAGAGGGCTCAAAAGTCTGCATTTTTAATCGTGCACCCCAAGTAATTCTGATGTACTTAGGTTTGAAATCACTGTCCTCGAATGCAGATTTCACTGTGGTTTCAGAGTTGATGGATAGGACTGATACTATAGGAGGAAATGCCAAGGGACTAGTTGTTGGTAACCAGACAGGGTGATGTGGCATGAAATCAGTTTTATATAGTAAAACAGACCACTAGTTGATACCTTGGGCAAGTCCTTTAATTTTTCTGACCCTCTGTCTCCCTTCCTGTTAAAGGCAAAAAAGAGTACTCCTGTAGGATCATGGTCATGAATAGAGATCCTTTGTGTGAAGAGCCTGACACGTTGTAGGGTGCCTGATAAGTCATGGCTCTGATCGCTAGCCCCGTGGAAGAGGATTTCACTGTGCTTCAAGTTTGCAACCCTAGTCCCAGAAAACTGCCGGGAAGCTCAGAGATCCCACATTTGAGGAAAATGTTTTGTAAACAGGTCCCCTAATCCAATCCAAACATCACCAGTACCATATACATGGAGGACAGACACAATTCCATAAGAAACTCATGGCCTGAGAGAAAAGGAAATAAAATTTGTCGCAGGAACATTGTAGAATAATGCATACTTTTTGCACCCGGACATGATTAGAAAGGAAAAGTGTAATTTCCTAAAGAACGAAAAATTATTTTGGCTAAAATTGATGGGCTAGAAAAGATAAATGCCACAGATAACAAAGAAACTAAAATTATAGCTCCAAGGAAGTAGGAGACGAACATCAAGTTTTTGTTGTGTAGGTGATTAAATCTCAGAGGAGCATGACAAGAAGTCCTGAAGTGAGAAGAAAAGCAATGGTAAGTAAAATCTGTAAATGCTCAGTGTCCCTGTAGCAAATTGGTGTGGTTCTGTGTTTGTTTCTATGAGGGAATAACCATTTCAGGCCTCAGGTCCTGAAATAGTAAGTTAGAGGTGCGCTGTCACATAATTGCAAAGGACTTTTTGAAGTGAGGAGCATATTTAGTCCTTTTTCTTCTTAAATTTTCAAAGTGAGCATTTGGACATTTGGATGATCGTCAGAGGTAGATTTTAATTTTTACAGCTTTTTTAAAAATGGGAGTGGGGGAGGGGCACAGTGTTTTCTTAGAGAACCCTGGCATCATTGTTTACAGTTTATTATGTGGTTGAGGCTCCAGTGTTGAACCACTAGAAGGAGAAGTATTCTGGTAGTAGTTAGATTATTGGCATCAGGCAATTAGCAAAGAAAACAAGGCTTCTTTATAAATCAGTTGATGTAGTCCCCACCCCCAGGTTTATTGAGATATAATTGACATGTAACATTGTATCAGTTTAAGCAGTGCAATGTGTTGATTTGATGCATTCGTATATTACAAAATGATTATCACCATAATGTTAGCTAAGACCTCCATTACATAATTACTATTTTTTTGTGGTGAGAACATTTAAGATCTGTTCTCTTAGCAACTGCCAAGTATATAATAAAGTATTATTAACTATAATCACCATACCGTACATTAGATTCCCAGAACTTATTCATCTTATAACTGGAAGTGTGTACCCTTTGAACACCATCTGCCCATTCTCTTTCACTATGCCTCAGCCCCTGGTAACCACCAATCTGGTCTCGATTTCTATGAGTCTGGCTTTTTTAGATTTCACATGCAATATTTGACTTTCTCTGCCTGACTTATGCCTTTGTGGTTCATCCATTTTGTCTCAAATGGCAGGATTTCCTTCTTATTCATGGCTGGATAATGTTCCATTATATATACACACCACATCTTTATTCACTCATCCTTTGGCAGACACTTGGGTTGTTTCCTATCTTAGCTATATAATACTGCAATGAACCTGGGATTGCAGATATCTCTTCAAGATATTCATTTCATTTCCTTTGGATATATATCCAAAAGTCAGATTGTTAAATCATATGGTAGTTCTAGTTTTAATTTTTTTTTGAGGAACCTGTACTATTTTCCATAGTGGCTGTCCCAATTTACATTCCCACCAACAGGGTCTGAGGGTTCCCTTTTCTTAATACCTTCCCCAACACTTGTTGGCTCTTACTTTTTTGATGACAGCCATTCTAACAGGTGTGACATGGTATCTCATTACGGTTTTGATTTGCATTTTCCCAATAATTCCATAGATTGCCTTGTCATTTTGTTGATTGTTTCTTTGCTGTGTAGAAGCTTTTTTTTTTTGTGCAGAAGCTTTTTAGTTTGATATAGTCCTACTTATTTATTTTTGCCTTTGTTACCTTTGCTTTTAGTGTCAGATTAAAAAAAATCACTGCCAAGACCAATGTCAAGGAGCTTTCCCCCCATGTTTTCTTCTAGGAGTTTTACAGTTTGGGTCTTTACGTCTTTAAAACATTTCAAGTTAATTTTTGTCAGTGATATAAGATGGAGATCCAATTTCATTCTTCTGCCTTAGATTTTCCAGTTTCCTCAAGGGCATTTATTGAAGAGACTATCCCTTTCCCCTTGAATATTATTGTCTCCCTTGTCAAATATTAGTTGACTGCATATGCAAGATTCTATTTCTGGCCTCTGAATTCTGTTCCATTGGCCTATGTGTTTATTTTTACACCAGTGTCATACTGTTTTTTATTACTATAGCTTTGTAGTATGGTTTGAAATCAGGAAGTGTGATGCCTCCAGCTTTGTTCTTTCTCAGGATTGCTTTGGCTATTTGAAGTCATTTGTGGTTCCATACAAATTTTAGAATTGTTTTTTCTATTTCTGTGAAAAATGCCATTAGAATTTTCATAGGGATTTCATGGAATCTGTTCGTCTTTTTAAAATAATGCCATCCAAGAAATAGATTTAACAGTACTACTCAAGAAGTTTTTTAATGACTATGTTTCTACCCAATGCTAGGATTGGTTTTTAGCTTAAACTCCAACCTGAGTCCTTTCAGAAACAAAACAAAAGACAAAACCCTCTTCCTATTACTAATAAAGAAGAAGCCACTAGTAAAGAAAGCAAAGGGAGGGAAAACTGTGGACCACAGAACTCAATAAGGAGGTCCTTCCTCAGTTTATGTTCACCCGACAGTTCGACAGACCCTGTTGAATAAAGGCTAACATTCCTTAGAAGTCAGTTCCTGAGAATTTTATTGTTTATGCTATTAACACCAGATGACCATAAATAATCTGATAATTGTCGATTTCCATGGGAAAAATGCAAAACATCCAAAATCGAATGATCAGAACAATAAAGGAACATCCCAGATTGGTCTAGAAGAAAATCATTCATTTGGCCATACTTGACCGAAGGTTTTCACCATTTGCTAGGGGTCAGATATTTAGAATACATGCCCCATGATATTATTAAGCACCTAGTAGATACCAAACACATGCGGGAGAGTCAGTGGTGAATTAAAACATAGCCTATGTCATCAAAGAGTCTAAGGAACTAGAATTCCATATATATATATATATATATATATATATATATATATATATATATAGTGTGTGTGTGTGTGCGTGTGTGTGTGTGTGTATGTATGCACATGTGTATTAAATTTGAGCTTAATGTGTTCTCAACTATAAATTGTCATTATTTTGTAGAATAAACCTAGTCATTCTCAGTTAATCTTTTCACTGTATTTCTCAATAAACTGCAAGACTATGCTATTGAGAAATAGCTAGGAGAGGCACATTTACCTGATTTTTCAGTCTGGATAGCAGTGACTCATGACCAGGCCTCCTGTTATATCCTCTGAGGAACATGGCTCTAGCAGGCTCATTTGAAGCTAGAGGTGCTATAGATTTTGAACAAAGACACATTATTCCTTTAAAATAAGAAAAAAATCACTGTGAATGGTTGTACAGAGAAAAGTGATGCTAAATACAATAGATAAAATAGTTATTAACTTCCTTTTAAGAGTTTTCAACAAGAATCTAAATCTTTTTATGGGGGAGAGTCCATTTTTTTCATAAAGTGTATCATTATCATCTGGACATAGTTCATTGGCAGGGAACGATTCCTCACACAGATACTGGTGATAATATAGCATTTGCATTTTTCAGAACTTTATGTTTAAAAAATGAATAACGGGTAAGAATAGAATCCTAATATGCCTCTGCCTTTGCCAAGACACCAACCCTTCTCCATCATGACTTCATTGTGCCATCCCAGGCTGAAACTGCCAGTTTTGATATTTTTTAAAAGTATCTTTTCTAACCACCTCCCCTAACACTTCAAAGGTGATTATTTCAAGCTCAGTTACATCTTCTTGGTGATTTTTGGCATTTTTGGTGGAGGAAGTTGGCTTTATTTTGACATACGGTATAATGATCATAACCAAATGGACAGTTATGGACTTCAATCAGAAGGCCTTGACTTGTTCCTTCTAAAGCTAGTTAGTGTCCTAAACCAGGCAGCCCTAGTCATGCTTTTAAGTCTTCCATCTGACTTGGAGGGGAGGCAAGAGACCAGCTTGATTATTGATATATATATATTCAATATATATGAGTTCAAAAGCCTTCAGTTAGTTTTCTCTCCCCAAATTCATACAAATGGTGTCACATGTGAGAGCAGCACCTTCAGTGGCTCTCCATAATGATTAATTGCTGGGCAACAAAGGCTTCCCCAAATCCTCTGAAAGAACATCTTGCTGGCTTACAATTAATGCACCTCCTTTGACAAAGTCACTAGCAGGAAGAGGGGGAAAGAGCTTATTTTAAACAGTGAACACACCTCCATTTGTCATAAGCCCAAGCTAAGCTTTTCACAGCTGCTTTTCATTCTCTTTGTCTCCAGCCCAGTAACCTCTAAACAAGGGAAATCTCTCTTTAGTGATGACATGACTGAAACACGAAGTGTTAGCTCTTTGAAACATTCCAACCCAATCTCCTGCCTTTCTTTTAAATACTAAGCATGAGGCCATAAATTAGAAAATGCATAGATTTTCGGTTATAATCCCATTTATTAAGGTCTCACAGAATAACTCCATCCAGTTAAATCTAGTTGCAGTGCAGTAAGATTTATTAAAGGGAACTGTAATGCATCTCATTAAAAGAAGAGCTGGGCTTATCTACTATATTCAGAGTTAATGGTGATTTAGCAGAAATGTACAGAACATTTATTTTTCCTTCTGACTTTATGACATTTTTGAAAGCCTCAAAAATAATAAACTATAAAATGTAATTTTTCTCTCTAAAAGATTGTCTTGTGGGTTTGGTATTTCTCACTATCTAAAATGCATTACTATACAAATTTTGCAGGTACACATATCTCTGTTATGGCAGAGCGCTTGATATCAAGGAAACAAATTGCAACAAGTCTGAGGAGTCAGAGGTGTTCTTCGGTTCCTTTCTGATCTAAACTGTCCCATAAGAGTATGCAATCTTGGTCCTTTGGCTCTTGTATAACAAACTATTAATAGAAAGATCATCTTAATGGTAGGGTTAACTCTTAAAGACTGTAATGAAATAAGCAACAACAGACTAGTTAAATGGCTAAATAATAGGGACAGTAGAGATCACTGGTCAGTTTTTTTTTTTTTTTCATTTTGCCAAGAATGAGAAAAAAAATCTGCCAGTTGCAAAAGTTGTACCATCACATTGACCATTCATATAGGAATGCTTCGATGAGGCAATAAGTTCATTCAATGGGCATACCCGAAGCATATCAAATAAATGTGAAAAAATATATTCGCAGCATTCTGTGACCATGAAAAAATTACTGGCTTCGAAGGCTACTGTACGTCACAATGGTCAACTGTTTCACTAGGCAGCATCTGCGAGCAGGAAGCCCAATGTTTTCTGCATTTGTAGGGTCCAGTCTTATTGGCATACAGCAGTCCTGTTCATCTAAATTGGGCAGATCAGTGGTGGAATGATTGAATAAGTTGATGGGAAAATTTTTTTTTCACTTTTAGTTCTCTTTACCTTTTTAGCCAATTTAAAATAAAGTGTCAGTAATAGGGAGAAAAAGTATACTAATGTCAGTCGTTGGAAGGGCAGTAATTTGCCAGTTCCACTATGTGAATTGTCTTCCCTGTGATTTATGAACACTGCCTTTGGGCTTTCCGGCTGCCTTTTTTTCTTCTACACGATGTATCCTTTCTACTGTTCCCATTACTCCTGTGCTTGAGGAGCTGGCTTTCCAATTATGGTCCACCCTGGTTATTTCCTCCTTCGTTAGCATGGTGGAGTGTTAATTGTATTTTGACAACTTCCTTTTATTTTTGTGTTTTCTGTTCATTGCCCTAAATCAAGAAGGGATCCTTGCTTCACTGAAAGGAAAATCTTCAGTGGAATAATGACAATAAATGGTTTCTTTAGTTATTTCTTAAACAGAGATATAATTTCGCCTGAATAAAAATGAAATATTTCCATTATGTTTTGAGCTGAAAAGTTAAGGTCATAAGAATGAGGATTAAAAAAAGTAAGTTAAGTGGAAAATACATAAGAAGAAGAATCAATTCTTAATTAGCATGAATTGATTATCTAGGTAAATGCACTTTGCCCCTCCATTCCGTTTGTGGCAAGTTAATAAAATAGAGACAAGTTGGTTAAAGCAACACCCACAATTTAAATACTTTTGTAACTTCACTCACCCATTTCACAAGCAGCAAAGATTGTTACCATTTATTGGTGAATTACTATGTGTCATTCTTTGTGGGGAGGACTTGACCCACATCAGCACACATTTAATCTTCACAGCAACTCTATGAGTTAGACAAAATCTCCATTTTACAGATGTGAAAATTGAGATTTATAGAGGCTGAGATCATATAGCTACTTAGTGGCAGAGCTATGTGGCTCCAAAATCCATACTTGCAAACGAATACTCCTCCATGAATTTAATGAACACTGCTCCGCTGCTCTTCCACAGAACACCAAGTATTTTGGGGCACAGGCTTCAATTAATCATTAAAGCTATGTTTGAATTTATATCTTTATTTACTCATTCTTTTTAAAAAAGATTTTATTTATTTATTTGAGAGAGAGAGAGAGAGAGAGAGCATGCACAAGCAGGCGGGGAGAGAGAGAGGCAGACTCCCTGTTGAGCAGGGAGCCTGATTTGGGGCTCAATCCCAGGACCCTGAGATCCTGATTTGAGCTGAAGGCAGACACCTAACCAAGTGAGCCACCCAGGCACCCTTTACTCATTCTATCTATGATTTTTTTTTTTTTTAATCCTGTAAGGAGAAAAAAGTTAAGAGTATGGGTTAGGCTTACATTAGTAATATCTATTCATAACACAGCTGTGACCACAGCTCTCCAGAGGGTCAACAACTCTGGCAAATCTACCATACTTCTAGAGATTGTTTCCCTCTCCAAAATGACTATTTTATTCATGCTCCTCTCTCTCTCTCTTCTTTTCCCACTCCCTGCCACATCACATCCCCTGACCCAGCTGATAAAGTTGATAAATGATAAAGACTCATTTTCTTTTAGGAAATCAGCACAATTGGAACTCTCTCACCCTCCTGTCATGAACCTTACTGCCCTTCCTGTCCCTTCCTGTCCCTGGAATTTATACTCTCTCCTTTTACAAACGATGAAACAATCTGCCTTTGTCAAGGATCTCCCTTCCATTTGTGTCTTGGATCCCGATGACACTTGTCTCTTCAAAGATTTTCCTCTGTTTATGCTTTCTCTCCTGTCTCATAGGTTTCTTCCTTTTTACTGAATTGTTCTTATTAGTGTACAGACATGCTTGTATCTTTCAACTTAAAAAAATAATCCTCTCTTTAGCTCTTATTTGCCTTCAGCTATCACTCTCAAAACTCTGCTCTTCACTAAAAAACAATTTGGGTTGGGGCACCTGGGTGGCTCAGTTGGTTAAGCGACTGCCTTCGGCTCAGATCATGATCCTGGGGTCCCAGGGTCAAGTCCCGCATCGGGTTCCCTGCTTGGCAAGGAGTCTGCTTCTCCCTCTGACCCTCCCCCCTCTTATGCTCTCTCTCTCTCATTCTAGAGAGAGCTCTCAAATGAGTAAATAAAATCTTAAAAAAAAAAACCTTCTTGGGTTTTCTCTAGTAACAGCCTCTATTTTGCCACCATTCATTCCCCCCTCAATTCATTTCCATCAGACTTATGTTACCAGCAATGCTTTGAGACTGCATTTAGCAGGATGGCCGATGAAGTCCATTTCTCAAACCCAGTGATTGCTCTCTCTGACACTGACCTGCCAGCAGCGTTTGACATACTTGACCATTCCCTTCTTTTTGAAGTCCTTTCTTCTTTTAGCATCCATGACATCACTTTTTCTTCGTTTTCTCCTACTTGGCAGTCACTTGTTCTCTGTGTCTCTTTTGCCTTCTCCATCAGACCTTTGAATGTTGAGCTGACTGTAGGCTTTTCCATTTGCATGTCCATGCTAGGCAATTTCATGGCTTATATACTCTCAAATATCTCTAGCCCGACTGTTCCAGAATTCACTCTCCTATTTAGCAGGTCATGTATAGTCTAGTAAATATCTCAAACTTACATTTTTTCTACTCTCTGTTTCTATGATTTTGACTTTTTTTTTAGACTCCATAGTTAAATGATACTATGCAGTATTTGTCTTTCTCCGTGGCTTATTTCACTTAGCATAATGCCCTCAAGATTCATCCATGAATATTGCAAATGACAGGATTTCTTTCTGTTTTAAAGGTAAATAATGGTCCAGTGTATATATAGACCACATTTTCTTTGTTCATTCTTCTATCAACAGGCATGTAAGTGTTCCCATGCTGTGGCTATTGTGAATAATTCTGCTATGAACATAGGAGCACAGAAATCTCTTTAAGATCATGATTTCCTTTCCTTTAGATATACACCTAGAAATGGGATTGCTGGATCATATGATAGTCTATTTTTAATTTCTTAAGGAATCTCCATATTCTTTTGTATAGTAGATGGACAAGTTTACATTCCCACCAATACTGTATAAGAGTACACTTTTCCCCATATCTTCACCACCATTTGTTGTCACTTGTCTTTTTGATAATAGACAGATATGAGGTGATATCCCCTTTGATGTTTCTTTGGAAAAACATCTATTTAGGTCCTTGCCCATTTTTAAATTGGTTATTTGGGTTTTTTTGCTATTGAGTTGTATGAGTTTTTTTTAATATTAACCCTTATCAGATATGTGGTTTGTAAATATTTTCTCCCATAACTAGGTTACTTTGTTATTTTGTTGATGATTTCCCTTGCTGTGAAGAAGCTTTCTAGTTTGATATGGTCCTTCTTGTTAATTTTTGCTTTTGCTGCATTTGGTTTGGTGTCAGATCCAAAAAAACAAAAAACAAAAAACATCACCAAGAATGATGTCAAGGAGCTTACCTCTATGTTTTCTTCTCAGAGTTTTATAGTTTCAGGTCTGACATTCAAGTCTTTACTCCAATTTTAGTTGATTTTTGTGTATGTTGTAGGATAGTGGTTATTTAATTCTTTTGTGCTTGTCCAGTTTTCTCAACACTATTTGTTGAAGAGACTGAATGTTCTTGGTTCCTTTGTTAGAAATTAACTGACTATAAACACTGGGTTTATTTCTGGGCTCTCTATTCTGTTCTGACTTTTTATGCCATTTCCGTGTTTTGATTATAATAGCTTGGTAATATACTTTGAAATCAGGAAGTGTGCTGCTTCTAGTTTTCTTCTTTCTCAGGATTGCTTTGGCTATTCAGTGTCTTTTGTGATTCCATATAAATTTTGGGATTGTTTTTCTATTTCTGTGAAAAATGCCATTGAAATTTTTATAGGGATTTCATTGGATTTTTAGATCATTTTAAGTAGTATGGAGATTTTAACAGTATTAATTTCTAATCCATGAGCATGGAATATCTTTCCATTTGTTTGTGTCTTCCAAAATATAGAATGGCTGATGGATTAAAAAAAACAAGACACAACTATCTGTTGCTTATCTCACCCCAGCTTTAAGGACACACACAGACTGAAAGTGAAGAGATGAGAAAAGTATTCCATACAAATGGAAACCAAAAGAAAAGCAGGGGTATCTGTACTTATATCAGAAAAAAAAAATAGACCTTAAGCCAAAGGCTGTAACAAGAGACAAAGATGGTCTTTATACAATGGTAAAGGGTCAATTCATAAGAAGGATATAACAATTGTAAATGTTTCTGCACCCAACATAGGAGTTCCTGAATGTATAAAACAAATATTAATAGATCTGAAGGAGGAAATAGAGAACAATATAATAGTAGGGGACTTCAATACACCACTTTCAACAATGGATAGATCATCCAGACAGAAAATCAATAAGGAAACATTGGCCTTAAACTACATGTTAAATCAGATGGACCTAACATTTATAGAACATTCCATCCAACAGCAACAGAATACAAATTCTTCTTAAGCACACATGGAATAGGCAACAAAACAAGTCTATCTAAATTTAAGAAGATTGAAATCATGTCAAGCATCTTTTCTGACCACAATGACATGAAACTAGAAATCAGTTACAAGAAAACTGGAAAATTCACAAATATGTGGATATTAAACAAATCCTCCTGAACAACCAATGGGTCAAAGAAGGAATCAAAAGAGAAATAAAAATCTGTCTTGATGCAAATGAAAATGGAAATACAACATACCATGATTTATGGAATTCCGTAAAAGCAGGTCTAACAGGAAAGTTTATAGTGATAAATGCCTACATTAAGGGAAAGGAAAGATCTCAAATAAACAAGCTAACTTTACACCTCAAAGAACTAGAAAAAGAAGAACAAACTTAGCCCAAAGCTACTAGAAAGAGGGAAATAACAAAGATCAGAGGGGAAATAAACAAAATAGAGACTAAAAAGATAATAGGAAAGATTGAAGAAACTAAGCTGTTTTTTTTAAATTTGCCATTTTTTGAGAAAGATTTTATTTATTTATTTGAGAGAGAGCACACACATGTATGTGGGGGAGGGGCAGGGGGGAAGGGAGAAGGAGAGAGAATTCGAAGTAGACTCCACACTAAGTGCAGAGCCCGACTTGGGGCTGGATCTCAGGACCGCGAGATCATGACCTGAGCTGAAATCAAGAGTTGGACGCTTAACTGACTGAGCTACCCAGGTGCCCCTTGTTTTTTTGTTTTTGTTTTTGTTTTTAGAGAGAGAGAGAACGTGCGCACATAAGCGGGGGTGGGGGGTGGGATGGGGGTGGGCAGTGGGGGTGGAGGGGAAGAGGGAGAGGGAGAGAATCTTAAGCAGGCTCCACACTCAGCAGAGAGCCAACTTGCTGTTCAGTCTCATGACCCTGAGATCATGGCCAGAGCTGAAATCAAAAGTCGGACACTTAACTGACAGAGGACCCAGATGACCCAAGGGCTGATTTTTTGAACTGTAAACAAAAGAAACTGTTAGCTAGACTTGCCAAGAAAAAAAGAAAGAGGACTCAAATAAACAAAATTATAAATGAAAGAGGAGACATTATGACTGATACAGAAATACAAAGGATCAGAAGAGACTACTGTGAACAATTATATGCTAACAAATTGGATAAATTCCTAGAAACATACAATCTACCAAGATGGAATCATGAAGAAATAGAAAATCTGAACAGATTAATTATTAGTAAGGAGATCAGATCAGTAATCATAAACCTCCCAACAAAGAAAACCCCAGGACCTGATGGCTTCACTGGTGAATTCTATCAAACACTTAAGAAAGAATTAATACCCATCCTTCTCAAACTCTTCCAAAAAATAGAAGAGGAAGAAATACTCTCAAACTCATTTTATGATGCCTGTGTTACCCTGATACCCAAACCAGGCAAGGACATTACAAGAAAAGAAAACCACAGGCCAATATCCCTGATAAACATAGATACAAAAATCCTCAACAAATTATTAGCAAACTGAATTCAACAATATATTAAAAGGATCCTTCACCACAATCAAGTGGGATTTGTTCCAGAGATGCAAGAATGTTTCAACATCTGCAAATTGTGATACACTATAACAAAATAACGGTAAAAAATCATATGATCATCTGAATAGACCCAGAAAAAGAACTTGACAAAATTCAGTATGCTTTTGTGATAAAAGCTCTCAATAAACTGCATACACAAGGAGTGCACCTCAACATAATAAAGTCCATATATGACAAACCTACAGATTTGTCCCAATGGTGATACCATTCTCAATGGTGAAATGCCGAAAGCTTTTCCTCTAAGATCAGACTCATCTCTTTTCTCCGTATCCAATATATCCATCAGAACAGTTTTTGGTCCTATATCCAAACTATTTTTGTTTTTAAAGATTTTATTTATTTATTTGACAGAGAGAGGCACAGCGAGAGAGGGAACACAAGCAGGGGGAGAGGGAGAGGGAGAAGCAGGCTTCCTGCTGAGCAGGGAGCCCGATGCGGGGCTTGACCCCAGGACCCTGGGATCATGACCTGAGCCGAAGGCAGAAGCTTAACCGCTAAGCCACCCAGGTGCCCCCTCCAAACTATATTCTTTCCAGTATTCTCAATCATGATCACTATCACTTTAGACGAAGATACTACTGTTGTGACTCCCTTACTATTGTAGGACCTCATAGGTCTGGTCCTGTGTTTCTGCAGTCTTGTCTTCTCTACAAATGACTTCTTGCATTCACCTATTTAAATCATTTCTCAGTACAAAGGAATTTTTCCTTCAAGTCACAGGAAGAGATGTGCTCTTAAAAATAAACACTACCTTTTATTTCATGAAAGATTCAGGTATGGATTTCTTTGTAGATGCCCCATGATTAGTACAGTTATTTTGCAAATTGCCATCAAGATCAATACATCAAAGAGCACAGGGAACAAGTGTCTGCATTTTTTGTTCTTGGGGAAATAGATTTAGGTTTCAAATATTTTACATGCAACTGACATTTTTATTATGATCTCTTTGCTGTGCAAAATTGAGAAGCAAGCTTATGTTAGCAGGTTCCTGTTTAAAGACCAAGAACATAGTCCACTGACTATAATGAATCTTTGTGCATTACCATGATTGTCTTTTCTATTTTTTTGTTTTTCTTTATTATTTATTTATTTATTTATTTATTTTTTCTTACCATGATTGTCAATAAACAAAAGGCACGCCACCATTTCTGTGATTGTCATGTTCTTCTGTTTCATTTGGTTCTTACAAAAACATCAGGTGAATAGATCTGTCTCTATTTTCACCGTCTGACCATGATTGCAAACAATTAGAGCCAGACTCATTTTTATTATTTAGAAATAACGATTTTTATTAATAATTCATTATTTTAGCTTATGGATGAGAAAAGCCACTTGGCTTAGAGGCTAAACAGGAGGGGAAATTAAAGGTATGCATTCTACCTGATGTGTGTCTTCGTTAGTTAATGCTTTATTTTGCTTCCTGAAATGTCCTCTGATAGATGTCAAATCAATAACACTTAAACCATAAGAGAGCCCCAAGACTAAACACTTCTGAGAAAAACAAGATTCATATGAGAGAACCGGGTTCCAAACATATTAAGCAGAAGTGATAGTTGTTAACTTGGTTATGGTATGGAAATTAGGTTAATAGGGATTCTGAAGATGACCATTGGTAACATCCTCACTGGGGTTTGTAGATTAGGTCCTAAGAAGTCTTCTCCCTCCTCCTCCCCTTCTTCTTCTTCTTCTTCTTCTTCTTCTTCTTCTTCTTCTTCTTCTTCTTCTTCTTCTTCTTCTTCTTCTTCTTCTTTCTTCTTCTTCTTCTTCTTCTTCTTCTTCTTCTTCTTCTTCTTCTTCTTCTTCTTCTTCTTCTTCCTCTTAAGAAGTCTTCTAATTAGTGCCCCTCTGGGAGTGCACATGCATATGACAGATATGCCTGTTTGTGTATTCTGGGACCCATTACTCATTCTGTTTCTCGGTTCTTGGATTCATCCTCTTGTCTGGCCTCCTCACCCTCCCCAGATCTTGGACATTACTAACTTAGTGGCTTCCACTTTACCACTATATTTACTCCTCTATGTACTCAGTTGAAAACCCTCGAGGAAAGGAAGTCGAGAAGAAGAAAGTGTTAACCCTGTGAAGTTTTATTTGACTGCATCTCTAAGATGTATAATGAAAAGCACTTGCAACTTTTGATGTGATTTGCTGAAATTGAATTGTGGTTACAATTCCCTAGCAATATGTCTGTTAAGTGAGGAAGACCTATGTTACTGTTTCTTGGCAAACCAGCTAACTGGAAGGCCAATTTTTATCAAGTAGGTGTAGTGCTTGTGCTAACAGAAGAGGTATTTTGAAACTCTACTCATAATGATAGGTATTTAACATATTAAATGATACATACAATATTCATGTCTATTTTTGAATTCTTTGTATAAATTATTTACTATATAGGCCTCACTAAAAATTCATTACTGGCCTCTTGGTGAGGATGGCATTTTTTATACACACTTTTGGGCTACTCCTCGCTGTTAAAATATAAGCTAGTTATGTTGTAAGTTATTTTTTAAAAAGCATCTGGATATTTGGTTTCAAACTCCTCCAGTGCTGACTAGGAGGGTCTCAGTTGTTTTTAGCTGTTCTTTCTTAAGAGGCAAATAATAATTCATATTATTAGTGGTTAGTAGAGAATTTTTCTTGACTTTCAGAATTGGAGAAAATCCCTGAGGGCTAGAGGAAGACATTCATATGGCATGGTGAGACTTTTGTGTGTTTTGTTGTTGTTAAATTTGCAGTTAAGCAGCCAGTACATGGGGAAATTAAAGATAGTTTCAGTGGTTCCTGGAATTTAAGTGTTCTTCTTGAACTCTTGTGTTATAGAAAAATGAACATGGGATGGGAGTTTTCTCTGTCCCAGGTAGTAGGTGAGGGGTGATGCCTGCAAAAAAATTATTTGACTTACATCATATTTGGGGCAAAACCTTTGCGAATATAATGTATGCAGATACTTGAACCTCTCCTTTGTGCTGTATGCCCCCAAACCTCTCATAATAACCATTTTGAGTTCCTTTTCTCTAAACTAACTCTTTTCTCTCTGATCATTGTGAATATTTTTGCTACTTACCTGTTCGGTTCTGTTAACTATTTTACTTCTTTGGTTAAAAAAAATTCACTTTGCTATTATTCAAGCAAGTCAGTTACAGAGATGGTACTGTCTCTTATTATAAGTGATGATTCTCAAGGTAGTCTGTGAGAGAGTACATCAAATTACAGAGGCACTTAATGTATGTATTCCCCTCCCCTATAGGGGTGTGTGTGTGTGTGTGTGTGTGTGTGTGTGTGTCCCTGTCCGTGTTTTCCTGGGCCTTACTCCATTTCCCAGGCAATTCTTATACAAAGCACTGTGTGAAAACTCCCCTAACTACTGTCACATTCCAAACCACCACATTTGACCCTTACAGAAAGATGAAGGATGTTCTCAGTTATCTGTTGGGTCAGGCATTCAGATAGTAAAGGTTCTTTATGGGGGTTGTGAAGAGACAGAATTTTTTTTTAATCTTTGTGTATGAATATCCCTCTTATGAGTTTTGTCTCTTTTACAGGATATTCCTGTGGGTTTGGTGTATTAAAATGAGACGAGGTCACTCCGGCTTGTGAGGATGTGCCAAAATGAGCTTAGGGTTCAGGAGAAAAGGAGGCGGGGAATAGTATTGAAGTGGGCTTTCATTTGGGTGCAGGTCTTGAGTTACAGTGGACAGAGCAGATAGGGTCCTCCTGGCTTTCACAAAGTTCAGAGAATGAAATCCTGGCTGGTAATAAAATATACTTTTTTTTGCTTGGAGGACACCATCTTTATTGTAAATACTCCTAGGGGAAATCACTAGTGCAGTTAACTTCATGGAAGATAATGGGATATGACTGGTGGAGTTAGGGTTCTGCTTCAAGTCCTAGGAGACATGATTAACCAAGAATGCTACAGAGAGAAAATGTGTGTGTTGTGGTTAACAATAAAAGTCCTAGGGAGCTTCTGAGTGTGTCACTATCCTGGGAGACCCTTGACCTTTTTGACCTGACATGTCACATTAAAAAACAAAATAAAAATAACCAGATCCAAACCTGTTATTAAAAAAAATCAAGGTTTGGGCGCCTGGATGGCTCAGATGGTTGGGCGTCTGCCTTCGGCTCAGGTCATGATCCCAGAGTCCTGGGATTAAGTCCCACATCAGGCTCCCTGCTCCTTGGGAGGCTGCTTCTCCCTCTGCTTCTCTCTCTCTCTCTCTCTGTCTCTCATGAATGAATGGATAAAATCTTAAAAAAAAATCAAGGTTATCAGTATTTAAAAACCTTTTTAAAGTCTTGCCCTTGATATGTGCTCCTGGACCATCACTATGGATTATCTGCTCTTTAGTTTCTAAACCCAGAGCAATCTATACCTTCAATGCCATCCCAATCAAAATTCCAATGACATTTTTCGAAGTGCTAGAACAAACAATCCTAAAATTTGTATGGAATCAGAAAAGCCCCAAATCACCAAGGAAATGTTGAAAAAGAAAAACAAAGATGGGGGTATCACGTTGCCTGATTTCAAGCTGTATTACAAAACAGTGATCACCAAGATAGCATGGTACTGGCACAAAAACAGACATATAGACTAATGGAACAGAATAGAGAGCCCAGATATGGACCTTCAACTCTATGGTCAAATTATCTTTGACAAAGCAGGAAAAAATATGCAATGGAAAAAAGACAGTCTCTTCAATAAATGGTGCTGGGAAAACTGGACAGCCACATGCAGAAGAATGAAACTCGACCATTCTCTAACACCATCACAAAGATAAACTCAAAATGGATGAAAGACCTCAATGTGAGACAGGAATCCATCAAAATCCTAGAGGAGAACATAGGCAGTAACCTCTTTGACATCGCCCACAGCAACTTCTTTCAAGATATATCTCCAAAGGCTAGTGAAACAAAAGCAAAAATGAACTTTTGGGACTTCATCAAGATAAAAAGCTTCTGCACAGCAAAGGAAACAAAAACAGTCAACAAAACAAAGAGGCAACCCACAGAATGGGAGAAGATATTTGCACATGACACTACAGACAAAGGGCTGATATCTAAGATCTATAAAGAACTTCTCAAACTCAACACCCAAAAGAAATATCAAGTCAAAAAGTGGGCAGAAGACATGAACAGACACTTCTCCGAAGAAGACATACAAATGGCTAACAGACACATGAAAACATGTTCATCATCATTAGCCATCAGGGAAATTCAAATCAAAACCACATTGAGATACCACCTTACACCAGTCAGAATGACAAAAATGGACAGGGAAAGAAACAACAAATGTTGGAGAGGTTGTGGAGAAAGGGGAACCCTCTTACACTGTTGGTGGGAATGCAAGTTAGTACAACCACTTTGGAAAACAGTGTGGATGTGCCTCAAAAAATTAAAAATAGAGCTACCCTATGACCCAGCAATTGCACTACTGAGTATTTACCCCAAAGACACAGATGTAGTGAAAAGAAGGGCCATATGCACCCCAGTGTTCATAGTAGCATGTCTGCAATAGCCAAACTGTGGAAAGAGCCAAGATGCCCTTCAACAGATGAATGGGTAAAGAAGATGTGGTCCATATATACAATGGAATATTACTCAGCCATCAGAAAGGATGAATACCCAACTTTTACATCAATATGGTTGGGACTGGAGGAGATTATGCTAAGTGAAATAAGTCAAGCAGAGAAAGTCAATTATCATATGGTTTCACTTATTTGTGGAACATAAGGAATTGCATGGAGGACATTAGGAGAAGGAAGGGAAAAATGAAGGGGAGGAAATCGGAGGGAGGGATGAACCATGAGAGACTATGGACTCTGAGAAACAAATGGAGGATTCTAGAGGGGAGGGGGGTGGGGGGATGGGTTAGCCTGGTGATGGGTATTAAAGAGGGCACGTTCTGCATGGACCACTGGGTGTTATACGAAAACAATGAATTGTGGATCGCTACATCGAAAACTAAAGATGTATTGTATGGTGACTAACATAACATAGTAAAATAAATAAATTAAATTAAATTAAATTAAATTAAAAAATGTAGTTTTGTTTGTGTTCTATTTGAATCTGTGTTGACTATGAGAGCCCCAGCACTATATATGCTCAAAGCAGGTTCAACAGCTAAAATGTAGTCTGCACCACAGAGAGAAAGGAAGCCATACAGATCCTTTCCATGCATTAGCAGGCCTGTGGATGGGTTCGTGAACTCTCGCAGAGGGATGGTTTAACCCACATTCATCCTATTTAACTTGACCATTTAAAGGGCTGACCTTTTTATAATGTAGCAACTTGAACAGATTCCACATCTCTTTTATGGTTGAACTGCTTTCTTCCTAACTTGTTTTTTTTTTTTATGTGTGAAAGGCTTTAGATCAGATACTGAGAAGCTCATCATACTAAAAGGAGCTTAATTAACGTCAGTGGAAAATTCACAGAGAAAATAAAAGCAGCAAGCAATAGAAATCACATAGGCTAGATCTAGAAGCCCGTTGGGAATAAGCCCAGGAGGCTTAACACCTTCAGGATGGTCTCGCAGATCAAGGGAGGGAGAATAAAAAGTTGAATCTAAGTTAAAAGAGAAATCCCTCATTGCTAACCCAAAATTCTGCATTCAGAAAATCCTAAAGGACCAGACATCCAATGGAGTCAAATCTCTTTGCTTTTTTCTTTTTTATTTATGTTAAGCTAGATTTTTTGGTGATGTGGCATGTTGTAGGGCAGACCTCCAAGGAAGACTTTCAGAGGTGGACCTAGGGCTTGGTTTGGGATGAAAGTATGGCTTGGTGGTCTTTATCACACAAGGACAAGTGTTCTTTTGGGTGAAGACAGGAGAATCATCAGGCACTTAGCATATGTTGGGTCTATAGCAATTGTAGATTCTTTAGGTTACTGTTTTCTTTTGAGGGTCTCATGTCCTCTATCTTCTTGCGCTACTCTTTGCATGATTTGAGCCTATGGGGATGTGACAGGCACAGTGGAACAATGTTAATGAGAATAACTCAAAAGGCTGAGTCTAACAAGATGTTTAACATTTTAAAATTTTCCTGCAATCTATGATTATGCTTGCCATTTATTGATTATGTATTTTCCAAGGTCTAGGTTACCAAAGAACAAATGATCCAATCAAGAAATGGGCAGAAGACATGAACAGACATTTTTCCAAAGAAGACATCCAAATGGCCAACAGACCTATGAACAAGTGCTCAACATCACTCAGCATCAGGGAAATCCAAATCAAAACCTCAATGAGACACCATCTCACACCAGTCAGAATGGCTAAAATTAACAAGTCAGGAAATGACAGATGTTGGCGGGGATGCGGAGAAAGGGGAACCCTCCTACACTGTTGGTGGGAATGCAAGCTGGTGCAGCCACTCTGGAAGACAGTATGGAGGTTCTTCAAAAAGTTGAAAACAGAGCTACCATACGATCCAGCAATGTAGGCATCCCCAAATGTAGGGATCCAAAGGGGTACGTGCACCTTGAGGTTTATAGCAGCAATGTCCACAATAGCCAAACTGTGGAAAGAGCCAAGATGTCCATCAGCAGATGAACTGATAAAGAAGAATTGGTATATATATACAATGGAATATTATGCAGCCATCAAAAGGAATAAAATCTTACCATTTGAAATGACCTGGATAGAACTGGAGAGTGTTATGCTGAGCGAAATAAGTCAATCAGAGAAAGCCATGTATCATATGACCTCACTGATATGAGGAATTCTTAATCTCAGGAAACAAACTGAGGGTTGCTGGAGTGGGGGGGGGATGGGGTGCCTGGGTGATAGACATTGGGGAGGGTATGTGCTATGGTGAGTGCTGTGAATTGTGCAAGACTGTTGAATCACAGACCTGTACCTCTGAAACAAATACATTATATGTTAAAAAAAAAAAAGAAGAAGAAGAAGATAGTAGGAGGGGAAGAATGAAGGGGGGAAATCGGAGGGGGAGATGAACCATGAGAGACTATGGACTCTGAGAAACAAACTGAGGGTTCTAGAGGGGAGGGGGTGGGGGGATGGGTTAGCCTGGTGATGGGTATTAAAGAGGGCACGTTCTGCATGGAGCACCGGGTGTTATACAAAAACAATGAATCATGGAACACTACATAAAAACTAATGATGTAACATATGGTGATTAACATAACATAATAAAAAAATAAAAATAAACATAATAAAAAAAAAGAATCATCCATTTTCCAAGTGGTCATGTGGCCATGAGGGGTTTGATAGAAACCCCAACAAACTTTTGTGCATATTACCTAGATTGCTGTGGGAATGTCAAGAGTTTGTGGTTCTTTTGGCAGCATAGCACCAATTCCAGGCATGACTCTTGTCAGCTCACTCAGCAGAACAGCACTGTCAGTGCTTTCTTACAAGGCAGTGATGGCTGACTGAGGTCTGCCGTTGACCGATTAAGCTGTGGGAGGTGCTAATCACATGGAAGGTAGTTGAGCTCTGCTTCAAAGCATTCCCCTCTTGTTGACTTAAGAATAAAGTTGTGTTTAAAGATTTTTGTTATTATTTATGTCCACACACGTGAAACACATCTTATGGTATTAAGATAAAAGTTATCCTCTTATATTTCATTTAAGACATTAGTTTCAAAAATGATTAAATATTTACTGAAAAAGAAGAACTTTCTGTACATTGGCATGATTGTCTGGACATTAGCTGATAGTTATTGGTTTAATTTGCTCCACTCCTCTCGCCTTAACAGTGATTTTCTAAAACAAAGCAAAACAAACCCAAACCAAATCCAACCAAAGCAAGACAAAATGAACTCTGCAACAACAAGCAACTAACATTTGGGCATCTCCACTATGTGTTTGCACAAACAAAACTAAGCATTTCACTAATGTCATCTGATATTCATGAAACTTGTGAGTTATTAGTATCCCCATTTTGCAGATGCAGAAACTGAGGCTTAGAGAACTTATCAAAACCACAGAGAAAGTTCAAGGTGGGTTGTGAGCCCAGGTCTCTCAGGTATCAAAACCTGTTCTACAAGAAACTTTCTCTCATTCTTCAAGGACCATGATTTGTCACGGTATAGCCAGTGCCCAGCACAGGACCTGACACATTAGGCATAGACTGTGTTTGGACTGATTTGATTCAGCTTGACAAGTATATTCAGTTCATCTGTTTGTAAAATTGTGGAAGGTAAAAGATTGCTCTCCATTTCTCTAGGTACTTTATTTTTTTTATTAAGTTTTTATTTTAATTCTGGTATAGTTAACATACAGTGTCAAATCAGTTTCAGGTGTACAATAGAGTGATTCAGCACTTCTGTACATTACTCCGTGCTCATCACGATATGTGTATGTACTCTTATTTTACATCATCTCTAGATATCTTAAATTATATTTGGAATTCTTTTGGGGAAGTCAGAACTCCAGGAACCTCATTTAAAACTCAACACCCGGTAGATGTGG
The DNA here is from genome assembly GCF_037043125.1 of Eumetopias jubatus. Lineage (NCBI taxonomy): Eukaryota > Metazoa > Chordata > Mammalia > Carnivora > Otariidae > Eumetopias > Eumetopias jubatus. The sequence goes on from NW_028274808.1 coordinate 64,046,913, forward strand.
TATAGACAGCAGTCTTACTCGGGGACTTAGTTTGCACAGCCCACACGACAAACTGGCAAATGGGAGAAGTGAGGAACATTTTGCTGAAGGATCTGAATGAGGTGAGTAAGCAGGGAAAGGAAATGGATAAATTTGTTGTTGCCTCAGAGGTTAATGGAAAATATCCGTGCTTTGCTGAGCATAACTCACTGCATAAAAGATGCAGCAATGTTGCTTAACAAGGTCACTCAGCTCTGGGGAGATTTTTGATCTATGTTCAGTCAAATCCTTTCACCTGCAGTGGCCGGTCAAAACTTGCAAGTGGAGTCAACCAAATTAGTCACCCAAAATTCAGGCGCCTGGATTGCACTTTCTTAGGATTTAATTCCTTGTCGCTGTCACCACCTGGGAATGACATGTCCTAATAGAGTGTATTCAGTAATGCCTAGAGGCTTCTCTGCTCTAAGCCCCAGAGGACACCTATTTATCTTATTTAGACTCAGGCTATTTGCTGATGCAAGGCATTTGTGTCACAGAAGGAGCCAGCTTTGGAAAATAAGGAGGATTCCAACAGTGTAGGGATCAGTTATCATTGCATCACATTCGAGATAAGCAAAAAAGAAATAAAATGTTTTAAAATGTTGAAAGCATAAACATAGGGTTAAGAATTAATACTGGCTTTTGGGTCCCAGCTGCCATTACGAAGCATAGTGTCTTGGCCCAATTCCAAGTCACTCAGTATAATGTTTCTATCCAGAGCCCACAGTAATGAGAAGAGATGTCAAAACCACCCATTCGTGATGATGCTGGATCACCTGAGGTCAGTCTCCTGGAAATACTTGAACCTTACTATTTAAATATTATTATAATGAGCTGTGATGACATGCCTTGCCTGAATCTGTTTCTGAGTATATTACAGCACATTGACTACTTAGTAGGATGCTCTAGCAAAAGACTTGTTTTCGAAGGATTAGATCTGTTGACTTCTCCTGGAGTGACAAAGTTCTTCAACAATTGTCACCGTCACCTTGGCTGAAGTATTGGGTTTAAGTATATGCCTCTCCCCTGAACTATGGAGGCCATTTGGGTCTTCCCAACTCTTGTTACTCCCTACACCAATTATTCCTACTCATTGCTGAGGTATGAATCATAACTTTGTGACACATTTTCTGGATATACAATTTTTATGTCTCCTTATTGCCTACAGAATGAAATCTAAAAATCTTAACCCAACACAATCTTCCAAGTAATTGTCCCTCACATTCATCTAGTCTGCTGAAATCTAGCTGTTTTCTCTGAATGCAACAGATATTTTTCTCCCTTATTTATTTTGTCCATGTTATGTTGTCTTCTGAAGTTCTCATCTGCCCTGTCTTGTGGACCTTCTTTCCATCCGAAAGGCTATCTTTTCCTTGAGGTTTCCTGTTACTCTCAAAAAAGCCTGTTTTCTTTCCTTTGGAACTTCATGGTACTTAGAATCTCTCATGGTAATTATATTTACTCTTTATTTTTATTCTTTATTTTGTCTTTATGATTACTTATAAATGTATAACCTCTAATCAGGTTGTAAGTAACATGAGGTTAAGGATTTATATCTTATCTTTGTTTTACATACAGAAGGATCTTAGTTAAAATTTATTGATTTGAATTGAGCTCTTGCTAATAAGGCTGATTCAAATTCTTCTAAGCTCCCACTTGTTTCTTTTCCATCAAGAGAGTAGTATCATTGGTGATAATCTAGCACCTGTAAGTTCATTTAACAGTATTTGAAATACTAATGTCTGCTGGATGTGATCCATTTCTAATGTTGAAAGGAAGTGGGCTAAAGTTCTTGGGATGAGGTTATATTTTTGCCTGCATTTCCCCACTTTGAATTCTGTCATCACAGGAATTAGCTTTCCACAGCATTTAATTACTTACAATACTCCAAACTACTTGCCTTTCCACAAAACTAGTTAAACACTGTGTTTTTTTAAAGATGATAAGTAAAGCTAATTTTCCTATAATTTACGTACATTTACTCTGGCAGGAACTAGAAGATGGAGATTGTACCCAGTAGCCTTTTTACATTTAATTGTTGCTGTTGTTGTGGTTTGTTTTAATTTTCAACTTCTCCTCTGGCATTCCAAGTGCTCCAGAGAGGACACTGATGGGTATGAGTTACAACACCGAAACGATACTGGGACTTCACTCAAGAATTGTAGCATTTCAGGGCGCCTGGGTGGCTCAGTCAGTTAAGCGGCTGCCTTCAGCTCAGGTCATGATCCCAGGGTGCTGGGCTCAAACCCTACATCGGGTTCCTTGCTCAGGGGGGAGACTGCTTCTCCCCTGCCTGCCATCCCCCCTCCTTGTGCTTGCTTTCTGTCTCTCTCTCTCGTTCTGTGTCAAATAAATAAATAAAAAATCTTAAAAAAAAGAATTGGAGCATTTCAAACTGAATTGAAATAAAAATTCATCTTACAGGCTATCATGCTTAATGATGGATGCAGAGTACAAGAATCTGCTAAATGTTCAGTGGGCTATTCAGTTATATCTAGTTCTTTCAGGTTCATACGCCTGAAGACTAAAAGCCAACTCAGAACTACAGTCAAGTTTCAGGCAGAAACATAAATTGGAATTAACCGTAAGTTAATACTATTGTTCAAAATATTATTTGGGCAGCTTAAAAACTATAATTTAAGCTTTCCATATAAACTCTTAAATATCTAATATGTGTGTGTGTAATTATACCCAATCATTAACTTCCTTAAGGTCTCTGTAATGGTACCTTATTTCACTTTTGTCATCCAGGGCCTTTTAGGGCAATCTAGAACAATTAACTAATTTTAAGATAAAACAGAAAAAAAAAAACACCTCTCCAGTTTTAGGCATAAACTAGATACCATTTTTTGGTGTAAGCAAACTCTTTGAACTACAACATGACAGTGAGTCTATTTCTATATATCGTAGCTACCATCAAGAAAAAAGTGTTTATATCTATTCCTGCTGGTGTTAGAACTTGTATATTTGCCAGCCTAGGGCAGCTTTGAGATGTTGTCATAATGGGCTTTTTGTAAGCATGATACATCTAACTTTCAGTTTCTGTTATTACTCTGCTCTTTATTGGAATATAACAGAAAAATGAATGGCTTTTAAATAAACATGCACTAATTTTAGCATAATATACCTTAAGCTGCTCTAGAAATGTTAAGACTCCCTGCAGAGACAATGTCTGGTGACCAGACTTAGCGAGTACAACAGTCATCCCAGCATGACGCCAGGGACTTTTCAGTCCACATCAGTTACCCCTCAGCTACTCAGTGCTGGGGTGTGCAGAAGCTTTGGAATTGTGCTCAATGACATTGTTGGGTGATTGTTAGCATCGGAAGGTGGCTCCTGGATGAAGAAGCAATGGAGATTATTCTGGAGCCGATGCTTGAAAAAGGCAACAGATTACTGACACTGGCAATGTGTTGTATCTTAGAGAAATCTTAGCAGACGAATATGTGACAGGACCACAAAATTTAAAGAGACTGCCAAGTCTGGAACATTTCTGAATATGTTAACTTTTTATGCAGTAAAAGACAGAATAGTCCAACTGATAATTGTAGGTGAATTTTGGCTGCTATTCCAGTGCACATTTTCATAATTTGTAAATAAACTTTTCAAAAAAGATTTTATTTATCTATTTGAGAGAGAGCATGCGTGCACAAGTAGGGAGGAGGGGCATAGGCAGAGGGAGAGGGAGAAATAGACTCCCTGCTCAGCAGGGAGCCTGATGATGCAGTGATGTGGGGCTTGATGCCAGGACCCGGAGATCATGACCTGAGGCAAAAGCAGACGTTTAACCGACTGAGCCGCCCAGGCGCCCCTAAATAAACTTTTTAAGTTGAAGTATAATTGACATACAACAATTATGTTAATTTCAGGTGTACAATGATTTGATATTGTGTATATGGCAAAATAATCACCACATAAGTCTAGTCTAGTTGGTGCGAAGCAGGGCAGGGAGAAGAACCTAAAGAGCCCCGGGGCAAGGACTGGGACTCTCTCGCTGGCTCTGTCGGCCATCTTAGGACACAGATTTTCCTTATCAAGGTTGTTTCCATATCTTGGCTATTGTAAATGATGCTGCAATAAACATAGGGGTACATATATATATATTTTTCAAATTCATGTTTTGTTTTCTTTGGCTAAATACCAAGAAATGGAATTGCTGGATTATATGGTAGCTTTATTTTTAATTTTTTTGAGGAATCGCCATAATATTTTCTACACTGGCAGCACCAATTTAAACTCCCACCAACAGTGCCCAAGAGTTCCCTTTTCTCCACATTCTCACCAATACTTGTTATTTCTTGTCTTTTTGATAATAGTCATTCTAACAGGTGCAAGGTGATATCTCATTGTGGTTTTGATTTGCATTTCCCCGGTGAGCAGTGATGTTGAGCATCTTTCATGTCCCTGTTGGATAAATAAATATTTTTTGAGTATTTGTTTAAAATCAGCTATTTATTGCAATTTAATAAAATGGTAAAAATACATAGTTGACAATGTTTCAATGTACTGGAAACTATCCGTTTTTATTTTCTTATGAGAAAACAAATATTTCTTTAAACATTTTAAAAGTAACTTGATTTTTTGTATGTGACCCAAACCAACCTGTTAGTGGAAAAAGCTGTTCTGGAGCCAAGCATAGCACAATACGAAGGGCAGGTGAAAAGTGTTTACTTTGTTATTTTTTATTCACAGGCATTTCATATAGACCACCCTGGGTCAGTTCTATGTTTACAAATTTGTGTCTATCCATATTTTGGTCAGAGTACTGTCAAGAAGCAAATGACACTATGGAGTAATTCAGGCAAGTTTAATGAGGGGACTGTTTTAAAGTTGTGGGTAGATTGGGGTGCCTGGGTGGCTCAGTCCGTTAAGTGACCCGTGACCAGCTCAGATCCTGATCTCAGGATTGTGGGATCGAGCCCCAAGTAGCTCGCTCAGCGTGGAGTCTGCTTACTTGTCCCTCTCCTCTCCCTCGTCCTCAGGGGCCCCCCCTCCCCTGTGCTCATCACGCGTATGTGCCCGCTCTCTTTCTCTCTTAAATAAATAAATAAATAAATAAAATTGTTAAAAAATTAAAAAAAATAACATTGTGGGTAGCTTAAGGTAACTAATAAGGAACGCTGACACATTGTGTTAATAGTAATTGTGGGAAAGCATTCCCATCTTTGGCCTGATGGAGCGATGAAGGCAGTTTTTACTGGAACCATGGGAAAGCTGTGGTGGCAGGAAAGGGACACCCAACAAAAAGATATGCAGCTACTGTCACCATGTTGGCACAGAGGGAGCTGGGGAAACAAATACATTCTCTTTGCAGTAGCATTCCAGTACCCTGCTGTTGTCCTCCACTGGCCAAACTCAACCAGAAGCCAGAGGCAAGGTGATTGGTTGATATGATCCTTAGGGACCAGCCACTTGGGTCATAGAACAAGATGGAAACAGGTAGAGTGTGGATCTGGAAGGACACTTACTATAAGTGCCGGTGCACCTATTATATTGTCAAATCTTTTAAATAATGACAGTGAACATGTTCATTCACATGAGTTGGTAGAAAATCTTGCTGGCAAAATATCTAAAAATCTTAAAAAAGATTTTAATTATGTATTATAAGAAAATTTTATAAATATGCACAATGACTAAGCTTACAAGAATGTTCTTCAAAATAGTGCTCATAATAGTACAAAATTAAAAGCAGTCTAAATGCCTTAAAGCAAGAAGTTAATTAAGCTGTTGCTTACTTTTAACAAATTTTTAAAAAAAGTTTTAATTTAAATTCTATTTAGTTAACATACAGTATAATATTAGTTTCAGGTGTACAATACAATGATTCAACATTTCCATATAACACCCAGTTCTCATCACAAGTAGTAAGCTGTTGTTAATTGATACAGAGAAGTAAAATTAAGTCACGTACAGAGAAGTGTAATTTAAGTCACATAAAATGATGTAGAAGTATATCTTATGATGTGAAACTCCAACTCATAACTTTTTTTAAAGATTTATTTAGTTATCTGGGGGGGGGGAGCAGAGGGAGAGGGGAAGCAGACTCCCCACCGAGCACAGAGCCTTACATGGGGCTTGATCTCATGACCCTGAGATCATGACCCGAACCGAAACCAAGCGTCTGTTACTTAATTGACTGAGCTACCCAGGTGCCCCCCATCTCATAACTTTTTATAAAATAGACTTAGGGTCTGACCTTATTTTTGTATATAAAGAAACAAAAGATTAGAGGGGTAGTCATCAAAAAATAGCTTTTCTGGTAGATTATAGATGATTTTTTAAGTAAACATACTGGTTTGTCTATAATTTCAATATGTTTTTAGGGTGAATATATAGTAATTTGGTTATTCAAATAATATTTTCATTAGGTCAAGTACAAACTATTTTGTTTAAAGTGGAGCACTTGAAGGACTTGCATAAGGAACAAGTCAATTTCACTTCAGTTATAAAGAAGTCCATGAAGGTACCTGTTGGAATTGTAGAAATCAAAAACTGATTCAGGAGTCAAATAGTTGGAGGGGCGCCTGGGTGGCTCAGTTGGTTAAGCATCTGCCTTTGGTTCAGGTCATGATCCTGGGGTCCTGGGATCGAGCCCCGTGTCGAGGGCTCCCCACTCAGCGGGGAGTCTCCTTCTTCCTCTCCCTTTGCCCCTCCCCCACCGCTTGTGCTCACTCTATCTCAAATAAATAAATAAATAAATAAATAAATAAAAATCTTGAATTAAAAATAAAGGAGTCAAGCAGATGGAGATCAAAAAGTCAATGTTATCATTATCGATGGCACTTTTAGACCAGGGCTTAGGTATAGAGAAGCAATAGGTTGCTGAGTTCTATTCTCAGCCTAAGACAGCTAGCTCTGTTAGAGATGGCTCCAGACCCAACCTCTATGTCCCCCAGGGCCCTGTCCCTGTGTGCTGTGGAGAAGCAGAGCAGTGTGCACCCTGTGGGAATGCCAGTCTCAGAAATAGCTGTCCAGGTCCAGGTCTTTGTCTAAATTTAGTAATCCAAAAACTCAATTCTTCTCTCAGAATGGAGAAAATAATGAAAGACCTCCATGGAAAGAAACCTGCCTAATATATCACTCTTACATTAAAAAAAAAAAAATCAATGTGTGAGTGCTCATAAGCTACTGTTACAATTTCTTTGATATCAAGTCAATAGGAATTATATTCAAATTAATTCCACAGACATTAGGTCACCTATGGTTAGCTGGGTACATCGATAGCTGTTAGGGATGCACATATGAATAAGACCTGGTCCCTGGAAAAGCCAGACCCTAGAGGAAGTAACAGAATTGCACCACACGAAACTAACCGGCAGCTCTCTATTTTAGTTCGTCTAGCTCACCTGTCTATACTTTAGGCCCTCAAAGTCAACATGATCACAACAAAATTCATTATCCTTCCTTGTGAAATTGTACCTATTCTCGGTTTCCCTTTTTGGTGAGGAGCACTGTCAACCCAGTGGCCCATGCTGAAACCAGCTCCCCCTCTCCTTCTCCTTCGTTCCCCACAACCAAAGGATTATCGAGTCTGGTCAAATCTGTCCCTTTATTATCACTTGATTTCATAACCCCTTCTCCATTTAAATGGCCTTTGATCTAGTCTTTTTCACCTGGGTTATGCCAAATGCCTAATGGATCTTCCTGCCCACAAATTCTTATCCTAAAATGCTGCCTGGCGTTGCACTATAAAAGTAAATGTTATTCTGTGATGTGCGATTGGACTCACAGATCTCTAGGACTTATGGGAAAACTCTTGCAATTTATGCAGAGACAGCAATTGACCCATATAAACCCATTTATTATTGAACTACTTTATTTTCAATTTTAAAATCACAGAATCATAAACTAATACAGACCCATGTGTTCATGACCTTGCTCCATAATTTCTTGCTCTAACTCTACACTGAGATTCGCACCTCCCCCGCCCCTTCCTGACCAAGTTAGTCATTTTCTTTTCTGTTTTTTACATTTCTGCTGTTGCACTTTCAGAACCGAATAGTTCATATTTATTTACTTAATTGTCCAGGCTATACAGTGTTTGAAGACAAGCTCCCTGTGTTATTTATGTCCACAGCCTCAGCGCCTAGCCAGGTGCTTCAGTGTGTTGTAGGCAATAATGAGTATTTCTTGAATGAACAAATGACTGAATAGAATCCTGTTGTTTACAGGTGATCAAAAGCAAGATTAGAAATCTTTGAATTGCTCCCAGTTATCTACTTGAAAATATAAGGTCAGAACACAGAACTACTAGTACCATGTTTTATGCTTGCCCCACTACATTGAAAGGTGAATACTATTTGGGGAAATATTGAGTATTATCCAGTATGAATTCTAATTTTCCCACAGAGTTGTAGACTTTGCCACAAAGTTAATCAGTCACCGCTTCCTATTTTTCAGCCCACTGAAACTTGGAACACAGAGGAATTGCCAAGCCTGGATGGCTTGTCATGGACTAGACTGGTCTCTTCCCAGGAGGTTGCTTTCCCACTTAAATCATAATTCATATGCTGTGCTTTTTAAATTTAGGCTTCATGGAATGTCAAACATTTTTTATCATGGGTTGCATAATACAGCCCATTTATGGAATGGCAGTGGGTATAATAATCTTTTCCGTAAGGCTAGTCCCACGGAGGGGAGGATTCTGACATGACACAGTGATGAAAGCTAATTACATTTCCCCTTCCATAATCCTTCTTCCGTCAGGCCAAAGAATGACTATCAGGAGATTGCCAGCTGGACCACTCTCCTCTTTCACTCAGACTCTGTCAAGAACTTTATTTACCACGGAGATGGAAAGTCTCTTTCCTCCTGCCTTAGGGCTTCTACGTATAACTTTGACAGCCTTTACTTTATCAAAGAAATTTGTGTCAATTTAAAAACTGTAGCCTCCCTTACTGGGGTTGAATATCAAATTTTAGATACAGAAGGATCTCTCTAATGCCGATTTAAAAGAGAATTTAAGGCCAAATTAGAAAAGATTTATCCTTTTGAAAGGCTGTTAGTGTTATAATGATCACTGTGGCGCGCCTTCAACAAGATTTCTTTAAGTTTGAATTTTCGCCAGGCTCCACTATTGTTTTAGGCTATAAATGGGTATACATGCCACATGCATGTCAGGCTATGTATATATTCACCAACCTGTTAAGATCCCAACCTGTATACCTTTGGGGAAAGATTTCTGATTGATGAGGTAGTTGGTAAAGAAAGAGAGGCAAGCATTTCTGAGGCTGATGTATCTCATCAAATGACAGAGCCAGTGCCACTAAGGATTTGATGGGTCTTTTTCAAATAGCAGACATGCCCTTACAGACCAGAGCATACCCTGCTTTTGTGTGCCGCTTTTCTCCTGCTTTTCTTGGACATAAAGCAAAAGTGCTATGTCCTAGCTGCATGCTGGAAACATGGGCACATTATTTAATATCTGGGGAGCTCTTTAAAAAATCTGACCATTGGGCCCCATCCTGGTCCAATTAAATCACAATCTCCAGGGATGGGACCCAGGCAAGGGTACTTTTAAAAAGTTCCCTAGATCATTCTGTTGCGCTTTAAAGCCATATCCAAGCCAAGTTTGAATGTGCTGTCACATAGGGGGCTGCCATAGTCCTCAGAAATGCATTTGAAACATTGTAGCATGACCTTCCACTGTCAACAGGCTACCAAAATGGTTATAAATTGTGTTCTTTTGCTTTGGTACCCTTCCCGCTCGCCACCATAAACTCCCTCCCCAAGGCACCGTTTCCAAACAACTACGAAATGCCAATTTAACTGAAAGGTCAAATCAAAGTAAGACCAGGGTGAACAGATGAGCCTTATACTACGCCCAGAATAGCTTTCGCTTGAAATGCCTAAACAGACACACATGACCAGAGGGAGACAAATGGCACAGGAGAAATATTCGAGGCCGACAAATCTTTTCTCAATTTCAGCTGCTCTTACTTCAGTTTAGTCTGGTTGTCAGAGGTATCCTCCTGTACCTCCCCCACTGCTGGACTGACTCTCGTTGGTCGTATCTTCCCCAGAGTTTGGACTCAAGGCAAAGTTACTAGGAAAGACCTTATATATCCTGAACGAGTTAATATAGAAAGAAAGTGCTTTACAGGATCAAATCAAGCCTTTTCTCCCAGCTATCAGCCTGAACACCTGGCCCACAGCGCTCTGAGAAAGTTGACTCCTGAGGCCAAGGCCCATGTCTCCAGCCTCCATCATCTGAGAGAAGTATTTGAGTTGCTCCTTCCTATTTAGGATTCACTACTTGCGCTGACAGACTGCAGCTGTGGTAAAACCTCTATCTGTTCCAGTTGGTTCTTTCATTCCCTACCAGACCATCTTGTAAATTGGTAGTTACAAGTAATGACAAAGAGACCCTCTCAAGGTTGGCAGGTGTGATGAGTAAGTAACATGCCGACATATCACCTGCAGTAAAACAATCTCTGCTTCTCTGCTGTCCCCCTGAGATGGGAAAAAAACCCTCTCCTTTATCAGCTTTTCCCAGTAAGTATGAAATCTCAGTTTCTCTTCATCACGAGCCTTGAACCTTAGTTTGATTTAATCTCATAGCAGCTTCTATTTTCTTGCCCTAAGAAAAGTTGAATCTATTTGAAAGGAAATGGAGTGAGCTGGCATATATATTGACTTCATTTCAAATAAATTCACTGGCTGATGAAAAACATAATCCACCAGGATGGACAGAGGAACCGATGAGCAATCCCTGGATGGATTAGCAATTTAAGGTTAGATTGGATTATGGCCATCAAATTTAACAACCAGAGTTTAAGGGGTGCCTGGGTGGCTCAGTCGGTTAAATGTCTTCCTTCGGCTCAGGTCATAATCCCAGGGTCCTGGGATCAAGCCCCCCACCCCCTGCCCCTGTTGGCTCCCTGCTCAAGGGGGGGGGGTCTGCCTATCTCTCTCCCTTTGCCCTCCCCCCCCCAACTTGTGCTCTCTCTTAAATAAATAAAACCTTTTTTTTAAAAAAAGAAAAACCAACTATTTTACAGAGTTGTTATATTTTTAAGGTTGAGGCCACTTCATCAGATTGTCCTCTATTTAAACTTAGAAGGTTTATATTTCTATTTATTTTACTTTGTTATATTTTGTATGTGGCATCGAAGGTAAATAGTATAAGCTTTAACTTCATCTTTCACATAGTCTATTTCCTGTATGTCAAGTACTAGTAACTGAGTTTCTGGGCTATTAAAAAATAAATTTAAATTGATGAGGCCTTTGTTTGGGAATATTATAATTCAAACACCATCCCCCTTGTTTTTTTGGAATGGCTACTGATCCTGATGGGTTTTTTGTTTGTTTTGAGTTACCATTATGGCCATATTTCTGAAACTAAATTCAATAATAAATTCTCTTTACTAATCTCCCAGGGAAGTTAATTTAGTTTTCATGTACTTAGATTATAATAGCTTTCTAAAGCAATATGGATTATAAGGCAGGGTTCAAAATTCTTGACCTATTATTAAAAAGAGCTAAATACATTACTACATCTATAACATTATCAGAAACTCTTAATCCACTGATTATTCAACTGCTAGACAGCAAATGAGTCATGATTCTTTAGAAACTTTGTGATTTATCATCTTAATAGGAACTTGAATATTTTAGAAATGAGATGGGCTATAACCTCAGGACTCTTTTCTGCTGTTGCCAGAATGGTTATTCACCTGGGGAGTTGATATAACGAACAGTTAGCAGGATATGCTCATGAATGGTGTCTCTGTTGCACAGCCCGATTGCTTTTCCATTTTTCTTATAAATCCCTCTAGTCATTAGGCCCCATGAAATAATGGCCCATGAGTCATTGCTTTTAAAATGGAAAGGACCCAAATCCATCTCAGCCTTCTCCTTGTTCTGTAATACATATAACCTGATATCTCCAGTTATTGTATTTTTTAAAGATTTATTCATTTATGAAAGAGAGAGAGGAAGAGAGTGTGCACAAGTGGGGGAGGGGAGGGGCAGAGAGAAAGGGAGAGAGAGAAAATCCCCAAACAGACTCCCACTGACCTGGGAGCCCCCACATGGTGCTCAGTCCCAGGACTCTGAGATCATGACCTGAGCCAATATCAAGAGCTGGATGGTCAACTGACTGAGCTACCCAGGTGCCCTCCAGTTATTGTATGTTTTTTAATAAAAACCTCCTCTCTTTGTAGTCTTCTTGCGCTTTGGCAGCCCAACTCTTGGAACCATGGTGGAGAGTAGAACTATGCGGAGATGATGGACCAGGCATAGACTGGGCTTATAACATAGAAGGAATACTGAGGTTCTTAGGAAAAGCTATTCAAGTTGAATTGAAAACAGTGGTGTTCAACAACAAGATGGAAGAAAGAAATTAAGGAGTCAATCCCATTTACAATTGCACCTAAAACCATAAGATACCTAGGAATAAACCTAACCAAACAGGCAAAGAATCTCTGCTCAGAAAAACTATAAAATACTCATGAAAGAAATTGAGGAAGACACAAAGAAATGGAAAACCGTTCCGTGCTCATTCATTGGAAGAATAAATATTGTGGAGATGTCAGTGCTACCTAGAGCAATCTACACATTCAATGCAATCCTCATCAAAATACCATCCACTTTTTTCAAGGAAATGGAACAAATAATTCTAAAATTTGTACAGAACCAGAAAAGACCTCGAATACCCAGAGGAATGTTGAAAAAGAAAAGCAAAGCTGGCGGCATCACAGTTCCAGACTTCAAGCTCTATTACAAAGCTGTCATCATCAAGACAGTATGGTCCTGGCACAAAAACAGACATATAGATCAATGGAATAGAATAGAGAGCCCAGAAATGGACCCTCAACTCTGTGGTCAACTAATCTTTGACAAAGCAGGGAAGACTGTCCAATGGCAAAAAGACAGTCTCTTCAACAAATGGTGTTGGGAAAATTGGACAGCAGAGGCAGAAGAATGAAACTGGATCATTTCCTTACACCACACACAAAAAATAGACTCCAAATGGCTGAAAGGCCTCAATGTGAGACAGGAGTCCATCAAAATCCTAAAAGAGAACACAGGCAGCAACCTCTTTGAACTCAGCTGCAGCAACTTCTTCCTAGAAACATCACCAAAGACAAGGGAAGCAGGGGCAAAAATGAACAATTGGGACTTCATCAAGATCAAAAACTTTTGCATAGCAAAAGAAACAGTCAACAAACCAAAAGACAACTGACAGAATGGGAGAAGATATTTGCAAATGACATATCAGATAAAGGGCTAGTATCCAAAATCTATAAAGAACTTCTTAAACTCAACACCCAAAGAACAAATGATCCAATCAAGAAATGGGCAGAAGACATGAACAGATATTTTTCCAAAGAAGACATCCAAATGGCCAACAGACACATGAAAAAGTGCTCAACGTCGTTTGGCATCAGGGAAATCCAAATCAAAACCTCCATGAGATACCATCTCACACCAGTCAGAATGGCTAAAATTAACAAGTCAGGAAACGACAGATGTTGGCGGGGATGTGGAGAAAGGGAAACCCTCCTACACTGTTGGTGGGAATGTAAGCTGGTGCAACCACTCTGGAAAACAGTATGGAGGTTCCTTAAAAAGTTGAAAATAGAGCTACCATACAACCCACCAATTGCTGGATAAATTGGGTATTTACCTCAAAGATACAAATGTAGGGATCTGATGGGGTATGTGCACCCTGATGTTTATAGCAGCAAAGTCCACAATAGCCAAACTATGGAAAGAGCCAAGATGTCCATTGACAGATGAATGGATAAAGAAGATGTGGTATATATATATATATATATATAATGGAATATTATGCAGCCATCAAAAGGAATGCAATCTTGCCATTTGCAGCGATGTGGATGGAACTAGAGTGTATTATGCTGAGTGAAATAAGTCAACCAGAGAAAGCCATGTATCATATGACCTCACTGATATGAGGAATTCTTAATCTCAGGAAACAAACTGAGGTTTGCTGGAGTGGTGGGGGTGGGAGGGATGGGGTGGCTGGGTGATAGACATTGGGGAGGGTATGTGCTATGGTGAGTGCTGTGAATTGTGTAAGACTGTTGAATCACAGACCTGTACCTCTGAAAAAAATAATACATTATATGTTAAGAAAAAAAAAAGAAGAAGATAACAGGAAGGGAAAAATGAAGGGGGGAAATCAGAGGGGGAGATGAACCATGAGAGACTATGGACTCTGAAAAACAAAGGGTTCTAGAGGGGAGGGGGTGGGGGGTTGGGTTAGCTTGGTGATGGGAATTAAAGAGGGCACGTACTGCATGGAGCACTGGGTGTTATGCACAAACAATGAATCATGGAACACTACATCAAAAACTAATGATGTAATGTATGGTTATTAACATAACATAAAAAAAAAGAACATATGGGAGACACAATTAACATAGTCTTTAGAGCCTTGGGGAAGGTATTACAAAGATGATGGAGCTCAGACCTGAAGGCTAAGTAAACAAAACTGTAGTATGTACAGAAACCCAGAAGTTTCTGAAATTGGATATTATACCCAGTGTATCTGCATGTTTACTTCTAGGAGAAAAGCAGTCCTTCTTTAGGAAAGTGTCATTGTAGGGTTCCTGGGTGGCCCGGTCGTTAAGCGTCTGCCTTCGGCTCAGGTCATGATCTCAGGGTCCTGGGATCGAGCCCCTCACTGGGCTCCCTGCTCTGCAGGAAGCCTGCTTCTCCCTCTCCCACTCCCCCTGCTTGTGTCCCTCTCTCGCTGTGTCTCTTTCTGTCAAATAAATAAAAGTCTTTAAAAAAAAAAGGAGAGAAAAAAAAAAAGAAAACAGTGGTGTTTTCATAATGGCCGGCTAATGTTTGGTCCCTACCTGTCTCATTACAGTTTCCCCCTTCTTTTGGAGAGCTGCATTTCCTTCCTCTTGAGTATTTTATTTCCTTCTCCGGGTCACAAGAGTGACAGCATAACCAAAGCTGGAATACATAGAGTAATTGCTTATTTTTCATTTTGTTGCTTGTGCTTTAGGGGTTATATCCAAAATATCTGTGCCAAAACCATGTCACAGGAATTTTCCCCTATGTTTTCTTCTATGAGTTTTATGATTTCAGGTCTTACATATAAGTCTTTGATCCATTTCAATTTAATTTTTGTGAGTGGTATAAGATAAAGTCTTGTTTCATTGTTTTACACGTGAAGATCTAAATTTCCCAGTACCACTTATTGAAGAGACTTTTTCCCCCCCATTAAGTAGTTTTGGTTCCCTTCTCAAATATTACGTGACCATGTAAGCACAAGTTTATTTTTGGGCTCTTGATTCTGTTCCATTGGTCTATGTGTCTGTTTTTATGCCAGTACCATATTGTTTGGATAACTGTAGCCTTATAATATAGCTTGAAATCAAGTAGTGTGATGCCTTCAGCTTTGATCTTCTTTCTGAGGATTGCTTTGTCTATTTGGGGTATTTTGTGGTGTATTTTTAAACATTAGGGCAAATAGCCACTATCACCAAAACTAATACACTCACACTAAAAGTATCTTATTATGAATATTTTTTCTTAGCAATAAAATGTTTATTTTGTATTAATATTTTTATTTTTTGAATATCAATATTTTGATTAAAATTTTAAAATACTTTAAGTATAAACTGTCCAAAGCAGGGCTTGAACTCATGACCCTGAGATTAAGAGTCCTGGGTTCTACCAACTGAGCCAGCCAGGCACCCCTGAAATGTGCTTTTTATTAACAAAAATAAATTGGGCAATATGTTGAAGGGATTACACAGACAGTTTAGTCTTCACTATTCCTGTCTTATTTAAAGTTTAAAAAAGCAAGACAAAATATTCTGCCTTTTCCTCTCATAGTTTCTTCATTTAGAATGAATGAATAATATATGAAAAAGAAATACTCGTTTTCTAACTGCAGTTGCAATTACTACTATTACAAGCTAGATGATCTTTAATGGCGTCTGATTACCCAGGAATCCAATGTCTTTCCATGAAGTCACTTGGGGAGATACTCTTTAAAACCTTACCAGCCTCCTGGAGTTCACTGTGACTGGTATGAGAAACCGTATTTATAAAATTCCTGTGTCACTTGGGGTTTGTTGCTACAAGAGATTTCTTTTTGTGTCACACTGGGACTGAGGATTTGGGGGCATCAGCAAGGGCCCAGTCAGTGATAGAGCAGGACAGAGGTCCCTGCAGCTAACAGGGCTGGGCATGTAAACACAGGAGAAAGAAACAGGAGACTGTTGTTCTGGGTGTGAGTCAAAGCTGTTTGAAGCAGAGTAATCTGTTAGAGCACACTGTTAGAGAGGGTCAGACTGAGAGGAGTCCCAGATATCTGCTCCACCACTACAAATGGAGGTCTAGATAAGCAGGGTGGGGGTGTTGGGAAGATCCAGGAGCAACTATCAGGGAGCTGGTTGTGGGACTATTGGGATATAGCAACCAGGAATCCAGACACCTGGTAGACCTAGACCTTAGGCAGGGAATTCATCAGTGGAAGGAGTATGCTTAGTCCAGAATCTGGGCAGTGCAAGAGTTAAGTCACTGCAGACCTGAGTGCCAGTCAGGAAGCTCACATTGCACTGGTATATGAGGAAGGGCCCAGTCCTAGGGAACTTGGGCAATCCAGAATGCTATGGGCTTCCTTGCTCTGAAGAAGACATTCAATTATTCCCAACTTCGACTAAAACCAGACTGAAAATGGTATCACTGATACTCACAGTAGCTAAGACTTACTGAGGAATTTCTACACTCCAAGCACTGTTCTAGGTTCCTCACATGTATTAACTCATTTAAGTCTCAAAGCAACCCTATGACTTCAATTCTATCTTTATGTACGTTTTATGGAAAAAGAAATCAAGGCTAAGTAACTTGCCCACAGCCATACAACTAGGAAGCTGTGGAGCTCAGGTTAGAACCAGGCAGTCTGGTTTCAGAGCCTGTGGTCACTTTGCCATTGGGTGATTACAGTACTACTTAGCATATCAACGTCAAGCACTGTCCCAGGTTGGGATTTCTGGGAAGAAGATTCTGAGATGGAGTTTAGTATGCAAGATGTTTTTAGGGAGTGCCCCTGAGATCAACACCTGTGGGAAAGGAAACAGGATTGGGGAGATGGAGTAGTCAACGCATGGGGAGCTCCGGAGTTGAAATGACTTGAGATAGTTGGCCCGTGTTGGAATGAAATGACCTGGGCTGCCCCAGGAAGGGCATGATCTTGGTACAAGACAACCCTTGGTACCTGAGGCATTCCTAAAGGAGCATACAGTGAAGGCTGCTCATTGACACCATTCCTAGGAGTTAGAGAACTTTCTTTTTTCTTTTTTAAAATTTTATTTATTTATTTGATTGGGGGAGAGACTGAGAGGGAGGGAGAGGGATAAGCAGACTCCGAGCTGAGCATGAAGCCCGACTGTATCTCATGACCCTAAGATCACGACCAGAGCTGAAACCAAGATTCAGACGCTTAAGTGACTGCACCACCCAGGTGCCCCTGGAGCCTCTCAAGGGGGATTTTATCTGAGCAGT
Source organism: Eumetopias jubatus (assembly GCF_037043125.1). NCBI lineage: Eukaryota > Metazoa > Chordata > Mammalia > Carnivora > Otariidae > Eumetopias > Eumetopias jubatus. The sequence goes on from NW_028274808.1 coordinate 64,064,424, forward strand.
GCATCTCTATGTCCATTATAAGTGCACTCAGATTTTCTGAAAGTATTAGAAAGTATTAATTAAGATTTAGTCCGCTATTCCTGTTCCTTCAAAGAGTGACCTTAAATTCCAATTTGCTCAACACAGTTCTGGTTTACACTTGTATTTCCAGGGTAATTATTAGTAGTTTCACCCTTTTGCTCTTAAAAGTGTCCTGGCTGGATATAAATTGTTTTGCCTTCCTAATGTCCTTCTGGATCTTTTGTTAATTTAGTTTGTAGAAAAATTTTATTTTTATAGAAATAAGAACCCTGACTTTGTTTACAAAATCTTTCAAAGCTAAAACAATTGCCAGGTCTGCCATCATTCATCTGTTATGAGCATGCTAACTGAAAGAAAAACTCAAAGTTTGAAAATCACAATTGAATATCTTTTCTTATACAAATATTCATGGGATAATATTACCTATTACTAAGGATAAGTTTTTTTAGTCTTGTAAAATAGAAAGATGACTCTAGAATTCCTTAAGATTAGGTACCTAAATAGAATAAGGTCTGTTGTGACACTTCCATAGAATTTTAAAACTGGAATGAATGAAAAATCTTCAGGTATCCTTATACTGTATTTGAATGAAGTAACATCAATATAAACATGTGAATTTTGCTAAGACATCACTCACATCCCACATCCTTTACCTTGGAACTAAAATAGCTTTACCAGTTTTTCTCAATTATTTGTGTGAGTTACAAGGTAGTATCTCCTATGACCTGAGAAATAAGACCATACATATCCTTCTGCTATGGCCTCCTAACTAAATTGCTTTTCTCACAAGCCATCAGAATGGGGTGCCTGGCTTTTAGAGGGCAGTCACCATTGCCCTTGTGATCACCGTGCTTCCCTGATGATTCTTTGCTGGGCTCAACGCTCTCTGCCTCATGGTCCCTGCTACCTACTGGGAATGTGGAGTTGTCCCTCCCCCTCTCAGGACTGAGCTCAAATGCAGCAGTGATTGTTTTAAGCTTCATCAAGTCAGTCCTGTTGCTTGCATACCTCGGTCATAGTGGATCACATCTAATCTCTGGAGTGGGGCCAAGGACAGACCACAGGTCTTCTCCGTTCTTCTGTCTCTCTCAAGTTTGGTCCAGGCAGCTAAACACAAAATATCAAAGGTAGTATTTGCACTATGCATATAAACTCACTAAACAGATGCCTGGAGGATCACTGACCCATCAGTTTATCAGACAACATTTTATTAAAGTAACATATTGTTATAGTTAACATTTTGTTAACACTTCATGAATGTCATTAAGATTGCATTTTCGAAAAGTTAAGCAGGTAAGTTCCTTAGTGGGCACATATTAAAGATTCATAGATTTATTTAACTTATTGAATGATGAAGTTGATTAGAGACACACATGTAAATATACACACGTGTGTGTGAAAAATGAATTATGGAAAGAATGCTAACTAACTCAGAGTAAAGACTGGAAAATGCTCTACAGGGCAATACAATGGTAACTTTTGGATTATCTTATCTTTTCTGACAAAAATCATTTTCATCTCTCCTCGACAAAAATAATTTGCAACTTATCTGTTTTCTACAAGACAACATCTCATTTTTCAGAGTCTGAGCCCTAGTAACCAGTAAATAGTAATTCAAATAAAGTTACATTAAAGGAGTCAAACAACCTTCAGGGAATCAGATATCTCTTGGGTGGACTTGTTATACATGTGCTGGCATGATTTTGAAAGAGCTTGCTGTAATATTCTTGCCTTATTTCCAAGTTTTAGATAATTTTTTCTAATATAGATATACCATAACAGGACTGATTCCCTATTTAGGCTCAACTGGATCCCCAAACATATAAATAAGGATGCTCAGAAATAGAGTTTGCACTTAGTGAACATTAGGGGTCCCTGTAACTCAATATGGGGACAACTTGATGGGCATTAATTTTTTGACAAGATCATTTGTTTCTGAAGAACTTCTCCAATTCTACGTATGGATAGCCACATGACACATAACAACATATCAGTCCATTAGTATCTTAAGGCACTTTCTAAATTTTAATTAAAAATTGAGTATTTTGTAAATGCATATACTTTGTGCATATAAACATTAAAAATAAAGTAATTATATGTAATGTAATGTAATTGAAATTATAAAGATTTTTCCACTTCCCATGCAGGAGGCAATAAAAGAGCTTGCTAATATATGGTAGCAGTCTTTACCAACTGGCTTTTCTCCAGAACTATTACTTGTTAATGTTCCTAAATGTGCTATTGTCATCACTGTTCAATAACAGAACATTGTGCAGTAATCTGAAGTTTCTAAATTGAATTGAGAAAAACATACTGCCCTCACTTTTGAACTATTTCATTTCTCTTTCTAGAGGAGGAAACCAAGAACTGGATTAAGAATTCATTATTAGTTATTTATTTAAATATATCTTACAGGCTGTAAAAGATATTGACAATCAAGGGCATTTAGTTGCGCATGAAAAGTATTTGAAACTGGTTTTTCCAGTGAAAAGACACTTTTTATTAAATTCTAAACTGCTACCCACATTAACCCACATTTTTGGATATATATTTATCTTTTCAAAGAGCTTTGTCTCATGACTGATATTTTTATATGGCTCATATATGAAATAAGTCTTCAGGTAGGGCTCATTCCTGTGTAGTACCCTTTTTTACTTTGCAGTGAATCTCCCTTACCAAGAAAAATAATCATTCATAAAGACTTCAGAGTTTTTCCAGGAGGGCACAAAGAAAATGTGGAATATTCTTTCTAATGGGAATATTTAAACATTTTTCTTTGACTGTTATTCTGCTGCAGATAATTTACTATTATCTACTGAGAAGTTCACATTTAGCTGTTTTTAAATAATTTCAAATAATTGGTGATGTTGACCCTCTGATTCATGCAATTAGTTTCTTTCTTTCTTCTTCTTCTTTTCCTTCTTTTGCAAGTCACATTAACCTCTCTGCCTCCTAAATATTTATTTTATTAATCCTATGGAAAATTACAGAAAATTAAACTTGCTTATCTATTGTTGATTTGATATTCAATAGAGTTATATTAAAATTTGTCTTTAGTGACTACCTGTCAGAGGTCATAGATCCCAACTTTTGTAATGCACATCACTGAATATTTTTTCCAACACTACTTGGTAAAATGATATATTTCAGATCAGGGAGGTAAGTTAAGATATAGGTTTTTGAAGCCAACTCGCAAAGTTAAGATAAGTTAAGATATAGCTTTTTGAAGCCAGATTGCAAAAGGTCATTCAAGTACTTTTTTATTTTTCCCCAAGCGGTTGGCTTATAGTCAGACTAAGCATCAAGAAATTCTGTTTATCCAATTGTGCACAGCAGGGATAAGATAACATGTACATAGAACTAACAGCAATATGGGAAATCAAACAAAATCTGAGCGGTAGCATCATACTTAAATAGGAAAAAAGTGACTATTTATTGATTGAATGACTCTATAATATAGCATCAATTTTATACATATTAAGGAAATAGGAGGGTACTCCTTAAAAGTATCAAACATGTAACATTATTATGGACCTAATAGTTCTTCCAATTGCCATAGGGTGCAAAAATATTTTGAATTTCTGTTTGGTCCTTCTTGTCTGCAGTACTTACACTATATTCATCCAGAATGAGGAAAGAAATTCCTTAAATATATAGATCCACTTTTGAGTCACGTGCAAAGATTCACTATGCTTAAATAGCAGATATTTCTTAAAGGTACAGAAATGAAAACAATTCCTATATTTATTTTTGAATTTTAAATGAAAATTTAAAGCTGCATAGCTGAGATATGGTTAACTCCATCATTTAAATGAGAATCATCACTTAACATTCTGACTATAAGTCCATATGAAACAAGCAGGTGCTTGTTAAGATAATCATTTGGGTGCTAAGAGATAATTTTATCTCTTGGATAAAATGATATGGAGGAATGATATGGAGGAAAATTATTTCTTCACTGACAGCAAATGCTTTGAAATTCTATTTATTTTTTTAATTTTTTAACTATTATTTATTTATTTATTTATTTATCAACATGTAATGTATTATTTGTTTCAGGGGTACAGGTCTGTGATTCATCAGTCTTACACAATTCACAGCGTTCACCACAACACATACCCTCCCCAATGTCCATCACCCAGCCACCCCCTCCCTGTCTTCCCCTCCCCTCCAGCAAACCTCAGTTTGTTTCCTGAGATTAAGAGTGTAATTTTTTTTTTAAAGATTTTATTTATTTGAGAGAGATAGAGAGTGGGGAGAGAAGCAGAAAGGGAGGGAGAAGGAGGGGGAAAGAATCTCAAGCAGACTCTACACTGAATGCAGAGCCAGATGCAGGGCTCGATCTCACCTGAGATCATGACCTGAGCTGCAACCAAGAGTTGGACGCTTAACTGACTGAGCCACCCAGGCATCCCTACTTTTCTAATTATTAATAGAGAACTGGTAAAATAAATTATGGCATGTCATTGCAATGGAATGTTATGTAGCTCATTAAAAATAATGGAGCAGATCCATATTTCGAGGATGAAAGTCATGTATTATATAGTACTAATTGCTTAAAGTTTTAAAAGACTTCCTTCTGTATCCTTGTGTATGCTAACAGTTTCCTAGGAGGAAATATAGAAATCTCCAGTGAGAAGCTGGGCTGTGGATTTGAGTGGGGAAACTTTTACTTTCTATTTTTATGAATGTTTGGTTTTTTATTCATGTTGATGTTTTGCTTGTATAGTTTAAAAATGAATTTGATTATTTTAAAGATCAGCTGGTTTTTCTCAGACCCTACCTTCTCAATGTTGTATTCTAGGAGTGGGAGGTTTAAAATAACAGAACTTAAACTAGCTTGTGCAAAAAGTGGAAGATCTTTTTTTCATTTACCCTCTTTTCTTTCCTCTGTTCTTTAGGAGTTGGCTCCATTCCAAATTTACAATGCTGTGAAGGAGACAGCTACTGCCAGCATCGGAACTCACATCCTCATGGTTTTACCATCAGGCACAAAAGGGCTCCCTCCCCACCGCCCCCCAGTCACATGAAGGAACTCTGTTCCAACTTGTGTCATTTGCCAAAACCCTGGACTAATCCCTACCATAAGGAATGGTGTCTGCTGACATGTGGGATGTGATTGCTCCAAGATCCAAGGCCAATCACTGTGGTAAAGAAAACACAACCAGAATTGAAAGAGGGAAGCCTCTTTCCTAAATAAGGGAGAGGAGCTAGGCAGGCAGAAACCACAACACATACACACAATATTTGGGAAGTATATTTAGATATTACTATGATTAATAAAGTAGAAATCCATTTAAATGTGTCAATAAATCAATGGTAGCTTTTGCCATTATAGATTTTCTCAAACTTTAGACACTAAAAATATAAGTTCTTTTTTGTAGGAGGAGGACACAATTTTAATGACATTTTAAATTTTCTCACGTTCAAAGAGTGGAGACCACTGTTTGAGGTCTGGAGTAGATTGTTGCCAGTATTTAGGGAGAGTGGGAACAGATGGAGAGACATTTTGGTAGTAGAAAGTAGAGAAGTTGGAAACTGCCAGTTATGGGGGCAGAAAAGAGGAAAGAGCAAAAATTATGTTATAAAGTTCTGGTAGTTATTTTTAAAACTTCATAATGAAATAAGAGTATCTAGTAACAAATATTTTGTCTTCTGCTTTGCATTTTACTCTATACACTTATGTAGAAACAATTTATCTTTTATTATTGTTTATTTAAAACAAGAGTATTACTGTGTAAAAGAGTATGGAAATGCCAAACCTGGGGAGAAGTGAGCAAATCAGGGAGACAGGTGCAGGACTTTTGGATTTGCATTTGATTTCTATAAGCAGCATTTTCTATAGCAAATGCTTGATGGTACTATCAAAATGTTTTTGGCAGAACAATATTGAGAAAATCCCACCAGCCTCCAAGGACAAGGAAGAGTGATTTAATAGTGACACTGTGTCTTGGTGCTGCTATGTTGGTCAGATAGTACACCTGCATTTCAGAGTAAACTGAGGTGCTAAGGGAGGTTGAAAGGGTCAGCTATTACATTTGAAAGATGTTTTTCATGGTAAGAAACATCACAGACATATCTTTAAACACCTACTATTTGATGTAGCTTCAAGGTTTCTGGAATGAATTTGAATTGCCCCTTGCTCGCAGCAAGGAAATTCATTAAGGGAGGATATGCCATCAGCCTCTGCTTCCTAATATAACTGATGGACCATATAAATCATGGTTAATTCAATGCTTAGTTAATGTTTATGGCCCAAAGAGGTATCAGTCCTACTGGAGTGCATTACATAAGGTGTTTTCTGGGATTGTCCAATCTGGCCTTTAGAATTTTCCCTGAAAATGGCATGTTCAGTATTTTTTGTTTGTTTTTTTGACAAATTTTTGAAGGAACTTCCTATTTTGGGATTTAAAGAAAGCCAACAGTGGACATGTTAGTCTCCCATTACTAAATGTTCTCCTGACTGCAGTGTCTGGGACAAAAAGTAAATGACTCAGTGAGTTGGGAGTGGGAGTCCTAGCACCTGGTCTTGGGAGTGACATGGGGGGGATGGGTAGAGGCTACTGTGGTGGTTTTGCCCAATGCCCCATGGAAGCAGCCACCTGCAGGCCATGCAAGGTGTGGTGGGCAGCCCAGGCTTCCTGAGGACCCTTGGCTCTGCCAGCCCTGCAGGGCCAGGGCAGGATGAGGAGCCTGTGCTTGCCATGGCCTGGGAGTCAGCAGTGAACATGGCTCCCCTGGGCCGGTGGCCCAGTTGGGGTAAGAAATTAAGAGTGAGCAAGGGAAGGACACATGAAGGAGGAGGTGCCGACGGTGGTGAAGTGCCACCCGCTGTAGCTACAGGCAACACATATGTCTGGGCCCGAGATCTAGACCCCCAGGCCCCTTTGAAAAGGGAGAAGATAACCAACCAAGGGTCATCTGAAGTTGTGATTGGCTGACCAATAATCCCAGGACAAAACTAGGGCCTACTCAAGCCTCAGTTTTCCTAATGTGGCTACAGAGATGTTTGGTGGAAAGGTTAGCTGAGTATGTTATGGAATGAACTGTGGAAGACCCGCATGGCTTCCTCCAGCCCTTCTGTCCGTGCCTCGCCAGTGTGAGCTGCCCCAGAAACTGGCCCAGAAGACAGAGGCCAGAGGAAAAGAGCAAAGGACGAAACAAAAACATCAAGTAAATACTGCAAAAGCTAAACAACCAAGACAGAGTTGAAGGAACACACAGGCTCTGCCACCAGAACAAAATCATTTGGCAAATTAAGAAGCTCTGGAAGGACCCACTGAGATTCTTCTTTGGATTTTAGGAAAGTATAATTTGGTAAATGAAGTCCAACCATACAGAAATATCATGCTTGTTCTACCTTCAGTACTGTAGTGACTTTTAAGCTTGCGAGTAGAAGTCGGTTCAGGTCTGTTGACAGACATTGTATGTTAGCATTTTTTTATGTTACAAATTCTTTATCACTGACTTAATCATTTGCCATTTTGAAGTTTATATACCAACATGAAAACATTGTATGGAGAAAAATGACTTTAGATTAAGTATTCTATTCAAATAATGGTTTATAACAGGATCCTGTTCTGGATGAAGAAAATTAATAATGAAAAAGTCATCCCTATCCTTTCTGAGGTGAAAAATGTGCTTTGCCTTCAAAGAGATACAGTAGATTAATTGCATCTTTTTTGTTTTTATTTTTTATTAACATATAATGCATTATTTGTTTCAGGGGTACGGGTCTGTGATTCATCAGTCATACACAGTTCACAGTGCTCACCATAGCACATACCCTCCCCGATGTCCATCACCCAGCCACCCCATCTCTCCCCCTTCCTCTACAGCAGCCCTCAGTCTGTTTCCTGAGATTAAGAGTCTATTATGGTTTGTCTTGTTTCATTTTTCCCTCCCTTCCCCTATGATCCTCTGTCTTGTTTCTCAAATTCCACTATCAGTGAGATCATATAATAATTGTCCTTCTCTGATTGACTTATTTTGCTTAGCGTAATACCCTCTAGTTCCATCCACGTCATTGCAAATGGCAAGATTTCAGTTTTTTTAATGGCTGCATAATATTCCATTGTACACACACACACACACACACACACACGCACACACACACACACCCCACACATCTTTATCCATTCATCTGTTGATGGACATCTAAGCTCTTTCCATAGTTTGGCTATTGAGATACATCACATCTTTTATCATTATTGTTAATTTGTTGGAATAGAATCATTTCTGGCTTTCTTGAAGCCAATAATATTATGAGTGAATACTTCTATTTTCTGTGTTTTCTGATTTTAGCCTTTGAGACATTAGTAATTATTGACTTTCTTTCATTTTATTTAATTAATTCTTTTTTTTTCTGAGATAGAGAGAGTGTGTGAGTGGGGCAGAGGGAGAGGGAGAGAGAGACTCTTAAGCAGCCTCCTGAATGTGGAACCCCACACGGGGCTCGATCTCACAACTCTGAGATCATGACCTGAGCCAAAATTAAGAGTCAGATGCTTAACCGACTGAGTCACCCAGGAAACCCAACATTCTTTATTTTTTCAACTAAATTTTATAAAGAATTTATAAAGAATTCCTTTATCTTAAAATGTAGAATACCATCTACTGGATATAACAACAGTCTTGGTACTTAGAAACACTGCCATTTTTTTAGAGATGACTTGCTAGAGAAGACTAACTCTGTAACTTAAAGCTTGCAGTAAAAATGCCATGTATCGTGGTCCCTTGGAACCAATTTATTCTTACTTGTGCTAAGTAGAAATGTGACATATTTAAAATGTCTTGTCTGCTAATTTGCTGACTATATAGATATCACTTTTTTTTATTCCATTCTTTGTTTCACCTTGCATGGTAGTGATGTACTGTACTCTTTGATCAAGCAGGTTCAAAGCAGAAATTTAAATTTCAAATTCATTTTGAGGAACTCTTATATAACTGCTGAGTAATACTAAATAAGTTGTAAAGTATTAAAATTTAAAAAAATTTTGTTGGGAATAGTAGCAATTTGGTGAAAAAGGTAAATTATGTTAAAATGAGAATGTGTTATAATTAGAGGAGCTGAAAAATTTTCTTCAGTTAAGTAGTATAAACTGAAACTTTTTACTATTAAATAAGGCTTTTATAAATGGATGACCCCACCAATGAGAAATAAGTCAGTCAGAGAAAGACAAATACCATATGATTTCATTAATATGTGGAATTTAAGAATTAAAACATATAAACATAGGGGAAGGGAAGGAAAAATAAAATAAGATGAAAATAGAGAGGGAGGAGATGTGGGTGGGGGGATGGGGTAACTGGATGATTAATGATGGGCATTAGGGAGGGCACTTTATGTAATGAGCACTGGGTGTTATATGCAACTGATGAATCACTAAAGTCTACCTCTGAAATTAATAATACAGTGTATGTTAACTAAATTGAATTTAAATAATTAAAAAAATAAAAAATAAATGGATGACCCTACAATTTTATTCACTGTCAGCTTATTATTGTTTTCCCTACTTCCAATTAAAGAATTCTGTTACAAAAAGTGCCCAACATCTCTAATTTAAAAATGAAATCAGCTACAAAATAAATTTTGATACTTTTTTTTAATAAATAAATGACTTAATTGATAACCTGACTTAGGACTTACTATTTAAATGTTCCATGCTCTTTTGCATAAGAATTATTCCAGAGTATTTCTTTAATTCATTTGTTTAACAAATTTTTTTTAAGAACCTACAATCTGTGCTAAATATTAAGGATACAGAGGAAGTAATTCACTGTTTTTATTAGTCTTATAATTTTATGAAGGAAGGTAGACATTGATAAAGCATAGTCAATTTTCATTATTTGTGGATTCCACATTTGTGAATTCATTTACTTGCTAAAATTAGCTTTTGTGGTCTTTTGCAGATGCCTTCTGAGAGGCAAATTTGGGGTGCTTGTGCCTATTTCCAGCTGAGGTGGAAGAAGGTAATGCTCTACCTTCTTGTTTTAGCTTCCATACTGTAAACAGTTGTACTTTTCACGATCTGTTTAGTGCCACGTTTCCCACTTAGACTTCTTGTTGGTGGTTTCCCTGTTTTAAATGGCCTCCAAGCATAGTGCCGAGGTGCTGTCTGGTGTTTCTGAGCTCAAGACGGGCTGTGACGTGTGTTATGGAGAAAATAGATTATATTAGGTAAGTTTTCTTTGGGCATGAGTTACAGTGCCTTTGGCGGTGATTTCAGTAGTAATGAATCAACAATATATATTAAATAAGATGTCTTTAAAACAGAAACACATACAAAACAATGTCATGTGATGATGAGTTGATGGAAATGTGACCAGAGGCTTGTAGGAATCTAAGTATTCAGTGTTCATGGTGACTTTATGTAACATAATGACCAATGAATAACAAGAATTGCCTAATTAAAAGTGTACAAGAGGGATGCCTGGGTGGCTCAGTTAAGCATCTGCCTTCGGCTCAGGTCGTGATCCCGGGGTCCTGGGATTGAGCCCCGCATCAGGTTCCCTGCTCAGCAGGGAGCCTGCTTCTCCCTCTGCCTGCCACTCTCCCTGCTTGTGCTCTCTCTGACAAATAAATAAAGTCTTTTAAAAAAAGTGTACAAGATACTTTTAAGACGGGACCACATTTGGTATTGTAGCATTAGAAATTATTCGTGATCTAATGTATGATAGAGCTTAAGCCCTATTATGTCATGCTATTTATTCTCATTCAGAATATAGAACATTGTGTTGTCTTACATTATCAAAATATAGAATTTGTATTCAATAAGACATAAAGCAAAAATTTCCACTTAAAAGATTTTATATGCTTATACTTCAATAAGTTGTTTTTGGTAGTATCTATAACTCTTTTTTGCTAAGGACTCTTTAATATAACCTGTAATTATTATACTACTTCATGGCAATTGGCTCTAAGATGTAGTATCTGGGAACATGCAAAGGAGAAAGAACTCTCAGAACTTTAGTGTTCCTTAAATGTATTGGATTGGAAAGTAAATATGTCTATCCACAATTTAAAAGAGTGTGCTGATTGTCTTTTTCTGATTCATATAAATGCAGCTTGATTTATTTAGTATGTTTAAATTTTAGTTTTTAAATTTAGGAAAAAGATTTCAAGAATCCTATCATCATATCTTCCTACTACCTAAACATTAGTCTTGATGAGATATCAAAGAAAGCCAATATTAGTATACTCTTTAGCTCTGATAATATGAATTACTCTTTTTCTTAATCAAAATGAAACAATGAAAGTTGCTCCCAAAGTATTATGTATAGTTAGCTATTCCTTGGCAATTTGAGAAGTTTTTGTTTTACTTACATTTTCTTGTTTTAACACAGCAAAAACTTCTGCAGTTCACAAAAACAAGAAAAGGTTGAAAACATTAGGTGAATCATATAAAACTGCTGTTTTTGTTGGTCCAAACTGTCAAAAATCAGCAATCTTATATGGATCCAACTTATGGATCTTCCAGTTGTCCAGCTGGTGGTGAGAAGTAGCTGCTAAAGCTGCCAAATGGAGGCCAGAGGTTTGGAGGCAAAGACCATCTTTATCTGCCAAATGTCAACATGAGCAATTGCCTTTTGCTCCTTCCTTCCTTCCTTCCTTCCTTCCTTCCTCCCTCCCTCCCTCCCTCCCTCCCTCCCTGTCTTCCTTCCTTCCTTCCTTCCTTCCTTCCTTCCTTCCTTCCTTCCTTCCTTCCTTTCTTTTTGGTAACAATTTTATTGAGATATAATTCATGTACTATGAAACTCTCATCTTTTTTTTTAACAAGAGAAAAAGTCTATACGTTTATTTATTTACTTTTCAATTAATTTAGATCCTTGCAGGGTATGGCATCATACAGCTTCTGTGGCCAGCAGCCTTAGCAGGAAGGTTGCTTTGGAATTTGGCTCAAACCAAGCTACTGTTTCCATGAGCACAAGTTATTTTTCCCCGGATTAGTCTGGTTTTCTTGGGTCTGCCTCCAGGAGTCTCTGTGTTGTTCTGCTTTGTACACATAAGCACATCTCTTTTATTTTTATATTTAAATTCAATTTAGTTAACATATAGTGTATTAGTTTCAGAGGTAGAATTTAATGATTCATCAGTTGCATACAACACCCAGTGCACATACATCAAGTGCCCTCCTTAATGCCCATCACCCACTTATCCCTTCCCCCCACCCTTCTCCCCGCTAGCAACCCTCAGTTTGTTTCCTAGAGCTCAGCATCTCTTATGGTTTGTCTCCCTCTCTGTTTTCATCTTATTTTATTTTTCCTTCCCTTCCTGTATGTTCATCTGTTTTGTTTCTTAAATTCCACATGAGTGAAATCATATGGTATTTGTCTTTCTCTGACTTATTTCACTTGGCATAATACCCTCTAAGTCCATCCACATCATTGTAAATGGCAAGATTTCATTCTTTTTGGTGGCTGAGTAATGTTCCATTTTACACACACACACACACACACACACGCACACACACACACACACCACATCTTTATCCATTCATCTGTCGATAGACATCTGGGCTCTTTCCATACTTTGGTTATTGTGGATATTGTTGCTATAAACATTGGGGTGCATGTGCCCCTTTGAATCACTGTTTGTGTCCTTTGCATAAATACCTAGTAGAAGCACATCTCTTGCCTAGATAGAATTCAGTTTCATCTCAAGCATAAACACCTTCAATTTTAAGAAGAACTGTGTGCTCCCTTTGGTTCCAGAGACCCCACTTATAGCCATCAAAAATGGCCTTGGAACACAGCCTTTCAGGAATATTTGTTGTTTTAGGATTCCTGTTCCCAGTGGGCTCCACAGGTTCCAAGATGGCGGTAAGACTCTCTCATCTAAAGTATACAATTCAATGGCTTTTAGAACAATGACTTTTTAAAGTTAATGAAAGATCAGTGGCTGGGAGTTACTCATATGGATGATGATTGTATCAGTCAACGTTTAACCAGAAAAGCAGAGCCAGTAGGAGCTACACATTACAGAGATTTATTTCAAGTAATTAGCTTATATGATTGTGGGGGCTAGCTAGGCAAGTCTGAAATTCATAGCACAGGGCTTCAGGAAGGGCAGGCTGAAACTCTTTGTGTGGGCTCAAGTGGCATTCCACAGGTGGGATTTACTAGTCAAAGAAGCTTCAGCCCTGCTCTTAAATCATTTGAAACTGACTCTGGCCCATCCAGATTATCTAGGATAATCTCCCTTACTTAAAAGTCAACTGATTATTGACTTTAATCACATCTACAAAATACCTTCATAGCAACAACTAGATTAGTACTCAATTGAATAATTGAGTACTGTAGCCTAGCCAAGTTGACACATAACATTGACCATTACAATGACCTAGAAAAACCCTTTCAACATGTGAGTAGAGATAATGAAAGGATTTTATAGAAAGATAAACACAAAGCTGAAAAGCTATTTTACATGTCAGAATACTCTGCCATAGCACTGAATTCTAGTCTTGCTTCTGCTAGTTTTCAGAAGTGATTAGGGCAGATCAAAGAATCAAGCATTTAAACTGAAATGAAAATTTTTCTTTCTTATAAAATACTTAAAACAACATTGACATGCCAAAATTATCAAGAGTTATATTTTGTGGTTTTCTGAGGGCAAGTCAAGCTGTTCATAGGTTTTATTTATTTATTTATTTAGTTAGTTAGTTAGTTTGTTACTTTTTACCTAAGTTTTAGGCTAATTTTAATGTCTGAGTAATATTCCTTAACCATATACACCATAACTTACTTTGTCATAGAACACTGAGAGAGCTTCCAAATTTTCACTATTACAAATAACGTATCAGTGAATATTGTGCACATAACTCTTATTGAGTGTTTTAAAAAAATTTTCTTTAGAGATAATTTCAGATTTATAGGAAAGTTGTGAAAATAATCCAAAGAATTCCTGTACACAATTTATCCAGATTCCCTAAATATTAATATTATACCATATTTGCTTCATCATTCTCTTTCTCTTCTTATATAATTTTTTTGTTACTATTACTATTACTATTTTTTTCTGAGAGATTTGAGAATAAGTTGCAGACTATGATATTTTACCCTAAATGTTTTGGTGTAAATTTCTTAAAGATGGACATTTTCTTACATAACCATAGTAATCAGAATCAGGAAAATTATAGTACAAAACCATAATAGTACTAAACTGTATGGACATTATTAGTCTGCCCCACAAATTAGAGCAAAGAAAAATAATAATTCAGAGTCTATCTAGAATCATGCATTGCATTTATGTCATGTCTTTCTAGTGTCCTTTAATGGAATAGTTTCACAGTCTTTGTCTCTTATGATCCTGCTCTTTTTTAAAAGATTTTATTTATTTATTTTAGACAGAGAGAGTGAGAGAGCATGAATGATGGGGAGAGACAGAGGGAGAAGGAGAAGCAGACTCCTTGCTGAGCAGGGAGCCTGATGTGGGGCTTGATCCCAGGACCCTGGGATTATGACCTGAGCTGGAGGTAGAGGCTTAACCAACTGAGCCACCCAGGTGCCCCTGATCTTGTTATTTTTTTTTTAAGATTTTATTTATTTATTTGAAGAGAGAGCATACTCAAGCAAGCAGGGGGAGGGGCAGAGGGAGAGGAAGACAGAGAATCTCAAGCAGAGTCCACACCCAGTGAGGAGCCTGATGTGGGGCTTAATCTCACAACCCAGAGATCATGACCTGAGCTGAAATCAAGAGTCAGCACTCAACCGACTACTGAGCCACCCAGGTGCTCCTGAACTTGATATTTTTTAAGAGGACAAGTTATTCATTTTGTCCCTCAACTTGGATTTATCGGATGTTTCTTCATGATTAGATTCAAGTTATGCATTTGGGGCTGGAATACTATGAGTGTGATGCTGTGCCTGAATCTGTGACTTATATCAGGAGGCATATAATATTCATTGCCCTTTACTGGTGATGTTAACTTAGACCACTTGGTTGAAGTGTCATTTGCTAAGTTTTTCCACTGTAGATTTACTATATTTTATGTTTGAAATTAGTATCTTGAGTAAGAGATACTGTAAAATCATGCAAATATCCTGAGTAAGGGAAAATAGCTCCCGATCCAGGAGTTGGTTTGGTATTACTACATAGGCCTTGATGTTGTTATGAACTGGCTGGGTTCAGGTTTGACCACAGATAGAATGTAAATATTTCCCAAACCACAAAATGGCCAAACATCCCCATATCCTGGCTACTATAAATGACTGTTTCTTCTGTACCAGCCTTACTGTAAGTAGTCTTTTCTCCTTCTAGATAAAATTTATTAAGATAACCAGTCACAGAAATACCCCCATCCAAAACAAATCCCTCTTCCTTAAACCCTCTAACACAAGTGTAAATCCTATAATAAGTCCTTTCTAACACCTTCTTATTGAGGAATACTACTGAGAGAAAAATCTTCATGATTTTACTAATGGGAATATCAAAAGATAATGTTACTACATTGAAGTTAAGGACTTATTTCTTTATTAAAGATACTTGATAGAAAGTGACAAGATGGAAAGATAAAAAATATTTGTGATACGTACAACTGCCAAAGAATTCCTATAAATCAATAAGAAAATAGACACAACATCAAAATGGAAAAATGGACAAAATTTGTGAATAAGCCTTTCATAGGAAGAAAACATGAATGACAAATAAGCATTTTAAAATATGCCCAACCTGACCAATAAATAGATAAATGAAATGTTATATTGTTTACAGCTACTAGATTTGCAAAACTTGAAGCCTGTTAATATCAAGTGTCGTAGAGAATATGACTGACTCAATAGGACAACTTAACTACCCTCTTGGTAGTAGCATAAATTAGTGCTAACAGATTGGAAAAATATTTGGCATTATCATATGATACAGATATTCCCATTTAAAATGAATTTTCTAGGTAAACTTCTAGACCAGAGATGTATAAAAATGTACCGAGCAGCACAATTTGTTATAACAATAATCAAGAACAACTCAAATGTCAGTCAAAAATAGAATTAGTTAAAAACACACACATTGATGGGTTATATCAAAGGAGCACAACAAAGAAAACCAGAAGCCAACTGAAAGAGCTCCCAGTGGCCATGGAACAATGAGAGCCGCAAAATAATTAATGAAGCTGTATTCCGTTATAATGCAAAGTTAGAATTAGATAAAAGTTGCACACATTGTGATGCACAAACTGCCACTGAATTGTTCACTTTAACATGGTTAATTTTATTTTCATGTGAATTTCATCTCAAAAAAAAAAAAAAGGCGGCAATTAGCAGCAGGATTAGCAGCAACCCTGAAGAGCACAATAATAATAAAGTCAACAGGGTGGCATGACGTCACTCCACATTCTTCCATAACAGTCTCTGTTTCCTTAGGTTTCTAGGAAAAAAAATTCTATGGTGAGAAATATTGGATTTGCATGGTAGAGAAATAAGAGCACAGAGCATTGATATTTAGAGATTTGCTCTATAAGGTGTACACTCTCCATACAGTGTAGCTGGGGTCATATGGACTCAAAGTATTAACAGTTGCTGTTCATGAATAAAGGGGTATTTCATTTATTAAAGTATTTTTTAAAAAGTGGGACACTAAAAAGTCGATTGGCAGCTTTTTGCACATGGATGGGGCTTTTAAAGTTTAGACTGTTAGGGGGACCCTGAATGTTAATATCTTTAGGCTGGTCAGATTCTTCAAACAAGTAGGTTGCCTATTTTTAGCAAATGCCTATATTTTTAGCAAATAAAAATATAAGGAGCTCAATTATTTCGTTTAAGCAAAGAGTAATTTTGTAGTATAAATATGGTCCAATTATCACATGGGAATATACTTACATGAATAATTATTCATTCTCTACCTGAAATTCAAATTTAATTGAGCATCTTGTATTTTATCTGGCAACCCTATAGACAAGCTTCTTATAATCTCCTGCTTGGGATACAGAATTTTTTTTTTTTTTACATTTCTGCTAATTTACTATTATTTTTATTTTTTATTAACTTTTTATTTTAAGTCCAGTATAGTTTACACACGGTGTTACATTAGTTTCGGGTGCAGAATATAGTGATTTGACATTTCCATACATCACCTGGGGCTCATCCCAAGTGCCCTCCTTCATCCCCATCACCTATTTCACCCATCCCCCCACCCACCGCCCTTCTGGTAACCACCAGTTTGTTCTCTATAGTTAAGAATTTGTTTTTTCACAGACATTAGGAAACCATATTAAGCAATTTATTTTCTATTATTTATATTAAATTATTTACATTAAAATATTTAAAAATAAACATCTTAAGTTGAATTTATACCAGAAATGTAAGGATTTTCTTTTTTTTTTTAAGATTTTATTTACTTATTTGACGGAGAGAGACACAGCAAGAGAGAGAACACAAGCAGGGGGAGTAGGAGAGGGAGAAGCAGGCTTCCCGCGGAGCAGGGAGCCCGATGTGGGGCTCTATCCCAGGACCCTGGGATCATCACCGGAGCCGATGGCAGATGCTTAATGACTAAGCCACTCAGGCACCCTGGATTTTCTTAACCTTAGGAAATCTGGTAATGTAGTTAATCAAAAGACACAAAGAAAAAATATATTGTTATATCAAATAGAAGATGCATCTGATTAAATTCACCCTATCTATTTAAGAGAAAAACTCACAGATGGGGCTCCCAGGTGGCTTAGTCAGTTAAGTATCTGACTCTTGATTTTGGCTCAGGTCATGATCTCAGGGTTGTGAGATCGAGCGCAGGTTGGGTTCTGCGCTGGGCATGGAGCCTGCTTAAGATTCTCCGTCTCCCTCTCCCTCTGCCCCTCCCCCTAGCTTGTGCACCTGCACTCTCTCAGAAAAAAAAAAAAGAGAGAGAGAGAGAGAAACTCATAGAAAACTAGAAATCGAAAAGTAGGGATAACTTATATTCCTACCAAATATCAAGACTAAACATCATATTTATCTACGAAATATCAAAACTAAACTTCATATTTATCATTAGGAGCATTCCAATTCATGTCAGGAACAATGGAAAGATGCCCACAACCTCTAGTACTAATCAAATTGTACTAGGAGCTTTAATCATCTCAGTAGGTGGGAATATGAAATAAAAGAAAAATAAATATCTTTCACTCTATATAAAAAGATGGTCCAAGAGAATCTACAGGCAAATTATTAAAACTAAGAGAACTCAGCACGCTGCGATTGCACAGTAAATATACAAAAGTTAATTGAAACTTTATACAGCAGCAACATTTTTTTAAAGAATTGAAAATGCAGTTTTTCAAAGATAGAAGAAATGTTAAGTACTTAGGTAAAAGCTAATAAATGAAGTTTTAGACTTTAACAGAGAAAAACATAGAACTCCATGGAAAGATATACCCGAATCAAAGAAAGTTTACGGTTTGGAAAATTCAAAAGAACAAATATGTCACTTAGCTCCTAATTACTTTTATTTTTATTACAATCCCATCTAAAGTCCCAATAGGGTTTTTGTGATTTTTTTAATAGAAATTTAAAAGGCAATTCAAACATTCTCATCTGTCAGTAAAGGGTCAAGAATAACCCTAAAAATCTAAAAAGTGCAGACAGTATGGATCCACTGTGGCAGGTATGAAGAATTACGATGAAGCCGTAAAAATTTAAAAAGTGACAAAACGATGCAGGGTTCAAATACCAGATGAAAGTAATGCGACCAACAGCTAAGACTGAGACTCATTTGTATGAAGCCGCTTTGTAAATTACACAGAGGTGTCATTACAATTCCAGGAAGGACAGATGGTCTGTTCAATACACAGTGCTGAGACAATTGGGACAATAAAATTAAATTCTTATCTCACAGTATGCATAAATTAATTTCAGACAGATTAAAGACCTAAATGTGAAAAAGCAACACTTCCAAAAATCTAGCAAAAATATCAGAGAAAATATTGTGTCAGCATAGAGGAAGCTTTCTTAAATAAGATGCAAAAGCCCAAGCCAAAAGTTAAAATAATTGATCATTTGGTTTACATCAAAACTATAAATGTCTGCATTTCAAAAGACACAATAATCGAAGTCATGTCTTAAGAAAAAAATGTTTCCAACAAAAGATTAGTATCCAGAATGCTTAAAGAACTGCAAAGCAATAAGAAAAGACATCATACACGATTCATAGAAGGGTGAGCCCATAGATGGGTGAGCCCAAACGGGCAATACAAATATGATATGGCATCATTATTAGCCAGGGGAATGCAAGTTAAAATACAGATGAAATATTTTATGGTCATCAGACTGGAATTTTTTAAAAATCTGAAAATACTTAATGCCACTGAAGATGTAGAAGAACAGGAACTCTCATACATAGGATGAAGGGGAGAGTGTAACTCAGTACAACCATGCTGGAAAATTACTTGCTCACATTTACAGGATGCTCTAGCTTTCAACCCAGAAATCTCACTTCTGGGTACATATGCATAAGGAAATACATGGCACAGACCTTCAGTGAAGCATTGTTTTAAGAGAGGAAAAAACTGGAAACAACTTAAATATTCGTGAGTTGGATAACAGATGTATAAGCTGTGGTATTTTCATATAGTAGAATACTAGGAGGCAGTTAAAATGAAGGAATAGCTCTGTATGTATCAACATTGACAATGCTATACAGAACACAGAGAATCAGAAGTGTGAGTTGAGAAAGAATAGGTACAGTTTGATACCATTTTAGAGGTAAAAATATGTATAGTAACTATAAAATATTGTTATGGATGCATGTACATGTAGCAAAACTGTGAAATTATGCGCAAGAATGATAAATGACAAATTCAGGATGGAAGTTATGTGTGGGAAAAGAAGGAGAATGGAAAACAGAAAAGGTATACAGTAGGCTCTGTTTCTGAAATGTCTAATTTCCTAAAAAGAATATATAGTGTAATATTAAGGTTGACAGAGCTTGTGGTAAGTATATTATTCTATAATTTTTCCATATGAAATATTTTATAAAACAAAATGAAGATAAAATTTAGGCATAAGAATAACAATCTTCAGGGGATAAATTAAAATATTGGCTATATCGTAACATAGGTCACTCTAAAAATGTTTACTCTTCTGTCTTCATTTTTTCCAGTGGACAGTTTTTTCTGGCCCACCTCATTAATGAAGAAAACCTGGTAGCAGAAGTGCTCATTTATTTTTTAAAAAATAGAGATCAAGGGACGCCTGGGTGGCTCAGTTGGTGAAGAGTCTGCCTTCGGCTCAGGTCATGATCCCGGGGTCCGGGGATTGGGTCCCGCACCAGGCTACTTGCTCAGCGGGGAGCCTGCTTCTCCCTCTGCCTGCCACTCCGCCCGCCGATTGTGCTTCCCCCCACCGATAAATGAAAAAAATCTTAAAAAAAAAAAAAATAGAGATCAAGTCCTGTTGTAAGTCAATAGGCATCTAAGTGTTTTTATTGGCACTTTACTTGGCAACTCTCCGTCCTACTTTCAATAGTGCCCATCCCATATCTTCCCACCCTTTTCCCTAATTTCGCTCAATCTTGCTTTCTCATTCTTGTCTGAGGCCCTGTCCCTGGGAGGACACCAGGTAGGAGTGAACTCAAATCCCATCTGTCTGTTCCTTTGTCTCTCCCGGCTCCAAGGATGACAGGTGTCGCCTTGTATGAACTCGGTGCTGTAACCTTAGGCGTATCTGAAGAACTTTCTCCCTTTTACTGTCTGTGACCTCCTCTCTCTGACGTACTCACTTTCTCTGTGTCTGTTTGTTCTCTTATCTGTAAAAGGGAGGAAATCTATACTAGTTTCCAACATGGTTATAAGTATCAAAAGAGATCAAACAGAGAACCTATGGAAATGCTAACCTTTCCTATAACAGCCATATGTCTTCAAGGTATTGTAATTTATAATCTAGGTTTTTAAGTATAGAAAAATTTTATTGACTTCCTTAGAAGGGTTCTTTTTATACAGTATTGTTCTCTAAAATACCTACAGAGAGCACTTGCTAAAATAAATTCATAAGCAGAAACCAGGAAAGGAAAAGAGAATTAAACGTGTGTTAAGAGGGAATGGCAGGGAAGATATTTAAAAGTTTGTAGAGAATTATTCATTTGCTAGTCCTTTTGGATTGGCTTCGCTCTACTTTTTTCCCCCATAAGGTGATATTTTCTTCTCTAGAACTAATCAGAAAAATGTTTGAGTTCTGAAAGCACATGTTTTAAAATTGATAAAAAAATGATGTATTGTCCTATGTTCAAATTTGTAAATTCATACAGCGCTTTGAATGAACAGCAGGACATAAAAACACTTTTGAACAGGAACAGTATTATGAAGCATTACAGATGCTTCTTTTGGACTAGCTGCTCATTTCCCACATAGATTTATTTGATAGCTTTTCTCATTTAATAAAAGGATGAATTAGAAAAATATGAACAGATTGTAATAACCAAAAATAAATGAACTTGACAACCTGGAAGAGGAGAAATTGCCAATGGACTGAATAATAACGTAGGAGAACTTTGGCATGAACAATTTATGTATGAATAAGAAGTAAAATTCTTGACATTTAAGTTTAGAACAGACTGCCTAGAAGTGGATTTTGGAAAAAATAACATTTTTAATATCCTAAAAAGTATTTTCTAAAATACATAGTCAACTATGTTTTACCTAATAATTTTAAATACCTTGCTCCTCCCCTCGCCCCCCTCCTTTCTTCCTTCATTTTGAAAATGCAAAAATAAAATCCTGATAAAGATAACTATAATGGATACTACAGAACTTCCTATTTTGATTCCATATTAGCCATAAAAAGTGACAAAGTCAATCTTTGACCTAAATATCTTGATTATAGTTGATATCTCTGAAAGTAGAATCATCTTTTTAGAAAATTGGCATTTTCATTCTAGCTTCTCCTTGCTACCTGTGTAACTGTTTTTAATTTAAGTTTTATTTTAATTCGTTAGTTAACATACAGTGTTGTATTAGTTTCAGGTGTATAATAGAGTAATCCAACAGTTTGATACATCTCACCCTGCTCATCACAGCAAGTGGCCCTCCTTCATCCCCATCACCTATTTCACCCATCCCCCCACCCACCTGCCCTCTGGTCACCATCAGATTTTTCTCTATAATTACAATTCTGTTTCTTGCTTTGTCTCTCTCTCTGTCTTATTTGTTCCTTTTGTTTGTTTATTTTGTTTCTTAAATTCCACATATGAATGAAATCATATGGTATTTGTCCTTCTTTTATTGACTTATTTCACTTATACTCTCTAGCTCCATCCATGTTGTTACACATAGCAAGATTTCATTTTTTTATGCCACATGCATCAAGTGATGGACACTTGGGTTGCTTCCATATCTTGGCTACTGTAAATAATGCTGCTACACACATAGGGGTGAATGTATCCCTGTGAACTAGTGTTCTGCTGCCTGTGTAATCTTGAGCAAGTTGCTTGACATCTCCAAACCTCAGATTCCTCATATATAAGAAGAAAATAATAATTCAAGAATGTTGTGATCATCAGAATGAACTAATGCCTCTGACAGTATGTTAAAAACTATAAATTTTATAAACTACGTGAAAATAAGATACTTTACATTTTACGCATTATCATTTCCGCATTGGAATTGTCTGGAACCATGTATCAGAGCATCTGGGCAATTGATCTTTTATTTTTTTTCCCTATATTTGGCATTGTGTAGAACCATCCAAGCAGCCAGAAACCAATTATGCATGAACCTAGTTAAGCATTTAAGTAAAGAACCTTTAAAGAGGTGATCTACTCTCTTTGTATTATGACTAAAGAAACAAAGACACAGAAACAGGAGAAACTGGAGGAAAAAGCAATAGCTCAGGAATAATTAGAGCAGGACTTGGGGCTCAGGTATTCTGAATGTCTCCTAGTTGTATACTTTTTATTCTTCCATTCTACTTTCCTTCTCATGGGATCAGGATACAAACCAGTGCTTACTGACTGTGAGCCCTGCGTCAGCTATTTTATGTGGGTTCTTCCAAACAACAAACATTGGTTGAATACTTGATAGGCAATGGGAATTTAAAGATAAAGATAAATATAGCACTGCCATTGCCCGCAAGCAACCACAAAGTAATAGAGGGATAACTGTGTCTGGAAAGAGCTGCAATAAACTGGGATATGTGTTTTAACAGAAGTAGGTTTTTTTTTTTTTTTTAAAAAGGTCAGCAATAATGCTAAAAAAGGGACCAGAGAGGTCAGCGTAGATTTCTAAAAAAGGAGACACTGACTGATTTTGATGAGTTTACCGTGTGTGGTACGTGTGTGTGTATGTGCGTGTGTGCAAGGGGGGTGGGGGGCCCTGAAACAGAACATCCCAAATAAAAAAACAACATGTGCAAAAGTATGGAGGAATCAAAAAACGTGATGTGTTTGGCAAAAGAGCAGGCAATTTAGCTGTCTTGGTGTATGGCTCGGGAGGGAGGGGGCAGCAGGGGGGGTTGGGAAGATGGAAGAACTGGAGAGCGGGGAGTCCCGCTGAGCTGACCTGAGGTAAGCTGTGGGAATGGGGAGCAAAAGCAAGGACTGCAGTGTGGCGCTCTTATAATCAGAACCAGTGGGAAAGCTATTGAGGGGTTTCCTGTTGGCTGACTGGTCTCCCTTCACTTTTGTTTTTGGGTGGGTTCTTCTCCCCCCCCAATTAAAAAAATAACTCCCTGGAGCAGAACCGAGGAAGAATTAAAGTGGTAAAAAGTGGAGTGGGAAGGCAAGTTAGGAGACCACGGCGAGGAATGGCAGGGTGTGCTGTGGAGCCGTGCAGCAGAAGTGGGAGAACGGACGACAGAAACGATGAGGCGGGGATGGATAGCCCCCTGGTGCAGGTGAACAAATCCGAAGCTCAGAAAGGCTAACTAATTAGCCCAAGGGCAACAAGCGGGCAGGGAGAAAACTCAAGAATGAAACATTGGTCTCTGTTAACTCTCATGCTGGAGCCAGCCTCCAAGCTGCATTCCCATGGATGGGTCACATCGGCCTCCCCAGAGGAAGGGAACCGCCCTTCTGGATCACCCAAAGGCACCGAAGAGCCCAAGGGGCATTCTCGGGCACAATACGAATTCTAATGTGGCACTACGTGTCCTGGGACACATTTTATTTTAGCAATATTTTTTTTTCTTCTCTTGACAGAACTGCTAGAACAGCATCTTACCTTCTTTTTGGAAATGCTATTACTGATGATCAAATAATATCTCTGAGTTAGTCTGAATCCCTAAGGGAACAGGGAGAAAATGTACTTTAAAAATCTATTAATACAACCTGTCTTTATTTCTGAATAGGCTTGCTGATCCTAAGTAATTTGTCTAGGCCTCTCTCTCTCATTTTATTTATAGGATGAGGAGAAATAATCTGTAAAAATTATACAGATAGGAAAAAGTTAATAGAATTTTAATAAATTTTAATAAAATCAAAGCCATGGTTAGTACTTGGAATCATTTAAAATTTTTTCATGTAGGGCGCCTGGGTGGCTCAGTTGGTTAAGCGACTGTCTTCTGCTCGGGTCATGATTCCAGGGTCCTGGGATCAAGTCCCACATAGGGCTCCCTGCTCAGCTGGGAGCCTGCTTCTCCCTCTCCCTCTGCCTTCTGCTCCCCCTGCTTGTGCTCTCTCTCTCTCTCTCTCTGTGTCAAATAAATAAATAAAAATCTTTAAAAATATAAAAAAATAAAAAATTTTCACATATATTAAATTTACTATACTGTTTAATATATCTATTTTCTAATAAAAAGTAAGATGAAGATAAGACTTTTTCTGCCTTTTACCTGAACATGAATCTAAATAAGAAAGTCACTCTTAAATTTCTTGTGGAAATCTTTTACTTGAATAAATGAAGTTTTGTCAGTGGAACTCTAAAGCAAAGTCTTTTTTTACTCAAAACTGTACAATTTTGAATTGTATAATTCAAATACTTAACAGGATGTTTTAATCTTGGTGCATTTGGGAGAGGACCATTTTAGGGACAATTCTGGTAAAAGAAAGGAAAAGATTTGTAGAACCTAGGTATTCATGATGTCGCAGAAATCAAACTGACAGCTGCTTTAGGTTTGGGTTGCTCTTAGTAAATTTCTTGTCCATGGAGTAAACAAACTCATATCTTATTGGTGCTCTCAGCTATGTTGTGTGCCTGATTATTTAAGTGCCTTGTGGTTCAGTTGCTGTAGAGTAGAATAAAAAATGAGTTTAGGAAATTGTGAAAACTGAGTCAGGGTTTGCAAGTTGGTTCGAGATAACTTTGGCTAAAAATCTTCCATTTCCTCATCTAAGCATAAATAATAACAGTACCTATCTGTATTAGGCAGTGTGCTCCGGAGAAATAAAACCAACAGGATGTGTTGAAAAAAGAGCTGCCAATCTGAGCCCAGAGGTAGTTAGTGGCAGGATTCCTTCTTGCTGGGGGAGGCCAGTCTTTCTATGAAGGTCTTCAACTGGTTGGATGAGGCCTGTCCACAGGAGAGGGCAATCTGCTTTACTCACTTATTTAAATGTTAATCTCATCAAATGAAAAAAAAAAAAACTTTCACAGAAACATCCAGAATAATGTTTGATCAAATATCTGGGTGCCACGACTTCTAGTCCGGTTGACATGTAAAATTAACCATCATACGTACCCTCTCAAAAGAATGTTCCAAGCAGTAAATGATTTAATACACGTGAAACATTTTGGAAATGGCACCTAACATTCATTGAATACTAAATCCTATTATTTTGTTGTTATTAATATTCAAGTAATTACTTAAAGTGGTATTGAAAAAAATGACTCCTGTTTTATAGCTTGTATAAGAATGATAAGAAACATTTTATGGGATCATGAAAAATAGCACACATGATGTGGTTAAGAGCTTCCTAGTAGATTGTCGGATGTTCTCATTCAAATAGAACCTTTGTGAAGCGAAACACATTTATGTACCTATCCCAAAGTAAATATACTGGGAAAAAAATTTCTTTTACATTGCTTTCTTTGGCACTTTTAGAGATACAACTCTTTCTTTCCCAGTGGCTAGAAAAAGCTCAATTCCTCAAATCTGATCAGGAAAAGTAGCTTGCTCCCATTTAAAGCTAAAATTTGTTCTTCATCTTTCTCTCTCCCTTCTGCCACTGCTGGAAAATCAGTATAAAATAAAGGCCCATCTCATAAAATCTTAGGCAGCAGCAGAGTTACATTATTCACACTTAGTTCAAATGGAGAAGTTCATTACAACCAGAAAAGTTATGAAAGATATGTGGTTCCCAGGAGGATTTGGCCTTCTGCCAAATAAATCATTCATGAATACACAAGGTTACAGCCTTGCCTTCCTTCCTTGTGCCTATTTCATTGCAGGACCTTTTACTGCCCGGCTCCCGCTGCCCACAAGCTGATCTAACAACTGAAGGCCAAAGTTCAGAGATCAGCAGTTTTTCCTCTGACAGTGATGATGTTCTCCCTTTCTTCATTAATTGTGAATTCTGTCAAAGCTTTTTTTTAAATTATAAATTGTCAGCAACTCTATAATCAGATTCCTTAATAAATCATCTCTTTTCTCAGACAACTCTTCTGACTTTCCATGTATTTCAAGATGGTTCGAATTTACCATCTTTTATTATAAACACCCTTGGATCTCCCCGCCCCCCCGCAACAGACTGTCATGTCACCTGGGAGTTCATTCCATGTGTAGATAATTTTGCTGCTTTGGGTATGAAAAAGTATTATTCTGTTGCTTTGCTTTTGTCCCACGTTCTTTGTTTTTCAGCCTTATTAATAGTTGATCTTACAAAGATCAACTGCTCACTTTGCAATTGCAGTCATCCTAGGTGGGTATTGGTGTAAGTCAGCCGGCCAGACCTGAGGAGAGGCAGCTGGAGTAGCTGCTCAACTGGGCGAATTGAGGAAATCAGGCAATGGTGTTATGGTGCCCTTTGCCCTTCCTCTTGGATGCCTACCCATCCAATTCTTGAAGCTGTGCTCCTCCTTTTCCATTCCCCCAGCCAGTGCTCTTCTGCTTGAAGATCCTTCGGTCTCCTAGAAGCTAATTTTCCATTTGGGAGTTAACGATCTCATGTTGCACAGTACACGCTGGTTCGCTAGCTTGTGCAAGCACATCCTGAATGCCTCTGTTAATCACTGTCAAGAATGTAGAGATCCCATCCTCCCTCTATATTCCCATAAAGCAGAAAATACAGAAGAATGTTTGTTCAGTGTTCAAGGTCAGGGGCTCCGTAGATGGCCAACTAGGAGCATCTCACGAAAAATGCCTGGAAGGCAAGCCTTGATATCCTTGAAAACACTGACAGTGCAGGGAGGGGAAGGGCCATAACTGCTAGGTTAAGTTGCTATGATACAAAAACTGGCTGCACATAGATCCCTGACCAGATGCTTTGTCCAGTTGGTCGCTCCTCAACTCCCTGTATGTAACTTCCCCCATAAACCTATGTCTCGATTTCTGTCTCCAGGTCTTTTCTTGGCTTAGAGTCTACTGGGGTGGGGCTACATTTATGTTATATCTTATTTCCATTATATATGAGTACCATATGAAAAGAGCTAATATTCAACCCAAAGTAATAAGAGTTGACTATCCAGGTTCCTGGGATGGATAGGTAGCATGTTCTCTCAACCGCATTATATAGGTAATTACACACTCTATTTGTCTGGGAGTCTTTAAAGAAAGTCTCATTATGAAGTAGATGGTGCTGGATTCCTGATAAGTGTACCAAATGTAATGGAAGCTCCTGGTTTCCCATTATGACTGCTCAGCCGTTCTGGTAGAATCATTCCCCAGTTGCGTACAGTGTTAGCGGCTAATGGTTCACAGCTGCACCCTCGCAAAAGAATTCCCATTCACCAATTGAAGCCACTTAGCTTGAAAATTTCTGGGCAGTTATGCCCACCTCTGGGACAACCCACAGCCATGGGCAATGGCTGACTGAGACACAGTACAAAATCCCAGACACCTCACCTAAAGCTAGGACTTCTGAGGGTTACCATTCAGGCTCCTGAACTCCTCATAAACTCAGAGCCTGAAGCTGGTTTCAGCTGACTCTTTGCCTAGGATACTACCTATTCCTATTCTGTTTCCTTCACTTCCTTCTAGAGTAACCCTGAGAACACTGCCTCTAAATCAGTTGCACAAGAAGGCACCCTTAGGAGACGAACCATGAGAGACGATGGACTCTGAGAAACAAACTGAGGGTTCTAGAGGGGAGGGGGGTGGGGGGATGGGTTAGCCTGGTGATGGGTATTAAAGAGGGCATGTACTGCATGGAGCACTGGGTGTTATACGCAAACAATGAATCATGGAACACTACCTCAAAAACTAATGATGTAATGTATGGTGATTAACATAACATAGCAATAATAATAATAAAAAAAGAATGCACCCTTAGACTCTTGCTTCTAGGGGACTTGGCTAAAGGCTCTGAACATCAGCTTTGGGAACCAGCAAAGCATGGGACCTGGAAGAGAGGAGGGACACTTTTTGCAGAAAAATTGGTATTTTAAATTAAAAAAAAATAGCACTGAAGCACTCATCATGGAGAAAATCAGAATTTTGACTTTTTTCCCCAAGATTTTATTTATTTATTTTTTGTGAGAGAGAGAGAGAGAGAGAACACAAGTGGTGGGTGGGGAGGGAGGAGCAGAGAGAGAAGCAGACTCCCTGCCAAGCAGGGAGCCCGATGCCAGGACTCACTCCCAGGACCCTGGGATCATGACCTGAGCCAAAGGCAGATGCTTAACCAACTGAGCCACCCAGGTGCCCCCAGAATTTTGACTTTTTAAACGAGTTTTGTATTGCTTTTATTTTGAATTACATGGGGCAGGACACATAATCTCTTGAGTGCTTAGTTACTCTATATGTCTTAATCAAACATAGGCAGTAAGAAAGGGAACCTATTGCAAACTCCTGTTTTTCACTCAAAACTGCATACCTCTGTGGATCCATGAAAGGAAAAACATATATAAACTGTAGAATTAACAAATTTAACTATGTGAAAATCTCATAACTATAAATGAATCTTCAAAAAGAAGAGCATTGGTGAGTTGCTAGGTGGTGATGCCTACTGCAGTGGTTTTGCACACGGCCACTCTAGGAGCAAATTCTGGTTCAGGGAGGTGTGGGAGGCTCTGGTATTTTCTTTGTATTAGAGGAGGTCAGACCACTTCCTGTCAAAACTGTGAGCTTATTTTGCTGGGCATCCTGTTTAGAAATCTATCTCAAGTGCAGAGAAAACCAAAAGAATTTATCCTTTAATGGCAATAGGCTCCTGATTGACCATGGAACTGTTCAAATGCAGGTGGTCCTCTTATTTGCTGGGCCATATCTCTTTAGTTTTCTACAACCCAGAGGTATGTCTGTCTGTGTTCACATCTCACATTCAAAGCAGCTAGATTCATTCATGTAAGGCACACTTTACCCATAAAATTAATGCCTTCCTTGTTCTCATTCTGCATCTTCTATTGTTCTGCCCTGATTGGAGGATTTTACACCCCATCTCTGATCTGCCTCTGGACCTATTCACTATACCTTGGTGTTTGGATTCACTTGGTTTGATTCTCTTCTTCTCCTTTACTTTTCCCTCTTCCCTGCCTCCTCACAGAAGCTCCTGCAGATGAATAATCCACTTGGGCATCTTCCAGGATAAGTGGCCCTTCACTGACTCAATCTTCAGTCATACCATTGCCTCATAGTGTCTTTGACAATGTCCTCAATGTATCCCTTGCAATAGAATGAGACAAATAGAACACAAGGAAAGCCACCAAACAACCCCTACCAAGCACCAGATAGATTAAGCTCTGAGATTCTACCACCTTTGCTCCAAGTTCTGTGAGATTCCAGTGGGGTGGAAGGTGAGCTGATTTTCTCCATTGACCCCATCCCGTCAACCAGGTTTCTCACTAGGGGGATGCTAGCTTACAGAATGCCCTCTGTCCATGTTGCAATTACTAGAGCTCTGGGAACAGGGTCAAAACTCTTTTTCTATTATGACTGTATCTCCAGCTAACTATCTCTTATTGCACACCTATTATGTGAGAAGCACCTTGCTAGATACTTCTAGAGTCATTATTTTTAATCCTTATTGCTGTGTGCAGAGGTAAACGTTATCTCCATTCTGCAAATGAAGTTGTGGTCAAGAGGGGTTAAGGTTAGACAGTAAGTGAAAAATCTGGATGTGTCTGATTTCCAAACCTGTATTTCACTGTCTTTCTTTTTATTGCCATCCAACTACTCACCTCAACCTAGCAACTGTCCATTTTCAGAGTTCCCTGTGTTAGTTATCTCTTGCAGCGTAGCAAGCTTAGTGACTTGAAGCAACACACATTTATTATCTCAGTTTCCATTGGTCAGAAGGCTGGCCATGACTTAGCTGGCTTCTTTGCTCAAGGTCTCAAAAAAGGCAAGCAAGGTATCAGCTAGGCTTTGTAACTTTCTGCAGCTTGGTGACTTCTTCCAAGCTGTTGGAAAGATCCATTTCTTTGCAACTGTATGGCTGACAGCTCAGGTTTTACTGGTGGTTGACTGGGGGTCACCCTCCTCTCCTCGAGGCCTCCCCACCTGCACTGGCAAAATATGGCTGTTGCTTCTTAAAGAGCGGCAAGAGACTCTTTTTCTGCAGTGTGCTATGATGGAGGCTTATAAGCTTTACATAATTAGAAGAGTCATATCCCACACCTTTGTCATAGTCCATTGATTAGAAGCAAGGCACAAGTCCGAACCACACTCAAGGGGAGGGGATTCTAAAGGGGAGGTCTATTGGGGGTCCCATGAGGGTGTTTCAGCCATACTCCTTTACCAAAATTCTCACAGGGCTGCTGCTGAAGGTTAGAAAGGCATGGCCCAGAGCACAAGAGAGAAAGTTCCTGCTGCAGCTGCTGGTTCCAGCTGCCATTTTTTCTCCGCCATTTAAGTGGAGAGGATATTATTTATCTACTTTGCTGGGGCAGGGTGACAATTTGACCATAGAATGCTTTGATATCAATGATGAAAGGCTCTTTATAAAGCCAAAGCACATTTTTTTCCCAAAAAAGAAAAATAGAAAGAAGTCATCTGTTGCTAGGGAAACCACAACCTTTTGCTGTGCTTATTTAGAAAAGAGACATATTCAAGACTCTTCACCGTAGGAACAGAGATTGTGCTTTATGTTGGTGAGAATAAACAAAGAAAAAAATGCCAATCCTCTCAAATGAAAAAAAAATCCATTATCTTGTATCTTGCTGAAAAGATTTTATTCTCAGGGGTTCAATTCAAGATTCACCCTTTTTTCCGCCTGCTATTTTGTCTTGAAACTTCCTTTGAAGTTGGCAGAATATTTGGATCTCGGCAAAACATGAGAAGCTGAAGGGATACTGGGCAAGCTAGCAAAAACCCATTCCAGAATGGCCTGGCTAAGAGGCTATGGGCTCTTCCCTTCTGTCCAGATTGTGCCTGGGCACTAAGTCAAGAAAGAGTCCCAGGGCATTTCTTTAGTACTCATGCTTAGTATGTCATCAGACTTTTCATGTTATTGCTTGAATGATCATATTCTTGTACATGATTTTAAAAAGGCAGTTCTATTTTCAGGTGTCTGGAATCTTAGCTAAAATAATTTGATGTGGTGCGAATCGAAACACTGACCCTGTAGATCCAAGTCTTCTTTGTGTCGTGATAAGAGGCTCTTCTAGTGTCCGGGTGAGCAGGCTCCAGGAGCACAAGTCTCCAATCTGCTAGGCCAGACTGCCTGCCCCCATCTCTTGAGGCCCAAAGGAACTACTGGTTGGAATCTCTTCAGGGATTTTCTAGGGATATTTTGCTTGTGAAAGTGTGGAGGTGAGACAGGACGGGGCAAGGAGGAGATAATAACTAGAATGTTCTGGCTTACAGAAATATTGTTACATAACAATGGTGTATGTCTGAGAATATGACCCTGGGTTAATCTCACTTAAAATCTAAAAATGAAGAGAAAAGGCATCTGGAAACTGGGGAGAATGTTATTTTGGATTGGCCTTGTGTGTAGTCTGTATGTCTCTAATTCCTCCCTGCAGGAAAAATATCCCAAAGTAGATTTTATGTCTTCTCTTCCTAGGTAAAGAACTGTGTGCTACTGAAGATTGTTTTCTCCCACTCCTTCAAAAGAGCCATGATCATCAAGAGGCTGGGGAGAGGAGTGTAGATTCAGGAACCGGAGTTATCCAAAACCCATGTTCTGGCAGAGCCTTGCAGGGCAGTTGCTACAATGTGAACTGCACATAGTTACCTAATAAAGGGAATAACTACTTTATTTCCTCTTTTTGTCTGGAATGTTCCCCTCATACATTTTTGCTCTGTGAGCCTACTTGTGTGCTCATGAAGCAATATTTTATTCATTATTGTGGTGACATTAAAGCTTGTTAATTCAAGCTGTTAAGTTCACTCTTGGAAAAATTCTCAAATGATCGCAGCCATAGTTTAAACCAATCTTACGGTGAGGATCATAAATATAATTAAAATAGATATGGAATAAAAAATGCATTCTTTAGTTCAACTTGAAAGAGTTAAAATGTGATATTTAAAATAGTAGTTTGAATCACTCTTTTGCCATAGTCATTTATATCATACTAAGAAAGAACTATATGAACTAGATTTCTAATTATCATTCAATCTCAATAAGGTTTAAATTTATAACTTTCTAAAGAAAAAGACAACCATTTTAAATTCCACATCTACCTACAAAAGAAACATTACTTGAGGCCAGATGTGTGAATTACTTCAAATTACATGGAAAGTTTTACCTAGGGAATATGAGAAGGATAAGGGTTTGAAAAAAGCAAATAGTCCATTGTATTCCCCAATTTTCAATATTACTGTACTGATAACTGAAGAAACAATTATTTTTGTTAGAAGCTAGGAGTGAAAATGCTAATATTCTTCTAATTATAGTTATGGGCAGCCCAATATGTTATAATAGCACTAGATGCTTTGTTAGTATTCATAGTGTAAGAAAAAAAATTAAAACCACGCAGTTTGACATGGTTGCATATCAATAAGGCTTAGCCGTTTTTAAGCTCTTCTTCAAAAGTAAGTTTGACAGGCTAATTTAAAAATATCTACCTACAGTCTCTGCCTCGTAAGTTTCCATGTTGCTGCAAGATAAAAAGTATCAAGAAGGTAAATGAAATGGGCAGAAAGAGTAAGAATAATTGGAAACAACTGTGGTTAGCCTGTTCTTCCTGAATATAGCAGAGTATAATGGCTTACACTGGTGAGTTGACTCATCAAATTTACTTACTGATAATCCATCTACTTGCTATTTTAGATCGAGTCACAGCCTACACATCACACTCAGGGAGAAGTAATTTCATAAACTGGAAAAGAGAATTAAAGATTAGATATAATTCTAGAAAACGATTCAAGTAAAAGTCTGCTGAGTTTGAGAAAAACATTCTTACTCCAATGTCAGATTAAACTTAATTCTAGACAACACACAAATATTTTTCTTCTTTAAAAAACTGTTGGAGGGCCACCTGGGTGGAACAATCAGTTAAGCATACCACTCCTGGTTTTGTCTCAGGTCATGATCTCAGGGTCCTGAGATCCAGCGCCGTTGGGCTCCCTCTCAGCATGGAGTCTGGGGTTTCTCTCTCCCTCTCCCTCTGTCCCTCCTCAACCTCTAAAATAAATAAATTAATTAAAAAAACTGTTGGAAATTGAAGTAGTAGTTGTGAGATTATTTGGAAATCATTTACTTACTTTGGATCCAATATCAAGTCATAAACATGACCTGCATATTTAGTGGTTATAGAACTTAAGCATCTGCCTTCAGCTCAGGTCATGATCCCGGAGTCCCAGGATCCAGCCCTGCATCGGGCTCCTTGCTCAGCAGGGAAGTCTGCTTCTCCCTCTACTCCTCACCTTGCTGCTTGTGCTCTCTGTCAGATAAATAAATTAAATCTTAAAAAAAAAAAGAAAGAAAATTTCATTACTCAAGGTTCTTAGCCAGCCTATTCTAAATGTTAGTTACTATGTTCTTTATAACCTTCTCCACATACTCTGCTGCCTGTGAAGTTGTTCTCCAAAATATTTTCAATAGAAATTGACAATTAAAATGGTGAAGTTTTAAATACATGATTAGAGATTCTCCTAATCTTTTTCATTGGCCAGATAATTTCATGTGGCTTGTCACTCCACACTTATCACGTGGAGTGAGGTAGTTACAAACTCATTGTCTCTGCCTTGTTTTGCTCTGTGGAAGGGGAACAGAGATGACACCAGATTTGTATTTTTCAAATCCCACACTCACTTTGTATAAATACAAATGCAAATGTAACATTTGATAGTTGAAATGTACCTTAGCAATCAACCAACAACAGACCTGAGACTCAGAGAGCTAAAGTGATTTGCCTCAAGTCACGAAGACAGATAGTATTGGAGCAGAGGCTAAAGCGAAGATTTCCTGGTTCTTCATTCAGTGCACTCACAGCACCACTGAGGCACCAGAATTTGTTTTAATTGTGAGAAGTAAGTATAAAAGGATTACACTGTGATTTTCAGGACTCTGTGGGACTTCCACAGGACATGTTTTCCAAATGATTTTGGAAGCTTAAGTTAACACCTGCTGCTTTTAAATAAATTAAAACATTTTCATTCTTTATAAACTTTACCTGCTTCCAGTGTGAATGCCAACAACAGTACACAAGCTGTCAGTATTTCCATTAAAAAAAATACAACGGAAAGTGGTTTAAAAAGTTTTATTAGGGAAATGATGAGCTGAACTAGGGCCAAAGTTGTGACTCTACGTTCTCCACTCGGATGTGACTGGTTACTAATTTCCATAGTTTGATCATCTTTCACATTTCCACAGATACTACACTGTATAGAAACCCCAAGAAGATTGAGCAGTGATTTAAACATCTTTTTTTGAGGTTAGCGTATTTAAAATGAAACAAGAAATGCATTTGGTCAGAAGTCAGCGTCTTGTGAGTGAATTGTTTCAGTAACAATGCAGATGTCAGTGGATTTTAAACACACTTAAAGAGTTCTGAGGTGCACACCAAAATTATGTACTAGCCCATGGTCACTTGAAGCTCAGTGGGTAAGTGCTACTGTCAAGGATTCCAGCCTGGATTTTCCCTGAAATCACAAACCCATTATTTGATAGAACTTGAATTCAAACTTGCCTTGTCAGATAGACTGAGACAAATCTAGCCCATAGAAGTTGGTTAGCAAGGAATGATACTGAACTTACACTTTGCCTTCTCAATAAAGAGAAGTTCTTATAGGAACTGCTTATTGGGAACCAGAATTTGGCCTTGACATCCTCAGGGCAAACTGCAGATCTCAGTTGCTGTCTTACTACAACTTGCCATTTTTAGTGACTTGTATGCCCAGTAACTATGAATCCATACTTATTATTTAATAAGATTCTGATCACAGTTAGAAGCATAAAGGCTAAAGTAATATATTATCAAGGAATCAGTGGTTGGGAAACCTTCAAATATTTTTGTTGGCAATATTTTTGTGGTTTTTAAATCTAGAAAAAAATTTTAATGAGTAAGTTTCGGTGGGACATTTTCTTCTCAATTCCTCACCTTGGTGTTTTCATTTGGTAGATTACAATGAGAATTCACCCAGATTTTGAAACTGGGTACCCATATCTTACCTCAGCTGGATAACCGTTCTCCCTTTTTACTTTGTGATGTGTAGGGGTTGGCAAACTTTTACTATAAAGAGCAACATAGTAAATACTTTGGGTTTTACGGGCCATGGGGTCTCTGTCACAACCACTCAACTCTGCTATTATGGTGCAAAAGTAGCCACGTGAAGTAGGCAAATGAATAAGTACAACTGTATTCCAGTACAATTTTACCCACAAAATCAAGTGGTGGGTTGGATTTGGCCGATGAGTTGTAGTTATAGTAGCATATTGAGAGTGAGAAAATTCTTCCTAAAAAAAATCCCTAAGCCATAAAAGTCTTTTTGCTAAACTCCTGGGAGAAGGATTCCATGGAATGAGTTTTACAAAAACAGCTCTTTGTAACTTTATTTCAATACATGGGATATGTGAAGATATATTAAGGTTAGTTGGTAGGAAGGAAAAGAAAAAACAATCTACCATTATTCTCTTCATTTAACAAATTATAAGGGAGTATAAAACTAACTCTTACAGAGATTACAAAATAAATGTAACTGATTTGTCAATGACAAAAGATAGAAATAATCAATTTAGATCACTACAGTCTGGAAGTCTACTAAACAGAATGAATTATCCAGCCCATTAATTTAAGAATTAGCTTGTGTTGTGAGAACTTCTCCAGTTATTGATACTCTCGTTTGTATTTTGGCCGACAGAAGGGTAACTTGCCATTAGAATTGACCTCTTAGATCTTGAAAAAAAAAACTAATGATAATTCCTATTTTTGAGACATATGTTTTGTTATCTGAATTTGCTGCTAAGAATTTATAATACCACTGAGTAAGTAAATAAGCACTGGCCAAGAAAGTTGCTTGAGGAAAACCAGGCAGCCTGCCAAATTAAAAAAAAATCAAATATAGGAAAAATTTGATGTATTCTACATATTATTTTTATGAATATTTTATTTGGTTTTTAGTCTCCATTCAGGGAGTGGAAGCTATGAGAGTATTGTTTCTAGATACACTGTACTTGTGTTTTTATAACTTACATAACCAGACTGATAAGGGCTGAGGAGGTGTTAGAATCAAGAATGAAGTTATAGTGTATCATGAAAATAATAGAACCAATATGCTTGAGAGCTTAAATAAGTTTATTATAGGTTCAATGAGTAGAAAATTAATAAAGTTTTTGTTAAAATATGAACATCATAAGCAGGCATGTAAAACTTGATTTAATCATCTTCTGATTCTAGAAAAGGCAAAGTGTGGTGGCCAACCTGCAAGATGTCCTCATTCTGGTATTCAGTCCCTTTGTTTAGTTGCCTGCCACAGTGAATAAATACTGACTGATCTGTGTGACCCATAGAATGTGTAAGAAATAATGATATGTGACTTTTTTAAATAATTTTTTATTGTTATGTTAATCACCATACATTACATCATTAGTTTTTGATGTAGTGTTCCATGATTCATTGTTTGTGCATAACACCCAGTGCTCCACGCAGAATGTGCCCTCTTTAATACCCATCACCAGGCTAACCCATCCCCCCACCCCCCCTCTGCTCTAGAACCCTCAGTTTGTTTTTCAGAGTCCATTGTCTCTCATGGTTCGTCTCCCCCTCCGACTTACTCCCCTTCATTCTTCCCCTCCTGCTATCTTCTTCTTTTTTTTTCTTAACATATATTGCATTATTTGTTTCAGAAGTACAGATGCGTGATTCATCAGTCTTGTACAATTCACAGTGCTCACCATAGCACATACCCTCCCCAATGTCTATTACCCAGCCACCCAATCCCTCCCACCCCCCACCACTCCAGCAACCCTGTTTGTTTCCTGAGATTAAGAATTCCTCATATCAGTGAGGTCATATGATACAGGGCTTTCTCTGATTGACTTATTTCACTCAGCATAACACCCTCCAGTTCCATCCACATTGTTGCAAATGGCAAGATCTCATTGCTTTTGATGGCTGCACAATATTCCATTGTGTATATATACCACAGCTTCTTTATCCATTCATCTGTTGATGGACATCTTGGCTCTTTCCACAGTTTGGCTATTGCGGACATTGCTGCTATAAACATCGGGGTGCACATACCCCTTCGGATTCCTACATTTGTATCTTTGTGGTAAATACCCAGTAGTGCAATTGCTAGATCATAGGGTAGCTCTATTTTCAACTGTTTGAGGAACCTCCATACTGTTTTCCAGAGTGGTTGCACCAGCTTGCATTCTCACCAACAGTGTAGAAGGGTTCCCCTTTCTCCACATCCCCGCCAACATCTGTCGTTTCCTGACTTGTTAATTTTAGCCATTCTGACTGATGTGAGGTGGTATCTCATTCAGGTTTTGATTTGGATTTCCCTGATGCTGAGCGATGTTGACCACTTTTTCATGTGTCTGTTGGCCATCTGGATGTCTTCTTTGGAAAAATGTCTGTTCATGTCTTCTGCCCATTTCTTGATTGGATTATTTGTTCTTTGCGTGTTGAGTTTGATAAGTTCTTTATAGATTTTGGATACTAGCCCTTTATCTGATATGTCATTTGCAAATATCTTCTCCCATTCTGTCCGTTGTCTTTTGGCTTTGTGGACTGTTTCTTTTGCTGTGCAAAAGCTTTTTATCTTGATGAAATCCCAATAGTTCACTTTTGCCCTGGCTTCCCTTGCCTTTGGTGATGTTTCTAGGAAGAAGTTGCTGTGGCTGAGGTGGAAGAGGTTGCTGCCTGTGTTCTCCTTTAGGATTTTGATGGACTCCTGTCTCACGTTTCAGTCTTTCAAACATTTGGAGTCTACTTTTGTGTGTGGTGTAAGGAAATGGTCCAGTTTCCTTCTTCTGCATGTGGCTGTCCAATTTTCCCAACACCATTTGTTGAAGAGACTGTCTTTTTGCCATTGGACATTCTTTCCTGCTTTGTCAAAGATGAGTTGACCCTAGAGTTGAGGGTCCATTTCTGGGCTCTCGATTCTGTTCCATTGATCTATGTGTCTGCTTTTGTGCCAGTACCATACTGTCTTGATGATGACAGCTTTGTAATAGAGCTGGAAATCCAGAATTGTGATGCCGCCAGCTTTGCTTTTCTTTTGCAACATTCCTCTGGCTATTCGGGGTCTCTTCTGGTTCCATACAAATTTTAGGATTACTTGTTCCATTTCCTTGAAAAAAGTGGATGGTATTTTGATGGGGATTGCATTGAATGTGTAGATTGCTCTAGGTAGCACTGACATCTTCACAGTGTTTGTTCTTCCAATCCACGAGCATGGAACGTTTTTCCATTTCTTTGTGTCTTCTTCAATTTCTTTCATGAGGATTTTATAGTTTTCTGAGTACAGATCCTTTGCCTCTTTGGTTAAATTTATTCCTAGGTATCTTATGGTTTTGGATGCAATTGTAAATGGGATCGACTCCTTGATTTGTCTCTCTTCTGTCTTGTTGTTGGTGTATAGGAATGCCACCGATTTCTGTGCATTGATTTTATATCCTGCTACTTGACTGAATTCCTGTATGAGTTCTAGCAGTTTTGGGGTGGAGTCTTTTGGGTTTTCCATATACAGTATCATATCATCTGCAAAGAGTGAGAGTTTGACTTCCTCTTTGCCGATTTGGATGCCTTTGATTTCTTTTTGTTGTCTGTGGCTAGGACTTCTAATACTATGTTGAATAGCAGTGGTGAGAGTGGACATCCCTGCCGCATTCCTGACCTTAGGGGAAAAGCTCTCAGCTTTTCCCCATTGAGAATGATATTGGCTGTGGGTTTTTCATAGATGGCTTTTATGATATTGAGGTATGTACCCTCTATGCCTATACTCTGAAGAGTTTTGATCAAGAAAGAATGCTGTACTTTGTCAATGCTTTTTCTGCATCTAGAGAGGATCATATGATTTTTGTTCTTTCTTTTGTTAATGTATTGTATCATGTTGATTGATTTGCGGATGTTGAACCAGTCTTGCAGCCCAGGGATAAATCCCACTTGGTCATGGTGAATAATCCTTTTAATGTACTGTTGGATCCTATTGGCTAGTATTTTGGTGAGAAGTTTTGCCTCCATGTTCATCAAGGATATTGGTCTGTAATTCTCCTTTTTGATGGGGTCTTTGTCTGGTTTTGGGATCAAGGTAATTCTGGCCTCATAAACTGAGTTTGGAAGTTTTCCTTCCATTTCTATTTTTTGGAACAGTTTCAGAAGAATAGGTATTAATTCTTCTTTAAATGTCTGATAGAATTCCCCTGGGAAGCCATCTGGCCCTGGGCTTTTGTTTCTTGGGAGATTTTTGATGACTGCTTCAATTTCCTTAGTGGTTATAGGTCTGTTCAGGTTTTCTATTTCTTCTTGGTTCAATTTTGGTAGTTGATACATCTCTAGGAATGCACCCATTTCTTCCAGATTATCTAATTTGCTGGCATAGAGTTGCTCATAATATGTTCTTAGAATTGTTTGTATTTCTTTAGTGTTGGTTGTGATCTCTCCTCTTTCATTCATGATTTTGTTGATTTGGGTCATTTCTCGTTTCTTTTTGATAAGTCTGGCCAGGGGTTTATCAATCTTGTTAATTCTTTCAAAGAACCAGCTCCTAGTTTCGTTGATCTGTTCTACTGTTCTTTTGGTTTCTAGTTCATTGATTTCTGCTCTGATCTTTATGATTTCTCTTCTCCTGCTGGGTTTAGGCTTTATTTGCTGTTCTTTCTCCAGCTCCTTTAGGTGTAGGGTTAGCTTGTGTATTTGAGACCTTTCTTGTTTCTTGAGAAAGGCTTGTATTGCTATATACTTTCCTCTCAGGACTGCCTTTGCTGTATCCCAAAGATTTTTGACCAGTTTTGTTTTCATTTTCATTGGTTTCCATGAATTTTTTTAATTCTTCTTGAATTTCCTGGTTGACCCATTCATTCCTTAGTAGGATGCTCTTTAGCCTGAATGTATTTGAGTTCTTTCCAACTTTCCTCTTGTGATTGAGTTCTAGTTTCAAAGCATTGTGGTCTGAAAATATGCAGGGAATGATCCCAATCTTTTGGTACCGGTTGAGACCTGATTTGTGACCTAGGATGTGATCAATTCTGAAGAATGTTCCATGGGCACTAGAGAAGAATGTGTATTCTGTTGCTTTGGGTTGGCATGTTTGGAATATGTCTGTAAAGTCCATTTGGTCCAGTGTTTCATTTAAAGTCTTTATTTCCTTGTTGATCTTTTGCTTAGATGATCTGTCCATTTCAGTCAGGGGGGTGTTAAAGTCCCCCTCTATTATTGTATTGTTGTCAATGTGTTTCTTTGTTTTTATTATTAATTGCCTTATATAATCGGCTGCTCCCATGATAGGGGCATAGATATTTACAATTGTTAGATCTTCTTGTTGGATAGACCCTTTAGGTATGATATAGTGTCCTTCTTCATCTCTTATTACAGTCTTTGTTTTAAAATCTAATTTGTCTGATATAAGGATTGTCACCCCAGCTTTCTTTTGGTGTCCATTAGCATGGTAAATGGTTTTCCACCCCCGCACTTTCAGTCTGGGGTTGTCTTTGGGTCTAAAATGAGTCTCTTGCAGACAGCATATTGATGGGTCTTGTTTTTTAATCCAATCGGATAGCCTGTGTCTTTTGATTGGGGCCTTTAGCCCATTTACATTCAGGGTAACTATTGAAAGGTATGAATTTAGTGCCATTGTATTGCCTGTAAGGTGACTGTTACTGTATATTGTCTGTGCTCCTTTCTGATCTATGCTGCTTTTAGGCTCTCTTTTTGCTTAGAGGGCCTCTTTCAATATTTCTTGTAGGGCTGGTTTTGTGTTTGCAAA
Organism: Eumetopias jubatus; assembly: GCF_037043125.1. NCBI lineage: Eukaryota > Metazoa > Chordata > Mammalia > Carnivora > Otariidae > Eumetopias > Eumetopias jubatus. Next base: position 64,105,761 of record NW_028274808.1, read on the forward strand.
TTCCTTTAGTTTTTGTTTGTCGCGGAAGCTTTTTATCTCTCCTTCTATTTTCAATGATAGCTTAGCTGGATATAGTATTCTTGGCTGCATATTTTTCTCATTTAGTGCTCTGAAGACATCATGCCAGTCCTTTCTGGCCTGCCAGGTCTCTGTGGATAGGTCTGTTGCCAATCTAATGTTTCTACCATCGTAGGGTACATATCTCTTCTCCCAAGCTGCTTTCAGGATTTTCTCTTTGCCTCTGAGACTCGTAAGTTTTACTATTAGATGTAGGGGTGTTGACCTATTTTTATTGATTTTGAGAGGGGTTCTCTGTGCCTCCTCGATTTTGATGCCTGTTTCCTTCCCCACATTAGGGAAGTTCTCTGCTATTATTTGCTCCAATATACCTTCTGCCCCTCTCTCTCTTTCTTCTTCTTCTGGGATCCCAATTATTCTAATGTTGTTTCGTCTTATCGTATCGCTTATCTCTCGAATTCTGCCCTCGTGATCCTGTAGTTGTTTATCTCTCTTTTTCTCAGCATCTTTATTTTCCATCATTTGGACCCCTATATCACTGATTCTTTCTTCTGCCTCATTTATCCTAGCAGTTAGTGCCCCCATTTTTGATTGCACCTCATTAATAGCTTTTTTGATTTCGACTTGGTTAGATTTTAGTTCTTTTATTTCTCCAGAAAGGGTTTCTCTAATAACTTCCATGCTTTTTTCAAGCCTAGCTAGTATCTTTAAAGTCATGATTCTGAACTCTAGGTCCGACGTCATACTAATGTCAGTATTGAGTAGGTCCCTGGCAGACGGTACTACCTCTTGTTCTTTTTGCTGAGGTGATTGTTTTTGTCTTGTCATTTTGTACAGAGGAGAACAGATGAATGAGAGAACAGAATGCTAACAGGTTAACAACGTCTCCAGCAAATATACTCTTTAGAAATCAGAAAAGACCTGAAACCAGGGGACAAGAAAGGGAAAGAAAGAGGAGAAAAAAAAAAAGGAAAAAGAAAAAGATAAAAACAAACCAAAACAGAACAAACCAAAACAAAAAAAACAGAATATGATCAAATAAGATCAGGCTAGTGCATAGATCAGTGCCACACACTAGCTTTTGGGCATATTTTGGTCTGTTAGAAGAAAGTGCCTGCTAAAATTTTAAAGGAAAAAAAGACTTATATATGTACAAAATAAGGGTGGATACAATGAAGGGATGGCAGATGACTGTAAAGATGAAAATTATAAAAGATTTTATAGAAGGAATTGATAAGATAAGAAGTTGTTTTTAAAAAGAAAGAAGAAGATTTAAAAAGAAAAAGAAAAACGAAAAAAAAGAAAGAAAAAGGGAGAGAATGTCATCAGGCAGGAGACTAGAACAAAGCCATACACTAGTGATTTAGGGTATATTTTGATCTGTTAGAAGAAACTGTGTCTCAAAATTTTAAAGAGAGAACAACTTATATATATATGCCAAAAATAAGGGTAACTACTATGAAGGGATAAAAATATGACTCTAAAAATGAAAAATAAAAATGTTTTTTTTTTAAAAAGGGATTGATAAGATGTTGTTTGAAAAGAGGAAAAAGAAAAATTAAAAAAAAAAACAGTTAAAAAATTAACTTTGAAAAACTAATGAATCATGGTAAAAAAGCCATGAGTTCTATGTACAGTATTCCCCTAGCGCTGGAGTTCTCCTGTTCTCCTTGACCGGTAAACTTGGTCTTGGCTTGCTGGCTGTTCATGCTGATCTTCTGGAGGAGGAGCCTGTTGTCGTGGTTTCCAAATGTCTTTGCCGGAGGCTGAATTGCCCCGCCCTTGTGTGTCCGGGCTAAGCAAGCTGCTCGGGTTTGCCTAGGAGCTTTTGTTCCCTGCAAGCTCTCGATACAGCTTTGGAGGACCAGGGTGAAAATGGTGGCCTACCAATCTCTGCCCGGAGGAGCTGAGAACTCGGGGCTCCGCTCCTCAGTGCACCCCCAGAGAAAAGCAGTCACTCCCGTCTCCCCGGTCTCGGCCGCACTCCGTGCTCACCCGGCCTGTGATCGAGCGTTTCTATCTCTGGCACCTGACCCCGTGTGGAGTCTCCAAACCCAGCAGATCCCTGCGGTGCGCTCCCGCGCCGCTCCTTCCGGGGGAGGAAGGGGAGTCTCCCCAGCTCTGCTGCTTGTTGGGTCCCTGCTGGAGGAGCAGTAGCCCAACTGGGCCGCGGATCACAGTTTATGGCAACCCCGAGCTGAGAGCCCGAGCCTCAGCTCCGTCTCTGCAGCCGGCTTCCCCGCTCCGATACCTGGGAGCTCTGCCACACTCAGGCACCCCTGGTCTTTCTGTGACCCCGAGGGTCCTGAGACCACACTGTCCTGTGAGGGTTCCACCTCCCGCTTAGCCACTGGAGCGACGTCCCTCAGCGGAGCCGGCTTCTAAAAATTCCGATTTTGTGCTCCGCGGCTCTATCACTTGCCAGAAGCGGCCAATGGAGGCACCCTCCCCCGCGGTCTATCCTCCCGAATATCGCCTCAGATTCACTTCTCCGCACGTCCTGCCTTCCAGAAAGTGGTTGCTTTTCTGTTCAGAATGTTGTTACTCTTCTTATCTTCGATCTCCTATTGAGTTCGTAGGTGTTCAGAATGATTTGATCCCTAGTCAGCTGAATTCCTGTGACCAGACGAAATCCAGGTCTCCTACTCCTCCGCCATCTCGCTCTGCCCCCCGATATGTGACTTTTGAGGCTAGATCATAAAAGGCCTTTTTACATCTGATTTTCTCTCTCTTGGATGGCGTATTTATTTTTAAGGTATGTGTTTAAGGTGTACAACATGTTAACTTGACATACATATACGTAGTGAAATGATTACTACATCAAGCTAATTAACATATCTCCTTGTACCATTTTGTGTGTGTGATAAGAGCACCTGAAATCTACCTCCTTAGCTATTTCCAGTATTCAATACAGCATTATTGATTATGGTCACCACGCTATACATTAGATCTCTAGACTTATTCCCCTACAGAATTGCAACTTTGTACCCTTTGACCAACATCTCCCATTCTTACCCCCACAAACAGCCCCTTATAGCCATTGTTTAACTCTCTGCTTCTATGAGTTTGACTTTTTTTTTTTTTAATACGTTCCACACATAAGAAAGATCATACAGTACTTTCTTTCTCTGTCTGGCTTATTTCACTTAGCATAATGTCCTCTAGGTTCATGTTGTCACAAATGGCAGGATTTCCTTTTTTTCTCATGCCTGAATAATATTCCATTGTGTGTATATGTATATGGACATTTTCTTTATCTGTTCCTCTGTTGACAGACACTTGGGTTTTTTCCACATCTTGGCTATTGTAAATAATGCTACAGTGGACATGGGAGTGCAGATATTTCTGCAAGATGCTGATTTCATTTCTTTTAGATATATTCCCAGAAGTGGGATTGCTGGATCATACAGTAATTCTATTTTTAATGTTTTGAAGAGCTTTTATACTATTTTCCATAGTGGCTGTACCAATTTACATTCCCACCAAAAGTGTACAGAGGTTCCCTCTTCTTGACATCCTTACCAACATTTGTTATCCTTTCTCTTTCAGATGATAACCATTCTAACAAGTCTGAGGTGATATTTGTCTATAGTTTTGATTTACATTTTCTTGGTGATTAGTGATAATAAGCATTTTTTTCATATACCTCTTGGCCATTTGTAGGTCTTCTTTTGAGAAATGTCTACTCATGGCCTTTGCCCAGTTTTAAATTAGGTTGTTTTCTACTATGGAGTTCTTTGAGTTGTATGTATTATGGATGTTAACTCCTTATCAAATGTATAGTTTGCAAATATTTTCTCCCATTCCATAGATTTTCTCTTATTAGTTATTATAAACATTTCCAGACCAACGTCAAGTTTTTTTTTCCTGTCTTCTTCCAATATTTTTATGGCTTTAGGTCTTTAAGTCTTTAATCCATTTTGAGTTGATTTTTGTATATAAAAAGTGAGATAAGGTTCAAATTTCATTCTTCTGCAAGTAGGAAACCAGTTTTCCCAGAACTATTATTGAAGAGACTGCCCTTTAGCCATTGTGGGTTCTTGGCATCTTTGTTGAGGATCAATTGACCATAAATACATGGATTTATTTCTGGGCTTTCTATTCTATTTCATCGGTCTCTATGTTTGTTTTTATGCTGGTAGCCTTTGCTTGATTGCTATAGCTTTGTACTGTATTTTGAAATCAGACACTGTGATGTCCTCAAATTTTTCGTTGCTGTTGTTCAAGATCATTTTGGCTATTTACAGTTTTTTATGGTTCCATATGAGTTTTAAGATTGTTTTCTCTATTCCTGTGAAAAATGCCATTGGAATTTTGATAGGAATTGCTTTGAATCTGCAGATTGCTTGGAGTAGTAAGAACATTTTAACAATATTAAGTCTTCTAATCTACTGACATATCTTTGCATTTATTTATGTCCACTTTTAATTACTTTAATCAATGTTTTATAGTTTTCAATGTGCAGACATTTTACCTCCTTGATTAAATCTATTCCTAAGTATTTTATTTTATTTTATTTTATTTTATTTTATTTTATGGATTTTCAATGGGGTTGTTTTCTTAATTTTTTTTGGATTGTTTATTTTTAGTGTATAAAAATGCAACTGCTTTTTGTATGTTCATGTTGTTTCCTGAACTTTACTAAATTCATTTATTTGTTCTAACAGTTTTTTTGATGGAGACTTTAGGATTTTCTATATATAAGATCATGTTATCTGCAGAGACAATTTTACTACTTCCTTTCTGATCTAGATGCCTTTTTTTTTCTTGATATAGTGCTCTCCTAAAACTTCCAGCATACCACTGAATAGAAGTGATGAGAGTGGGCATTCTTGTTTTGTTCCTGGTCTTTGAGAAAAAGTATTTTTCTGTGAAAATCACAGAAAAAGCTTTTCACCATTGAGTATGACTTTAGCTGTCAAATATGGCCTTTGTTTTTTTTTTTACTTTTTAAAATATTTATTTATTTGAGAGAGAGAGAGAGCAAGCGTGGGGGAGGAGGCGCAGAGGGAGAGGGAGAGAGAGTCTTAAGCAGACTCTGCACTGAGCACAGAGCATGACACGGGACTTGAACTCATGACCTTGAGATCACGACTTGAGCTGAAACCAAGAGGTTGACACTTAACTGGCTGCACCCAGGTGTCCCAAATATGGCCTTTATTATGTTACAGTACATTTCTCCTATATCCAGTTTGTTAACATTTTTTATCATGAAAGGGTGTTGAACCTCATCAAATGTTTTTTTTTTTGCATCTATTGAGATGATCATATGATTTTTATCTTTAATTGGTTAATGTGGTGTATCACATTCATTGATTTGCATATGTTGAACCATTCTTGCACCCCAGGGATAAATCTGCCTTGGTGATGGATCATGGATCCTTTTAATATTCTGCTAAATTCAAGTTGTTAGTATTTTGCTAAGGGTTTTTGTATCTATACTCATCAGGGATATTGGCTTGTAGTTTTCCTTTTTTGTACTACCCTTATCAGGCTTTAGTATCAGGATAATGCTGGCCTTGTAAAATGAGTTTTGAAGTATTCTTTCCTCTTCAATTTTTGGGAGGATTTTGAGTAGAATTGGGTTAATTCTTCTTTAAATATTTGGAAGAATTCACCAGGGAAACTATGGGCTAGTTATGGGTTTTTCTTTGTTGGGAGGTTTTGGATTACTAATTCAATCTCCTTACTCATTATTGGTCTGTTCAAACTTACTTCTTTATGATTCTGTCTTGATAGGTTGTATGTTTCTAGGAATTTATCATGTCTTCTTTGTTACCCAATTTATTGCTACATGGGTTTTCTTTCCACTTGCCCTTGGTTATTCTCCTGAATTGAATCTCCTGCATTTGGATTGCCTGTATTTCTCTTTCTTGATTCAATCTTTCTTTGGGGAAAAATATACCTTTCGGTGTTATCCTGAAAAAGGTAAAGGTGAAGTATAATTTTTCATTCCTTGTATGTCTGAAAATGTCTTTATTCTATCTTCATGTTAGATTGACTTCTTGGCTTGGTATAGAACCCAAGTTTGAAAATAATTTTTCTTCAGAGTTTAAAAGTTATTTTTCCATTGTATTTTAGTTTCCAGTACTGTTGTCAAGAAGTTTGGTTCATTCATTTATCAGGTCACTATTGAGGGCTTACTATTTTCTAGACACCGTTCTAGGTGAATTTTTATGGCTCTTTATTTCTTTGTGTGAATCCAAATATCTATCTGGTATCATTTTCCTTCTCTCAGAAGGACTTCCTTTTTTATATTTCTTGTAGTGCTGGTGTGCTAGTGACATATTTTCTCAACTTTTGCATGTCAAAGAGCAGTTTTTATATCCTGTTCTCTTAAAAGATATACTACCTGTGCATTGAATTCTAGATTGATTCTTTTTTTCTTTCAGTGCTTGAAAGGTGATTGGCATTGTTTCTGACAAAAATTCAGTTGTCTTACTCACTTTTATTCCTGTCCTTATAATGTGTTTTTTGGGAGGCAGAAAGAGTACTTTTAAGATTACTTTTCTTTATCACTGGTTTGTAAAAATGTGTTTATGATGTGTCTTGATGTAGCATTTTTTATATACCTTGTGCTTGAGGGTTGTTGAGATTCTGCATCTGGGGGCTTAAAATTTTCATCAAATTTGGGAAGATATCAGCCATTACTTCTTCCAACTTTTATTCTGCTCTTCATTCCAACTTCCAAAGCTCTTTCTTTCTCATTCCATAGCTCATGTCACAGTTCATTCTTTTTCTTAGTCTTATTTCTTTCTGTGCTTCATTTTGGATAGTTTCTACTGCAATGTCTTCATAATCATTAATATTTTCTTATGCAGTGTTTAATCTACTGTTAATTTCATCCAGTGTATTTTTCCCCCATGAATTTCCTTTTTATATCCAGAAGTTTGATCTGGGTCTTTTACCTGTCTCCCATGTCTCTTATTAGCCTCATACTTTCCTCTACCTTCTTGAACATATGGAGCATGTTTATAACAGCTATTTCAGCATTCTTGTTTATTAATTCATCATCTGTATCATTTTTGCATCTCATTCTATTGTTATTCACTCATTGTACATTGTAGTTTCCTGCTTTTTGCATATCTGTTATTCTCTGATTGGATACTAAACTAGACATTGCAAATTTTACCTATTGGGTGCCAGAGATTTTGTTTTGGATTTCTTTAAATATTTTTTGGCTTTGTTCTGGGGTAAATTAAGCAACTTGGCAACTGTTTGATCCTTTCAAGTCTTGCTTATAAGTTTTGTTAGATGGTCCAGGACAGCATTTAATCTTGGACTAATTGTATATCACCACCATGGCACAATATTCTTCTGAAGACTCTCCTTGATGCTTCATGTGTTATAAAGTCTATCTACTGTGACTGGTTAGAACATGAACTATTCTTGGTCCTTTTTAAGCTCTAGGGATTTCTGCTCCTTTTGAGTGGTTCTTCCCCAGAGGTAGTGGTTTTCTCATGGCATGTACTGATCAGTAATCAGGTGAAGACGCAATGAGGACCCTTTGCACATCTCCACAATTCTCTCTTTCTGTGTAACTCTCTCCTCTTCTTTCTTTGCCTTAACAATTCTAGTTACCTTGGCATTCCTGAACTCTGAGCTCTGTCTTCTCAACTTAAGAAAACCACTGGGCTCTGTTTGGGTTCCCCCTCCCTGCACTGCAAATTGAAAACTCTCTCCTGGCAGTAAGCTGGGGCATATTTAGGTCTCACTTTGTTTCAATTCTCTCTCTCAATGCTGCCTGTTGGTTCATATATTTTGTCTAGTCTTTTAAGTGGGAGGATGTGTCTAGTCTTGGTTACTCCTTAATGAATGAAAGTAGAAATTCTGGGGCAGAGGTTTTGATGGGATGTGGGAGGAGATTTTCTTGTGATCTAATTTTATATCTAGTACATCAGGTTAGATTATACCATAATGCAATTTCCCTTAAAAGTAAAATCAGTTTTAATATGTTTTTCCAATACATCAATTCTTGACTGTCATACCTTAAGTGAATTGTTAGGAAGATTGCAATTGGCAGTTATTTGCCTCATTAGGTAACTGTGACTTTCTGTTTTAGCATTATAGTATTTGTTATTAATTGAAGAATTGAAGATAATGCTATTTTTTCCTGCTTCATATTTGTAATTCTGTATTTTAAGAATTTCATTAATTAAAAAATTTAATTAATTGTATTATTTTTATTAGTAAGTTTTCCTTTAGGTACTAATCATATTCCTTATATTCTAAACCACTAAAGCTATTGATTTATGATCTGATTGATAATATATAGTTATATTCCCTAAACAAGATGCCTCGATCAATTGTGTGTAACCATATGTAATTCTAAAGTTCTCAGGGAAATACTAGATTTGGGACACAAGTGAAATCACATATGATTCTGTTGATTCTCAACAACTCTGATGATTCTCAACAATACCCTTCATGTTCAAGGAGTGTCTCAAAGCATTTCTCAGCTATTTCTGGGAACCCCCAAAGGCATGTCTCATAATGCCTATAAACCAATCCTATTCCAATGAATCACCTTCCATTCATCATAGAGTGTCCACCATTTTTGACATCCATTGTATATAAAGTCACTCCATGAAACCACTCTGCTGATATGGCTGATGGCATTCATGGTGAAAACATCACAGTCCTTGCCAAGAGCATCATCTCATGATTCTTAAGCACAGTGTTGGTTTCTATAGAGAATGTGCTTGGAATTTCTCCCAAAGTCATTATTAAAATAGGTCAATTTCTGGCATTCATTCTTCACACAGAATCTCAAGTATTTTATGAAAGATAGTTCCACCAGCTTCCAGACTTTACTTCTCAAATCAGCGTGATTCAAACTGGTCTAAGGGAGCCTAAACGGTAATAGATATAATAAATTTACTTAATTATCCTTTTTCCTTTCCTCCCTAGGGAGCCTTGACCTAACCAAGCTACTCCCTCCTCCTGCATTACAAAATAATCTCCTCCATGTGTATTAAAGTATACAAATTAGGTACCGAGGGGTGCCTGGGTGGCTCAGTCATTAAGTGTCTGCCTTTGGCTCAGGTAATGATCTCGGGGTCCTGGGATTGAGTCCCGTATTGGGCTCCCTGCTCTGGGGGAAGCCTGCTTCTCCCTCTCCCACTCCCCCTGCTTGTGTTCCCTCTCTCGCTGTGTCTCTCTCTGTCAAATAAATAAAATCTTAAAAACAAAACAAAAACAAATTAGGTACCGAAAGAAGAGGGGTGCTATTTCTACAAACAAGTCAAATTGCCCAGGTACTTTAAAAAAAATGATGCCAGAGAAGCTTTGAAAAAATACATTATAAAATTTCCAGTCTCTATTAACCATGGATAATTAACCCTATTTTTGAAAAATCAATATGTATCTATAAATGGGCCATTTCCTATATCTAGATTGTGTAGTTTATTTTCCTGAATAAATAATGACCCATTGTTCTAAGTGCTTTACATGTGTTAACCTATCTAATTCTCACAATAACTTTATGCATTAGAAACATTCATATTTCCATCTCACAACCTGCCTAATTTACCGTAGGTAGAAAGGAGAGGATCCGGAACCAGAGCTGTGTTAGTCTTGCTATGATGCTTTGCCACTCAAAAGAGAAAATAATCTCTATAAAGATTTAAGTTGATTGTAATTTTGACCCCCATTTTGAACACTTGTACATACGTTTTTGATGTATCTTAATTACTTGATTGTCCTTTAAAAAATTATAGTCACTCATATGTGGAATTTAGGAAACAAAACAAATGAACAAGGGAAAAAAAAAAGAGAGACAAACCAAGAAGCAAACTCTTGACTGTAGAGAACAAACTGATGGTTACCAGAGGGGAGGTGGGAAGAGGGGTGGGTGAAAGAGGGGATGGAGATTAAGGAGTGGCCTTGTCATGATGAGCACTGGGTGATGTATGGAATTGTTGAATCACTACATTGTACACCTGAAACTAATACCACATTGTATGTTAACTAACTGGAATTAAAATTAAAACGTCATAAAAATTATAAATAAAATTATAAATTATTTTTTTAAATTGTCAGATTGTGGATAGAGCTACATAAACTAAATATCTGGATGAAGATTGAAGATTCAGTAAAACTACTGGGTATTTTTAAATATCGTACTGACTGCACAAGTGATTTCATTATTTTTCTTTTATTTTTAGACATTTCATATATTTTCCTATATTTATACACATGTATATACATACTTACATTTCTTGATAATGCTGGATATTTGGATATTAGTCTATTGTACCTGAAGATTATAAAGATAATACTTTTGTATAGGGGTGCAGTGTATTGGTATCTTTTTCTCTTCAAAGTGTCATGGACATACATCTGCTTAAATTCTTTTCAGTGTGGCTAACTCTAGCACAATAATGAATCAAGAAAATTTTTTTTCTTTTTATTCTTTATTTTTTTTTGAGTAGGCTCTATGCCCAGTGTGGGGCTTGAACTCACAGCCCTGAGTCACCTATTTTACTGCTGAGCCAGCCAGGCACCCCAAGAATAGATTTTTTTTTTCAAATACATTGCTAATCTTTTTTTTTTTTTAACATTTTATTTATTTATTTATTAGAGGGAGAGAGAGAGAGCATGCGCACTTGCACCAGTCAGGGGAGAGGAGGGAGGGAGAGAGAAGGACAAGCCGACTCCAGGCTGAACACCTTTTCTGACAGGGTCTCAATCACACAACCCCGAGATCATGACCTGAGCTGAAATCAAGAGTGGGTCAAAGCTGACTGAGCCACCCAGGCACCCCAAATACATTGCTAATCTTATTTCAATGGATCCTCTTGCTTAAAACACTTGATCCATCTGATATGTTCTAATGTTAACATATTAGAACTAAAAGGAGGGAGCAGGAAGAGATGTGTAATCATTTTGCACTTTGAGATATAAATAGTACTGGTGTTCGGTGTCAGCACGAGCTGTGAAAAGATGATTTCAGATATTGCTCTATAGACTTACCTGGAAAGTATACTCAGTCCCAGAATATTGCCTACAATTGTCATATGATATCCTCAGTCTAGGTACTTCTCTGTAGTTATAATTGAAGGGGCCCTTTTAATAAGCTCTTCTGCTCTCAAACAGCTAGTTGTTCCCTTGTGTTCATACACTGGTATGCAGTTAGTGTGTCAAATCATGGAAGCAATGGGAGAGGGTTTTGGTAAGGAAGAGCTGGGCTATTCAAATTTGAGTAAATAGGGTGCTGCAGTGTGTAGCTTAGAGACACTAAGTGTCTGGGGTGGTGAGGTGGTCAGAAGAAGGGGGGACAATGAAGGACAAAAATGGAAGCGTGGATGATGTTGATTTCAAAGTTTTACCACACAAACTCTGTTCTCAGCGGAATTCCAGGAGTCTGTGCTATAAGCCAGATCTTTAACTCTCCTTAGATATTTCTACGTATCCTAAACCCAAACGATGTTTCTCTTGCCCCTGAATTTCCCTTTACTTTTTTTTTTTGCTGCCCTCTTTAATTCTTTGTTGATTAAAAGTTAGCTTTAAAAACATTTTTTCAGCTTCCCAGTAGGAACCCAATGAGTTCTCATCTTGAAATATCATTTATTAAAATTTCATTTCAAGTCAGTTCATTAGATAGCCACCAAGTGTTAATGATTATTATTTTACACATTTAATAATTTGTATTGTATAACAAAGTATACCAAAGCCCCTGAGAAATGACTTCAATGGGGTCCTTTGCAATTGACAATGACCAATACCAGAATAATATTTGTGCCAGAGGAGAGTTTGAGGAGGTTCCTGTTCATGGAACAGGGTCATCCACAAAGCATGTGAACAGGTTAAATGCCACCCACTGCAGTGGGGCTTTCAGAAGGGTCAGCTTTCCTATCCTGCAAGTCTTTTAACTGTGTGATTCTTTATATAGACTGAATTCTAACTTTGTCTATAATGTATTGAGTATATTTAGACATAGTACTAAATACATATATTCTAATTCTTTTTCTCTGTGATGTTTTCATTTTTAAGCAGTTTGTCATATTTAGAACAAGATACATGTTACTGTATGTTTATAATCTTTTATAATTATAAGAAATTAAGTGATTTCTTATGATGAGCTGAATGGACACTTGTCGTTCTTCAATTCATGGAGACTTTGTCCTTGTATATTGCACATAAAAAAACATATAATCAATATCAAGCATAACATATCCATATCCATCTGAGTAACCAATACAGCTGTAAATCATATATGGCAAACATGGAGATTTGCCACCCAGATACCCTTTCAAGAAAGGAGGTTGGTCAGCTGATAGCCTCCTTGTTAACCTCTTTGGGTCCACCTTTGTTTTTGACTCAAGGTCATACTAATCTTGAGGTGAGGCAGTCAAGATGGAGCAAGACAATGGAACAAGGGCCTCATTTCTACCCAAATGCGACTCCTTTAACAGATAATCTTTGCTCCTGTGCTCCCCCCTGGGGCAGGCAGACACTTTGTTAGATCTGTCGCCACTCACAGCTTCTCCAGCATGATCCTCCCTCTTCTCTTTTGATTTCATAAATGTCACTCCACAGAAAACTTTCTGTACTCCGAACTCTGTCTCAGCATTTATTTCCTGAAGTCAGAACCCAACTGCCATTGTAGAGTTTTAAAGTTCACCTTAAGCTTTTGGCCTTCATTCTGATCTCCAATTTCTCACTAGAAATGTAAGAATTAAAGAGAAATTGTAGCATACTTCAGTCTTTTTTTGGAGAACTGCTATTATTGCTCATCCTCCCTGGGCCTTCTGGTTGCATGAAGAGAGTGAAACCAGTTTTTACAAATACACCTATCCTTTCTTGGCCTCAATTTTAGTGCTACAAAATGAAGGTGGGAACTTGCAGACCATTAAGCTGAAATTTAAGCACCGTCTTGTCTTTTTCATTAAAAAGGAAAAATCCAGCCTATGTTTCCAGCTTGGTAAAATAGACTACCGCCTTCTAATTGGTCATTTTAATAAAAAGAAAGTGACTTGTAATCATATAAGCTTCAGCTATTAAAAAATGTTGCTTCAGTAACTGTTATATGTGCCTGCTCTAACGAGCTCTCCTAGATTTTTATGTGCTAGGAGATTCATTTGGGTCATTTAAAGTCAATTCTATGAACTTTTAAACATGCAAAAAATGATGTTAGTACACTATCCTATGGTTTCTGAACTTAAACTAATGCTGAAATGGTTTTTATTGGGTTAATTGGCTCAAATATGAAGTTTCTAACTACTAAGAAAAAAAGATGAAACTCTGCTTTTGTAGAATAAAATAAAGCTATTTACAGCTTCAGTTGGCTAGCTGTTGAGAAATTGAAGAATGTAACAGCAAAAGACCCAGGAAATACTCCTTTTCCTGGACTCTTTATTCTCTAGTTTTCTAAAACAGTTATGGTATTTCCAGCATAACAGTTTTAAAAGGTTGCGTCTAAAGTCCACATATCTACATTTATACCACAGTCCTGCTACTTGCCTGTTGTGCAAAAATGGCATCCTTTAACTCCCCTTAGATTTGGTGTTTTGGTCTATAACAAACTTCTTCAGGAGGTTGTTGTAATCACCAAATGGAAGGTGTGCAGGAAAACACTTTGTAAGCTTAACAAAGTTATACTGGTATCAAGTTTTTGTTTTTTTGATTTTGTTTTTTTTTGTATTATCAAATCTAGAAAACAGAAAGGACTGATTTTGAGAAGTTATTATGTACTTCACAGGGAAAAAGAGGCAAATTATTACTATCAATATTTCATCATTACTTCAACTGCAAACAGCTTGGACAGCTTGGAAGGGCGTAGTGACTGTGACTCATATCGATCAATTTCTGTGCATTTGAGCTTTGTTCATCATAGAGCATGCAATCAGACATAAGTCTTTTTACTTAATTCATTTGCTGAGTGGCCGTGTACCTCTGAATTTTAAATATATACAGTTGCGTGTATTTGTTGATGACTTTTTGGTTTTTATTTATGTATATATGTACTCTTGCTCATGTATTCATATGTGTGCAAATTCTAGTGGTCCTTCTCTTTTTCGTCTTCCTTTTTCTTCTTATTTTTAGTTAAGAAATACTATTTACATTGATTCATGTGTGCTCATATATGTGAAATTATACGAGAAAACCCTTTCATTGCATAACTTGAACCAACATTTTATTTTTTTTTCCAGCAGGGCTGCCTTACTTATAACTATCTTTCTATATCCTGGAGCTCATTTGTCTTACGGTGGCATTCTTCTGCAAAGGTAGTCTGATTTTATTAAATGAGGGAATGACAGGATGTTTCCTGAGATGTGTTTTGCCAAGGGGAATACAGCATACAATGTATGAAGTCATGTATTAAAAAATCATCAGAAATCCTATATAGGTATAAGTCACTACATCAGAACATATTTCTGTTCAAAACAACATATTTCTGTTCAGTCCAGAAATATTTTTTGAATGCCTACTATATGTCAAAAGTTTTAAATTGTTAATATCACATCATAACTACTCAACAAAAGGAAACGAGATAGTCATTATCCCCTCATTAATACATTTGATTTTCTTTGGGTTTTAAAATAAAAATTAATACACTCACTTCATTAAAATTTCAAACATTAACACAAGACTGACGTATGTGAAAAGTAAAGATCTCTTTCCTCCCTCCAAAATTCCCATTAACACTCCTTGAGTAGCCAATCTTAACTGTTTGTTGTGTATCCTTTCAGAATGTGTGCATGTGTGTGTTTAGTATTTGTTCAGTATTTGTCTGCTATAACAAAATAGCATAGACTGAGTGCATTAAACTGCAGACATTTAAGACATTTATTTACCACAGTTCTGGAGGCTGGAAAGTATAAGATCAAGGTGCCAGTCATTTTGGTTCCTGGTGAAAACTCTCTTCCTGGCTTGTAGGTGGCTGCCTTCTCACTGTGTCCTGAAATGGTGGAGAGAGGGATCTCTCTTTTTTTCTTCTTCCTATAAAGCCATTAATCCCATCATGAGGGACCACCCTCATGACCTCATCTTACACTAACTACCTTCCAAAGGTCTCATCTCCAAATATCATTCCATTGAGTTAGGACTTAACATATAAATCTGGGAGGGGGGACACAATTCAGTCCATAGTGTCATAGGTATATACACACACACACACACACATATATATGTAAATAGTTGAAATATATATGTGTGTGTATATATATATATATATGTACATATATATACATAGTATATGTAAAAACATTGGAATATATATAAATATATGAAATATATATACTATGTATATATAGAAAACATTTGAATATATATAACAATTTTAATCATATGATAACAATTATAAAGCATTGTAATTTTTCACTGCAGTAATTTTTTAAAATAGATTTTATTTTTTTAAAACACTTGTAGGTTCACAGCAAAATTGGGTAGGAGGTACAGAGATTTCCCATATATCCCCTGCCCCCTCACATAACCTTCCCCACTATCAACATCCCTTACCAGGGTGGAACATTTATTAAAATTAATGAATGTATATTGACACATAATTATCTCCCAGAGTTCATATTTTAAAGGGGTCTGTTCTTGGTCTAGTACATTCTATGGGTTTGGACAAACTTAGAATTACATGTATCCACCACTATGGTATCATACAAAGTAGTTCAACTGCTCTGAAAATTCTCTGTGCTTCATTTATTCATCCCTCCTTCTCCCCTAAAACCTACTGATCTTTTAACGCCCTCAATATTTTGCTTTTCCAGAATTTCATGTAGTTGGAATCATACAGTATGTAATCTTTTCAAATTGGCTTCTTTCACTTAATAATAAGCGCTTAGGTTTCTTCTACGTTTTCTCATAACCTGATAGCTCATATCTTTTTAGCTCTGAATAATATTCCCTTGTCTGGTTGTACCACAGTTTATTCATTCACCTACTGAAGAACATCTTGGTGGCTTCCAAGTTTTGGCAATTATGAATAAAGCTGCTATAAACATCCATGTGCAGGTTTTTGTGTCAACATAAGTTAATTCCTTTGAGCAAATACAAAGGAGAGAAATTGCTAGATTTTGTATTGTAAGAATGTGTTCAGACTGCCCAACTGTCTTCCAAAGTGGCTGTACTATTTTACATTCCTACCAGCAGCAAATGAGAATTCCTGTTGCTCCACATTCTCATCAGCATTTGGTGTTGTCAGTGTTCTGGATTTTGGCCACTCTAATGGGTGTGTGGTGGTATCTCATTTTTATTTTAATTTGAATTTCCCTGATGACATTGGACATGGAACATTTTTTTCATGTATTTATTTGTCATCTATACGTCTTCCTTGTTGTAATGTCTGTTCAGGAATTTCCCCATTTTTAAATTAGGTCATTGGTTTTCTTATTATTGAGTTTTAGGGGATTTTTAAAAAAAGTTTTTTTTTTTGGATAATAGTTCTTTATCAGATATATCTTTTGCAAATATTTTCTCCCAGTGAGTTTCTTTCTTTTTTTTTTAAGATTTTATTTATTTATTTGACAGAGAGAGAGAGACAGTGAGAGAGGGAACACAAGCAGAGGGAGAGGGAGAGGGAGAAGTTCCCGCTGAGCAGGGAGCCCAATGTGGGGCTCGATCCCAGGACGCTGGGATCATGATCTGAGCTGAAAGCAGATGCTTAACGACTGAGCTACCCAGGAGCCCCTCCCAGTGTTTTTCTTGTCTTATTCTCTTAACAGTGTCTTCACAGAAGAGAAATTTTTGTTTTAAATGAAGTCCAGCTTATCAATTTTTCCTTTCATGGATCATGCCTTTAATGTTGTATCTAAAATGTTTTTGCCCCTTCCAGGGTCATTTAGATTTTTCTCTTATGTTATCTTCTAGGAATTATATAGTTTTGTACTTTGCATTTAGGTATGTGATACATTTTGAGTTAATTTTTGTGAGGAGTGTGAAGTCTGTGTCTAGATTTTTTTTTTTTTTTTGCATGTTCATGCCCAGTTCCAGCTCTACTTATTGAAAAGACTGTCTTTTATACATTGTATTGCCTTTGCCTTTGTCAAAGATCGGTTGGCTATATTTATATGGGTCTATTTTTGAGCTCTCTATTATCTCCCATTGTATTATTTCACCAATACAACATTCTCTGAATTACTATTTTACCGTTCATCTTGAAGTCAAGTAATGTCAGTTCTCCAACTTTGTTCTTCTGTTTCAATATTGTGTTGACTATTCTGAGTATTTTGCCTCTCCATATAAACTTTAGAATCAGTTTGTTGATATCCCCAAGATAACATGCTGATATTTGATTGGGACTGCATTGAATCTATATTTCAGATTGGGAAGAACTAACATCTTGACAGTATTGAATTTTGCTGTCAATGAACATGGAATATCTCTCCATTTATTTAGTTTTTCTATGATTTCTTTCATCAGAGTTTTGTAATTTTCTTCATATAGATGCTATACATATTTCTGTTATATTTGTACCTAAGTATTTCATTTTGAGGGGTGCATTTGACTAATTTTAACATGAATAATTTTCATTATATGAATAATGCAATAAAAATATTAAGAAAAATTTCAAAAAAATAGTCATCAAAATAATGTTACCCATATAGTTTTGCTTATTAATATTCTCTTCCAGTTATTTTCTATATGAATACCTAATTTGCACAGTTATATTTGCATTGCACATACCCTTTTATATCTCATGCCTAAAAAATTGATGTTGATGTGAATGTTTTCCTTGTGACTAAGTGGTCTTTATCATTAGCCTTGTCAAAAACAGCAAGTATGCATATCATTATTCATTCCTATTGATAGCTAATTTTTTTTCTTACTCATTAGTAAGAAGTTGGGTTTAAAATTCACAACTTACTAGGAAAAGTAATATGAAAATACTCATAAATGGCTATAAGTCTTCTGTTAATTTCTAGCTATATGACTTTGAGTAAATTCAGAGCTTAACTATGCCTCCTTTTTCTCATTTATATAGTGGGTTCAAATAATTCATCTACTTTTTCCTAGAGTGTAATGAGGACTAAACCCCATAAACCATTTTAACCTTTTAGACTATTTTTTTAAAGATTTTTTTAAATTTTATTTATTTGAGAGAGAGAGAATGAGAGATAGAGAGCATGAGAGGGAAGAGGGTCAGAGGGAGAAGCAGACTCCCTGCCGAGCAGGGAGCCCGATGTGGGACTCAATCCCAGGACTCCAGGATCATGACCTGAGCCGAAGGCAGTCGCCCAACCGACTGAGCCAGCTAGGCGCCCCTAACCTCTTAGACTATTTGCCAGGATATAGTATGTGCTCAATAAATGTTATATGTATATGTTTATTAATAAAAATATTATTAACAAATGCTTATTAAAATGATTAACATATTTTAAATGTTCAATATATAGTTAAATCATCAGATGATTTGAAGTCCACAAGTAATACTATCAACCAAAAATACTCCAATAATTCTAGCAAAAAAATGAATCTAGTATTAAAGCTGTTTTTCTTTTCTGTTAGCAGAACAGTAAAAGATGAATAGACCAGTCATGGATGACTCAACTTTCCCCATTAATCAGAAACTTCAGTTGACTCAGTTGATTGCTGACAGCTATTTTCTGAATATTTACAGAAGGCAGTGAATAGGTGACCTACAGAAAATATTATTAGGAAAAGATGCCACATAAAAATGCAGTAGACCATGAAGAGTTTACTGTACTTAGCAAAAGACATAACATTCCCAGGCTTTATCCTTGCCAGTGATGAAATAGTAAGCCTTTATGCTTAAAATGTTGACATTCCAGAGAGATGAAGGTCTTATTTTAAAGTTCTCCTGAACAAGCCATGAAGAACAGCATTAGCTGACCCTCGGGGTATGGCTGACTTTGCTACACAGAGCAGCAAGGGTGAACTCAATTCCATATCTATCAGTGGGATTTATGATCTGCTTATAAAAGGCAAAAAGCAGAAAATACATTAAATGCTAATAGAATCCACAATAAAAACCTTACAAGGAATATACATATGCATGCACATATGCACGTACATGGATGTATTTTGGCTGTTGCTTTGCCAGAAAGACATAGAGAAGGGCCTTCAGTGTATGACTCTTCATTCAAAAATGACTGAAAATGATGAAAATATTTATTTTAAAGAAAATCATGGTCTTAGCCTCCTTCTTGATACTTCTAATGATCCTGAAATTTTCCCTTATTTTTTAATTTTTTTGGTTGAGAAGGAAGTCTGAGTAGGTTGGATCTATGCATAATCATTTTATGGTTGAGCAAAATTTTATGTTCCTCTACAACAATCCAAGAGAGACTGGGATTTCTTCCAGGAGCTATCCCATGCTTCATTAATTTTAAGGCCACCTTCAACTGCACAGATCATAGTTATTTAAGAAGAATTCTTATGCCATAAGGACAGATAAAGTTTCTATTGGATATTTAGGCATTTGATTCTTTTCAAAAAACCATAGGGAATGTTTCCTAAAATTCTAAGGACAAATGCAAAATTGAACACATTTAGGGATTGGGTGATCTGTCTTTGCTTTTGTTTGTAAAAAAATTTGAGTATATTATTCATCAAAAATTGTTCCCTGTTGGACTTAAGATAATAAAGTAAGATTTCAATAAAACCATTTGCAAGTTGGAGAAAATCAGAAGTTGATATTTGGGTTACCACCAAATTTTTAATAGTCTCAGAACTCTAGTCTTGTTTCCACAAAACTGGGGTAGGGGGGAAGGACAGGGAAAATTTACTCTGTATGGAGTTTAGTTCATAGCATCTTACACTTGAATAGAGCCTGGACATCATTCAGTCCCCCACACCACCCCAGTAAAAGACCATCTCCCATATTTCCTGTGGTGTTTTTGTTATATGATCACTCAGCCACTGCCCTGATATACCAACAGTTTTAGTCTCGGACACTTCTAGTTGCTGAAATCACTTCTATGGCAATGAGACTCCTCCATGAAATGCTCACTAATTGTTATTGGATTTGCCTCTGAATAGGAGAGAAGATTTGTTCCTTTTGTGTACTGATGTCATTTTATACAATAAAAAAAAGTCCTAATAGCTTTAGGAAAACTATTTTGCTATTCTCAGTCTTTTCTTGCTTAGGCTAAGCCAAGTTATACACACAGGTTTTGGAGCCCAGCTGAGATAAAATTCTTCTTTGCCTCTTCCTAGTTTTGTGACACTATCAAACATTTTTATTTTTATTTATTTATTTATTTATTTATTTATTTATTTATTTATTTGACAGAGAGAGAGAGAGAGCACAGCAGGGGGAGGGGCAGAGGGAGAGGGAGAAGCAGACTCCCTGCTGAGCAGAGAGCCAGAAGTGGGGCTCCCTCCCAGGACCCTAGGATCAGGTGGAGGCAGACCCTTAACCGACTGAGCCACCCAGGCGCCCCTAACAAACCTTTTTAAATCTTAGTTTCCTTGCCTATAAAGTAGTTAAAAAGCAACTGACCTTGTACATCTCTGAGGATTAAATAACAACCCATACTCTCAACTGTTCTTAACTACTATTTTTATTCTCTTCAGCCATTCCTTGTGTAACTTAAATCCTTAAGAGCTAAAATGGATCTGGATAAGTTTGATTTGAATCCATTTCTTTGAAAAAGGTCAATGTTTAATTTCTGTAAGTTTCTGGGAGTGGAGGTTGAGAGAGAGACAGAGAGAAAGAGGAAGGGAGGGAGGATGGGAGAGAGAGGTGTTTGTGTAGTTTGTGTAATGCAGTTGCATTTCTCTGGGATCTGATGCTCTGGGATTTTATCTCCATTGAGGTCTTGCTTTTCATTTTATGGGTAATGTTACTTCCTTTATTTTTCCTGGAGTCAATCTAAACATGAAATTCAGACCCTCTTTTGATTTTAAGGGGGTTCAGAACAAGTTTCTCCAAAATGTGCCACACTGGGGAGACTCTGTAGACTATTGTGAGCTGAAGGCAATCGAGACCCAGTGGACTCAAGAGAAATTTTTCCCTCCCTTAACAAATTCTAGAAGAATCTAAGTTGGAGTTCTTTCCCAGAATTAGAGTTATGACTAGAGATAAATTTTATCTGAGTGGCCCATCTCTATGGTGGGCAAACATCTAATTATCAAACATCTGCTCTTCCTATTGCCCTGTGAGTTGCCCTCCTCACTTTGAAGCCCCAGGCTCCTATCCCATTGCTTAGCTCAGGATGGCACATGTACCTCGCTTTACCTTTCTGCTTTTGAAGCTCTCATGTATGAAGGGTTCCTGTATATATACAAAATCAGATTTTCTTCTGTTAACCTGTCTCATGTCAATCTATTTATTTATTTATTTATTAAAGATTTTTTTTTCATTTTTATTTATTCATGAGAGACAGAGAGAGGCAGAGGGAGAAGCAGGCTCCCAAGGAGCAGGGAGCCCGATGTGGGACTCGATCCGAGGATCCTGGGATCATGACCTGAGCCGAAGGCAGACACTTAACCATCTGAGCCACCCAGGCGCCCTCAATCTAATTTTTAGATAAGCCAGAAGAGTCTTTGAAAGGTAGAATAAAATTTTTCCTCCCCGACAATTACATACACTCATCCATACACACATATACACACATCAAGTCTCTAAATAAATAACAACATTAATAAAGGTTTGGGAAATTAAAAAGGCTTTTCTTTGCAGCATATAAAAATTTAAATTGAATATCTGACATCTTTGCTCTGGGAAGGAAGGAAAAATAATTTTCCCTCTATCCTTCTAGGTTCTTGGCTGAGACTGATCTGAATAAAAAGACAGATTAACAGGAGAAAAGCAAACAAGCCGAATAATATGTATACCTCCTGTATACATTGGAGATACCCAGGAAAACCGAGTAACTCCCTGAAATGGCCCAAGCGACCACTTTAAATACCATCTCTAGTTAAAAACAAAAGATGTTGGGGGTTGGAGGGCTGGTGGGCAGAGATCAGTTATGGGGGCTACCAGGAAAAGCACAATAAACCAGGGTAAGGCTGCTATGCATTAAGTCATTGCCTTTTCCATTGATAAGAGTTTCTTGAGATTTAGAGGCATCCTCCTCTTCCAGGTACAGAGAGGGAGGCACCCTTCCAATTGGAGATTTCTCTTACAAATGTAAATGTCTCTTACAAAAGGTTTACTTCTATTTAGTTGTCAAAACTTTTCCTGTCTACAGTTTCTTAAAAATAATCAGCCTAAAATAATCCTTTTGCCAAAGAGACATATTTTGGAGTGAGAGATTCTCCTCTTCATTCTAAAACATTTTCTCTAGGGGTGCTTGGATGGCTCAGTTGATGGGGCACCTGCCTTCAGCTCAGGTCATGATCTCAGAGTCCTGGGATGGAGCTCCATGGGTTCCCTGCTCAGTGGGGAGTCTGCTTCTCCCTCTCCCTCTGCCTCTCCCACCTGCTCGCATTCTCTCTCTCAAATAAATAAATAAATAAATAAATAAATAAATCTCTTAAAATTTTTTTAAAAATAGAAAGTTTTCTCTACATTCAGGTATGTGCCTTTGTAACTTCTCTTTTCTGGTCTTCTTCCTCACTCCCAGAAGCAAAAGCACCAAAATTCCTCCAAGGAGTTTCCCTCATTAAAAAGATCAGATTCTTAAGATTCAATTAGTCCAAGAGTATTAGTAGCAGGTATTACAAAAATGATTTGGCTCTAATTAATAAATTTCTTTTTAGAGATCTTATCCTTTCATAAAATTCAAAAACAAAATAATGTAATCCTACAGAGAATTTTTGGTATTGTCAATTTGGGGAGGCAATTTAACTATTTATGGAAGATCTTTAAGCAAGAACAGCTTTTATTACTTTGAAATCACTTGCAGATGTTATTCAATATCTTTGCAGTTGCCATAAGATCAAAACTAAGATATGGCACTTGTTACAGCCATCTGTTTAAAGCTTCATTGAGAAACTTTATTCTTTTAGTTTTTTCAGTATTACTTTTATGAGTTTAAATCTCTGCAAAGGTAATGTTTAAAATCATTGCCTTCATGAGTACCTTACTTGTGGGGTTTTAAGTCTGTCTTCACTACTAAATGAGATTGTAAGTTATATGAAGGCAAATATTCTGGCTGTGTTGTTTCCTGTTATTTGCTTATCACTTGGCACGATGTCTGGCACATAGTAGAGTTTCAATAAATGTTGGTAGAATGAGTAAGTGAATGAAGACAATTTTTTAAGATTCAACAGAATAAAAATGGCAAAACCATTCTTAATTCATTTTTAGATAAGGAAATAAGGACCTTAATATCTGTCTAGGTGTCCAGTATTTAAAAAATTAAAACCACAGTTTCAATAACTTTAAGCATTGTTACTATGATTTGGCATTAATCATAGTCACATAATCAAAATGTCTAATGATGAGTTGATATTAAATTAAAAGTTTTGGAGAAAAGCAAAGGAACAGAACAGTGAGGCCTAATTTGAATTATTTTGGTAATGGTTGAAATTTCTGTTTGCTACTTACCTCAGAATAACAATTATTGGTAAAAAAGTGTATAGGGATAACCTGTTATCATTTGGATAAATGTAGATAGAATTTTTGCAAGAACCATTGCTTAGATATTAATACACAAGTGCCACCCTCCTCTCTCCTCCCCTAGTGAAAGGCAGATTGACATAGAGGTCCAAGAGGGTGAACTCTGAAACCAGGCTGCCTGAGTGCAAATCTTAGCTCTGTACCTCCCAAGTCATTCATCTCTGGACAAACTGCATAACTCCCATTGCTTCCTTTACCCACTTGGAAAATGGAGATGATAATGTCTCTACTTCTTAGTATTATTAAATATTTCTAAACCTCCTAGCTCTCTCCTTCCCTTTCTGTTTCTTTCTTTTTTCCTTCCTTCCTTCCTTCCTTCCTTCCTTCCTTCCTTCCTTCCTTCCTTCCTTCCTTCCTTCTCTCTCTCTTTCAAAGTGGTTTCCCCTTAATTGCTGCAACCTTTTATAACAATTTTAATCTACTTTATATTAAGTTGAGCCGTATGAAATTCGTTCAATGTTGAAGGGAAGCAGAATGTATCACTTCAAATCTGCTTCTTTGGCAAAAGGATTATTTTAGGCTGATTATTTTTAAGAAACAGCAGACACAGGAGAAGTAGGTTACCCTTTTATAAATCATATTACAAGGGAAATCTCCATTGGTAAGGATGTCTTTCTCTTTATATGGGAAAGAAGAGTATGCCTCTAAATCTCAAACAACTCTTATCAATGGAGAAGGCAATTACTTAATGCATAGCAATCTTACCCTGGTTTATTGTGCTTTTTCTGGTAGCCCCCCATAACTGGGCTCTGCCCACAAACCCCCCACCCCAACATCTTTTGTTTTTAACTGGAGGTGGTTTTTAAGGTGGTGGCTTGGGCCATTTCAGGGAGTTATTCGGTTTTCCTGGGTATCTCCCAGGAGATACAGGAGGTACACATTTGATTTATTCTGTTTTCCACAGAGAACTCTTTATTCCCATGCTGAGAACTCTTTTTATTCCTATGGAAGCTATCATATTATTACCCCTACTACTTTATTTGATTTATTTTAAGACATATTTTTTTCACACAACATCTCTGAAACTGAGATGTATTTTACAATCTGTAGAGTCTGGTAGCCACCGTCATAGAGATGCTCCATTCATCATACAGTGGCTGTCATCTTGTGTATATGAATTTATTTTTTTAAAGATCTATTTACTTATTTTAGAGAAGAGGAGGGGGGTGCAGAGGAAGAGGGAGCGAGAATCTCAAGCAGACTACCCACTGAGCAAAGAGCCATAACTATGCTGGGCTCAATCTCACCACACTGAGATCGTGACCCAAGTTGAAATCAAGAGTCGTTACTTAATTGACTGAGCCAGCCAGATGCCCCATGTGTGTACGTGAATTTAGTCATAACTCTACATACTCTCACTGGATTTATGTGCATTGCTGATAGTACACATTTTGAGTTTAATTGTGACTTAAAATGTCTAAAATATATTAATCTATGATTTGGCCTTTTTTTTCTAAAAGCTATAAATAAAAGCAAAGGAAATAAAACAGTGAGGACTAATTTTGATATTAATGAAACAAATATTTGTCATTGCAATAATAGTCACAATTGTATTATTTTCTTTGAAAGTAAATACAAATGCTTTGTGGAAACTCACAAGACTAGAGACTCACAAGAAGATTAAGTTGTGTTACATTTTGTTACCAAACTATTTTCAGAATGATTGCATCTTTCACTGTGAAAGCAAGATAAATTGTTAAAATCATCAGATTAGAATTCTTAAAATTTCCAAGTAAAGGCTGATGTGATGAAAGAGGTATTTCAAAAAGTATGATGTGAAAAACATTTTTAAGTGAAAAGAAAGCATTGTATCATAGGGTAACGGGTAATATTTAGTTAGTTCTTCCAATAAACAGTGCATAAAATAATGATGTATCATACAAGCAGTGTCATTTTAGATTCATTGATATAAAAGATAAGGTATTTTGTGTTTGTCCACTAAATGCAAAGGATTTTAATTTCTTCAAAATATATTGTTTCGCTGCTTCCCATGTGTAAGACAATACATGAATTAAATGCTAAATTAGTTTCCTAGGGCTGCCACAAAAGTACTACAAAGTTGGTAGTTTAAAACAACAGAACTCTATTGCCCTACAGCTCTGGAGGCTAGAAGCCCAAATTCAAAGTGTTGGCAGGGCCATGCTCCCACTGGAGCCTGTAGGGGAGAGTCCTTCCTTGCCTCTTCCTGCTCTTTGTAGTGCTGTCAATCCTTGGAGTTCCTTGTCTTGCATCTGTACCACTTCAGTTTCTGCCTATGTTGTTTGTCACATGTTGCTATCCCTCTGCATCTGAATCTTCCCATGGTCTTTAGCTCATCTTCTAAGGACACCACTCATATTGGATTAGGGTCTACCCTAATGATCTCATCTTAATTTATTACATCTGCAAATACCCTATTTCTAAATAAGATCACATTCACAAGTAACAGAGGTTAGAATTTCAACATTTTTTTTTTTTTGGCAGACACAATTTAGCTCATAACAGATGTTATTTGTGAAACAGAAAAGATAATATAGATATGTGTTCATCCCACAAACTGCTTACATTTTGGTAGAGTATATATTGTATTATTTGTATAATCCTTTCCTTTGAGAATGGATAGAACCTGTTATTTTCTTCTAACAGTGGATTATGGCAAAGATAATGGTATGTCATTATTATGATTACATTATGATATATACAAGACTTTGTCTTGCTGGCAGACATGTTAAAGAGGCTGCCCCTCACTGGTTCTGAAGAAGAAAGCTGCCATGAATAAGTGCCCATCTTGGAAAAACTCAGGTATCAAGGAACTGTGAGTAGCCTCTAGGAGTTAAGGGCTGTCACCAGCAATAAACTGAAGTATCTCTGTCATGCAAACACAAGGAAATGAATTCTGCCAATAATCCAAAGAAGCTGAGAAGCAGATCCTTCCACAGTCAAGCCTCTGTTGAGATCACACCCCTAGCCAGAACCTAAATATGCAGTGTGGCAAGAGCCTAGAGCAAAGACCCAGTCAAGCTGTGCCCAGAAATCTGATCCATAGGAATGATAAAATAATAAATGTATATGTTGTTTTAAGCAGCTAGCTTTGTAGTCACTTGTGTGCAGCAATATAAAACTAACACAATGTCGGTAATATTATGAGCTTTTCAAAGTGATTGTAAGAAGTAAATAAGGGATGGATGTAAAAGAAGCAGCAGAGGGCACGGCATACTGTAGGCACTGAACACATTACTTCCCATGACTTTGCTTTCTCTGAATCCAGAACATGATCTAATTACAACTTAAAACTAAGTCAATATATAAAAGGCGAAGGAGGGTGCCTGAATGGTTCAGCCAGTTAAGCCTCTGCCTTCGGCTCAGGTCATAGATCCTGAGTCAGTCTCCCTGCTCAGCAGGGGAGTCTGCTTCTCCCTCTCCCTCTGCCCCTGCTCCTATGCTCCCTTTCTCATCACTCTCTCTCAAATAAATAAAATTTTTTTTTAAAAAAGGCAAAGAAACAGACAATAAATTGACCTGTATAAAAATTAAGTGTATTAATACTTGGCTGCCTTTAGTAGCAGTGATAAAAAATTCAAAAAGAAGTTGTTAAAATGTCCATACTACACAAAGAGATCTACAGATTCAATACAATCCCCATTAAAATCTCAATGGAATTCTTTACAGACATAGATAGACTATCCTAAAATTCACATGGAACCACAAAAGACCCCACTAGTCAAAACAATCTTGAATAGAAAGAACAAAGCTTAGAGCATCATGCTTCCTGATTTCAAAATATATTACATAGTTATAATAATCAAAATTATTTTGTACTGGCATAAAAACAGATAGATAGCTCAATGGAACAAAGTAGAGAGTCCAAAGATAAGCCTACACATGTAAGGTCAACTTATCTTGGACAGAGCTGTCAAGAATACAAAAGAGGGGAAGGATAGTCTCTAACAACTGATTCTGGGAAAAATGGATATCTACATGCAAAAGTATGAAACTAGAAACTTACCTTATACATCATACACAAAGATAAACTCAGAAAAGATTTAAACATGAGGAACTGTAAAACTCCTAGAAGAAAAACATAAGGAAAAGCTTCATGACATTGGTCTTGGAAACGATTTCTTGACTATTACATCAAAAGCACAAGGAACAAAAGCAAAAATACAAAAAACCAGGGGGACTACATCAAATTAAAAAGCTTCTGCACACTGCACAGAAAAGGAATCAATTAAAGAGTTAAAAGGCAACCTACAGAATGGGAGAAAATATTTGCAAACCGTCTATCTGATAAGGGAATAGACATTTCTCCTAGGGTTTACAGGTATATGATAAAATGTTCACTAGGGAGTAACAGGGGGAGAGTTAATCAAAATCCCATTATATCATACCTGTTATGATGGCTATTATTAAAAAAAGATAAGTGTTGTCAACGATGTGGAGAGATTGAACTCTTATATACTTTTGGTGAAAATGTAAAATGGTGGGGCCATTATGGAAAAAGGTTTGGTGGTTCCTCAAAAACTTAAAAATTGAATTAACATAAGATCCAGCAATCCCACAGAAGTATATATCCAAAAAAGTTAAAATCAGGATCTCAAAGAGATATATGCCCTCCCATATTCTTTGCAGCATTATTCATAATAGCCAAAAATATAGAAATAATCTAAATGTCCATCAATAAAAGAATGGATAAAGAAATTGTCTTCATTATCTTATAACATTTATTGTTGATGAGAAAACTTATAGCAGTCTAGTGTTTGTTCCTTTTAAATAAACTCTTTTCTTTCCTCTTTGGAAGCATTTCAGATCTTCTTATTATCAGTATTCTGAAATTTTATAATTATATATCTTCTACTTGGTATTTGTATGTTTGTTTGGTCATTAAACTGGGTAGTTGTAGGCCTTTAATTATGAAGGTTTGGGTCTTTCGATTCTAGGAAATGCTCTTATATTATCTATTTTATGGTTTCCTTTTCCACATTTTCTTTATTCTTGCTTTCTAGAATTTCTAGAATCAGAAGGTAGACTATTTCAATTATGTGTGTATTTTATTTTTCCTCATATTTTTTAAATTTAATCAGTCAAGTAATATACAGCCATAATTATTTTGCATTTCTTCTTCATCTTCAATTTTACTATTGGATTTATGTTAATTTCTGCAATCATCATTTTAATTTCCAGAATTTTTTTCTTATTCACTGAACAAACATGCTGTTCTCATTCTATTTATACTTTATCTTATTAAGTGACTCTGAGGTATTGATTTTTTTAAGTTCTCTTCGGTTCCCTGAATTGTCCCTGTCTCTTTGAGTCTTTTTTTTTTTAAGTTTGAAATTCCTCTTTTATATTCAAGGTGCTTCTTAAACATTTAATACTTCTTGGTTGTCCTGTATATGATTAAAACAAAAAGCTGGTTTGAGGCTGGCATATTGAGTTTGTCTTTTGCTGGTTAGGCATCACTTTAAGGTGTTTGGTAAACAATAATGACAATATTGGGACCATGTTGCCTAGATCACAATCCCAGAAGCCAGAATATTCATTTAATTTTAGTTTACTTAGAGAAAAGCTTCTAGATTTTTGTGCTTTGATTTCTTTGTTTAGGTCATGAAGTTAAACAATTTGGGAGGCCATTGGAAAAGGACTCTTTGTATGTGAATGTTATACATAGATTTATATGTGTTCAAAACACTTTTATTGATAAGAGTTCATGATCAGAAAAGATTTCAGAGCTCATTGTTGACAACAATATATCTATTCAGATGAATATGATTTTTAAATGAACATGATTCAAATGAATGAATGAATGAAAATGAATTCAAGTGAATTCAAATGAAATGAATTTCAAATGAAAACGATTGAATCATTTAGGCTTTGGCTTATATGATACCAAATTAAATGGCCTTTTACATTACATTAAATGGGCAGTAAAATTAATTTCAGTGTGTTAGTTATATAGCTAAAATTTGGAGTGGGATTGAGACAGGTGAGAACATGAAATTTATTTCTATATTAAGAAAGGTATGTGTGCTAGTTCATTGATATAAAACACTGTTTTTATATAAAATCATTCTAAACAGAATGTTACACTGCCAAATATGCCTACATGTTGCGTCCTTTCTTTTGAGAATAATCTGAGCTTTTGAAGTACAAGAAAAGTAGTGCTATGGTGCCCTATCCAAAATGCAAGTCAGCAGAATTCTGTGGAAGTTCTAAGCATGACAGAGTACCATGACATAAAGAGTAATTTGGCTAATTCCTCAGGGGATTTTAAGAAAGATCTTTTCTTGCAGACATTACCTAGTTTCTGTCTTCTCATTAATTAGCAAATACTTTGTGCAGATACTTTACAAGGCAGCCTAATAATAATAGTAATAATTAATAATAATGATAATACACACAAATGACAAAATCTTCCTCATGTGTAACAAAAATTTAATGTAATTTCCACTTGCAGAAAGCTTTTTTTCTGAATGTAAGCATATTTTGTTTTGTTATGGTAAGAACACAATATGAAATTTACTATCTTAAATTTTTAAGTGTAACAGTACATTATTGTTGACTATAGGTACAATGTTGTGCATCAGATCTCTAGAGTTTATTCAACTTGTTTAACTGAAACTTTATGTTTGTTGATTAGTAACTCCTCATTTTCCTCTTCCCTTAGCCCCTGGTAACCACCACTCCACTCTATGAATCTATGAATTTGACTAATTTACATACCTCATGTAAGTGGAATAGTGCAGTATTTGTCTTTCTGTGGCTTATTTTACTCAGCATAATGTCTAAAGTTCCATCCATGCTGTCCCATATTGCAGAATTTTCTTCTTTTTTGAGGCTAAATATTCTTTTTTTCTCTGTTCTTTTTAAAGACGTATTTATTTATTTTAGACAGAAAGAGAGAGAGAGAGAGAGAGCATGTGCATGTGAGCAGGGGGGAGAGGCAGAGGGAGAGGGAGAGAATCTCAAGCACTCTCTGCTGAGTGTGGATCCTGAAGCAGGGCACCATCCCATGACCCTGAGATCATGTCCCAAGCCAAAATCAAGAGTCAAAGGCTTAACAGACTGAGCACCCAGAAGCCCCAATACTAAATACTCTTTTTAAGGCTAAATATATACAAATATATAGTCTATTGTATGAATATACCTGTTTTCTTTATTTATTCATCTGTCAATGGACAGTTAAATTGTTCATGAATCCTGGCTATTGTAAATAATGCTGCAATGAGATAGGAGTGCTAATATCTCTTTGAGATCTTAATTTCAGTTCTTTTAGATAAATACCCTGAAGAGGTTCATATGGGAATTCTATAATTTTTTTTTTTTTTTGAGAGAGCAAGCATGCACCAGCTAGGGGGGAGAGGCAGAGGGAGAGGGAGAGAGAATCCCAAGCACGCTCCATGCTCAGAGTGGAACCCTACATGGGGCTCAATTCCACGTCCCTGAGATCACAACCCTGAGATTACAACCTGAGCTGAAATCAAGAGTTGGACACCCAACTGACTGAGCAACCCAAGTGCCTCAAATCTATAAAATTTTTTGAGGAACTTTCATTGTGTTTCCCATAGCAGCTATACCATTTTCCT
Source organism: Eumetopias jubatus (assembly GCF_037043125.1). Taxonomy (NCBI): domain Eukaryota; kingdom Metazoa; phylum Chordata; class Mammalia; order Carnivora; family Otariidae; genus Eumetopias; species Eumetopias jubatus. Next base: position 64,136,823 of record NW_028274808.1, read on the forward strand.
TCCCACCAACAGTGTACAAGCCTTCAAATTTCTCTATATGCTTATCAGTACTTGTTATCTTTTGGTTTTCTTGATAATAGCCATCCTAATAGGTGTGATATTGCATTGTGGTTTTGATTTGCATTTCCCTGCTAATTAGTGACGTTGAGCATTTTTCATGTATTGGTTGGCCACTGTATGTGTTCTTTGAAGAAATATTTATTCAAGTCGTCAGCCCATTTTTAATCTGGTTTTTAATTTTTGTGAATTAATTTTAATAAAAACTAATTCACTGTGCAAAGGATTTTTCCAGTTTATTTTGTTAGACAAAATAACTAAAATGTACAGGGAAACTCACCTTGCCTTTGCCGTCTGCCTCCTCCTCAACTACACCCTTCTTTATTTGTTCTTAATTCTGAAATAAAAGGAGTAGGGGCTCTGTTGTCAGATGTCTCTTTCTAATACATTTTAATTGTGATGTTGAGCAAATTGGTTGTTTACTTAGTTTCAATTTGTCAAGTGCGTAAGGATAACAACAGCAGTGAGCCCACTAGATTGTTTAGAAGATTGAATTAGATAACATCTGTGACAGTGCCCAACATTGGCTAATTATATAATGTAATCTTGAAAATATTCTTTTTCCAGTCTAATTTTTACTCTTCTTGTTCAGGTTTCCCATATTTCAGTCAACATTTAGTTAAGCTCTTTGTAATGTCTTTATCTCCAGTCTAGTACACAATATCCTACACATTTTAATCCTTAGGCAATTTAGATCTGTCAGAAAATCTGACAGATTTTCAAGCTAGACTTAGCCCTTCTTTTATGGAGAACTTTCCTTTGTAAGAGAAACCAAAATCAAAGTTATATAAAACACGGGAGTTTTGGGGGGCAAAGACCTTAAAGAATTCCTTCTAATCTTCAGTATGTGAAAACAAACACTATTTTTGGAGATGATCTCATCATTTCACTGAATCATTAACCAACTCTTGAGATTTGTGGGAGTAATTTTTTAGTTTGCAGATTATTCTTGTCCTTCATTTCTCCACCCTTTTTTTGTCTGCCTCTTGGCTATTTTTATAGCTCATTAGTGCCTCTCTCAGAGGATGGACAATGGAAATAAAAGAAGATGAAACTCAAACTCAGGCAGTACCTATGTAACATAAAACAGACCTTCAGGGATGAAAGAAAACCCATGGGGTTGGCTGTGGGGATCTTAATGACAGAATTATACTCTATTTGATTTCACTGTAATTCACACAGTGCTGGTCAGCTACTTCAACTCATTTTACTCTTGAAATAGTTGATTGGTACTCATTACTACAGTGATTTCTATCAGACACCCAGGCCATCAAGCATGTTTGAGGAATTAATTGTCTTGATCTTTGACTAGTGAGCATGGGTCTCCATGTAGCTTTTAGCCTCATCCTGGTCTGTATGCAGATTCACTTACCTGTTCTCATTCCAACATCTGCTTATTAGGACTTGGCATCTTAAAGCAACTTCAAATTTAGTAGAAACCTGTCAGACACACTGATATCCTAGGAACCAATATAGCTAGTGACTTCAAGGGCACAAAAAGACTGGACTTCACTCACTTTTCATGCTTCAGTGAAGGAAGGATTGGTTTACATTCTTGAATGATTTGTTCTGTGTAAGGTTTGGCCACCAGTAGTTTTCCATTTCTTCCTGGAAGTTTTTTTTTTTCTATAAATGTCATAGTCCTTGACCAAAATATAACTTTGACAAAAAACTGGCTTGTTTTTCAAAACCTCAAAATCCAGTTTATTACAAGTTACATCATCTATAGTTATCTTAGTGTTATATTTTGCTAACATTTTCTAGTCATATAATTGGTTATGGAACTATGGATGTCTGTGGATTTCAAGTAAAATCTGCTTTCGTTTCTCATTAGCATGAGAATTAAGATAGGGATTGCTGTGTATTGGCTTGATGTGATTTCAAATCCACTTGTTTGTGACTTAAGTGAAGTTGTTTTAATCTACAGATTTATGACAAAGAAAAAAATGAGGTTGTTTTTAGAAGTAAAGTTGTTTTGATATAATAGTGAAGTAAATTGTGTCAGGATGTCATCATCTCATCTGTTTTCACTGATAAGAACTTAGTAGCCCAGCTCCTAAGGTGGCCCACCTGGAGCTTACCAATAAAAACATATGAAGAAGCAACTCTGATGTGGGGACATTTAGATCATAATTACTGAGAGTTTGTGAAGACTGTACAAAATGTTCCATTTGGTCCAGGCAGCACTTTGCTGATCTAAAGTAGCTCTCCAAAGATCTTGGGGCATTAGCTCCTGCCATAGCAAAGGTGAATCTTTTACCAGCAGTGACAAAAGCCTTTCAGTGGGCCCCCAGGTCAACTTGCCCATTGTTTCCTAACAACATGCTCTAGCAACAGGGGACTTTTATTTTTGTACAGGCAGCAGGACATCAGCTCTTCATTGGCTAACCTTCTCTCTAGGTACCAACTAGTGTAAATGTACACCTCAACTAAATTTGGACTTTGTTCCTTTTCTCTCTTCTTTCCTGGAACAATAGTGTGATTAATCTATCATCGACTTGAAATATGTTATTTCTTTATTGGCTTATTAAAAGACATCCTGTATGCTATTAGCTTTTGAAATTCTTGCAGTGAATCTGCATTAAATAAATTGGTGGCAGAGACACACTCAGTCTCTGAGTATTAATTTGCCTCCTCAGAACAAAAGAGGGATATAGTCAACTGTATAGTATGTAAATAAGTTATATTTTAAAAGCAGCATTAAACTCTTGGCCAGAGTGCTTTTCTATTGTGTGACAATATGAACTTCAATAAAACTTCTGAAACACTTCTTTTAAATTCAGTATCACTGAGTCTTTTTTCCCATAGAAATAAGATGGAAAGCCCTGAGAAATTCCTACTCAGACACTCATTGGATATTTTATTTGCCTATTGTTGGCTTAATATTGTTCATCCCAGTTTTCAAATCTATTCAGGCTCCAAAAAAAAAAAGTGAAATGAAAACTGCAATGTTAAATATTGGAATCTGCACCCCCATGGCAGAAATTGCCAAAATTGCCTTCTAGTTGCAATGACCCTAGTAAGGGAAATTTGGAGTAACTGTGGCAGAAGTCTTTTCCGTCTAGGCTCATTTTTGCAATATTTAGACTGAAAACACTTAGGACCGGACATGTTGATAAGGCAAAGAAAAATGGGATTAGGAAGAAGAGGGAGGAACAGAAAATTAATGAGGGATTTGTATGAAAAGAAAGGAACAAAAGGGCTGCATTCTCTTGAATTTAGGACTGTGTGAATATGTTCTGTGTCCTACAATCTGAGAGAGAGGTAAGCCAGTTGCTGAAAGTCTAATCGTCTTTGAATATCTCTTTATTAGTAGTATTTCTAGAGGAATTAGGCTGAAAAGCAAATGTGTGAGGTAAGTTGGCAAAGTGTAAAATTCATTTCACACCCATTACTGGGTCTCAAGAAACTGGCTCAAAGATTTGAGATTTGAAAGGGCAAGTCACTGTATGTGTGAGGAGTAATAACCTGGTCTTCAGAACACTGCAGTGACAGACAATAATCCCATTGTGAAAACTTACGACAGTAGTGAAATTAATTAGCTCTTTTCTCCAATTGTGTGAGGGCTCCAGCAAGAGTTAGAGCTCAGAGGAGCACCCCAGCAGGGGGCATGGACTTCAGAAGGGAACGAGGAGGGGAAGTATTTTTCTCTCACCAAATTGTCATGTTCATGTCACAAAGAAAATGGATGAAAATAACAAAAATGGCACTTTTTTCCCATCTTGAGCATTTAATTGAGATCTTAGGTTGCTTTTAAAAATGAAATATGGGATAATTAACTCTCTTATCAGACAACAGCCAGACTGCAATGATTATTTAGAAAAATTAGAAAGGGAGTCTGTTCTATAGTCAACATGACCTTTTCCATTTATTAGGTTGTTTATCTGGCTGCTTTAAAAAGTTTTTCCAGAAACTTTTCTTTTTAACTACATGGGTAAATATCTTTGTAGTCTTTATTAATTGATTTTTAAAAGTCACATTCAGAGTTCCACGCCTTGCATTTGCAAAGGTCAGGAATGTGTTGCACATAAATAGCATGGAGGGGGCATCCTATAAATAATATTTCTGATTTTAAAAGGTCATATGAGAAGGAAGAAAAAATTCATCTTTGTATTTCATGTGTCTCAGACATATCTTGTGCTTTGGTAAATGAGTCCTTTGCCAACATACCGTATAATAAGCTTTTCTTAACATTATTTCCCCTTCTATAATCTGGATTTTACTATAACTAGGTTAGAAGGAAAGAGTATGCCTCATATGGCTTAGCAACTAGTATACATCTGATTAGGGGAAATCACTGGAACCATGAGACTTTTAGAATTCAGAGGAATGTTAAAAATTAGCTTCATTACCCTCTTTTACCAAAGGAGACACAAAGACCAGGCATGTTACATGACTGTTCTAGTAAAAGAACTACTTATGTCAGAGTGGGGCTAGAACCTTGGTATCTTGAGTTCCAATTTTGTACTCTTTGTTAATGTTATCTCAGTGAGCTCCCAGAAATACTTCCTTTAGAAGGAGGGACTTCACAAAGCTCATTCTCAAAGAAAGTCTTAATTAGAATTTATTTTATTTTAAGTAAATCTTTACTGAAGTATGATGTAAATGTATAAAGGTGTCAAATAATTCATGTATAGTTTGATGAAGTATCTCAAAGTGATACTTTGGAACCAATACTCAAGGAAATAGAATATTGCCTGCAGGACTGCAGGGGGGCAGGAGCAAGATGGTAGGGGAGTAGGAAACCTAAATTTTGTCTGGTCCCAGGAATTCAGCTGGATAGGGATCAAAACATCTGAACACCTACAAACTCAACAGGAGATCGAAGAAAAGAATAGCAGCAACTCTCTGAACAGAAAAGCTACCACTTTCTGGAAATAGGGACACAACAAGCAGCAGATCCAGGGAGACTCCCCTTCTTCCCCCAGGAGGAGCGGCACGGGAGTGCACTGCAGAGATCTGCTGGGTTTGGAGACTCCACATGGGGTTGTGCACCAGAGATAGAAATGCTCGGTCACAGGCTGGGTGAGCACGGAGTGCGGTGGGAGACCAGGGAGACGGGAGTGATTGACTGCTTTTCTCTGGGGGTGCACTGAGGAGCAGGGCCCTGAGTTCTCGGCTCCTCCGGGCCGGGGATTAGGAGGCCGCCATTTTCACTCTCGTCCTCCAAAGCTGTATGGAAAGCTTGCAGGGAACAAAAGCTCCCGAGAGCAAACCCGAGCAGATTACTTAGCCTGGACTAGGTAAGGGTCGGACAATTCCGCCTCCGGCAAAGACATTTCGGAACCATGGCAACAGGCCCCTCCCCCAGAAGGTCAGCAAGAACAGCCAGCCAAGAGCAAGTTTACCGATCAATGAGAATGGCAGAACTCCAGCGCTAGGGAATACTGCACATAGAATTCATGGATATTTTCCCATGATTCTTTAGTCTTTCAAAGTTAATTTTTAAAATTTTCCTTTTTTCTTTTTCTTTCTTTTTTATGAATTTTTCTTTTTCTCTTTTTCAACCAACATTTTATCAATCCCTTTTATTAAAAACTCTTTTTTGGGGAACCTGGGTGGCTCAAATGGTTGGACGTCTGCCTTCAGCTCGGGTCATGATCCCGGGGTCCTGGGATCGAGCCCCACAGGGGGCTCCCTGATAAGCAGGGATCCTGCTTCTCCCTCTCCCTCTGCCTGCTGCTCCCCCTGCCTGTACTCTCTCTGTCAAAATAAATAAAAATCTTTAAATAAATAAATAAATATCTTTTTTATTTTTCATTTTTAGAGTCATACTCTATCCCTTCATAGTAGTTAACTTTATTTTTGGTATATATATATATAAGTTTGTCAAAAGACACAGGGTATCAGATTGGATAAAAATACAAGACCCATTGATATGCTGTCTGCAAGAGACTCATTTTAGACTCAAAGAAACCTCCAGTTTGAAAGTGAGGGGGTGGAAAACCATTTGCCATGCTAATGGACACCAAAAGAAAGCTTGGGTGGCAATCCTTATATCATACAAATTAGATTTTAAACCAAAGACTATAATAAGTAATGAGGAAGGACACTATATCATACTTAATGGGACTACCCAAAAAGAAGATCTAACAATTGTAAATATCTATGCCCCTAACATGGGAGCAGCCAATTATATAAGCCAAATAATAACAAAAGCAAAGAAACACATTGACAATACAATAATAGTGGGGGACTTTAACACTTCCCTCACTGAAATGGACAGATCATCTAAGCAAAAGATCAGAAGGAAATAAAGACTTTAAATGACACTAGACCAAATAGACTTCACAGATATATTCAGAACATTCCATCCCAAAGCAACAGAATACACATTCTTCTCCTGTGTCCATGGAACATTCTCCAGAACAGATCACATCCTAGGTCACAAATCAGGTCTCAACCGGTACCAAAGATTAGGATCATTCCCTGCATATTTTCAGACCGCAATGCCTTGAAACTAGAACTCAATCACAAGAGGTAAGTCAGAAAGAATTCAAATACATGGAGGCTTAAGAACATCCTACTAAAGAATGAATGGGTCAACCAGGAAATTGAAGAATTTAAAAAAAATTCATGGAAACAAATGAAAATGAAAACACAACTGTTCAAAATGTTTGGCATACAGCAAAGGCAGTCCTAAGAGGAAAGTATATAGCAATACAAGCCTTTCTCAATAAACAAGAAGGGTCTCAAACACACAACCTAACCCTACACCTAGAGGAGCTAGAGAAAAAATAGCAAATAAAGCCTAAACCCAGCAGGAGAAGAGAAATAATAAAGATCAGAGCAGAAATCAATGAAATAGAAACCAAAAGAACAGTAGAACAGATCAACGAAACAAGGACCTGGTTTTTTGAAAGAATTAGAAAGAATGATAAGCCCCTGGCCAGACTTATTAAAAAGAAAAGAGAAATGACCCAAATAAATAAAATCATGAATGAAAGAGGAGAGATCACAACCAACAGAAAGAAATACAAACAATTCTAAGAACATATTATGAGCGACTATATGCCAGCAAATGAGACAATCTGGAAGAAATGGATGCATTCCTAAAGATGTATAAGCTACCAAAACTGAACCAGGAAGAAATAGAAAACCTGAACAGACCTATAACCACTAAGAAAATTGAAGCAGTCATCAAAAATCTCCCAACAAACAAGAGCCCAGGGCCAGATGGCTTCCCAGGGGATTTCTACCAAACATTTAAAGAAGAATTAATACCTATTCTTCTGAAACTGTTCCAAAAAATAGAAATGGAAGGAAAACTTCCAAACTCGTTTTATGAGGGCACCATTACCTTGATCCCAAAATCAGACAAAGACCCTATCAAAAAGGAGAATTACAGACCAATATTCTTGATGAACAGGAATGCAAAAATTCTCACCAAAATACTAGCCAATAGGATCCAACAGTACATTACAAGGATTATGCACCACGACCGAGTGGAATTTATCCCTGGGCTTCAAGGTTGGTTCAACATCTGCAAATCAATCAATGTGATACAATACATTAATAAAAGAAAGAACAAAAACCATATGATTCTCTCAATGGATGCAGAAAAAGCATTTGACAAAGTACAGCTTTCTTTCTTGATCAAAACTCTTCGGAATATAGGGATAGAGGGTACACACCTCAATATCATAAAAGCCATCTATGAAAACCCACAGCAAATATCATTCTCAATGGGGAAAAACTGAGAGCTTTCCCCCTAAGGTCAGGAACACAGCAGAGATGTCCACTATCACCACTGCTATGCAACATAGTATTAGAAGTCCTAGCCACAGCAATGAGACAACAAAAAGAAATAAAAGGGCATCCAAATCGGCAAAGAAGAAGTCAAATTCTCACTGTTTGCAGATGATATGATACTTTATGTGGAAAACCCAAAAGAATCCACCCCAAAACTGCTAGAACTCATACAGGACTTCAGTAAAGTGGCAGGATATAAAATCAATGCACAGAAATCAGTGGCACTCCTATACACCAACAACAAGACAGAAGAAAGAGAAATTAAGGAGTTGATCCCATTTACAATTGCACCCAAAACCATAAGATACCTAGGAATAAATCTAACCAAAGAGGCAAAGAATCTGTACTCAGAAAACTATAAAATACTCAAGAAAGAAATTGAGGAAGACACAAAGAAATGGAAAAATTTTCCACGCTCATGGATTGGAAGAACAAATATTGTGAAGATGTCAATGCTACCTAGAGCAATCTACACATTCAATGCAATCCCTATTAAAATACCATTCACTTTTTTCAAAGAAATGGAACAAATAATCCTAAAATTTGTATGGAACCAGAAAAGACCCCGAATAGCCAGAGGAATGTTGAAAAAGAAAAGTAAAGCTGGTGGGATCACAATTCCGGACTTCCAGCTCTATTACAAAGCTGTCATCACCAAGACAGTACGGTACTGGCACAAAAACAGACACATAGATCAGTGGAACAGAATCGAGAGCCCAGAAATGGACCCTCAACTCTAGGGTTAACTCATCTTTGACAAAGCAGGAAAGAATGTCCAATGGCAAAAAGACAGTCTCTTCAACAATGGTGTTGGGAAAATTGGAGAGCCACATGCAGAAGAATGAAACTGGACCATTTCCTTACACCACACACAAAATAGACTCCAAATGGTTGAAAGACCTAAACGTGAGACAGGAGTCCATCAAAATCCTAAAGGAGAAAACAGGCAGCAACCTCTTCAACCTCAGCCGCAGCAACTTCTTCCTAGAAACATCCCCAAAAGCAAGGGAAGCAAGGGCAAAAATGAACTATTGGGATTTCATCAAGATAAAAAGCTTTTGCACAGCAAAAGAAAGAGTCAACAAAACCAAAGATAACCGACAGAATGGGAGAAAATATTTGCAAATGACATATCAGATAAAGGGCTAGTATCCAAACTCTATAAAGAACTTCTTAAACTCAACACCCAAAGAACAAATGATCCAATCAAGAAATGGGCAGAAGACATGAACAGACATTTTTCCTAAGAAGACATCCAAATGGCCAAACAGACACATGAAAAAGTGCTCAACATTGCTGGGCATCAGGGAAATCCAAATCAAAACCTCAGTGAGACACCACCTCACACCAGTTAGCATGGCTAAAATTAAGAAGTCAGGAAATGACGGATATTGGTGGGGATGCGGAGAAAGGGGAACCGTCCTACACTGTTGGTGGGAATGCAAGCTGGTGCAGCCACTCTGGAAAACAGTATGGAGGTTTCTCAAAAATTTGAAAATAGAGCTACCATATGACTGAGCAATTGCACTATTGGGTATTTACCGCAAAGATACAAATGTAGGGATCCAAAGGGGTACATGCACCCCAATGTTTATAGCAGCCATGTCCACAATAGCCAAACTGTGAAAAGAGCCAAGATGTCCATCAACAGATGAACGGATAAAGAAGTGGTATATATATACAATGGAATATTATGCAGCCATCAAAAGGAATGCAATCTTGCCATTTGCAACGACGTGTCTGGAACTGGAGTGCATTATGCTGAGTGAAATAAGTCAATCAGAGAAAGACATGTATCATATGATCTCACTGATATGAGGAATTCTTAATCTCAGGAAACAAACTGAGGGTTGCTGGAGTGGTGGGGGGTGGGAGGGATGGGGTGGCTGGGTGATAGACATTGGGGAGGGTATGTGCTATGGTGAGCGCTGTGTATTGTGTAAGACTGTTGAATCACAGACCTGTACCTGTGAAACAAATAATACATTATATGTTTAAAAACAAAAAAAGGAGATAGTAGGAAGGGAAAAATGAAGGGGGGGATATCGGAGAGGGAGATGAACCATGAGAAACTATGGACTCTGAGAAATAAACTGAGGGTTCTAGAGGGGAGGGGGGTGGGGGATGGGTTAGCCTGGTGATAGGTATTAAGGAGGGCGCGTATTGAATGGAGCAGTGGGTTTTACATGCAAACAATGAACCATGGAACACTACATCAAAAACTAATGATGTAATGAATGTTGGTTAATATAACATAATAAAATAATAAAAAAAAAAAGAATATTGCCTGCAACCAAGAAACTTTTCCTTGGTCTTTTCTCAGTCACTACTCTTATCTCCTCCCCAGAAACAAACACAATCCTGTCACCATATATCGGGTCTTGCCTGTTTTTGAACTTTATATATAAATATATTCTTCTGGTCTGGCTTCTATTCCTTCCAGCTTTTTTTGTAAAATGTATCATTGTTGTTTCTCACACTTTGTTGCTTTTTATTGCTTTGCATGAATATGTCACCATTGTTTATCTGGTCCAATACTGATGACTCATTGGGTTGTTTCCAGTTTGGGACAGTTACAAATAATACTTCTTTGAACATTCTTCTTCGTGTCTTTGGATGCACATATGTACCATATGTTTAGGTGTATTCCTAGAAGTGAAATAAGATAATGAAATATGCGTATGTTTAGTAGATGTATTCAGCTTTCCAAAGTGGTTGTGCCAATGTGTGCTCCTGACAGTGTAAAACTTGCTAATACTCAGACCAAAACTTGGTGTTACCCAGCATTTTTAATGTTATCTATTCTAGAACATGAGTAGTGGGGTCTTATTGTGATTTTGATTTTAATTTTCCTGATTGCCAAACATTTTGAATACTTTTTCATATTATTTATTGGCCTTTTTGTATTTTCCCTTTTGAAGTGCCTGTTCAAGTCTTTTGCACATTTTTCTCTTGATTTGTTTACCTTTTTCTTATTGATTGGTAAGAGTTCTTTAGCCTTTCTGGATGAGTTCTTTGTCAGTTAAACACATTATAAGTATGTTTTTGACTTTTTACTCTCTAAATAGTTTGTTTTGATGAAAAGATATTCCTAATTTTAGTGTGGTCCAATATAACAAGTTTTCCTTATGGTTAGTGTTTTTTCGTGTGTGCTCCATTTAAAAATATGTGCTTACCTTCAGGACATGGAAGATATTCTCCAATGCTATTGGTTATTTGATTTATTGTTACACTTTTGATATTACATCTATAAGCTACCTGAAATTGCTTTTATGTGCATGATGTAAGATAGAGAATTGACATTAATTATTTTTTCTCATAAAGGTTTCCAAGTTTTTCAGTGTAATTTCTTGAAAAGATTGGCCTTCCACCACTGTTTTAGAATATCTTTTTTTCATAAATCGTGTGTCCATATATGGGTGTTTTTCAAGATTTTCTATGCTCTTCCATTGGTCTGTCTTTGTGCCAATACCATACTGGCTGAATTTCCCTCTACTCTATTTTTAAAAATGCCTATGAGTTGTAGGAGTTAGCCCTTTCCTTCCATGTTCTTTCTATTTCTATATGCAGCATTCTGGGTAATTTTTTCAGATTAATTTTCCAGTTTATTGGTTTCCTCTTCTCAAAAAACATTCCATTTTTGTCTTGAAGTTCCACTGAGGTCTTATTCTATTCCTAAGATTGTGTTTACTTTCTTATGTCTCTAAACGTGCTTATATTCTTTCAGATTATGTTCCATTATCACAAAGTTTTTAATAATATTAATATTTATTTGGTGACTCTCACAATTTTGTTTGTTTTCTAAGTGTTTGTTATATGTTCCTCTTTAGTTAGGATTTATTTTTCCTGTGTTAATCTCTCATGACAAGAAGAAATTCCTCTGAAGAGGTTTAGAGTTTGCTTTTGTCAGGTATCTTATGTATATCATTATTCTGGGGCCAATTTTTATGTTAAATCTCAACTTTCTGGACCACATGTCAATGCAAACCCAAAGTCTGTGTTAGGTCAGGCCTAAGATTTCTTGGTGGTTTATTTTTTACCCAGAATCTTCTTAGTCATAGACCTTATCATACGTCAAGGAGAGTGGAATTAAGATCAGGTGTGCTCTTGGCAATAATATATGTGAACTATTCCAAAAAGGAAAAAGTATAGAACAAATACAAAATGTCGTTTGCAAGGCAAGGATATGAAGAAAAGGAAACCCTTGTACATTGTTGGAGTGCATATTAGTATAACTTCTATGGAAATTATATGGAGGGTCCTCGAAAAACATTGAAAATAATATTACCATGTGATCCAGCCAGGTAATTTCTGGGTATTTGTCTGAAGAAAAAAATGAAAACATTAACTTGAAAAGATAAACATATCCCATGTTCACTGCAGCATTATTTACAATGGCCAAGATATGGAAACAACTTAAGTGTCCATCCATGGATGAATGGATAAAGTAAATGTGGTATATACATACCATGGGATATTACTCAGCCATAAAAAAGAATGAAATTTTGCCATTTGCAATGACAGGGTTGGAACTGGAGGGCAATTATGCTAAATGAAATAAGTCAGACATAGATAAACAAATTCCATATGATTTCACTTATGGTGAGATCATTGGTTTTTGGAACCAAAGGAAAACAAAAATCCAAGCTTATAGGTGCAGAGAATAGGCTGGTGGTTGCCAGAGGCAGGGGGAAGGGGGAGGGTAAAATCGGTTGAGGAGGTCAAAGGGCACAAAATTCCAGTTTTAAAAATATAAGTCTTGGGATGTAACCTACAGTATGATGACTATAGTTAATACTACTGTATTGCATACTTGAAAGTTGCTAAGGGAGTAGATCTTAAAAGTTGTCATCACAAGAAAAAAATTTTGTACCTATGTACGGTGACATGTGTTAACTAGAATTATTGTGATCATTTTGCAATATGTACAAATACTGAATCATTATATTGTATGCCTAAAACTAGCATAATGTTATATGTCATATCTCAACAGCAAATGTCATTGCTTTCTATTTTATATAAAGATGTTGTCTGTATATGTTCAGTACAAATAAGCCTTACAATACTTAATCGCATTCATTATTGCAACAGTTGTAATAATGAATGGAAAATCTAATTCAAAACTACAGGGGAAAATCTCCTTTCCCCTTCTGTGGTAGTGTGCCCACAGAAAGTTTGGCACTGAAAGAACACATGATGCCTTTCCTCCATCTACAGTTTACAGCACATTTTACCTCATCTCTCCCCCGCCCATATCTGATGCACAGGTAAATACACAAACTTAAGTCATTGCTTCAGTGACCATGTATTAAACAGACCAGATGAACCAGAGTTTTCGTCCTGTCACTAGCTGTTCCAGAAACTAAGTCTCATCATCTATACTAAAGGCAAATACACAGCACTTTGTGAATCTTGCACTCTCTTTCAGATCAATGGTCAGAAAGATTCTAGGCTTAGCAAAGAAGCAGATAACGAGAGAAAAAATCAAGAAGAGCTGGGTTGGAGTTAATTCATCTTTTTTACAAATCTTCATTGCAAAAATATTGGCAGCACCAGCCGTGAGATTCTAGCTAAGGATGAAAGGAAGAAACTCCTATTTTCATTCTCCTGGGGAGATAAGGACTAAAAATGAATTGGACTGGGGAAAAAAAATACCACGAACATTCTCATCTGACTGATCAGATTTCTTCATAAAACTGCATATCTAAGATTTTCAACTTGCTCCTGGAGAGAATTGGAAACGTGGAGAGATGCAAATTATAGGTGGAGTAAGAAGGAAAGTAAATCCAACAAAAAGCTTTCATTCCTTTTATTTTAGCGAAATACCTCTGCCTTTCTAAGCTCCTAATTTCATTTTTATTTTTATTATAGTTCACGTAATTCATGTAATTCTTAGTTGGCACTGCAATGATCAAAGCTTTAAGTCTCCATTTCCATGCTAATGTGTCAAATGGGAAACTTTTCCTTTTGTATCATCTGGATTTAAATGTTCCCTCAGTTACAAATTGTCTTAAAGTGGAAATTGACCTGATGAGAGTTGAGAGTGCTTTTGCACTAGGGATAATTTTTATTGAATTTGTTAAAATCTCAGAATTTTAATAATGGATTTTTCATGTTTAAAATGTTAGAATGGAACTTGGTTTTATTTTGCATATTTCTTTTTCAAAATATCAATTAGCTTTTTCCTAGATCTAAATGAGTTTTATATGGGATGAGTTATGATGAATCCTAGTTCATATATGAGATAAGGACGACATGTAGAGTTGGTTTCTTTTTTTATTGGCACTGGTAGATTTGTGGGAAACTTGTCAGGGCAACAGCAAGAAGACCCACATCTAAGCATTCTCCCCTTTGCCTGTGCCAAGATACTAGCTCCTGCTGAACTGGCAAATGTTCTTGTCATTGCTGTCTTGCCCTTCTCAATAGGAAAAAATTTAATCTTGCTACAGATACAGGTTGGCTATTTAATACACCAAATGAATTAAATCAAGGAGAATATGGCAACTGTCCAGAATTGCCCAAACATTTCTAGTTATTCTTAGTTTGACCAAATGCTATAAGTAATTCAATCTGTAGAGGTACTAACAAATTCAAATATTTAAGGCCAGATATATACCTGGGTGGGAATTAGATTTTTTTAATTTTTCAAAAACTTACATTTATCTAGTAAGATTTGGCTCTTTGTCCAAGCAGAATGATACAAGACCAGAAGTCTAACAGAAATTTACCTACCTATGAATTAACATTCTATTTTTCTTTAGCTCCAATGAAGACAAATGTATCCTTACCTTAATGCCATCTAGCTAACAGCTAATGTTTACTGAACACTCATTTTATATAGAGTTTTATAAGCACTATCTTTTTTAAGCTCATGAAAGCTTATGAGGTAGATTCTATTCTTGTCATGTTTATTTCACAGATAAGGAAACTGAGTCCTAGCAGCTGTAGAGCTAAGATTTGAAAGAAGGCTTTTCAAAACCCAGAAATCTGCCACAAATCTGACAATCCAGGCAATAGCCAGTGAATAATTTATCTACCTGCCTTATCTATCAATCTATCTGTCTATTATCTATCTATCATCTATCTATCTATCATCTATCTATCTATCTATCTATCTATCTATCTATCTATCTATCTATCTATCTATCATCTATCTACCTACCTACCTATCATCTGTCTATCATCTACATTGATTCTCAAAGAAATATGTAAGAAATTATGAGTATATTTGCTATAAGCGGGTATTGTGTTCTTCCATTTAAGAGTTTAGAGGCTACATTTTTTTTTCATAGTAAAGGATCATATTATTGAATTTGTTATTCTCCCTAAAGTTTCTTCTTATGTCTCTCAAGATAAATTACATAGTATCTGTTAGGGTTCTTTCAGTTACGAGAGACAGAAAGTACTTACATTGGCTTAAACAGAAAGAATAGTAGCAATGAGCTCTGTGAATTGTGTAAGACTGTTGAATCACAGACCTATACCTCTGAAACAAATAATACATTATATGTTTAAAAAAAAAGAAGAAGATAGTAGGAAGGGAAAAATGAAGGGGGGGGAATCAGAGGGGGAGACGAACCATGAAAGACTATGGACTCTGAGAAACAAATTGAGGGTTCTAGAGAGGAGGGGGTTGGGGGGATGGGTTAGCCTGGTGATGGGTATTAAAGAGGGCACGTACTGCATGGAGCACTGGGTGTTATACGCAAACAGTGAACCATGAAACACTACATCAAAAACTAATGATGTAAAGTATGGTGATTAACATAACATAATAAAATTAAAAAAAAGAAAAGTAGCAAAATATTGTCTTATGTAACAGAAGTCCAGGGACAGTATGAGGGACAGCTTGATTCAGAGGCTCTAGAGATGTCATCAGGATCATATTTTTTTTCCATGTGGTGACAACCTTGGCTGCCACCAGTGTCAAGCCTTGATGCTCTGAGGACAAGCATAATGCAGAACTTGCTTTTTCCCTTCAGCAGATCCATGCACATCCCAGGGCTAATTTTACTGAATCTGATTTTGTCATGTGGCCATTCTTAAGCTAATCACTGTGCTTATGGAAATGTTATGCTTTACTTGTCCAAGTCCGGATCATATGTCCCTTCTTGGTAACGGGTTGAGGAGAGTGGGTGGACCTGTGCAATCTACGTGGACTAATGATGGACCTGTAGGTCTTCAAATAAAATTTAGCAAATTATTATCATAATAATTGGAAGGGGAATAGATGTTGTATGGTTTAAAAAATTATACTACAGAGTTCCTAATAGTTCAAATATTTTCCAAGTGTTATGGAATCACTTTGTAGAAAAGTCATGGTATTAGGGCAGAACTAATGAAAAAAATGTGCATCAAATACTGAATTTTGTGTCAAAATATTTAAAAGTGCTACTTTTCTTTTTTACCACAGACCAGAATATCATTTTTCTAAGTTAGTTATATAAATGATAGGTGATGAAAATAAGATTAACAATTATGATGATCATCAGTCATAATTAGTTTAGTTTATTAGTTTAGTTTAGTTTATTATTTAGTTTAAAATTTAGTTTATTATTTTTAATAAACTAAAACTTTAAGTGTTAAAAATATTTCTTCTTGCTGTGTAAGAAGATAAGAAATTCTTCATTGATTTAAGAATCCGGTCTATCCTCCAATCCAGAATTTTCTGCTATGGGGCTTATTTTGTGGAGAAAAGAAAGGGAGGATACCCAGAACATCACTTTTTCTAAATGATCTCATAACAATGTAACCCCCATGGCAACACACTTCACAAGTCCCCTGGGTCATTATTTCCAGGATTATTGTATTTGCTGGTCTTCTTCTGGCATTGTAAGTAATATCTAAAATATGGGGCTGGTATGTTCTACTCTGTCCTCTCGCTAGCACTACTAACACAAGATTATTGGAAAAGAAGTTTAGTTAGCAGGAAAGTAAACACAAATTCCAATAGCAGAGCATATGGAAGCTAAAATCCTTCATGTCACCTCCTGCTCATGGTTTAGATGATTTTACCCCACGCTTGGTGTCTAAAGAGATGGAGAGACTTTTTTGGTCCTATTATGTCACTGATCTTAGAAAATTATACACAATTTAACCTTGGCTATAGTAACCAATCTTTCGAGGTGTTCGCATACATTGCACTTGATTCTGTCTCTTTTAGGGAATCAAGATTTTCTTTTTGTCATTTTATGGCTGTCATTAATGGAAGAGGTTTTTTGATTTTATTTTTTCCAGTTTTATTGAGATATAGTTGACATATAATCTTGTGTAAATTTAAAGTGTGCAACATGATGATTTGATATATATGTTTATTGCAAAATGATTACCACAATAAGGTTAGTTCACATGTCTATCACCTTACATAATTACCATTTGTGTGCGTGCGTGTGTGTGTGTGTGTTGTGTGTGTGTGTGTGTGTTGAACATTTAAGATCTACTTTCTCAGCAACTTTCAAGTATATAATACAATATTGTTAACTATGGTCACGATGCTGTACACTAGATGCCCAGGACATATTCATTTTATAACTAGAAGTTTGTACCTTTTGGCCAACATCTCCCCTTCCCTTCCCACCCAGCCCCTGGCGACCACCATTCTATACTCTGTTTCCATGAATTCAGTGTTTTTAAATTTCACATGTAGGTGAGATCATACAGTATTTGTTTTTTTCTATCTGGCATATTTTACTTAGCATAATGCCCTCAGGTCCATCCATATTGTTACAAATGGCAGGATTTCCTTCTTTTTTAGGTGACATATATATCACATTTATATATATATTATATCTCACAATTTCTTTATTCATTAACCCATTGATAAACGCTTAGGTTCCATTTCTTGATTATTGTGAATGATGTTACAGTGAACATGGGGGTGCAGATATCATTGCAAGATACTGATTTAATTTCCTCTGGATATATACCCAGAAGTGGGATTGCTGGATCATATGGTAGTTCTATTTTTAATATTTTGAGTTAACTCCATGCTGTTTTCCATAATGGCTATACCAGTTTACATTCCCACCAATAGCATGCAAGAGTTCCCTTTTCACTACACCCTCACCAACACTTGTTATTTCTTGTCCTTTGGGATGATAACCATTCTAACAGGTGTGAGGTAATATCTCATTGTGGTTTTGATTTGCATTTTCCTAATGATTAGTGATGCTGAGCATCTTTTCTTGTGCCTGTTGGCCATTTGTATGTCTTCTCTGAAAAAAAAAATATCTATTTGGGTCCTTTGCCCATTTTCTAATTGGATTATTTAGTTTTTTGTTATTGAGATGTATGAGTTCCTTATATATTTTGGATATTAACCACTTATTAGAGAGATGGTTTGCAAATATTTTTTCCTATTCCATAGGTTGCCTTTTCATTTTGTTGGTTGTTTCTTTTGCTGTGCAGAAACTTTTAGTTAGATGTAGCTCCACTTATTTATTTTTATTTCATTGCTTGTGCTTTGGTGTCATATCCAAAAACTTGTTGCCAAGACCAATGTCAAGAAGCTTTTTCCTCGTGTTTTTTTCTAGGAGTTTTATCATTTCAGATCTTACATTAGATTCTTTTTTTATATAATATTACCATTTTATTTATAGACATTTAAAAAACATGTAAGATTGTATGTACCTAAGAATAAAATTGCCGAGTCCTAAGGTATGTTAATCTTCAGTTTTGTGAGATAATACCAAATGTTTCTTAGGGATTGCTTTGTATTCTTTCTTTTTTTTTTTTTATTATGTTATGTTAATCACCATACATTACACCATTAGTTTTTGATGTAGTGTTCCATGATTCTTATATTAGATTCTTTAATCCATTTCCAGCTAATTTTTGTAAGTGATGTAAGACAGGGTTCCAATTTCATTTTCTTGCATATGAATAGCCAAGCTTCCCAACACCATTTATTGAAGAGACTGTCCTCTACCAATGAATATTCTTGGCTCCCTTGTCAAATATTTGTTGACCATATACATGAGGGTTTATTACTGGGCTCTCAGTTCTGTTTTATTGATCAAAGTGTCTGTTTTTATGTCTGTACCATATTGTCTTGATTACTGTATCTTTGCAATAATAGTTTGAAACTAAGAAGTGTGATGCCTCCCAGCTTTGCTATCCAATGTCTTTTATGGTTTCATACAAATTTTAGGATTTTTTTCCTATTTCTATGAAAAATGCCATAAGAATCTTCATAGAGATTGCACTAAATTTATAAATGTCTTTGGGTAGTATGAACATTTTTTAAAAAAAGATTTTATTTATTTATTTGAAAGAGAGAGAGAGAGAGCACACAAGCAGGGAGAGGGGTAGAGGGAGAGGGAGAAGCAGGCTCCCTGCTGAGTTAGGAACCCAATGTGGAGTTCTATCCCAGGACCCCGGGATCATGACCCAAGTCGAAAGCAGATGTTTAACCAACTGAGCCACCCAGGTGCCCTGGGTAGTATGGACATTTTAACAATATTAACTCATTCAATCCTTGAACACAGGATATCTTTCTATTTTTTTGTGTGTCTTTTTAAATTTCTTTTATCAAAGTCAGAGTTTTCAGTATACAGATATTTCACTTCCTCAGTTAAATGTATTCCTAAGTATTTTATTATTTTTGTTGTTTATTTTATCTGTTATTTCTTTTTCAGATACAACAAATTTCTGTATGCTGATTTTGTATCCTGCAACTTTACTAAATTTATTAGTTCTAACAATTTTTTTGGTGGAGACTTTAGAATTTTCTATGTATAAAATCTGCAAACAAAGACAATTTTACTTCTTCCATTCTGATTTATATTCCTTTTATCTGTTTTGTTTTGTTTTTTCTTGATTAATTGCTCTGACCAGAACTTCCGGTATTATATTGAATAAAAGTGGTGAGAGTGTACACCCTTGCCTTGTTTCTGATCTTCTAGAAAAAGCTTTCAACCTTTCACCATTGAGTATGATGTTAACTGTGAGCTTTTCATATATAGCGTTTATTATGTTGAGTTGAGGTATGTTCCTTCTGTAACCACTTTGTTGAGAATTTTTATCATGAAAGGATGTTGAATTTTGTCAAATATTTTTCTGCATCTATTGAGATTATCATATAATTTTCATCTTTCATTTATTAATGGGGTGTATCACATTGATTAATTTACAAATGTTGAAGCATCCCAGAGGTAAATCTCACTTGATCATGGTGTATGATCCTATTAATGTACCATTAATTCCAGTTCACCTGGCTGGAATTTTGTTGAGAATTTTTGCATCTATATTCATTAGGGATATAGCCTCTAGTTTTCTTTTCTTGTAGTGTCCTTATATGACTTTTGTGTCAGGGTAATGCTGCCTTGGGGGAAGGGTGAGACAGATAAAGTGAAACTATTCTTCGTACTCTCTTCAATGCATCTAATCTTGGATTTGTTTTTTTCTCCAAAAGTGTGCCAGAACTCCTCTGCTGGACTCATGGACTTCCACAAAGGCTCTCTTGTCTATGGGTGATTGTCTAATCGGTGGGTTTTGAGGGGAAGATGTTAGACAACTCATATTCTCCTAGGTTGATGTTGTCACTCTCCATTACTGGTAGAGATTTAAGCAAAGGCCTGGTAAACTTTTGAAAAGCAGCTGATTAACCATGGGGGGAAATGTATGTGACCAGAGGTTGAGTGATTAATGGAACTTTTGACTTGGAGTCCACAGGTGAACACTAGCTTATCAGAACTGATGTTTCCTTCTGAGGCATAGGAGTATAGTATTTTTGCTTATTAAAAAAAGGAGATTATGTTTATATTTTCACTGAGTATAAATTTGCCACCATTTCAAAATGAGGAAGTGAACTTTATGACTGATTGGCTTTAGTTCTCTTGGAGTCTTTTGTATGTTGGTAATAGTTACATTTCTATGCACTGATAGCAATATTACTCATAATACTATTCATAATAAATGTAGGGGACACTTATTGAATATTAACTAAGTGCCATGTATTCTTATAAGCACTTTTTAAGACTTTTTCTCAGCCCAGAGTCCTGAACAGAAAACCAAACCTGCATATCTAACTCCCTCCTGGACATCTTCCCTTGAGTATTTTGAAGGCATCTTATCATCTTCAACTTCAAACTTTCCATTATTATGCATTTTCTAGGTTAATAAACTGTATCTTTGTCCACTCAGCCCACAGTCTTGGTTCTGGACATCCTATCCGGCCTGTTCTTTCATTCCTGATGATCGATGAAGCATCAGTCCCTTTATAGAAGTCAGTTCTAGTGTGGCAGAACACCTACCGTTCTTCATCTTTATGGCTGTCACCTGTTCAGATCTTACCTGTTCTACCGTAAGAGGCTTTTAAAGGATCTCCTTACACCCACCCTTGCAGCCCCCTGACCTGTGGTCCGCTCTGTGGTCAGGAACAGTTTGAAATGCCAGTATGCTCGAGCCATTTCCTCATGAAGCACCCTCCTATAGAAAAAACCTTTCCATTCTGCTTCATCTGCTGTCTCTGCCCCTTCTCTATACTTCAGCCTTTATGAATATTCAGGTCTTAGTTTAGAAAACACTTCTTCAGAAGGATTTTCTGGATTCCTTGCAATCATCGTAATACAGCTATCATAAGTCAACAACATATTTCACTTTTCTTTTAACACCCTGCAATTATGTATATACTATTTTCCTCATAAGACACAGAACACATGAAGGCAGGAAATACAGTCATGTTCACCGTAATATTTAGATTGTCTAGCATTGTGCAAGCAACTTCATAAGTATTTTTTTTTTGAATGAATGCATGAATGAATGAATTCTACATGGGTCCTCCAGTTCCAAGCCTGGGCTATTTACATCGTGCTATTCTGCTCTTAGGTGCATTTCCATTTAACTTATCATATCATAAAATTTAAATATTTGCAACAGGGCTCCAATATGAATGCCCAATATATGCAATTACAGATATTTGCATTTTGTTTTCTATTTTAGGCAATATCTCAGTTTTTCATATAATAAACTTCTCAGGCTTTTTTTTAATCCTTAGTAAAAAAGATCAGAAAGGAATGGATGCTTTTGAGTGAAAGTGATTAAAGCACATTTTAAATAGTGCTGGATTATCCTAAGGCAAATTAAAAATGTGCTTCAGGAGAAGGATTTTGAATATTGACATTTCTTGAGAAGGAAAAAGTAATCCTGATGAAAAAAGTCAGAAATATGTTAAACTTTCTAAAACTCTTTATCATTGGTTTTTTACTTTTAATTATACAAGAGGACCCATAATATCAGGATTGCTAAAGGCCTTAACAGGACTCAATTTTGAATATTAGTATTGAAGAAAAGTGTTTGATTTTCTACATTTTCTAAACCAAGGATCTTTTCCTTTTTATAATAATAAGTGAGTAGTATTATATCTCAGATACTATGGTAAGTATTTTACATGCATTATCTCTAATTCTTGTGATCGTGAAAATTGGGCATTATCCTCCCAGTTTTATAGATGAAAAAAGAGAGAGAATGTCCAGGTAATAGTAAGTTCCCCAGCCTGCCCTGTTTCTGACAGGTCACACCAGTTCACTGTGTGTACCAGGGGATATGACTTCTTCCTCATCATATTCATCCTGGTAAGACAATTCCAATGCTAACTATGCAGTAGGATTGCATATATTGCCCCAATCTGCTTAAATTGGCTACTGTGCAAAACTGATGTGAAGCCATAGCAGCTCAATAGAAAATCTATATGTTCCAACACAATGCCCACAGGGAAGCAGCAGATCTCTAATTTGGAACAATCAGTACAACAGGGAGTGTGGCAGGGCTGTTTTGAAGAAATATACAAGAGTTCCAGTCATTGTAGTTGACAGAAGAACTGAGATTTATAGTGGAAACTAAGCATTTTCTTTAGAATCAGTCATTGCATGGGTCTGGAGTCAGCAGCTAAATTTCCTTCACTCGGTCACTAACTGGCTGAATGATGTTATTTAGACAGAGAATGCCAGTCTCTGTACCAGAGACTGGCATTCAGGACTCATAAAGCTATGGATAAAATTTGAATAAATAAAATAGTTTCTATGGTCAAACTAGTTTGATCCAATAAAGTGACTGAATAAATCAAATTTACCTGAGAAAGTTTGGAAGTAGCTAGAATGAATTGGGGAAATGCTGCAATTGTAATTTTTTGGCAGGTACTTCTTGAAGATGTGGTCTACCTTAACCTCTCAGAATTTTTTGGCTCCCTTCCCTGAGGTAGGCCCTTGAAATAATAGCCAGAAACAGCACTAGCAGTTTTCCTTTGGTGGCACTGGTATATTTTGGATGCTCAGAAAAAATGATGGTGCTGAGCTAGACCTGGATACAATGTCAAGGAGAAACCAATGTGTATATGTTTGTTGGAATTTCTGAAGAAATGTATAAGGAAGTTGGTAAGAAAAGTTAATAAATCATATGGTAATTTAGTCAATGTAAAATGGCTATCTAAAAACCAATGAACCATCTTCACCCCAAAGGTAGAGTAATAATATTTTCCCTTAGTTTTAATTTACTAGAAAATTTCTTCTTTCTCTCTCTCTCTTTTTAAATTTCCTTACAATGCACAAATGTAAGGCAGTACTTCCTTTCTAAACTAACCCCCTGCAGACTATTGGCCCCTTCCCCACTCTCTTAGTGTATTCTCATCCCCTAAGATACTGTTTGTCTGACTGACTTTCTACTTGATGCTTCTTGCCTGTTCCCATAAATTTCAGTGAGTCACAGTAACTGTGCCTATTATAACAATTTAACATGCAGCTAATTCTGTAGTTGCAAATGCACCAACTTTCTCAATAGCATGGGATGTTTAGAATACAGTGCTAAGAAGGCCAGGTGCTTTTATTCCTAATTATAGGTTAATTAGTGTCACTCAGAGAAATCATCCATTTTAGGGGTACTGTTAGGGATAATAATCTCTGACCCCAGGGATTGAGCATGTCATTGCATATAAGGTAAAGCAAAGGTTGCCTATGTTCCCTGATATCCATTCTTCATTTCCTCTACAGAAAAAGTAAATAAACACCAAAGGAAAAGGCTAGACAGCATTTCCCAGCTTTCACTGCAGCAAAGTTGTGACCATGCATCCGAAGCTGTTCTGTAGGGATGGGAATGATAAGCTGGAAGGACGTGGGCACCTAACCTTCAGAGTAGGAGAGTCCAACTCTACAGTGCCTATCTCCAACATTCTTGGGAAAGAAATTAGCTCCTATCTTATTGAAGCAAATGTTATTCTGGGTCTCTGTTACTCAAGAGTGAACCAATCCTAAGTGATTTTATTATAAGGGAAAGAGTGAGTTCCAGTTAGTAATGCCCTGCTGAAGTGACCACTAGAAGGGAAAAACTGTGAATATCTCAATAAAATACTATTGGTTTAATTTAGAAGTAATGTCTTTAGAATATTTAGTCAAAAATGATGAAAATAGTTGAACTCAATACTTAATAAGTGAGCATTCAGGATTATAATTTTCATTATAATTTCATTAACAAATTAAATTTAACAAAAATTATTCAGTGTTTTCTATTAGATAAAATTAAATAGTTCACCTGATTAAGTACCATGTACATAGTGATTGCTCAATAATAATTATATTTTCCTCCTTTTAATCAAAGGCACTGGGTTTCCTTTATAAAGCTCTTGCTATTTATTTTGATTATAAATATCATTGCAAAATAGTAAAATAGTGACTTGCCCTGACCTAAAACCTGCCTCACTGTAAAAGCACTCAGATAATCTAGTTACACTCCTTTAGAAAAAGTTTTTTCTAAACATACACACTGCTTTACTTCAAAGTAGCAATTTTTTCCCACTACAGTACATAGTAGGAGACTCAATGAACCATACCTCTTGGAAGCAATGCCCTCACCGGTGATTGTGCCCTCCAACACTGACACTGGGCTTGGCCAGGTGTTTTGGTTTTGTCAATGGGACATCAGCAAACACATGGCAAGCTGGAGCTTGATATATATTTACACACTGGAGCTTACTCTTTTAGAATGTTGCTGCCACCACTTGATGAGGCTTGGACTAGCTTCCTTAAGGATGAAAGATCACATGGAGAGAAGAGTCCAGCTGTCTTAGCTCTCCCACTGAGCCCAGCCCTCAATAACCCTCCAGTTGAAGACAGCTGTTTACCTGAGTCTGGGTATGATCAGCAGAAGAACCAGAGTCATAAGAAATAATAAATCATTATTGTTTTACACTAGTAAACTCTGGGTGATTTGTTACCCAGCTATAGCTAACAGATACACTCACACACACAAACTTCTTTTATGTGTAAGATGTTTATATGTAGTCATAAGAAGAGATGGATTATACGTTGATATCACCTTAGTAAATAAACTTACCTCATCTTTCATGTGTTTGACAGTAATGACAGGAAACTATTAACTACTTGTGCATTGTGTAAGCTCTAAGCAGAGACTGACACTTTGGTTAGCTGCATTAGGAGCCTATCCACACAACACTTTTTTAGATTATAGAATAATGTATCATAATAACTTTTAAGTATTTTGTATTTAAATTTCAGAAACTTTATTGGAAGCTAAAATCTCAAGATGGGAGAGAGAAAAAGAGGAAGAGGGAGAGAGAGGAAAAGAATGAGACTCATTCTGATTATATTTTTAAGAAGCAAATGACTGAGGAACCAATCATACAACACACTTCACTGTCTATTTTCTAAGATATCCCTTTGTGTGTTTATTCTATTAGTGAAAGATAGTGGTTGGAGGCTACTAGATATGGAATTAATTTGCAAACCAGACAGAATCAAGTTCCCATTTGCTTTTCTATCATGATGGAATCTGCTTTTTAGACCAATGTTTTCTAAATGTTATGTCTTAAAGTCTTTTTAGGACATATGGAAACAAAATATAAAGATCATTTATATTTGCAGTATTTGTTCCATAATTTCAAAATTCCTTTCCAGCTATAAACTAACTGTCCTTATCATTTGCAAAACAAATGAACTCACTGCTAATGAGTGTCTTTCCTCTTGATTCAGGCTTATGATAACTCTGACACTTTTATAGTAAAGTATATATTTTATTATAATTTTGTTACTTTGACAATTCATTTTTTATAGTTATTCCAAGGATCTTTTGTCATATGCATAATATGCTGGTTAACTAATGAGTCTGAAAACCAGAATACCTGAATTCTAGACCCAGAAGTAACATTGTCTAGTCACATGACTTATAAGCACGTAACTTAACTTCTTTAATTAGCTTGCACTTTAAAACATGGGCTTACATCAAAAAAAAAAAAAAAGGAAATCTTGCCATTTGCAACAACGTGGATGGAACTAGAGGGTATTATGCTAAGCAAAATAAATCCATCAGAGAAAGACATGTATCATATGATCTCACTGATATGAGGAATTCTTAATCTCAGGAAACAAACGAGGGTTGCTGGAGTGGTGGGGGGTGGGAGGGATGGGGTGCCTGGGTGATAGACATTGGAGAGGGTATGTGCTATGGTGAGCACTGTGAATTGTGTAACACTGATGAATCACAGACTTGTACCTCTGAAACAAATAATACATTATATGTTAAAAAAAAAAAAGAAGAAGAAGGTAGTAGGAAGGGAAAAATGAAATCAGAGGGAGAGACGAACCATGAGAGACTATGGACTCTGAGAAACAAACTGAGGGTTCTAGAGGGGAGGGGGTTGGGGGGATGGGTTAGCCTGGTGATGGGTATTAAAGAGGGCATGTTCTGCGTGGAGCACTGGGTGTTATATGCAATCAATGAATCATGGAACACTGCATCAAAAACTAATGATGTAATGTATGGTGATTAACGTAACAATAAAATAAAATTAAAAAAATAAAATGTGGGCTTAATAATATCTTCTCTGTTTTCTTCAAAAGATTTTTGAAAAACCAAGCAAGATCACATAGGCAAAGGTATTAATTGATATTAATAAAACCTTATAATAGGGCGCCTGGGTGGCTCAGTCGTTAAGTGCCTGCCTTTGGCTCAGGTCATGATCTCAGGGTCCTGGGATCAAGCCCCACATCGGGCTCCCTGCTCCGCGGGAAGCCTGCTTCCCCTTCTCCCACTCCCCCTGCTTGTGTTCCTGCTCTCGCTGTCTCTCTCTCTGTCAAATAAATAAATAAAATCTTTAAAAAAATAATACCTTATAATTTAAAGTAAGTAATAAAATATCTGAAATTATAACTGAAAGATACTTCCTTAAAATTTTCTCAATAGTTCTTAATATATATGCATTATAAAATTTTGACCCAGTACATTGAAGATAACCTATGGGCAGTGGACTAAGAAATAACCAGCTCTCAATGTATTTGACAGAATGTTGTTGAGAAGGGGCGCCTGGGTGGCTCAGTAGGTTAAACATCCAACTGTTGATTTGCTCTAGTCATGATCTCAGGATCCTGAGATTGAGCCCTTGGTTGGGCTCTGTGCTCAGCAGGGAGCCTGCTTGAGGATTCTCTCTCTCTCCCTCTCCCTCTGTCCTTTCCCCCACTCCTATTCTTCCTCTCTCTCTCTCTCTAAAATAAATAAATCTTTTGTTTTTTAAAAAAGGAATATTATTGAGGAGAAATAAAAAAAACCTTAAATCTGGAAAAATAAAAGCATGAGGAAATGACACATTATTATAAAAGATCCTGTGCCCAGTTTAGGGACTTTCCAAAGCCATAATAGAATTATTTTGGCTTTTAATAGTGTTGGTTAAACATGATATGAACCTTATTCAAAGTGACATTTGATCTACTTTGCTGCATTTCAATTATAATTGAATTTCTTACTAATATATCTTGGCATTTGATTAGTAAAATGTTTATAATTTCCTCTGAACACTAAGTTTTCTTTGTACACCAAACACTTTGGAAAAAAATGTCCTAGATTATACAGAAAATATATTACAGACAATGTTATTTGCATACCATCAATCTTATGTTTGACTTCAAAAACACTATTTGAATCATTTGCATGAAAACAAAATCTTTGTCTTTTAAGAGTTTATCTCCTCCTGCTGCTATTTATCTTATATTGGATTATGACTTCAAGTGAAGGAAACACAGCAGGAACAGAAGAACTCTTAAAAATAAAGATCCTGTTTTCATGCAAATACCTCTAATAATTAAAACAGAGAAATGGGGAAGTACAATTTGTACGCAAATTCTCTGACAAAATCCAATAGAGATTTTCAAGAATGAAAAGGCTTTCATGTTTTGATTTAACATCTGAAGTCAGTGGAGTTTGCATATGTTACTTTGATCTTTAAAACCTTCTGTGGTCTTGGTGCTAGTGACTTTCAATGAGGCCTTTTAGATTTCCTGCAGTCCTCTTTCTCAAGAGGGCTAAGTGGAAACTAAACAGTTGTTTTTTTCTCAGAGTTTAGTTTGCAAACATTTGCTATATTAGAAGATGACAATAATAATGTGTGTGGTTTATACATACATATATGTGTATGTATATATATCTAATTGTTACAACATTTTATATTTTGATTAGCAATTTAAATTAAAATGTATTTTTCTGACAAAATAACAGTTTTCAGTCATTTCAAAGACAGGAATCAATTTTTATTATCAAATAATTTTAAGTCACCACTCACCTGATAAATGTTACATTTTTATTTATACAAACTTAGAACAATGGTTATTGTGTGTATGGATTTTTGAACCCCTTTTAATAGCTGTGCTTAACTCACTGGTTTTTCCAAAATTACCAGCTCAGTATATCTGATTTGATTATTTATTACTGCATCTCTGCTCTGTGTGGTATCTTCCAGGCAGCTTGACTCGGGCTGGTGGATCTGCGTCCATGATGTCTCACTCACGTGGCTGCCAAGATGGGTGCTGGCTGGCAGGTGGAAGTTCATCTATGCTATTGGCCAGGAGCCTAGTTTGCTTTCCATGTGGGTCTCACCATAGGCTGCTTGGGCTTCCTCATAGCTTGGATGCAGGGTTCGAAGAGTGATTATTCCATGAGAGAGGAATAGAACCAACTGGTCACTTAACTTTTGGGCTCAGAAATTTGGCACGGCATCATTTCTCCCATACCTTATTAGTCAAACATTCACACAGAGAGAGAGAGAGAGAGAGAGAGAGAGAGAGGATGGGTTCCTTTGGTTTAGGGTTCGAATGAATATTTAGATAGGGAAGCTTTGTCATTTTAGGTAGAGGTGGGCATAAGGTCACACATGCGCCTTAAGGAAACATGCCTATACATACATTGTATGTAAATAAGTCTGAGGCTCTTCCTTGGGTGGAGATTTTAGTATTAAAGTGAGAAAAAGGAAATGGTAGGTCATTCTGAAGGTCATTCTTTGGTCCATCTGCATAGGTGTGAGTTGGGGGTTTAGCTCAAAAATCTGGGTCTTCTGGGCCTGCAAGAGGTCTTGTCAGGGCAGTCACCACCATCTGAGGGGTAGTTTTGGGTCACATTTATCTGAGTTAAGAAGTAAGCCAGAAATAAGAACCTAAGGAAAATTGTAAGACAAATGTTAATAAGTACAAGGAAGTGGGCAGTAAACATCAAGACTTGGGGTCTTGCTGGTGACAAACCCACCCAATTCAGGGGAAGGGACACAGACCCCACTTACTGAGAAGAAGACTGTCAGAACTTTTGGTCACTCTTAATGTAGCATAGTTTATTTAACAATGGAATATTATGCAGCCATCAAAAGGAATGAAATCTTGCCATTTGCAACGATGTGGATGGAACTGGAGGGTGTTATGCTGAGTGAAATAAGTCAATCCGAGAAAGACATGTATCATATGACCTCACTGATATGAGGAATTCTTAATCTCAGGAAACAAACTGAGGGTTGCTGGAGTGGTGGGGGGTGGAGGGATGGGTGGCTGGGTGATGGACACTGGGGAGGGTATGTGCTATGGTGAGCGCTGTGAATTGTGTAAGACTGATGAATCACAGACCTGTACCTCTGAAACAAATAATACATTATGTGTTAAAAAAAAAAAAGAAGATAGTAGGAAGGGAAGAATAAAGGGGGGGAAATTGGAGGGGGAGACAAACCATGAGAGACTATGGACTCTGAGAAACAAACTGAGGGTTCTAGAGGGGAGGGGGATGGGGGGATTGGTTAGCCTGATGATGGGTATTAAAGAGGGCACGTATTGAATGGAGCACTGGGTGTTACACGCAGCAATGAATTATGGAACACTACATCAAAAACTAATGATGTAATGTATGGTGATTAACATAACATAATAATAATAATAATAAAGTGAATCTGGAATCAGATATTGGTAATGATGCTTTACCTCATCCTTTCAAAAGACCAGCATCTTCTGCCTGTCCCTCTAGTGGGCACAGCACATTCTGGGAGAACTTACTATGCTCCCTTTGCTTTGTCTTGTCCTAAGGCCTGTCTAGGACTCCATAGCAACTCTGTAGCTGTGCAAAGCACCACAGACTTTAGTTGTAGGGGTTGTTTACTCATGTAGCACCAATGTCCAGGGATTGAACTGCACAGTGACACTAGCCCTCTCTCCCTCAGGTTGAGGTCAATGACCTTTAGGCCTTCATTGGGAATACTCAGACATCCTGTAACAAGGGTAAACAAAGAGCAATGGAAGGAAATCCTGTAATGAAGTACAGAATCAATGAAAAGCTGCTTTTTTCATCCTCTCCGGAAACCTCTTTCATCTCTATTGTAAAGTCTATCCTCTTTTCTGCCCACACAGGCATAAAGTGGATTGATGTTTTTTTTTTTTTCTTTTTTCCATGGTTGGTGAGATTCCTTGTCAGTCCTTTGCCACAACTTTGTAATGAACAAGAAGCCTTACCTGAGGAAGCTAAAAGTGAGTTCAAACTGAGAATACTGGATCTGGTAATCAAACAAATAGAATGTTTCTATTTTCTAGATGTGAAGACTTAGGAATGGCTCCTCAAAATGATGATTTTGTGGTTTAGATAAGCTGTAGCTTGTATGATGATCACCATTTCAGCAGACAGCATCATCTGGATATATGAATGACATTTGGGACAAAGGGGAACATTTGCAAATAGGCCTCACTCTCTTCCCAGGTCTTCACCTACATGGAGCCTCATACACAGTATTTCTTTCTTCCTGGCACCTCAGACCTAAGGTAAAGTTCCCAAACCTACATCCTTCTCTTCTACTTTGACCCAGACTTTTGGAGGCCTGATATGTACATAGATATGTGTCTAGTGTGACTTAGCTTATTCATGTTTAAACAGATTGGAAGCATATGGAAGAGATCACCTCAGTATGTGAAAACAAAAGCAAGAACAAAACAAAACAGAAAAATGACAATGACCCTCGGAACTCTAAGGTCGGACCTCTAGGCAGATTGTACATTCCTCTGAAACAGAAACAACCAGCCAGGTCAATCGTGAAAATGCTACTATACTTCTCAGTCACAACCAGGTTTGTGAGAATGACCTATTCTTATTTAACCATTCAGTTTTAGTTGTTCTTGTGATATTTTACTTTTATGAAAAATAATAAATATGCAGAAACAGTAAGTTGATTTCCAGTTGTCCTATTGCCTATAAATTTCACAAAAGCCATTCACTTTTTGTCCTAAGTTCAACCTAAATACAGGAATATGGAAACACATCCATAGTTCTATAACACCTTCCTGGATTAGCACATGGTCAAAGCATACTCAGATGCTATCCTACATATGTGAGTATGAGCCTTCTATGGCCAGTAAAGATGCATTTGTGAATAGTACAGACTACACTCAGACTGGCCCTGTCAATCTAACCCTGGGGGAATAGTTGATCTTTTCTTCTATTCTGGAGCATGACCTTAATGTATCATCAATTTGTTTAGTGTAAGAAATGCACCTTTTTTTTTAGACTAAACCTGTTTTAACTTGAATTGTGCAAATAGAATGTTAAGAAGAAGAGTGTATTAATGAGGGGGCTAACATTGTTGACATTCAGGGGATGACTCTTCCTTCTAGTCTTTTCCTCTAAATCATTTCCCCTTTGGTACCATAGATATGCCAGTTTTCCTTTCTTCTCTTCTCTTCTAGTCCCTCCAGATTTAGGGTGCACTATTTTTGCTTAAACTTTCTTTTACTAATGGCACAACTTTAGCTAATAATCAGAACTTCACTAGCCTAACACCTTCTGTGATCTGACTCTAAAAAAAGCGAATTTTAATTAGTATGCCTCTTGATGCCATAGAATTGGCTACAGCAAGAAGGAAAAAGATTTCTTTTTCTAAAAACCTTCACTGAATGAGCTACCTGATTGACCACTGGATATTAACAAAGTCCTGTGGTGTGAGAAACCCAATTTAAGAGCAATAATAATGAAAAGGTGAAGAAAGGAAAGACTGTCTGTGTCAACTACAAAAATGAGATGAAAACATTTCTCTAAGCCTTTACTATTTTATTAACACTATCTTTCCCTAATTTAAAACTTTCATTGTATTTGAAAAGAATAGTGACAACTGAGGGGAATGTGTGATTAAAGAATTATTTTTGGTTGAATATCTGCAAAAAGTTCCCCTAGAGCAAATATCTGTTACCTCTTCACCCAGAGTATTCTCATTCTGTGCCAGGCCGTAGTCTGGGCACTCAGTCCCATTAATCTGATTCCCTGCAGGGCTATCCCATAATTACATAGGTCCAAAATATGCATAACAGATACTTGCTCATTTTTCTTCTGTTACAATCTAGTTAACTTTCCCCTTCTAATACAGTAACTATATCAGCGAAGTATTTTACAGTGGTATGATGGTTAATTTTATGGGTCATTTTGGTTGGGCCATGAAATACTCAGGTATTTGATGAAACATTGTTCCTGTGAGGATGTTTTTGGATGAGCTTAACATTTAAACCAATGGACTTTTAGTAAAGCAGATGCCCCCATAAAGTGAGTGGGCCTCATTCAATCAGTTGAAGGCTTGAATAAAACAAAAAATGAGGCTCTCCTAAGCAAGAGAGAATTCTCCAGTAGATTGCCTTCATCTGCGACATTGGTTCTTCCTGGTTGTGCCTGACTGCCTTCAGACTCAAATTGGAATATTGGCTCTCCTGGGTCTCCAACCTGTTTGCTTACCTTGCAGATTTTGGATTTGCCAGCCTCCATAATCACATGAGCCAGTTCCTTATAATAAATAAACAGGAAAGAAAGGAAGGAAGGAAGGAAGGAAGGAAGGAAGGAAGGAAGGAAGGAAGGAAGGAAGGAAGGAAGGAAGGAAGAAAGGAAGGAAAGAAAGAAGGAAGGAAGGAAGTTCTGTAATGAAAATCATGACCTATCATTTCTGAATTGGTGAATGTTCTGGGAACTTTGGACCTTGCCTTCCATGGAGTAAGATCCTATTTTTGTTCTGGCCAGCACCAAAGATCCCTCTAGTTCTGGCTGTGACTTTTCATTTAGTCCTGGGCCTGGTGAGCCACCCATCAGATCTTTGTACATGAACATTTTACCTCTGCCACAGTGACCATCACTAACCTCACCCATTAGCAAGCTTGCTAGCTGAGTAACAACTGCTTTCTACCAGAGTTCTACCTAGAGCACATGGGATTTTGGATACCTTTCATACCACACATGAATCTAGGAAGATTTTGGAATGCTACCTCCAGCTCCCCCCGCCCCAAAATGCTGTGTCACTCCTCTTATATGACCACTTTATGCTGAAGTGAAGTGCCATTCAAAGAGGTGTCCTTAATGAGGTGGGAGCTGGGTTCAGGAGCCCTCTGAGTCAGATGTTCAATGAGGTCTCTTTCTTTTCCAGACAAATGAGGGATGAAGGGATCCAGAACATACTTCCTTTCAGTAGCACTTTCCCATCTTCTCCAAATGCATTTTCTTTAGATTTTCCCTCATTCTGTGGAGAACTCCTCTTCTATGTTATTTTGCTTTCTTCTTTACTTATACTATATGCTGGAGTCTAGGCAAACTGCATTCATACTTTTTCGAGGTAATAACCTTCATGGTGTGGCCATGGTGGCAGAAAAAGTTATAGGGGAAGAACTGGATTAATAAGAGGAAATACACTGGTTTAAATTTTTAAAACATGATTCCTGTTACATTCTGATAGTGACTATATTTCCTTTGATCACTTGGCCATTATGATATTGTATTTCTACATTTATATCTTGTGGGTCTCCACTAAATGGGACTGAATTCTTTCTTTTTTAGGTTTTACTGACAGTTGAATCTGAACAAATAAAAATAAATCGATATTCTATAGATTCTACCACTTGGAATATAAAATTTTGGGTTCTGTGAAAGGTGGTAGTAAATCTTTTACAAAAATGCGTAACTTTATAAACATTTTATTTAGGTATGTGGTTCCTTAACATAATATTACCTTCAAAGTGATTAAACAACCCAAGTGATTTGGGGGTTGTGTCATGGTTAAATGCAATTATCAAACTATGCCAATGGGTCTTCACTTTCAGCTGAATATTATAGTCTATTAATGTCTGTTACTACATTATATATATGCATATATATATAGTGATGATTTACTTATTATTTTTAAATATCTCAGAAATTGGAATAGGTTCTGCTATGGTTGATAGTTTTAGAATATTTTGCAACATGTATTAAATAGGGTTTATGATGTAAATGGGCTTTTTCTTGTGGAATACTTTGACCTCAGCTGCAGGAGTTGGTAGAAAAAGAAAACCTCAGTTTAATAGCTAGCATTCAATGTTCTGGGTCCAAGGAGGCATAGGAACTCAGTTCTGCATGAACCAAGGGGTTCTAACTTGGTTCGTTGGGGGCAGTAAGAGTATAGGGTGGCCCATAGCTGAAGGTAGGTGGGAGGCACAATTAAGACGTGGGAAATAAGAGACAAAAAAATCACAGAGGTTTGGGAATCTGTGTCTTAGGTAGAGGATTCTTGACAGCTAGACTAGATGTAAAGTCCTGATCAGTTACACTGGGGTCAGAAAGTGGGGGACTTTCTTGTGGGGGATGAAAAAATCCACTGATAATTTTACCAGAGCTGAGAAGATATGGTAAGGGTTAAAGGAAAGCTGTGGCCTGAAGAAAGATGTGTTTAGGACACACTCCCTCAGTGTGGTCCAAGTCTTGGCAGAAAGATGAATTCTACAGCTCACCAGGTAGCATGAAGGAATCTCTGGTCAGCACTGAATTAGAGATGAATGCTGCCAAGCATAAAGGCTGAAGATATAGTAGATGCCTACAGCTGACAAAGACTGGTGACTCTCAGACAATAAGCACAGATGTTTAAAATACAGACATTCTTCTATTCCTCCAATCCTCAATAAAGAGTTGACCTTCTTTGTCATTACTAAAATATATGAAAACCAGGGTGGACATCCCTACTATTTCCTCTGTCATTTATTCATTCAACAAGTTATTATTGGGCTTCCACAAGGTTATGGGAATGAGGATATGGAGCTTAACAAAACAGGCAGAATCCCTGCCTTCACTGAGCAACCTTTCTCATGATGGGAGAGAGTGCAAACAAGTAAGTAAACAAATAATCAAGAAAATTTCATGGTATGATAGACTCTGTGAAGGAAATAAACTAGGTACATTGACAGAGGGTGGCCAAGTGGAGGTCACTCTAGGTAGGATGGCCAGAGAAGACATTTGTGAAGAGGCAACTGTTGAGCAGCAGATAAGCAAGCATTGGCCATGGCAAGATCAGAGACACTGCAAGTAAACACTTAAGGCAGGAAAATCTTGGATCAGCTAAGTTATATTGAAAAGGCTTGTGAGACTAGATCACAGTGAGAGAGGGTAAAGGCATCCATTATGAAGTAAATATGAATGAGACCATGGAGCAAGGAATCAAAATTGTATTCTAATACAGACAGAAACCATCAGAAGGTTTTAAGCAGTATTATGACTGTGTTGTCTTTTTTTTTTTTTTTTTTTTTTTACTCTTTTTGGGGGAGATTGTCAAGTTTTTCCACAGTAAAGTACCATTTTTCCTTTTCCATGCACTAGTCCTTGTAAGCAGGTCATTAAGTCCAGCCCACATTCAAGGGGAGGAAAATTAGGCTCCACTTCCTGGAAGGCATTATTTATGTATTTTTGGAATTGTAGGACATTGTTTTATGCATGTTATTTATTTAATCTTCATTACAAGCTTATGGGCTACAGGGGCTGCTACCATATCCCGAATTTACAGATGAGAGAACAGATGCATAGGGAGGTCATTTAACTTTCTTAAGGTTATCCAATTAGATTTGATAAGGAGCATCTTGTTCTATCTGGCAGTTTTTTATTCCCTACTACTACTATGGTTTCCCACAGATTCTGATTAATAAAAACAACCTGGAAAATTAATTACGAAAAGAATGAAGACTTCTGGTTCCCTATCCAATACCATGAAGAATAAGAGTAGAGAAATTATTTTTTTAATGTTTTTTGAAATTTTTGAACACCTGACCACTATTTCTGTATAATAATTGCATATTTTCTAAGATTTAAAAAAAATCTTTAATGTATAATTTGATCACTTACAAATTTGAAGAATTAAAAGAAAATACAGAAGGGATGTGCATGTACCATTTTACGGCTGTTACTAAATCAATTCTATTAGCATTATTCTCAGTTTTAATGTGACTAGTGTTTCATTGAACTTATTTATAAAGTTATTATGGTATTATACATAATAATATGTTTGAATAAACTGATAATCCATAAATATGACTTATTCTACTTTGTTTACCCCTTTTATGTTATGTATCTGGTTATTACTTGTAATTTAGGGAGAATGTTTTTATGGTATTCTAAAAACATAAAAATTATTAACAAAAAGTATATTGTCTGGGGCTCTTTTTTAACGTGAAGAAAATGTTCAAAAATTGTTTTGATGGTCCCACAACTCTCTAAGTAGACTACAAATCACTGAACTGTATGTTTTCAAAAGGTGAATTTTATGGTATGTGAATTACATCTCAATGAGGCTGTTAAAAAGAATATTATTTAATTCTGTCACAATAAACACCAGTGTAAGATGTTTTGCCTTAGAGCAGCATATTGTAAAGAAGACTGTCTATTTCAGTTTTCTAGATTGTGCCTTCTCCTTTGCCATCAGTAGGCAGCACCAGCCCTGGGAATCCTAATGGTGATAGCAACTAGTAGTGACTGGGTTCTAATGTGTCAGGCTCTGTGCTGAGCATTTTGATACATTATTTCATTTAATTCATTAGGATATGTAGCTGTTGTGTCTACATTTAATAGATGAGAAAGCTGAAGCTGATAATGGTTAAGTAATTTAACTTCACTGACACAGCTAGTTAAGTAGTAAAACCAGGAAGTAAAACAGTTCTGCCTGATTTCAAATACCATACTCTAAATTCCTGTCCTCTCATGTGATCCCTTCTTGTGATGTTCCCTTGCACTGAGATAGTGAAAGAGAGCAGAATTTGCCACCCTAATATACGTCTTGCTGGGATAAGGATTATTTTAGGCTGGTTATTTTTAAGGAACAAGCAGATATAGGAAAAGCTCTGAAAACCAAGAAGTTACCCTTTTGTAAGAGACTTTTATGGGAGGTGGGTGGGGACATGGGGTAACTGGGTGATGGGCATTAAGAGGGCACGTGATGTGATGAACACTGGGTATTATACACATCTGATGAATCATTGAACACTACATCTGAAACCAATGATGTACTCTATGTTGGCTAGTTGAATTTAAATAAAAAAAAAGACATTTACAAGGGAAATCTCCATTGTCTCCTTCTGTGTACCAGGAAGAGGAGTAAGACTACAGTTTTATAAACTCTTATCAATGGAGAAGGCAGGAACTTAAATCTGTGTAACAACCATACCCTTGATTACTGTTCTTTGCCTGGTAGCCTCCCATAACTGGTCTCCCCCACCTTCCCCAACATCTTCTTTTGTCTTTAGTCAGAGATGGTATTTAAAGTGGTGGCTGGGACCATTTCAGGGAGTTACTCAGTTTTCCTGGGTCTCTCACATGTACACAGGAGGTATACATGTTATTAAACTTCTGTTTGTTTTTCTTCTGTTAATATATTTTTATTTGTTTTTAGAGATTTATTTATTTATCTGAGAAAGAGAGAGAGAGTGTGTGAGCAGTAGGGGCAGAGGGAGAGGGAGAGAATCTCAAGCAGACTCCATGCTCAGTACAGAGCTGGATACAGGGCTTGATCTCACCACCCTAAGATCAGGACCTGAAACTAAGAGTTGGATGCTCAACCAACTGCACCACCCAGGTGCCCCTGTTAACCTATCTTTATTGCAGTAGAGTCTCAGCCAAGAACCTAGAAGGGTAGAAGAAAATTATTTTTGCTCCCCCACAGTGGAAAATAGATTAAATGTTTGCAAATGTTCTGAAGGGGAGCAAAATATACCACCCCAAAATATGCCTCTTTGTCATATTGATATTTTAAGCTGGTTATTTTTTAAGAAAGAGTAGATATAGATGAAACTCTGAAAACTGAGTAGAAGCTAACCTTTTGTAAGAAACAGTTAATTTTTTTAAGATTTTATTTATTCATTTGAGGGAGAGAGAGAGAGATAGAGGGAGGGAGAGAGCACAAGTGGGGGAGGAGCAGAGGCAGAGGCTGAGGGAGAAGCAGACAGCCCAATGTGGGGCTCGATCCCAGGACCCTGAGATTATGACCGAGCCAAAAGCAGACATTTAACCGACTGAGCCCCCAGGCACCCCAGAAACATTTACATTTATAAGGGACATATCCATTTGTAAGAGTATCTCCATCCTTGTACCAGGAATAAAAGGATATCCAAATCTCTAGAAATGGAAAAGGCATGGAGTTGGCTAAAAAAACAAAATTCAATTGAGTATATTTCAAGATCTAACTGGCTTTATTCAATGATTTATGAATCAGGCAGCATCCTATCTAGCAAGTAGAAGGGAGCTCTGAGGAGCTGTATGAAGTAGGAGGGTATAGGTAGAAACGGGGCAGGACAATTAGCAAAAGTCAGGAAAGGATTGTTTCAGGCAAGGTCACCTTTTCTTAGGGGGAAAAGCAGAGAGGTTAATTAGGTGGATTAACTCATCTTCCTTTGGCAGATGGAGAGGGCCCATGTGACAGATTACCTCGTTGGTGCTGAACAGAGTCCTGACTGACTGGTTAAGACTACTGTTCTGGGGAAGGTTGGAAGTGCAATTCCATTTGATATTAAGCCTCAGTTTGGTGATTGGCCTAACATCAATAACTCCATTTGGGGCCTGTGGTTTTCTTTCTAAGGACTTAAAACTCTGCATTATAATTTACTCTTGTTTATTGTATTTTTCCTCATAAGCTCCCATAACAAAATCTCTACCCTCAACATCTTTCTTTTGTCTTTAACTGAAGATGGTATTTAAGGTAATGGCTTTGGCCATTTCAGAGAGTTACTCAGTTTTCCTAGATCTCTCCTATGCATATAGGAAGCATATATGTTATAAAGCTTTTGTTTGTTTTTCTCCTGTTAATCTGTCTTATGTCAATTTAAATTATTAAGCCAGCCAAAGAAGCTACACAGGAAGGGGGAGCGTTTTTTTTTCCCTCCTCAGTAGTTCCCTTTTCCTCTGGTAGTCTCATTTTGTCTCCCTTACCCTCCCCTCCTCTTCCTCTGTCTCCTCTTCTTCATCCTCCTTGGTTTTGGGCTGAAAACTAAAAGATAATGAAGAACTTTGGGAAAAAGTAGAAAACAGAATATGTAATTCAGGAGTAATGACAGTTTAATTAAATTCTGGCTCTTTTCTGCAAGTTTTATAGAGGAAAAAGATATGGTCTTGGACTTTATTGTGCTATAAAATCTTGGTTCTAATTCCTAAGATTAGACTTTCTTTTTAAGGTTATCATCTGTCTGCTACTGGTTCAGAGTGGCCATAGATCACTGGGTATTCTGGAAGGAGAACTGGAGCAGGGGGGAAAATTGATACCTAGTTTGTGGGTGGGGCAGACTATCCATTTTTTCCTAAGAATACTACCCTTCATAATCTATGAAGGCACCATGGCATTTTCTGTCATTTAATATTATCATATTTATAAAATTATACATCAAATATTCATTAAGTGCTTCCTATGTGCTTAAGGAGTTCAGAGCAATTCTCCCCAAAATGTGCCACTTTGGCATGTGGACTATTTTGAGCTAAAGGCTATTGAGATCCTATGGACTCAAGAGAAACTTTCTGCCCCTCTCTTAATTTCTTAGAAGAATCTAAACTGGGGATCCTTTCCAGAAGTAGAGTTATTACCAGAGATAAATTTTATCTGAGTGACACACCTGTATGGCAGGGCAAACATTTAATTAACAAACATCTGCTCTTCTTTCTGCCCTGTGAGTTGCCCTTCTCCCTTTGAAGCCCCAAGCCCTATCCCACTCTTTAGCCAAGGAAGGCATATATACCTCATTTTATCTTTCTGTCTTTGAATCTTTCATGTATGTAGGGTTCCCACACATACAAAATTAAATTTGATATTCTTCTGTTAATCTGTCTCAATTTAATTCTTAGACTACCTGAAAGAAACTTTGAAGGGTAGAGGAAAATTTTTCCTCCTCAACAGTACATAGCACTATTGTATATTATTTGGGCCAAGAGGTAATTGGGAGTCTTTATCAACCCAAAATTCTATCAGCCTCTCTACCACCATAAGTGCCCCCAGATAAATATGTAACATAAGTAAAAAAATATTAGCTTTGAAAATGAAGCTGTAAGCAAATCCCCTAGTTCATCCTTACCTTCCCCCTTAATAGAAGGTGCTGCCAATCCCTTACTATAGAGGAACTTTGGAACTACCACTGCTGTGGTAGGTATATGGGGAGAACCCAAAATTGATAAAATATTGTCTTTTCCCTCAATGAGCTTATAATCTAATTGCAGAGTAATTACATAAACTTGTGGGGAAAGTAAATAGCAATAAAATATTCACCAAAACTTTTTTTTTCCAGACACCATTTTTTTAAAATAAAAACTCATAGTATAATTTTCCACTTTTTAAAATCACGTTCAAAATCAGCAAGGAGGAGGCACCTGGTGGCTCAGTCGGTTAAGCCTCCAACACTTGATTTCAGCTCAGCTCATGATCTCAGGGTCCTGGGATTGAGCCCCACATCAGGCTCCCTGCTCGGCAGGGAGTCTGTTTGTTTCCCTCTCCCTCTTCTCCTCCCCCTGCTCACACACTCTCTCTCTTTCTCTCTCTGAAATAAATAAATCTTTAAAAAAAAATCAGCAAGGAAATGCCCAAGGGAGTTTGGTGTTGGAGTGGGGTAGGACACCACACAGGGGAGGGCAACAGGCGTGAGGAGGCATTGTTGGGCTAGGTGGTACTGTGGGTGGTGGCACTGACAGGATGAGGGGCTGTGTGGCTGGGTGGCTGGGGACATACTGACCAGATCCACCTGGACCCTCTCGCTGTGCTGTCTGACAACCCAGGCTGCCCTCCTGTGGTCTTTGGCAGAGGAGGCCTGTCCAAGCCTATGGACAGGGGGGCTTCAAGGACCAGGCCAAGCCAATGTGTCACAACCTGCAGTTGTCTTTCTGTGGTCCCTGAGCTCAGGTGATTAGGGTAGGGGGAAGAGCGGGGGCTGCAGTGAGGGTGAAGGAAAACAGAATTTGCCATCCCAAAATATCTCTTTGGCATAAGGATTATTTTAAGCTGATTCTTTTTACGAAACAGCAGACATAGGGAAAGCTCTAAAAACCGAGTAGAAGTTACCTTTTTGTTAAGAAAAATTTACATTTATAAGGGAAATCTCCACGTGGAAGGGTGTCTTCCTCTCTGTACCAAGAAGAGAAGGGTGATTAAAACTCTAGAAACTTTTATTAGTAGGGAACACAATGACCTAAATCTACATAAGAACTTTACTATTGTTTACTGTGCTTTTCCTGATAGCCCCCCCACCCATCACTGACTTTCCTCCACTCACCAACATCTTCTTTTGTCTTTAGTTAGGTTTATTACTTAAGGTGATGGCTTAGGCCATTTTAGGAAGTTACATAGTTTTCCTGGGTCTCTCTCATGTACACAGGAGGTATACATGTTATCATACTTTTGTTTGCTTTCCTCCTGTTGGTCTATCTTTATATTACAGTGGCTCCTCAGCCAAGAAGGGTGGAGGAAAATTACTTTTCCTCCACTACAAGGGCAGTAGCATCTGCTGCCAATACCACCTTCCTGGCCAAACCCCACAGTGTCTAGGAAAGGTCGGAATGGAGGCAACCAGTGACACAGGGGCTTTTCGGAATGAAGGTGCAGGAGACCAAGGCTTTAGTTTTCTTATCTATGAAATGGGAAAATAATAGTACCCAACTCAGAGGATATGATAAGGAGAAAATAAATTAATACAATTAAAATGTATAGACCAGTTCCTGACAGCACAGAATGATGTATTTGTTAGCTACCACTATTGTTCCAGAAGATGGAGCAACCTCGGGTTGCAGTGATCAGGTGAGTTGCTATGAAAAAGGAAATTGTGCTGGGTTTGCACAAAAGGTTAAGATTTGAATGGAAGGAACTTTTAAATCAAGACACTAGAACACTATGTGTGAAAAAAGTGCATAGTGTTTATCATTAGAATGCTGCAAATAATTTTGTCTCTTCTGTGTCTCATCCGATCAGGATTCCAGGTAAAAGCTATTAGCACCTACTATCAATTTGTAATGGTGGGAAAGAGAGAATCATTGCAGCTAAACGTTTTCACAGTGGTTTCTAATAATCATAATATTAAAGATAATAGTCAACAAGGAGAAGTCAAAATGGGCCAAGCATTATTCCATGTACTTTACATAGATAGATGATCTCACTTTATCTCAACAGTTTTAAAAGGTATTTTATTTTATTTTTTAGGAGATAGTTGATTGAGAGGTGCAGGGAGGTTGGGGAACTTGTCTGTGATGCCTATGCTAGGAAATGGTGGAGACAGGCTTTGAATACAGGGAGTCAGGGTCCAGAGTCTTCCTTGAATTTAATCCATTAATAAGGCAAGAAGATAGATGATGTTATGAGGGACACAGATTTTGGTACCCTTAAAATCTTATCATTTCTCTACTTTCTGCTCTGTTCCTGGGTAATCAAAGTTCTGGTGTTGATAAGCTGAGAAAAGAATGGACCGAGCAACCTGATGATTCCAAACCACTGCATGAAATGTATATAGTCACGAAATTAGTAAATCCAGGGATCAGTTCTCTATATTATGAAAAATCTGTTTAATGTGCTACAGTTGGTTTAAAAACATTAG
Organism: Eumetopias jubatus; assembly: GCF_037043125.1. Lineage (NCBI taxonomy): Eukaryota > Metazoa > Chordata > Mammalia > Carnivora > Otariidae > Eumetopias > Eumetopias jubatus. The sequence goes on from NW_028274808.1 coordinate 64,179,734, forward strand.
CATTTGGGGGGTCATATTTCATTTTATGCACTCACATTCACACTGCACATACCTAGTTTTCTACGTATAAACTGTCTCAGAAGCTGGTATTGAGCTTTGCATTTTACTAGGTAGGTGGGTACAAAAACCTTGCCCAGAGGCAAAAGCAGGAACTAAAATATCTCAGCAGGACCTTTCCAGAACTCTGATTCTTGGGTTATATAGCAACCTGAGATAGGTAGGAGAAGCAACTCTTGGAATAATTTCCAGAAGCATCACACTCCATTTGTCATTTCATGTTCTTGACCCAGAAAAAGGAGAAGCTATTTAGAAGCAGTGGCTGGAACTTTCACTAAGTAAACAAATAAAATTAATGGAGCAGAGTGTGTCCCTCTGTGTGTGTGTCTTTCTATCACAATGTCATATGTCATGAATGATTAGGAAGTTCTAAGCAAGATGAAGCAAATAGCAAAGCAATTTGTAAAACGAAATGTAGATTTATTCAGCAAGCAATGCTTTTGACCACATAGAAACAATGATAGTTTCTTAGGAGTCTATAATGATGGATACTAGATTGCAAAGATGGCCTATTTGAATAATAAGTAAGATGCTGTCAATACTTGCCAAGAATGACATTTATTTACTCTTTACTATATGGATATTAGCATATTCTATAAAAAATTAAAACAGACAAGATGGCTAAAGTGAAGAGACTTTAGATTTTAGAAGTGAATAAATGTGCACCATTTCTTATAGTTCATTCTTGCCATTTTAATTCTGTAGAATTTTATTGCCAGTTACTTTAAATATGCTTCTTTGCATTTACTAAAATGTCTAGGATGGTATTGTTCCTCCAGTCGATCATCAGAATTACCTGGAAAGATGTTTGTATAGAGTTTTTGAATTTATTCCTTATCATTCTAATTCGGTAACTTTGTGTTAGAGTTCAGAAGTCTCAATCTAGATTATTTTATGATTATTAAATAGATTTCTAAATTATTGCTTCTATAAATAATCAAAAAAAGGGTTTCATAAACTATGACTTGAGCTCAAGCTTCCCAAAGCCCATTGGCACACTTAGTGGAAAGGAAGCATAATATTTAGCAAGGGTCAACTGCATGCCAACCAATTTACTTCATTTTAAAATTTTATCTAGTTGTCAGAGCAGTTATGTAAACAATGTATGTTCACATAGCTGGTAGATAAGAGTTGGATTCCAATTATTTTTATTATGTCATACTATCCTGAAGCAATTGTTTTGGATTCATAGAAAGATAACAATTAATTGGATAAACAATTTCCCTTTCAAGCAATTATTTCCATGTCTATATAGTGAGTAAGTGAATATCTTTTTGTATCATTGAAACCCAGTGGCTAAATAGGATAAAATATTTGTGACTCTTAAATAACAGATGGCAAATATTTCAATGATCAGCAGATCATTATAGACCAGTTTGAAAAAATAGTCTAAAAAAAAGACGATATTTTATGGGAGTGGTAAAGAAAAAAATAATTTTATTTCTCGTTTTACTTAGAGAATTTTGGAAAACTTAACTATTAGACATTTCTGTTTTGTAATTTCCTGGTATAAAAATTTGTGCTCTTTTGTTACATAGGAATAAATTAAGCCACTTATCCAAATTTACATTATAAGCATGCATTACTAGGACTTATGCTATTAGAATTTGCAGTTTTTCTGAAATCTAAATTCACTGATAAATATCCTGTCAGTACTATATGCAGTTAAAACTGTGATTTTTGCCGTCATTTAGATTTATTTTCATACTAAGACATTTCAAAATCTTAACCAAGCTTCTCCTTTGAATTCAAAACATTGTCAGGGCTGGAAGTGTTTCTCTTGTTATGATGGCATACTCTAGGAAAAATGTAAATAAAGAAACTGTTAAATTTGGAGGAAAATGGGTTTGGATCTACGGAAACAGTGAGAGTGGGACCTGGTGATGGATTGGCATGGGACTCTGGGGCACTCCTATCCCAGCTTGTTTACAACAGTAAACGCCACCTTTTCGCTTATACTTTTGTGATGCCTCATATATATATATACATATATATATCTCAAATAGATTTCTAAATTATTGCTAAATTATTTCTAAGTTATTGCTTCTATAAGCAATAATTAAAAAGGGTTTCATAAACTATGATTTGAAATATATATATATTTGAAAAATATATATATATTTGAGAGAGAGAGAGAGAGATCGAAAACATGAGCAGGAGGGGTAGAGGGAGTGGGGGAGAGAATCTCAAGCAGACTCTGTGCTGAGCACGGAACCTCACAAGGGGCTCAATCTCAGGACCCTGAGACTATGACCTGAGCTGAAACCAAAAGTTGGTCACTTTACCCACGGAGCGACCCAGGTACCCCTGTGTTGCCTCTTTGCGATGCCTCACCTTTTCTTTCCAAAATTGTAGATTTTCCTTTTAACCTCACGGCCTAATGAGTTTACATTGTTCAGATTTAAACAATGTTAGTGTTTACATTTATATATATATTTTTGTGGGAAATAAGTATCAGAACAATTAAAATAAGGCAAAAGTACATGGGAATAGCCTGCTTGTGTCCCTTTAAACTCATCTCTTCCTGTTGTCCCATCCCTAAACCTGGTGTGCATTTTGTTAAGCCGCTTTCTATGTATACACTTGTTGTGTAGGTTTGGTCTTCTTTTTTATGTATATGAGTCATTTTATTCAAACTCTTTGTTGTCTTTTGTTGTTGTTGTTGTTGTTTCTCTTTTCTTTCCTTTTTTGGAAATCTTTACAAATATGGGTAGATTTCATTCTTTATTCAGATTGTTATGAACAACGGACATCCCTATACATATGTTAGTATTCGTGGGCTGTACTTTTTGTAAGATATATTCTTAGAAGTGGGACCATTTGGCTGAAAGATATGCACATTCTAAATATTAAAAGATATCACCAGATTGCTTTCTTTTAATTCCATCCATAGTGTATGGGAGTTTCTGACTATTACATCCATTTCAAAACAAAATTTTCTCTATCTTTTAAAATTTTGCAACTGAATGCTGAAAAAATTAGTATCTTTATCTTATTTTTAATTCCTTTCATTACTAAAATGTTAAATATATTTGTACGTTTTTATGTTTGCAGGTTATTTGCATTTATTTTTCTGTTTATTCTTCAGAATCTTTTGCCCCTTTTTACTGAATTTGTAAGAACTCTTTACATATTATGGAATTTACCATTTACCTGTTACACAAACCATTTGTATGTTGAAAATGTTTTCTTCAAATTGTTGCATGTGTTTTAAGTTTGCTACACCATTCTTTGAAAAGAAGCTTTAAATTTGTATGTGATGAAAATATTTAATTTTCTCTTATGACTACTGAGAACTGTTTAGAAATGTTTTTCCAATCCAGAATTACATATAAAAACTTTCCTGTTTTGCCTTCTAATTATTTGTTCTAGATTTGTTTTTTTCCATTTAGATATTTAAACTATCCAGAATTTATTTTCAAAAATTGTACAAAATAAAATCTAAATTAATTCTTCCCTAGAGGTATATCTAATTTCCTGAACATCACTCATTTAACAACCTTGCTTTAAAAACTACTAACATACAGATATTTTCATATATTTCTATATTTTTACATACATATACTATATGTTTATACATATACCATATATAAATGTAAGCAAGTTGCATTTTTTTTTAAGGATTTTATTTATTTATTTGACAGAGAGAGCACAAGTAGACAGAGTGGCAGGCAGAGGGAGAGGGAGAAGCAGGCTCCTCCTTGAGCAAGGAGCCTGATGTGGGGCTCGATCCCAGGACCCTAGGATCATGACCCGAGCCGAAGGCGGATGCTTAACTGACTGAGCCACCCAGGTGCTCCAAGAGGGTTGCATTTAAACATGCATGTGTATATATGTATACATGCCACCTGCTTATATTCATTTATACTCTATGTGTATATAAACATTTATATTTGGATATTTTTATTTCATTGATGTATATTGTACTTTCTATGCTAATAACACATTATTTTAATTAATGCACTTTATAGTATATTTTGACATATTAGAAGGCAAGTCCCTACTCATGATCCTTTTACCCACATTTTTTTGTGTGTACTCTTGTACATTTAATTTTCTGGATGAACCTCAGAATCAAGATCCATTTAAAAATCCAATTGAGATTTTGATTATGTTTGCATTGAAATCTATAGGTCAATTCCGGGAGAATTTATATCTTTATAATATTGAGCCTTCTCAACCAGAAAATTAGCATGATTCTCTAGTGATTCAAGTATTCATTTATGTCCTTCATTAAATAAAGTGTGCTTTACATAGGTTTTGTACAATTTTTCTGAACTTTATTGCTAGGTATATCATCTAGGACTAGGTTTGGCTGAAAGTAAAAAAGACTCAAAGTAATAGTTGCTTAAATATGAAAGAAGTTTCTTTCTCACATGCAAGCATCTCACAAAGGGTTGGTGTGATAGCTCTGTGGTACACAGTCTTCAGGGCCCCATGTTCCTTCTACATTGCCCTGTCATCTTTCAGATGTCAGGTCTGGTCCTCCTGATTCAACATAACTGCAACAATGGCAGCCAACATATCTGTATTCCAGGTGGGAAGACTGAGGAAAAGATACACAGGAAGGAAGCAAGGTGAACATCCAAGCGTCTTACAAGGAAGGCTTCTGGAAACAGAACGCTTCCACGTATAACCACTGATATCCCGTGGCCACAATAAGAAGTCACATGGCCACCCCTTAGTGGCAAGGGAGTCTGAGAAATATTTCCTTTATTCTGGGACATCTGAGTGAACAAAAAGTCCAGCATTCTATTAGTATGGAAGAAGGAGCAAATTGACATTAGCGGACAACTAGCAGACCCCACCACAGTAAATACATCTTAGTTTTTGTTGCTATTATAAACATGTTATTTTGCATACATATTTTTAGCACACTTTTTCTTATGATTATGTAAACAGAATAAAAGTCAGTTATAACTTGAGAAGTAGAGCCTAAAAATTCTACCTGAGGGGCGCCTGGGTGGCTCAGTTGTTAAGCGTCTGCCTTCGGCTCAGGTCATGATCCCAAGGTCCTGGGATTGAGCCCCGCATCGGGCTCCCTGCTCAGCAGGAAGCCTGCTTCTCCCTCTCCCACTCGCCCTGCTTGTGTTCCCTCTCTCGCTGTGTCTCTCTCTGTCAAATAAATAAATAAAATCTTTAAAAAAAATCTACCAGATAAAATGCAGAACCATGCCACTGTGAAGTTAATAAAATGACCAAGGTGAGACTGTGTGGCAGCTTGATGGAGTTCTAGTACAGGCCTTATGATCCCAATTCGACTTGGTGCTACCTGGGGATAGTTCTGCATTCTCTGCTACTTGGGCTTGCCCGGATGTCTGAGACAATTTAAGGAATGGCCAAATCTAATGGTACCCCTTTTGTTGATACCATTAGGGAAGATCAGGCTGGTAAAATTCTGTAAACATGGGAATCCACCCTGTCCCCTCCTGCAGTCGCCTGCGTTTCCCTCTCCAGCATCATTCTCTTTCCACATGCTCCTCATCCAAGGAAACAACTTTAGCCCATCTTTCATTTAGAACTGGGGCTCAGAGGAAGCAGGGTTATTTGCATTACGTACAAATTCCCTTCAATGAGAGATGCATTACAACAAAGGTTTTTGGTAGCATATGCATGTTGTGATGTAAGTAAAGAAAAAGATAAATATAAAAAGTGAGCACAAATCACATATAACTCCAGTTGTTGAAGGTGAGGAATATTCTTTTTCCTCTCCTCCCTCCCTTTCCTTCTTCCTTCCTTTTTTTTCTTTTTCTGTAAACTTACAAGAGGACTTTGAGATGTGGGGTAGATTGATTTACACAGCTTTGCTGTTAAATCACCCATCCTGCCACCTATAGTGTTCAAACTCTTCCCATATCGTTAATCTCAACTACGGAGCTGATGGGAGTTGGACTCTACAAACAGGCCAAAGGAGATGTCCCCAGGTGACTGTTTACAATAGTTTTACCAGTAAACCAGCTTTTTGGTTTTTTTTTTTAAACAAACCAAATAAAAATAAAAATAATAATCTGTTTTCCCCATAGGCTGATAAAATAGTTCAAAATATGTTAGAATTGAGAAGAAAATAAATCACCCTCACACCTTCAGGACTTAAAAAAAATCCTAATAACTAAGAAAAAAATGTATGAAACAATAAATAAAAGACTCAGTTATACTTCAGTGTGTGAATATTCTTGCCTGGAGTGAGACAAACCATTTGTGTCGCATTCTTCCCACACATCGCCATGTAAGGAGGTGTGGCTTAGTGGTGGGGATCGTAGGCTCAGGTGTCAGGCAGAACTAGTTTTGAATCTCACCTTTACTCATTTATATAATTTTGGCTACATTATTTGTTCCTGCTGACAGTTTCCTCATCTTTTGACGAAGGTAATAACAACACTTTTCCTGTTAGTGTTGTGAGCAGCCATTGAGATAATTCATACAGAGATTTTAGACCATGATGAACTCAATAAACTCAATTATGCTATATTATTATTTCTAGTCTTACTATGTGAAGATTTTTATCTAAAGTCTAGATTCCAAGGGAGGTAAGGTAAGATATTAACTCTTAACATGCTCATAGTGTCGTTTGGAAGAATACATTTAACCAGTTATAATCATGCCTGATAGATGAAAGTATAATGCTCCTTATTAAGGCAGAAATCATTTTGGTTTTGTTGCTATGACTTCCAATGAGTTACAAATAAAGGTCTCTAGTGAATCATACTGCCTTATATTTATGCCTCCATGCAATGTGATACTAGATTTTCTCCCATAAGAAGTAAACCTTCTATATTCCTTGTATCTGGACTGGCCTTGAGGTTTGCTTTGGCAAAAGTGACATTGTATGACTTCCAAGATTAGACCTTAAGAGTTCTTGCTACTTCCACTTTTGGAACACTTTTGCCATTATATGAAGAATCACTGTCTAGCTTCCTGGAAGATAAGAGACCATGTGGAAGAAAACCAAGGCACTCCAGGTAATATCTCATACCAACTGCCAGATAGGTGAGCAAGGCCATCTTGGATCATCCAGCCCCTGCTGACCCATAAGATGACTACAGCCACATAAGTGATCACAGGAGAAACGGGCAGAGGAACCATCCTCTGAGCTCAACCCAATTGCTCATGGGCAAGTAAATGGTTTTAGTTTTAAGCCACAAAGTTTTGCAGCAATACTTGGTGGTTTGTTATGCAGCAGTAGTCAACTGATCCACTTTTATTTTTTATTTTCCTCTACAGACTCTTTCTACTTACACACTTTAAAGGCCCAGAGTTGTGCTTGTACGTCTTTCTTTAAAACACACATGCTAGATCCTAGGACTAGATGTTTCAACTTATGCTTGCTAAGTCACCACTCAGATGGGAGAGATTTTTCTTTGAAAGGAGGGAAGTTGCTGTATACAGACAATAAACCACATGATCTAAGAAAGAACAAGGTAGGTATCTGCTTAAAATCTAGTGAGGATAATACTTTGCACTGGTATTGTAAAAGTTAAGTAGAATATGTGGTAAAATTTTAATAATTAGAATTCTGAAGGACCATTTTCCTTGGCAGTTGAAACATTTAAGGAATCAGGAGAAATTGGAACCTGAACCAAGAAAGGTTTAACCATACTTTGTCTCAGGGAATGTCAATCATTTCTGCTTTGCAAATGACATAGGAACAAGAAGTAAGCCCAGGCTAGATCCAGGTACTTAGGGAACAGCTCAGAAGTAAGCCATGTTCTTGAAAACAGGACTCGAAGAAAACAGGAAAGGTGAAACTGTAGGAATTTTAGGGGTTGAGAACTTTGAGAAAGGGTAAAATATGGGTGTTTAAATGTGGTTTGCCTTAAATTCTGAAAGAAGAAACAGTGGAGGGAGGGAGGAAGAAAGGGGAGGAAGGAAGGAAGGAGGGAGGGAGGGAGAGAAGGAAATAAGGAAAGTTGGAAAGAAGGAAGGAAGGAAGGAGGGAGGGAATGAAGGAAAGAAGGAAGGAGGAACTTTCTGGGGTCAAATTGAAATCTTTCCAAAAGTCTGAACCAGAACCTACAAAGGGTTCATTAACTGAAGAATTAAAGCTCCTTACAGCCCAGGGTAGAGAAAGCTCTTGAGAGGAAACCAGGGAAGGGCTTCTCAAAGGTCTGAGAATCCTTGTAGAAATCATAGTGTAGTAAGTTGATTTTTCTGGTAAACTTACTTGGGCTCATGTCAAATAAGCATCTCACTTTGATTGTTTCTATTTTTCCACTTCATAAACTTATTTACACAAAGCAAACAAGTATTTCAGCTGTATTTTAGTTTGTTTATATTTTGTTGTAAAACTAGAGAACGCAATCTTAAAATATAGATAAAGCTCTCATTTCCCTAAAATACAATTTATTGAGAAATGTGTAGACACACGATCTTTGCTTGCTTGTCTTCCCAATTGCTTTCTGCTCCCTGCAAACAATTTTTCACTCCTTATCAATCATTGACTCTTCTTAAAAGGTCCCCAAGTTTGCAATGGAAACATTTTAGTTTTGATTTTTCATGTCTAATATAAAAGACTGAACAATAATGTGCACTTCAGAAAATTCTCTCTTCCCTTGATACCTTTGACCTAGGTTCTCCCACCTCTCTAGATGTCCTCTCTCTCTTTCGGTCCTTTAAACGCCAGTGGGCCAAGGTTCTATTCTGTTGTTGGAACACTTTTTATTTCCCACAGTTTTCATGTCAATGTTATCTGCCCTCCTCCATAGTTTTTATATCACCACCAAGTTGTTTACTCCAAGATCTGTGTCTTTGGTCTTTACTTTTATCTCAGCTTAAAACTTGTATTTTCAACTGTCATCGAACATCTCCTGGAAGTTCCTGGCATCTGACAAGAATCTTACTTTTATTTCCCCAAACTTGTTCTCCTCCCACTCCCACTTTGAGCCACTATGAATTCATCTTGCCATATAAGATAGAAACTTGAGTCATCCCTGACTTTTTTGCCGATTACCTTAAATACCCAATTAGTTACCAAGACATGTTGACTAGTATCAACTTTAGGTAATTAGGAAAATATGTTTAGTCTCTCACTTCTCCAATCCAATTATAAAATTCCCATCAGTTTTCTTTGTAAAAACCAAATCTAATCATCCTGCTTAAGAGCCTTTGGTGGTATCTTATTTTCCATCAGAAGGTTTACAAATCATTTTAGCTTGGTAGAAGTAACACTCTTCACATTATGGCTTCATGGTAGCTTTTAGTCTCCTTTGTGGCCACTTTCCCTGCAATTAATACTGCTACCACAGAACTACTTTGCATTTCCCGAATAGATCATGTAATATCATACTCCATATCTTTGTACTTGCTAATCCATTTGCATGGGTGTTCTTCTTGTCCATCTGGTTATAAAATAGAATAAGGAATGAAACATTCCTTAAGACACAGCTCACATACTGTTTGTGTTGTGAAGTCCTTCTTGACAGTTTCAATTTTTCCTCTAGTCTTTTATAAGTACTTTTATATACGACTTTTCACATTGAATCACAAACATTTATTTGTCAAGAAGAGTAAACTTCAAATATCTAGTCCCTGGCATATGACTTGACCCTTGGTATAATAGTTATGTATACCCCAATCTTATGGTTTATGAATGAATGGATGATAGCACTTGATTTTCTTGTGCCAGACTGTTACATTCCTTGTCATATTTCTAACACAAATTTTCAAGCTGAAGTAAAAATGTATGACTTTGTAACAGAAATATGAATCTTTCTTGTTTAGTGTTTCCTTTCAAGAAAATGTGCTTGTAAGAGTGACATTAATAAGAGAAGTGTTGATGACTTGATTACTTTTCTCCTTCCCCTCATCCCCAAGCTAGTTACCGAATCCTTAGGTTACTGATTATAATACTCCAGCATTGGTGATTTTCATCTTGTTGAATGTGAATTATAGATTCAAGTCGGTAGCCAAATCAAGGTTCTTTTTTATCTGATTTCAATTTCCACATCATGAATAACTTTGTCATCTTGCACTTTTCACTGTATTTAGTTAAGTTTGTTTGGAGGCTCTATACATGGTCTTGTATACCTCAGTTTAAAAGCAGTTGTTATTTTGAAAATTTTAGAGTGATAGGTGATTTTAAAAAAGACTGAAAACAAGACATATATTGATTTTTTTAATGGTGATTATTCAGTTTTGTTCAAAATACTCATTTAAAAATTATACCTTTTTCTGGGTTAGTGAGCAGATAATTGAACAGAAAATTCTGGTTAAAATAGCACTTGTTTTTTGATGATTTTGTTTATTTTTATTTCATTCCTTAAATAGTCATATACAATTCCATTGAATAAATGGATCATAATTTTTTTAAAAGATTTTATTTATTTGACAGAGAGAGAGCACAAGCAGGGGGAGAGGCAGAGGGAGAAGCAGACTCCCTGATGATTCAGGGAGCTCGATACAGGGCTCGATGCGGGGCTTGATGTGGGCCTCGATGTGGGCCCAATCCCAGGACCCTGGGATCATGACTTGAGCTGAAGGCAGATGCTTAACCGACTAAGCCACCCAGGCGCCCCTAAATGGATCATAATTTAACTAGATCTTGACTGAAAGACCTTTGTATTACCTCCAAGTTTTGCCTTTATCAGCAATGTTTTTTCTAAATTTAAATTCAATTAATTAACATATAATGTATTATTGGTTTTAGAGGTACAGGCCTGTGATTCATCAGTCTTATATAATACCCAGTGCTCATTACATCACATGCCTTCCTTAATGTCCATCACCAAGTTACCCCATCCCCCACGTCTCTCCCCTCCAGCAACCCCAGTTTGTTTCCTATGATTAAGAGTCTCTTACGGTTTGTCTCCCTCTCTGATTTTGTATTGTTTTATTTTCTCCTCTCTTCCCCTATGATCCTCTGTTTCGTTTCTTAAATTCCACATATGAGTGAGCTCATATGATAATTGTCTTTCTCTGATGGACTTATTTCATTTAGCATAATACCCTTTAGTTCTATCCACATCATTGCAAATGGCAAGATTTCATTTTCTGGATGGCTGAGCAGTATTTCATTGTATATACATATGTACCACATCTTTATCCATTCATCTATTGATGGATATCTGGGCTCTCTCCATAGTTTGACTATTGTGGACATTGCTGCTATAAACTTTGTGGTGCAGGTGCCCCTTCAGATCACTACATTTGTTATCTTTGGGGTAAATACCCAGTAGTACAAATACTGGGTCATAGGGTAGTTCTATTTTCAACTTTTTGAGGAACCTCCATACTGTTTTCCAGAGTGGTTGCACCAGCTTGCATTCCCACCAACAGTGTAGGAGGGTTCCCCTTTCTCCACATCCCCGCCAACATCTGTTGTTTCCTGACTTGTTAATTTTAGCCATTCTGACTGATGTGAGGTGGTATCTCATTCAGGTTTTGATTTGGATTTCCCTGATGCTGAGTGATGTTGAGCACTTTTTCATGTGTCTGTTGGCCATTTGGATGTCTTCTTTGGAAAAATGTCTGTTCATGTCTTCTGCCCATTTCTTGATTGGATTATTTGTTCTTTGGGTGTTGAGTTTGATAAGTTCTTTATAGATTTTGGATACTAGCCCTTTATCTGATATGTCATTTGCAAATATTTTCTCCCATTCTGTCAGTTGTCTTTTGGTTTTGTTGACTGTTTCCTTTGCTGTGTGAAAGCTTTTTATCTTGATGAGGTCTCAATAGTTCATTTTTGCCTTTGTTTCCCTTGCCTTTGGAGACGTGTCTAGCAAGAAGTTGCTGTGGCCAAGGTCACAGAGGTTGCTGCCTGTGTTCTCCTCTAGGATTTTGATGGATTCCTGTCAATGTGAGTCTTTTAAACAAAAATCTGTTGTCTAACTTTCAGGTTTTTCTGAGAGTGATAGAGGAGAAATAGTATCTCAGAGTAGATTTTTTTTTTAAAGATTTATTTATTTGAGAGAAAGAGAGTACTAGTGGGAGGAGGGGCAGAGGGAGAGAGAGAATCTCAAGCATACTTCACGCTGAGCATGGAGCCTGACACAGGCTCAATCTCATGACCCTGAGATCATGACATGAGCCAAAACCAAGAGTCAGGCACTTAACCAACTGAGCCATCCAGGTGCCCATATCAGAGTAGTTTAAAAATTTTTTTTCCATTATCAGTGCTCCAGATGAACTGAGCATCTTGTTATATGTTTAAGGATCATTTGCATTTCTCTTTCCATGAATTGTTTGTTCATATATCCTTTTTTGATTGTTGGTCTTTTTCTTCTAGTTTAAAAATCTATTTAAATATTAGAATTGTTAATATTCTGTCAGTAATAAAACATCATGTAATTTGGAAAACATAATATATAGCTGGAAAATGATATGAATTTAAAATATTTTGGGGCGCCTGGGTGGCTCAGTCTGTTAAGTGTCTGCCTTCGGCTCAGGTCGTGATCCCAGGGTCCTGGGATCGAGTCCCACATTGGGCTCCCTGCTTAGCAGAGGGTCTGCATCTCCCTCTACCTGCTGCTTCTGCTTGTGTGCTCTCTTTTTCCGTTTTTAAATTTTTTTATCTTGATTATTATAATTTAATTTTTTTTCCATGCTCAAGAGTATGGAATTTAAAATTTATTTATTTAGTCCAATTTATCTTTCTCTTATTGCATCTTGATTTTGAGTATAGTTAGAAAAGTTTTTCCAGCCCCGAGTTATAGAAAATTAGTCATGTTTTCTTTCAATCCTTAAATGATTTTATTTTTTACACTTAAATATTCTATCTATTTAGAATCTATCATAGTATACAGGAACAAATTCAACTTTATGTTTTGTTATTCTGCTATCCAGTTATTTCAATACCATTTATTAAAATGTCCTGTTTTCCTCAGTGATTTAAGATGCTCCTTTATCACATGCTAAATTTTCATACCAGATTAATTCTATCCTGTATTTTTCAGTGCAATTCCATTGGTCTAACGGCTAATTCATGCTCTAATGCCACACTGTTTTAATTACAGAAGATGCATAAGATGTTTTAATATTTGGCACAGCCAAATATTTCCCAATCCCCATCTTCTTTTATCTCCGGTATTTTCTGACTATTCTTGCTTGTTTTTTCTTTCAAATAAACTTTATAATCAACCTATCTAATGGCAGAATGAAAAGAGAATTGATGCTGTTTTATTGTAAACATTTTATATTTACATAAAATATAGCTAAACTAGGGACCATAGCTGCATCAAAAGTGCCGAGAGTGACTTTGTAATGGCTTGAGTATGCTGGGAGGAGAAAGTAGAGGCAGAAGAATGTTATCTCAGAGATGATGTGCCATACTATGTGTGCCACCATGTATTTGAAAGAACCATTCTAGAAGGTGGTAATTTCTTTTGTATATCACATGCATATTAGCTTTATGATGGTACCCTTAAAAAATTAATATTATGTTTAGTAAACTTTAAATATTTACCCACTTTCTTTTGGTGATAAGATGATTTTGTTGCTTCTCAGCTGATTATGTAGAATGCCCTCACTGAGGTCATTTGAGATCTTTTTTCAATAACTCAAGATTGGAAGAACACATTAATATACTTCACATCATAGGAATGGTTGCAAAGAATTGGTGTTAAAAGTAATTGAAAATTAAATTTCTATCTAAGACTTATGTTGAGCTGCAATTGTACTCTCTCTTTTATTTTTAATCTATCACTGATTTATCATGTGAGTTGACACATATCAGCTGGACTATAAATGGTGAAATGCATAAAACCAGAATAATTCCTTTACTAGTTTGAAATCTCCCTGGTGTAACTGCTACATGAATATAACGATTTTGAAGCTACGCTAAGGAAAGTCTTTGCAAATAAATAACCGTATATATTTATTTTACTGTACCAGCTTATATTCTTTGGATATGCAACAGATTCTTCCTTTCATAATTATCCCCTCCATATATGGTAGTTTTTTAAGGACTTGATAAACATAGTAGTCCTTCCAAAATCTTATTATCTTATATTAGGGTAAAATACCCAGTAAATGACTTTGTGCCTAAATAGTTGTTGCTAGTCATATGCCATCATTTTATGCAATGAACATGGTATAAAATTTGTCAAGATTTAATTTAGATTACTAATAACTTCCCAGGTTTCAGACAATTTCATTATATATTTTTAAGTATCTCAAAAATATCTGCCTCTTTTTTTTTCTTTTTGTAACAAGGAGAACACAAAAATATGGTGGTGAATAGCTCACTCAAGACCACAGACATAGTAAATGGTGGAACCAAGACTAAAGCTCTGGTTTCTGGACTTCACATATTTCTCTAATACTCCTATCAAATCAAAAAGATATGAATATTTTAATTTATTGTTCAAGTTGTTTATGAGTTCAACTATAAAGTGCAAGATTTTTCAACTAATTGTTTCTCAATGGTATGAGCAGGATGACTGTCAGAAATGAGCCTTTTAGCGTGTAGTATAAGCACATTTAGCATTTGTAAAATACTCTTAGTTCTGTGTCAGAATATGTGAGAGGTGCACCATTATTCTCTCTGACTGTTATCTCCTAGAGTTTTCTAGATAATACCACTGTCAATATCACATAATACACTTTTTAACATTTTCACATTTAATATTTTTTAAAAGAGAGATTTTGGAGGTAATGTTCGTCACATTCTGTATCTTTTCAATGCCCAAATAAACTTTTAAAATCAAGTCATTAGTTTGTTTTTTGTTTTTATGAAGCCAGGAATGAAAGGCTTAACTTTTCATGAAATTGGATATTTTTGAAGCAAAATGGACTGAATTCGCTGGTTGTTTCTGTGACAGGTAATGATAATTGACATAAAATAAACAAAGAATTCAAGGAAATAAATTGTGACATTTACAATGGTTTTAACAGCAAAGGCTTCTTGGAGGAAGTAACATTTGAACTGAGGCCTTGATGAAGTCAAGAAGAAGATACCCGTGGAAAGAACGAAAAAGAGAAAATATCCAATGCAAAGCCTCTGAGGTAGGAATGTGTCTGTCTGGTTGGAGAAAGAGCCAGAAGCCAGTGTGGTTGCAATTTGTGAATCAGAGTGAGGGTGGTAAGAGATGCTAATGGACAGTTAGTCAGTGCCAGGTCATATAACTGTTGAACTTTGTAAATTTAGGTAAAGACTGAATTTTTTCTAAGTAGGATGGGAAGCTACAGAAGAGTAGTAAACAAGGAATGTATCGGCCTTAATGTCTTAAAGGAAATGCTATGACTGCTCTGTGGGGGAAAGACAAAATAGAAACAGAGAATCAGGTAGGATGATTTGACCATGTTCTAGGGGAGGGTGATGATGGCTTGAAACAGGGTGATAGCAGTGGAAGAGACATAGAGTGGTAAGATTTGCATTATGCTTTAACAGAATTTGTTGATGGATCTGATGTGGGAATTGATATAAAATGAGATGCCAAGAATGATGGCACATAAATGACAGTGCTATCTACTGAAAGGGGGAAACCTGAGGGAGAAGTGTTGGTACTAAGAGTTTGGCTTGAGAAACTTATTCAAGTGAAGACTTTTCATATATTAATCTGAAGTTTATCAAAGGAGTTGAGTCTGAAGTGAGATTTTTAAAGTCCTCAGTATAAAGATCACATTTAAAGCCAATGAAAATTGATGAGATCCCCCAGAGAATTAATGTAGATAGGGACAAGGTAGGATGAATAAATCCCTGGAGCACTCCAGTATTTACATGTTGGGGAAGGAAGGAAATCCATCACAGGAGATAGAGAATGGTCAGATACGAGAAATACTAGGGAGTATGGTGCTCCAGAAACCAAATGACCATCTAAGGCATTTCAAGAAGAACAAGAATGAATGCTTCAAATGTTTTCAAGAAGTCAAAAAAGATGAAAACTGAAAATAAAACATTGGAAAAAGTATTGTGGAGGTCATTGGTTAACTTGACAAAAGCTGTTTTAGTAGAGTGGATGGAATGAAACCCTGATTGGAGTGACTTTTAGACAGAACCAGTGAGCATGAAAATAGAATCAGAAAGTGTGGACAACTGAAAATTTTCCTTAAAGTTTGATTTTTTTAAGAGGAAGAAATAACAGTACAATTGTATGCTGACCATAAAGTTCAGTAAAAACAGAAAAATTAATAATGCAAAATAGAGTCAGAGGATAACTTGGGCAGATGAGAGGAAATAGATCTAGGGAATAAGGAGAGTTGATACCTTAGTAGAAGCAAGTGTATTTTGTCTGCTGTATATAGATGGTGTAATATGTGAGGATGAAGAAGCTATCTAATGAGAAAATCTTCATCTGTATGCAAGAAAGGGGGCAGATTATTATGGAGTTCAGGAGAGAATAGAAAGTAGGAATAATTGCCTGAGAAAGTCAGGATGAATTGACTAAGGTAATAGGACTGTAGTGATGAAAGTTCACTGACGTTAGAATGGTCTGGAATAAAAGTGACAAATCATAAACTTGATCTTGATTTGGGCAAAGACCAATATGCCAGCAAATCCAATATAGAGTGAAGAGTCTGGCAGCTGTGGTTTCTAAATAGTGATCATATTTAAGCTTGAGTAAATGACTATATTAGTTTTCTGAGTAATTTTGGGGTTTGGAGGACACCAGCTCTCACATAGGGATACACACCATAGTATCTTTCTTGTATGAAAGATATGATCTGATATTACACTTGTTATCAGTATTCTAACAAAGCCAATTAGTGTTTAGAGTAGGCTTCTATTCCAAACAAGAAACATGGAGTATTAATTCCAGAAACTGAGGCAGAAACCCAATCTTTACAATGAGAAGGAATGAAGATGAGAGAAATGTATTGTTAAGTGGGGATCCAGGTATCCATGATCTACCCAGCTCACTGGATGCTGAATCTAATGTGTTATATTTGTATCAGACAGCAAGTCTAACTAGGTAGGGCCTCCTGAAATATTTTTAGGCTCAATGTCCTTGTGGGATTGGGCGTCCAAGGAAGATCCAAGATCATGGCAGGTAAATAGATCAGAAGAAGGCAGGGTTGAAAAGAGAGTTTTGAGGAAGTTTATAGATTTAATAAGAGTTCAGAATTGTCTGTTGGAGGTATAAAACTGAATGGTGTCTCTAAAGTTAGCAGAAAAAGTGAAATGTTTTCAGGACCAGAATTGAATTATAGTGTTTGGTGAGTATATTTGATGCTGTTTTTGTTCAGCTGAGATTTAAAAAAGAAAGAAACACAGCTTTCATCTTGTGACAATGGAAAGCATGCACATCCATCTATAAAGATGATTTTTTTGTTGTTGTTGAACTAAACTAAAGCACAAACTGATCATGTGTGTCCTTGGATAGAGGATATTGAATGACAGAGGGTACAGTATCTTTAAGCATAGTTTTACAATCAGTAAGAAAAGGCTGTACAATCTGTTTTTTTTTTTAATAAATCCTCCATAAGAATAGAGAGCTTGACATTGAATTGCAACTAGGAAAAGGCAAAGCTATGAGGAGTGAAGATGAAGTTGCACAGAAACTTTCTCCTAATGGTCAAACTCAAAGCAATGTCAGACCATGACACTTCTCTTAAGTGGGTAATTAACACACTCATTATGAAACAGCTTTCAAATATCAAGTATTATAAAAGAGTTTTGTACGGATGTTGGAACTCATTCAATTTGTGTTCAAATCCTATGAGAGCTTCTAGGAGTACAGATATTTTACACTCTTGATTACAGCAAAGCCTGGTGCTTTAAATGGTCCACAAGAGGAAAGACAGATATGATACCAGACATGATGTCACACTGCCAAGCCATGTAAGGTGTTAGGGACTGCCACAGCTCTATAATAGACCTCCATTTAGTCTTAGAGGTCAAGACCTCATTGATGATGCTCAAACCAGTCCCTCAAAGGAGATGGTAATGCTCATGCAATTTTCTGTTTCTTTGTCAATAAATGTCTTGCTGAATGATGAACCCTTTACATAGTAGAATTTGATGATAAATTTCAACTCAGTATTTTATGACTTCTTAGATCACCATCATGAAATGGATTCACACATTGTAAATTTCTGTTAAGATGAGTTTTCCTATGTTTTCTATGTCAAGGAATACAGACTGTATAAAAATATTTCTTCCTTTTTTCCTCTTTTTGTTTATATGTTATAAAGGCCTTATCCTGTATAATTTGCTACATGGAATGCTTAATTCCTATGTTGGTGCCATTGAACTCAAATCCTATTTAACTATGTTTTTATTAAATATCTTACTAACCTTTTTTTTTCCACCAACATGATTTAGTGGCAGATGGGTGCTGCTACTTCCCAAAAGAAGAAAAAGAATTATTCCATTTATCAAAAGCATTGGATAGTTATGAGACAAGTTAGGAACCAAGAATTTGGCCATAAAAATATAGTAGCCAGGGTGCCTGGGTGGCCCAGTTGTTAAGCGTCTGCCTTCGGCTTAGGTCATGATCCCAGGGTCATAGAATCGAGCCCTGCATTGGGCTCCCTGCTCCGCAGATAGCCTGCTTCTCCCTCTCCCACTCCCCCTGCTTGTGTTCCCTCTCTTGCTGTGTCTCTCTCTGTCAGATAAATAAATAAAATCTTTTTAAAAAATTATAGTAGCCAAAAAAAGATGGTTACATTTTAAATTATAAAGAATCATGTTTAAAAGCTCTTTTGATGACATATTACTGTAGTTTTTTTTAAAAAGAAACTTTAGACTTAAGTTGACTTAGCTATTTTACAGAATATGTGTGTGTGTATGCAAAAATTTTTATATTGTTGATACTTTTTGGACACATAGAAAGGTGCTAGTAGCCAATTTTTATTAATTCTTCTTTAGAATGAATATTTGATTTAGAAGAGAAATACTTTATGTAACATATTCAACTGTTTCAGGTACTATTTGACACATTACATACTCCTCATGTTTTATTTTAAAAAATAGTGTGTTTTTTATTCATTGTGAAATTAATGAATATTTAAAGTTTAATGCAACACTGCTTGACTAATTATGGGTATATATATTTCAATTTAATGTATTGCTTAGTCTTAAAATATTTTCTCTTCTACTCACGTATCACTATAATATATATTCTCTCAACTAAGTAAAATTGGGAAGGCTTCTTTATAAAGATTTTGAAAATTCACTGTTTTGTAAAGTGCCTCTAAGTTGGACTCATAATTCTGCCAAGGGTTAAATGTAGAATCTTATAAAAGCCACTTAACCTTTCTTGGTCTTAGTTACTTTATCTAGACATGGTCTAAATGATTTCTGAGATCCATTTAAGCTTAATATTCTAAAATTCTATGAAATCATCAAGCTGTGTCAAGATTTTTATGAAAAATAGATAACAATGCAATTACAGTGCTATGTCAGTTGTGTTATGAATAGCTGTAATAATAAAGTATATACATTTATCAGCAGAAGTTTTTTAGTGACAGGTGTGCTGATCACCAAAAAGTTAGTGTTATATTTTCCCCTTAAGAGGATTGGATATTTAAAATAAATGCTCTAATTTTCTTAAATACACAGGTGGACTAGTTTGCTACAGAGGGGAATCTGAAAGAAGTATGCTTACACAAGATATGTTTACTTTAAGAATAAAGTACATAGTGAACATAGCAGATTAGATTGTTTTTCCCTCAGAAAATGACTTGTTTTAAAAAAGAACTGTGTAAATATAAAGACTACCAATTTAAATATTAAAAACAAACAGATCATTAATAACAAAACCAGCTCTTAACGGTTTCAGAAGATTTTCTTAGGCATTTACTCATCTGATCCTCACAATGTATTAGTGAGAGAAACAGCACAGACATTACCATTTCTATTTTACAGATGAGGAAAAAGAGAAGGGGGAAGTACATTTTCCAAGGACTTATGAGGAATGCAGAGATACCAGTTCCTCCCAATCCCACAGGGTGTCCACGGGCTCTGGGTGCCATGCTGGGGGAAGGTTCAAGAGCAGGAAATTCAGTCTTGGGGTCATGTAAGCTAGGGGAGCCATGTGTAGGTCAGCAGTTGTCTTGACAGTTGCTGAGAAATGAGAGTAGCTTCATTCCCTCATCCTCAAAGATGGGGGTGGAAGGTTTAGAGGTCTCTCAGTCTCTTCTTGCTTGGGAAACTGCAAGAAGATAAAAAATCAGACATCATCTTTTTTGACCTAGAATAAAATACACAGTTCTTTTCTTAAAGGATCTGGTTTATATTACACAAAAACATAAAATAAAAACATATAAAACAAACCCAAGAGTGTTGACTTTAGACCCTCCCTCTCAGCCAGCCACGGCTCCTTACTTCTCCTTGCTCCTTCTTCCAAGAGCCCTCTCTAAATCTCACAGTCCTGAGTCTTACCTCACCCGCACCTTTCCATTTCTGCCCAGGAAGAAAGGCATTCTTCTAAAGTCTTGTTAACTCAAGAATTTCAGCTGCAGCCTACAGGCTGACTGGAACTTATTCGGCTCACTCACTCCTGATATTGCAGGGAGCAAGGTGGGTTCTGTTTCCAAAGTCAGTGGGCATTCTCGTTCTAGTTCAGTCTTCCCCACACATCCCAGCAAATGTTGAAGCTGCGTTTCTCACAAGGTACCTAAAACTATGATGTTTGAAAAGGTGAATGTTGATTTTCTTTCAGAGGCTGCCATGGTAGTATCATATGAGGAAAGCTTATTTATACTAATATTGTGACTTAGGTTGTCCTAAGTCACATTTGAATGAATAATCCTGACCTCATTGTTCTAAGAAACAACTGAGAAATTGCAGGGTCTGCTTTTTATATTACAAGGACCAACTCATTAGCCATGAAGCCATGAAAAACGGTATGGGAGGAGTCACCCAATGTAGATTATTTTGATTTCAAATTTTCTGCTGACTAGGGATGAGGTTGCATTCAGTTCATCCCAATGATGTGTGTATGTATATAAATATAGGTGTAAACATACAAATACATGCATATATGTTATGTGTGTATATGTATATGAATGTATAGATATGTGATGTATAGATGATAGATATGTGATAGATAGATCGATATTGATATTAAATTTTCATTATTTCATGTTGCCTTTCAATTTGATAAATCTCTGATTATTGCTTTCATGTTAATATTTACCATGGAAGACTTTGCCAATGTTTTCCAAAACTTTCAGTTTTTCTTTCTTTCTTGCCACATGCCTCCTTGAAACTAGGTTTGGCAAAGTGACTTTTTGTGGGCAAGAAAATGTGAATGAAAGTTATGTGTGTCACTTCTGGTAGAAGCACTTAAAAACCACTGCAGCTGCTTCCTTCACTTATCTCCTACCCTGATAAAACATAAAGCCTTGTATTCAAATGGTGACGTTATAAGATGGTAGACTTCCAGGGGCACCTGAGAGGCTCAGTGGGTTAAGTGTCTGCCTTCAGCTCAAGTCATGATCCCAGGGTCCTGAGATAGAGTCCCACGTCAGGTTCCCCGCTCAGCGGGGAGCCTGCTTCTCCCTCTGCCCCTTCACCCCAGCTCATGCTCTCTCTCTCTCTCCCTCAAATAAATAAATAAAACCTTTTTAAAAAAAGATAGTAGACTTTTGTCTCTGGCAGAATCTATGTTGGACATGAAGAGTGAGTGAGAAATAGGCCTTTGTAATTTTAAGAATGAGATTTGGGGTGTTTATGAGCACACCATAACCTAGGTTATCCTGAACATCCTGACCAGCTATTACCAGGATCTTTTTTTTTTTTTAAGATTTTATTTATTTATTTGACAGAGAGAGAGAGAGAGTACAAGCAGGGGGAGCGGCAGGCAGAGGGAGAAGCAGGCTTCCCGCTGAGCAGAGAGCTTGATGGGAAGCAGACACTTAACCGACTGAGCCACCCAGGTGCCCCTTCTACCAGGATCTTTTAAATTGTTGAATCCTACTACTTCTTTTCTGTCTTTATATCCCTGATCCCTTCTAATGCTATTATATTCTACAGAAATAATTTTTATTTTTTCATTTACATGGCTTTGTTGAAGGTTTATGTATGTTTTCATAAATACAAATTCTGTCATAAACCTCATGCTAAACTTATTGTCTATTAGCTTTTTTCTGAATATTTTAAATATACAATATATTTTTAGCTTAATGGCACAATTTTTAATATTGCTACAGAGGTTTTTTTGAACAAATTATTTGAAAATATTTGAATATCCTATAGAAGAGGAATAAGAAGAGGAACACTTAGGCAAAACTCATAAGATGTGTTAGGTTGCATATATATAATGTGTAAGAAAATAGCTAGTGAGGTGTAGGCAGAATCCATAAGATGAGCCAAATAAGATAAGTAAGGTAGTAAGCAGGACCTGTATGAGATGAACATCGATATAAAAAGATACATCAGAAGACACCTAATATTTATGGCAATATAAGTATATGGGAGACACATGGTATTCATGAGACACTAAATATATGTAAGCCCTTGAGTATTCTCAAGGTTTTAATTTGGTCACTCATTGGTAATGTCCATTCAGGCCTCATATGTCTTCTACTCAAGAAACACAATAAAATCCATAGCTTCTCATAGGCTGTGTCCAGTGAGATTTTCAGATGATGAGTCCCATGATTGTTTAGGCATACTTGCTCTGCATCTCTCTGGTAGAGCAAGTATGTGTGCTGGTCCTAGCTGCTTGTAACTATACAATTAGTGGATAGTGCAGCTCAGAAGAATGAGAAAAAGATGATATTCCTCTGTGTGTATGTATATATATGTGTGTGTGTATATATATGTGTGTGTAAATACATATATATATGTGTGTGTGCGTGTGTGTGTGTGTGTGTGTGTGTGTGTGTGTGTGTGTATACAGAGACAGAGAGACAAAGACAAAGAGACAGAGAGGGAGAATTGTATAACCCAGAAATTAGGTAGTGCAGTCTTCCACTCCGCTGGCATCCTATCTCAAGTGCATTAACCTATGCCATATTTTTACCTCTGCTTCTCACAATGTATCTTAATTGATTAAATAAATCGTATTAGTTGAGTATTCTAATTTATTCTGTGTGCCTTTCTCTTCTGTGGCCTTTGGGATCTTGTCTGCCAGTATATTTGGAGGAATCCTCTGCATCAAAATAATTTGCATCATGACCGGTTTCTCCATAACAGGAAATATTTTATTCTAAGGCAGGACTAGTATTATTACAATACTAGTTTTGCTGCTATATTTGGTGATTATTAATTCTGCTACATAGTCTTTGAAATATATTTGTAGAAATGTATATTTATTTTATTTTTCTGAAAAATTACCCTCAAGAAGAATGTACTGAATACCACAAACCATCCTCCAGTGCACACTCCTTCAAACAAGCTGATATCCAAAATATTTTATGGTTCTTTCATAAACTTTGTTTAAGGGCCTTCTATGCATAATGCATTATATTAGATAATGTGGAAATTACAAATGTGGAGGGGATATAATCTCTGTTTTTAAGGAGCTGATGTCTAACAGGGCAAGGAATGTTCATTGCAAAATAGAATTAAAAATGTAAAATATAAAAACATGCAGTGATAGAGTACAACAGAAATCTAGAGGAGGGATCCAGAAGAAGGAGCGATGTCATTTATAAAAACAAAATCTAGAAAGGCTTTATGAATTTAGGAATGGAAGTCACATGTAAAGATAAATATTTGCTAAGGAAAGCTGACTGCCTGCTATGGGAACTTACACAATGCCATTATCTTAGAGAGAATTTACAAAGTGATAAGATCAATTCAGAAGTTAATTTGTCTAATTTTTAAATGCAAGGAAGCAGAAGCAAACTTAATAACTCTACTATGATAGTAAAAGCACACTGAAAATTTATAATTCTATGGTAAAATATTGAAAAATATAAGTGCAAACATCTTGGGCCAGAAAGCATATATTGACCATGGAATTATCTTCCAGATGACATGATTATGTAGTTATTCTTAAAATATCCTTTAAATATAAACTTCATACAGCACATGTCGCCATTAAGTAAAATAAGACATAAAATATTATTGCCAACTCTTACCAATCTCATCAATCTTGCCACTTTAAATATGCTCCATTGCAATAAAAATTTATAAATCAATGATTTTAGAAAACTTAGAAAATTACCAATGTGCATTCTTTTGGTACTAAAAATATGGGAATGATACAGTGCTTCTGAAATGTTAGCTATTCTTTTCACTTTTTCCTTGTTCAGTTTTTCTTGACATATTTAGCTGCTATAGTGATCTTGATTTCTTGTGAGCAGAGTAATAAATACTTCTACATATATAAGACATTAATGAAATGATATGCACATGTATATATTCTTGCTCAATTTTCTAGAAAATACCAGGTCTTTTGTCCTCATGCCTCTTCATCCAAGAAGTCCAAATACTAAACCAGGGCCAGCATGGTCAAGCATGCAAAGTTCTGTCCAGGGTGCTGAAGCCAGTCTTTCTGGCTTTGACAAGTCCATAGCTTAACCCTGAATCCAGTAAAGCACTCTTTACTGCTGTACACTTATGAGACTACAGGAATCTCAACTGCACACTCAAGAAACTGCCATCCATTTTTTATGGATGGTTCACAAATTAAAACCTATTAGTTAGTCCAAGTCCAAGATCATGCCTCAGCCTTACATATACTTCAGAACTCTTGAAACAACTCATTTTAGTAGGTATACAATAGACTGATCTATAAACTGGAATCATAGTTTATTAATTTTCATATAAACTGTACCTAAGTGAATGCTTACCAAGTGAATAAATAATCTGCTTTTAGTTGGAAAAGACTAATAACTAGCATTTAGTCTGTTCCAGGCAGTGTTTGAAGCACTTCATATACATGCAATCATCACAACAACCTTATAAAATCAATGCTGTTATTACTCTCATTTTATAGATGAGGAACTTAAAATACACAACTAGAAAGTGGTGGAACCAGAATACTACCCTAAGAACCAGTCAGGTCAGGAATATGGGCCAAAGTACTACCTTATTTCTAATGCTGTTGTGTGCATGCTCATTAGTAATCATCGATTCTATTTGGTATTTACTTAAATAGAGACAGTATTGCACAGTGATTAAGAAGGCTCAGAGGATAGACTACTTGGGCTCTAAATACTACCTGGGACATCAATAGTCATATGGCCTTTGCAAGTTGCTTTCCATTTCTTCACCTTAGTTTTCCCACCTATAAAATGGGTAAAATTATAATGCCTGTTGCATAAAGTTGTTGTGAGGATTAAATAAGTTAATGCATGTACCCAGAAAAATAGCTGACATATAATAGACCTCAATAAATATTAGCTATCATTATTGCATGTTTTCATGGAATTAATTGAACTCCAACCAGATTTTTTACAAATTCTATCATGTTCATAAGAAATTTGTAGTCAAAGGACATGGCTTAAATATTTAATTTTATTTCTTATGTTTTGATTTTATGGTTTAAATATAGAGGTTTGGCTGTGTTTTCCTTCTCATACACATCTTCTAAATTTGTTCTGTGTAGTTGAGTAAATAAGAAACAATATAAATTACAAATGAAGACATCCAGATAAGCAGTATTTTTCATTGCACAGCTGATTTACAATATATGATATTGATAACAGAAAGGCAACCACTAACAGTATTCATATATGAACCAAGTCAATTAACGTTAACTGAAGATTGATGTTTCTTGGCACATATGGTTAGTTAATCATTATTAGGCAACTAAAATGGGATGGTCAAATGAGTTGGTCAGTTGCCACAATTGAGATGGTCAAACGAGACACACTATATGAATATCTTGCCAGGATTGAATCATGAATAGAAACAAAATAAGCATTTTTAGAAATGTTGCAGCGCAACAATTTCTAGTAGATATGGTTTCATTTTAATATTAAAAGAAGTGTCATTCATTTATAAAGCATTAATATGATTAAAAATTATTCTGTGTTTAATACCTAGACACCTTATGAAATTTTGGCATACAAACAAAGAAAAAACAAAATGCAAGATGAGTTTTATCCTTAGAAATTTCATAGTCAATGGGAGAGGTAAATAAGGAAGCAAATAATGATAATACACTAGGAAGAGGTCTATATATCAAGGAGAATGGAAACAAAAAGGAGAGGTATATGAGGGAGATTTCAAATAGTGTAAGTTTTTGAATTTCTGGACTAGTACCCTATCAGAAGAATAGCTAAGTTTTTAAGGTGTAGATCTGAAATCAGGTTTCAAGTCTTAATTTTACGCTTTATGGTTATGTGAACTTGTGCAAACTCCTTAAGTTTCATCTCATCTATTGTAATGAGTTATTAAATGAGATAACGCATGTACAGTAATTAACTCAAACTCTAGCTTATTGGTTTTCAATATAATGTTTCTATTATGAAAGATGACAAAGAATTTGCCATGAAAGGGTTATTGAGTGTGGTTGAGTATTTTTCAAAAATAGGAAGATTACCTAAAGCAAAGAGGCAGGAAGAGTATGGCACTTAAGTAAAATGTAAGTGCATGTGGGTGAGCAGTAGAAGAATAAACTAGAAAATTAGAAAGAGTCTAGATTTTATTTTGAATGTGAGTATTCTTTTAATGTACATTATGGAATATTTGATTCCTGGGGAAACACATAATGACAAAGTCAGTATGAAATCGGTCGTGTTTTACATGAGCTAATATTAATTAATCATGGTAGCATATGTATTTTTTAAAAGTAGTATGTGTATAAATAAAGCTTATTATTCCACAGAAAACTCTTGGGTACATAAGGATTTATAGGTCATTTGCAGTAACTCTGGTTGGAAACTACTACCAATTATCATGAAGAACACTGAAGATTTTGCCTAGGGAATGACATCGTCAGGTTTGCATTTGAGAAAAAGGTACTCTGTTCATGGTTGAAGGATGTGTTGTAAAAAGGTAGCAGAGAGAGTGAGGCTGTAGGCATGAAATCAATTAGAATCCATTTCAATGGTTTGGAAAAGAGTTATGTATCAAGACATGTCTGTCTCAGTGGGAAACAAAGGGCACACTCTCCTGGGATTTATTAAAAGACATTTTAGTAAGGGAAATAGTTACTGATATGTGAGCAGAGTTAACATAACCAGTAGGTTAGGACTAGTAAGAGTGGGAAGTCATTACTACCCTTAAGTCTTACTAGGATTACTACTCTTAAGGTATCATGAGAGCCTGGCTGAGGGCTGGAATCATGGGAAAAGCTGTAATCATGAAGCATGGTACCCATCAGAACCACAATGAAGCCGAGAGGGAATAAGGTGAAATATAAACTCAATGCTTTCTCTTCCTACTATCCAAATCCTTCTGGTAACTCCAGACCAGTCCCCAGCAGAATCTAGGGAGCAAAGAAAACTCCAAGGAGATCAACTGTCCAGAGAACTGAGAAAAACAAAGACGAAGAGATCCAGGGGGGCAGGCAGAGACTAACCAGCACAAGATGAAAGGGTCTGTATAAGAACAGTGGCAATGAGTGTGGAGAAGGGGGAATGACAAGAAATTTTGATGAAATAGGATCCATAGGACTTGATGACTATATCATATCCCATAGGACTCTACAAATACACGTAATAGATATTTGACTGGAAAACATAAAATGACAGGATAGTATGATGCCAGTCATGTTTTAAAAGAACTGGCATTTGATTAATCAAAGTAGAATAATTTGTTTAAAAAATAGTTGTATGTATATATTTGAGATATTGATTTTTCCAGTGGGGTACAAGTTAGAGGAAAGATCTGGCAGTGATGTTTCGATTTCTTACTTGAAAACCTGGATGAATGGTGGAATTATTTACCAAGAAAAGGATTACAAAAGAGAGAATAAGGCAAAAGAGGGTCTGGAGTTGACGTTAAGAAAAGGAAGTCAATAAGTTGTATGAGGTTCATTTTTTGAATTTTATTTTATTTTATTTTTGAGAGAGAGGGAGAGAGAAAGAGAGAGAGAGAGATTGGTGATGGGGGGCAGGTGGACAGGCAGAGGGATAGAGAGAATCTTAAGCAGACTCCACACCCAGCACAGAGCCCGCGCTACACAGGGCTCGATCTCACAACCTGAGCTGAAATCAAGAGCTGGACACTTAACCAACTGAGTCGTGTAGGTGCCCCTCATTTTGTTTTTCACCAATATTACTTAGTGGTGTGTTGGAGCTTGTAGCCAATGTAGCAAGAATAATTATATAAAAGCTATAGGCAGTGGCCGTAAAACAATTTGTTTACCATTAACAGGTAATATATCTGCCTAGGAAATTCAAGAAAATCAAATTAAAAAATATTAGAATAAAAGAGTGTAATAACAAAGTGGCTGGTTACAGGACCAACCTATAATGATCAACAGCTTTCCTAATCATTATTTACAATCAACTGGAAAATAGAATGGAGTAAATAATCTCATATGCAAGGTTCATTTTTAGTGGTTGAAATCTCTCGTTTATTAGACTCTAGCTGGTTAAATAAATTCCCAAAGACTTCAAAATTAATACAGCTCTAAACTTGCAGTATTAGCAGCTTGTTTGGAGAAAGGTCCAGCATACAGGTCTATAGTGGAACATAATTTCATAGCTAGTCATCATTTACTGTGGAAAAAATATCTCTGCAGTGAAAATTACCCTCCCCCTTGTTCAGGACAACTGCAGAGAAAACTCTCCTGTCTAGATAAATGGCTTCAGGGTCTCAGGTTCCCTGGCAACAACTCTAGAGAGCCTATTAATGTGATATCAGGAAACTAAACTATGATTTTATAACATTGACAGTTCTGTTAGACTCAGCAGTCTGTTGAAAAATGGGATATTTGTAGGCCCCAGCAGTTTTTTCCACTTCATTTTTTTGAAGTTTTATTAACCCCCATGATCCTGGGCCTTAAAAGCATTGTTTCCTTTTTTTTTTATATTATAAATTACTCTTTCATAAACATCTGTGTAGATAAATATTTTTTCCCTGAATTTCTAGTTACTTCTCTAAAAAAAATCAGAACATTACCTCAAAGGCTGTAAGAATTCCTACAGCATTTGGCATGTATTATAAGTTATAAAAATCTTTACTTGATATTGAAAAATTGTATCTCAATTTTTTAGTTTGAATTTTAGTTGAATTTTCACACTTTTTTTTTTGCTAATGGCAAAAAGTGTTTTGTGATTTCTTTATGTCACTTTCTTTCTTATCTACTGAGGTTTTAGTGCTTTTATTGATTTATATGAACTCTTTATATATTGAATATGCCAACAATATCCACTGAAAACATTTAATCCAGGTTATTAAACTTTAAATTTTAATATGGTATTTTTGATATTCAAGAAATTTTGTTGTTTAATAAAACATTGCTATTTTTATTTTTGATTTCTTTCATGGCTTCTATCTTAGAAATTCCTTTTCTATTGAGACAACTGTATATATTCTTCTTAATTAATTAATATTTTTATAATGTTTAACACAAATCCGTCTAGACTTACTTAGGTTCATAAACCAAACAAAACAAGTGATTTAACTTGTGCATCAGATTTTTATTATATAAAATGGGAATAATGATTGTACCTACTTTTAGAAGGTTGCTGTGCAGTTTAATTAAGTTAATTAATGTGAAGCCCTTAAAGCAGACCCTGATGTGTAGTAGACAATAAATGTGATTTTTAAAAAGATTTTATTTATTTATTTTTGAGAGTGAGAGAGAGAAAGAGAGAGAGACAGAGAGAGAGAGAGAGCACGAACAGGCGGTAGGGGCAGAGAGAGAAGCAGACTCCCCACTGAGCAGGGAGCCCGATGCGGGACTTGATCCCAGAACTCCGGGATCATGACCTGAGCCGAAAGGAGACGCTTAACGGACTGAACCACCCAAGTACCAGACCCTCACTAAATGTTAATCATTATTCTTCACAACCATTTGTCCAAGTTCTGAAATTTAGAAATCTATGATTATAGAAAAATTTTCACAATTCATTTGGCATAAAATGTGACTGAACTGCTATATGGTTTATTTTATCTTGCTTGGTATGAACCTTCATCTATTTCACTGCAGACAGACTGTTGTGTTTGATTTCAGGGTGCTGACCTAGGTCCCTGTGGGGATAGTGTACAAAACACATTACAGACTCTATGCTTTCTTTTTAAAAGAATAAGTGGGTAAAAAGTAGTAAGTGCAATTAGTCCCTGAACCTGGATTTGGGACTATATTAGTTATTGATCAGCTGCTAAATGCCAAGTACCATTTTAAGTATTATCTGTGTTCTGTTATTTTATTTGATCATCACAGTGATCCAGTCATACATTTATTCCTTCAACCAGTAGTTTCTACATTCTGTTCAGGGTGTTTGGGATGTATCATTCATCAAACAGATTAATTTCTCCTTCTTGTTTTGGGATGGAATCTTATTTCCTGGAGATCATGTCATCATTCTTATCATAATTAATAAAATAAACTTTTGGGAGGAGTGAGAATTAACACTGCATTAAAAGTACACTAGATTTGCACATGTATCTTGATTTAAAAATATTAAAATAAATCAAGGAAAATTAATTTGCACTGTATTTTACAGGAGAAAGTGAGGTTCAGAGAGATGAAGATATATTGAACTCAAGGTATAGTAAAAGGTAAAACTGGAGTAAGCACCTTTGGAAGGCCATCCCCTTTCCACTGTTCCATTTTTATGTCTGTTGGAAAGATCCCTAACAGAATAGATTTTCCTTTCCCCATTTCCTCACTTTCCCCCTTTCTTGTCCTAGTCAGTAAAATCAATTACATGTAATTTAATGTACTGTATCTGTTCAGGACATAGCTCAGGAGGCCCTGTTCAGATCTATTACAAATATCACCCTACCTTTGCATCACACTTCTACTCTACTTTCTTTTCTTATAAAATCCTCTCAAGTGAGAGGTGTCTAAGACAGATATCATTAACTTCCTTTTCCAAATGAGAAAGATAGGTGGCTAGGTTAAATGAAGCAGTGTGGCAATTTCCCTTTCTTTCTTTTTTTTTGTTTCTTTCAAGATTTATTTATTTATTTCAGAGAGAGCGCGCAAGTGGGGGGAAGGGCAGAGGGAGAGAAAGAGGGAAAGAAGCAGTCTCCCCGCTGAACCAGGAGCCTGACCCAGGGCTCGATTTCACAGCCCTGAGATCATGACCTGAGCCGAAATCAAGAGTCAGAGGCTTAACCAACTGAGCCACCCAGGTGCCGCAGCAGTGTGGCAATTTCAAAATAACTTTTCTTCATCTTCTCCTCCACCTTTAAACAAAACCTGTTCCTCTATGACCACTTCTAAGTCATGTTAGTGCCAATGACCAGCACTACAGATAGAGCGATTAGAAAATTAGCATAAGATTGTGGGATGGACTCTGAGAAACAAACTGAGGTTTCTAGAGGGGAGGGGGTGGGGGGATGGGTTAGCCTGGTGATGGGTATTAAAGAGGGCACGTTCTGCGTGGAGCACTGGGTGTTATACGAAAACAATGAATCGTGGATCACTACATCAAAAACTAATGATGTATTGTATGGTGACTAATGTAACATAAAATAAAATTAAAAAAGATCGTGGGATGGGCCCCCTGTCACGTAAAATAAAGACGTTTAATAACAGAAGAACATACTGAAGCCAAAGTCAAAATTACATTAATGTTTATATCACAAGTATGCAATGAATTAATTTATGTCTGCTAACATATCTCATGAATATAAGGATTACTATTATTTGTGTACATTATTTAATTTGAGAGATTAATACAAAAAGCTAGTTTAGCAGCGTATCTCAACAGAATGAAAATCTGTTATATATACCTTTGAACCTTTCCACAAATCCATTCAAATAACCCTTGTTAGCAGAGTTGCTGAACATCAGCCAATTATCAAAAAGGTAAGATAAAGAAAGGATTTTGAAGAAATCTATACTAAACCTTTCTATTTAAAGCAGCTCAGTTACACATTTGTGTCTGGGGAATATTACTTTCTGTGATAAAAAACATATGGGGCGTTTGAGATACAATATGTAAAATGATCTATTTTCCTTGTTAATATTCATGGCAGGGAAGAAAGCCTTCATTTGGATAGGTGGTATAGTTTACCTTCCTGGACCCACAAATGGATTCGCTGTATAGAGAAGATAATTGCTGAGGTAGTCTTTGTTTTTACTTAAATTAATGGCTTATGATTATTTTTCTTAATTTCATTTTACAGTGATCTGTCTCCAAGTGCAAAAATCACTGCACCTTGCTTTGTGTCTAAAACTGTTTAAGGACAGATTGGAAACTAAAATTCATTTGGTATCCTGAGATTCTTTTTCCTTGTAAATAACTTTGGAAGCATGCATTAACAGGGATAATGGAAATAAAATTCCTGTTGAATTTAGTGACTGATAGCAAAGTTTACAAAAGCATATTGTCTACCTTGCCAAATAAAATATATATGTGTATATATATATATGTAAATGAAATCAGCATGCTTCCATTTTCTCAAAGGAAAAATTATCTAAAAGTTGCTGGCATGCTATTATGTGGCTGTATGCGTTTAGGCTGACGGAATAAAATCTTAAATTTGTCTTGTTACAAGTTTAGTTGCCTGGACAATTTTTGTAATCTATCTAGGTATCTGTTTCTTCATCTTCAAGAGAGGTTAATAACACATTCATGTCATGGGGGCAATTTTAAAAGATCAAATGGACTAATACATGTAAACACTTAGCACAGTATTTGGTACATAATAAAGGTTTACTAATATTAGTGTTGCTTATTATTTATTATTTATCAATGGTTAACAAATTCATACCCAGGAGAACTTGTTTCTTAAAAAAAAATTAGCTAGGGTATTAAAGAGGGCACGTACTGAATGGAGCACTGGGTGTTACACGCAAACAATGAATCATGGAACACTGCATCAAAAACTAATGATGTAGGGGGCACCTGGGTAGCTCAGATGGTTAAGCGTCTGCCTTTGGCTCAGGTCATGATCCCAGAGTCCTGGGATCGGGTCCTGCGTCCGGCTCCCTGCTCTTTGGGAGCCTGCTTCTCCCTCTGCCTCTCTCTCTTTCTCTCTCATGAATAAATAAATAAAATCTTAAAAAAAAATCACCCAAAAGCTAATGATGTAGGGGCACCTGGGTGGCTCAGTCGTTAAGTGTCTGCCTTCGTCTGGTCATGATCCCAGGGTCCTGGGTTAGAGCCCCGCATCGGGCTCCCTGCTCCGCGGGAAGCCTGCTTCTCCCTCTCCCACTCCCCCTGCTTGTGTTCCCTCTCTCTCTGTCTCTCTCTGTCAAATAAATAAATAAATAAATCTTAAAAAAACTCCAAACTAATAATGTAATGCATGGTGATTAACATAACATAATAAAATAAAAAAAATAAAAAAATAAAAGCTTATTTCCAAAGGGACCCGGAGCAAAAAGAAAAAAAAAAAAAAAGAAAAAAAACAATTAGCTATTAATGAATTTATTAATTCAGATAAAACCAGAGCAAAAAAAGTTTTATATTTCATGAAACCCACAAAGGAAAATATTAAAATGTGTCTACTTTCCCACCCAAATCATTCATTGTTTTGGTGAAGAGAATCATGTGTCAATATGAAAACAGTGTAGCAGAGCATCAATAATTGAGGCAGAGTTAATATTTCCACTCTGAATCTTCAATTCTAAGGTTTAATATAATCACCATTTAAGTAGGATAAGAACGTAAGTTAGGTTTTTAAGATATGAGTTCAGATGTAAATTTTTCTAAGAATTATGATCTTTTGTCAATGTAACAACTGAATGTTTTCTTTTAGTTATTTATAGCCATCCATTTGGATAAAAATATCTTAAAATATTCAAACAGCATGACTTAAAAATTACAAATAAGGATAAAAGAATGCACTGGAAGTGGGAAATGTCAGTGACACAGGTGCGGCTCTCGGTAGGTTAATACACAATGGGAAAGAAGTTCTTGTAGAGATGTAGTAAATTCACTCTGCTAAAATTGAGGGCCACAGTGAAGGTCCCAGCACAGTATTTTTAATTTTCAAAAACAGCCAGAATAATAAAACTGATTACTTTTCCATAGGACCTTTCAACCTAAATAATGAGGGGGGAATAATCAAGCAAGAACGTTTATCTGGGATCAAAGAACTGCAATTCGTGGTATGCAGATTTGTGTAGCAACCAAAATAGTGTTCCACTAGGGAGCAAAAGTCAGGAGTTTCTAAAGCAAAAAATGTATATGTTGTTTACAAAGAGCTTTTAATTGGTGTTAGTGGCAGAGAAAAAAATGTTGACTGAAAATAATTGGTTGCTAAGCAGTTTCTTACTGTAGTAAGTTGCAGGTGTTTGGTCAGAGTCCTTGGAATATTTGTGGTTTGACCCAGTTCAAAAGTTCACGTTTTCACCCTTAGGAATGTGCATAAGGCCCATCTCCTTAATAGCCTTATTCCATTTTAAAACCCCTTGACATAAGTGACCCATTTCATTTCACCTTTCACAGACCAAATACATTATCACATATGAATGAGTTTCATTTTTCTTAAAGGAAGAGATAGAGGTTTTGCTTTTAGCCCTTTAGAGCAGTGATTAAAAAAAAGAGTGAGGGATATTTTTTTCTGATCTTTTTGGTTATATGTCTAATTTCCTAGATTCTGCTAACTCCCTTTGACCTTCTTGTCTCCACACTTGTGTGTTAGTCCAGAGAATGCTGAAGAACAGCAAGGTAAACAGAGGCAACGAAGATAGATGGGGCATCAGAGAAGCAATCTAGGAAGGAAGGTTTACAACTTGACCTTCTGATATACTTAGAACAGCATCATTAGCAGTTCTAATTACTTTTTTTCAAGCGATTAGACTGTTTGTCTATTCTCAAAGACGGTCATGGCTTACATTACCAAATTCTTACCTCTCTTAGTTTTTTATCTAATTTCTTTCCTACTTGCCCTGATTTTAAAAAATGGTCATTATTTTGATACTTAAAAATACTAATTTCTTAAAATACTTTAATTTGAAAACAAATAAATGTTAACACGTTTAAAAATACTCAATTTTAAAATATTTTAATTTGAAAACAAATAAATGTTAACACTTTTAGATTTCCTACACTATTTTCAAACTATGTGCATCATGGCCTTTTTGATATTTTATTTTATTTTTTAAAAGATTTTATTTATTTGAAACAGAGACAGATGGGGGGAGGGAAGGGGAGGAGGGGAGGGGAGGGAAGGGGGACGCGAGGGGGAGGGAAGGGGGAGGGGAGGGGGAGGGAAGGGGGAGGGGAGGGGAAGGCCAGAGAGGGAGAAGGGACTCCTTGCTTCCCGCTGAGCAGGCAGCCTGATGCAGGACTGGATCCCAGGACCCTGAGAGCCTGACCTGAGCTGAAGGCAGTCACTTAACCAACTGAGCCACCCAGGCACCCCTTTTTTGATATTTTATTTTTAAAAATAATTTCTGATCCTGCTTTTTCACAATTTATTACCTTTTCCTAAGAAGAGTCCTAGTGGATTTCACAATTCCCCAATGGATTAACAAGCCTATTTAATACACTCTTCAAGTCCTTATTATTCTATTGAGTCTTTCTCTTTGTATTTACAAAGATTAAGGAGTTTCTAATTGTACTTATATTTGCAATAAATGCTATTCCTAGTCTCTACACTTCTAAAGGATGATAGTGGATGAAACCACTGACAGAGTCTGCACGTTCCTTAGTAGGCACTCTCAGTTAATCTTATTTGATCAGCTTTAACTGTTGGGGCTCTCCTAAGCAACCTTAGTTTCTTCCAGGGGTGATAGCGGTAAGTAATTCCAGGGGCTTCGAGAGACTCCTTGAAGCATTGATTGATGAGTGCAAACTGTCAGTTGTTGGGATCTGTTCTTCGAACAGCAAGCTTTTAACATGAAGCCACGCTGGATTGGCCGAGGGCTGGACCTCAGATCTGGGGTATGCGTGTGTGTGTTTCCATTAATTGTACTGAAGAAGCTGTTCCTCCAATAAAACACCTATTGATATTTTAAAGAATATCAAGCAAAAATAAAGTTGACATCACATCTTTTATGGCTTTTCATGAACCTCTTGTGATTTAAATGTTTTCATCACCGATGGCAATCCTTTGGGGGGAATTTGAGGAAGTCACCGCTAGAGTGTCCAATAGTATTTGGTGAAGCGGAAATGAGGAAAAACTAAGGCCACGAGTGATTTTCTGCTATCGGTTTCTTTCTTGGGGGCAGCGGTCTTTTCGCTGTCAGTTTCGTGTCAGTGTCGTCGCGACCCCCTATTTTCCCAATGTTTTGTTTCAAATTCCTTCGCCCATAAACCGTGAGTCTTTCTTCATCCTTTTTAGCTGCTTGTCGCTGAGGCTGCCACCGGTCAGACATCCTAAAACTTTCTCACTGAGGCTGGAGCTCTGGAATCCCAGGGGTTCTAGGCCATTCTCCTGGCTGTAGCATAGCGGTCCAGCACCGTGCTGGGGCTCAAGAGCGGCTGAGAAGCCAAAAAAACTTTCTCCTTACCCTTGGCATTTGCCGTCAGTCTGAATACTGAGTTAGGGATCTTTGCAGCAGGGACCGCACTTTTCGTCCTGGGCTTTCTCCCCACCACGCCCACCCCGCTCGGAGCCACCTTTCAGCAGACCCCTCCTCGTCTTGGCCTGGACTCCAGTTATACAGGGCAGGCAGGTTGTGGGTATGCCGAAAGGCTCTGCTGCCGCCCCCGCCCGCGCCGTGTTCCCCGCGTGAGCGCTGGATTATTCTAGTCTTTGAGCATGGCAGATTTCCACCGGATGACATCATGGGAGCCGAGTGAGTGCCGGCTCCGAGAGGGGGACGGAGAAGGGGAGGGGGAGAAGAGGAGGGGAGAGGGCTGGGAAGCCGAGCCAGAGCCGGGTGTACGTCCGCAGGCTGGGGAGGAGCGCTCCGCCCGCTGCTGACAAAGGATGGGAGGATGCCTGCGCCGCGGGATGTTCTTTGCGCTCCGCCGGGCGGCCGCCTGAGCGACTTCGCCCTCCGCCGGTGAGTGATTGCAAAGATCATTCAATCAGCCTCGCTGCAAGCCCGCACCCTCCTCGGCTCGCCGTCCCGGGAGCCTATGTCCCTGACCCCGAGCGGGGCTTGGCACAGTACCAGACTCGGAGCACAGGCAGCAGGTGCCTTTGCCCGGTGGGTCCGCGGAAGAGCCGAGGCTCCCGGCTGGGGTTCGTGGTGGGTGCTGGGACCCAACTCCCGGGCGGCGGGCTCGCCTGCGGGCGCCGCTCGGGTGAGCGGAGGCTGCTCCGGCCGGCCGCCTGGGGCTAGTTACCTCCGCTGGCCGGCCCTCGCCCAGCCGGCGCGCTAGCCTTTTCTGGTGGCTCCCCAGTGCGCGGCGCGCTGTTTACACCAGCTTCGTACTAGTCAGCAAACCGCACCCCTCGGAAAGCGCGGAATCGAGGACAGCCACTTTACAGGCTCACGAGCTTCCAGTGTGGGCTTGAGGAGGGCGGGCACCGATCACCCAGGGAGGGCGGACGCCAAGGACCACCGAGGGCAGCCTTTGTCTTGGGCATAGCGCTAATGCGCTTAAAACTGAGTCAGGCTCCCCGCAGCTGTCGAGTCGGATCTGTGTCCCTGGCACCCGCCCGCCAGGGCGAGGGATGCCATTGTGTTCCTGCTGCAGGCGGGACTGAGAGCTGGGACTTAAGACACCAGAAGTGTCCTGCGCCCACGGTGAGTGTCGCAGTTATCCAGGTGCAGGGAGAGCTTCTTAAGCTCCTGGAAGTGAAGTGACCAATTGAGGCCGAAAGACGCCCAAGTTCTGTCCCCAAGTGGTGTGAGTCAAAGAGCAAACTTAGGGAGACCCACGCTGGCTTTCTTTTTTCAGGTTTCCGAAGCGCTTATCTTGAGGATTATTTGTGGCAGGTGGATGGAGTAAGAGGCACGTTCAGTGTACAGTTAGGGAGACCCACGTCTTCTTGGCAATCCCTTCTGTTATTCAGTAGTTTCAGAAGAGGTTTTCTTGCTAAACGCGTTTGAGATCTGTTCTATTACAGAGCTTTGAGGGCTTAAACAATTCGGAACCTGCTCAGGTGTCTTCGTTTAGAGTTGTGCTGTGTGTAAAGTGCTGGAACGCCAGCATACAGATACCCACGCCTGCTCCCTACCTGCAGGTTTGACACACGTTTTATCAATGAATTCTTTCTGTTTGGGAAGAGTCCGATGTTCAGATCAGAGAGAAGTGGCGATACCTACGGGAATATTTGATTTTAATGTCAATTTATTTCTAAAGGAAACACTTTGTTAAAAAAATGGAAGGAATGAAAGGTTGTTGCTTTGGGGTTCAGTTACTTTATTTTGAAGTTTCATTCACTGCAATCTAAGATATTTAAAAATTTAAGAGCTGTTTTATATTCGTGGATTTAGTGTATAATAAATCATCCCTGAATACAAAGGAGATTCTTGTATACAAGTTTGATGTTCCAGCAGCTAACATAATGCTAAGGTGGAAGAAAGTAACAACCTCAGTTATAATTCAAATAGTAATTTTATTTTCTTTTTCTTAGAAAAAGGCTTACTGGTTTTCCTTTAGACTGTTTCTTTTTCTTCAAAGACAGGTGATCTTTTTAAATATGGAAGTATAAAAGTAAATTTTCTTGACCAGTGATTGATCTTCTGATAAAGGTTGAGGTCTTTTTAGATCAGACGTGACAGAAAATTATTGGAATTTAAAAATGTGGTGGAAGTGAAAAAGGAACTACCTGGGTGAAATGATGGAGGGAGATTTTACTAAATATAAATGGTGGGACTGAGAGGATGTCACATCAGTTTAGCTTTTGGAGAAGCTCACTGTGTGGCCTTTGTGCACTTGTCTCTCCTGCTGGGAAGTACATCATTACATCTTTGATTGTGTTACTTTTTGTTGAGAGACCAGTGATATGAGCTGACCTCTATCCAGGACTTTGGGGGTTAACAGCAACATTTTCTCCATGATTCAGAAATAATTTTTATTTCATTATTTGTTTCTTGACTTCTTGTCACAAAGGGCTCCACCTGTTTCTTCAAAAGTTTTATCTCTTTTTAACTTTGCTGTACTCATGTCTTTATAGTAAAAGTTAAGGAGCTTTTCATGAAGGTTCTTAGAGAACCTGTTGCTCATGTTGGCTGCTTTTCTTACATATTATACTGACAAAATCTCTTTTCGAAACTAGCCCAGTGAACATAGAGGCTGCTGATGTGCTTCTGTGATGGGGTGTACCCAACATAAAGATAAACATTTGTATAAAATATATATACTCCCAATCAGACAATCAGTGAGCAATCATAAGCAGGAGGCATATGCTATTTGGCTAATGGTTTTTGCCAAATGATATTTCCTTTAACAATAGAATGTTTTACTCCCTTTATGTGGTAAGTAAATATCTACATTAAAGATAACAGGTTATGGTTTATGTTTGAGATCTTTTGTTTCAAAAATATTTATCCAAGAAGGTAAAAAGTGATCTGGGACTTCACTACACTAGAATATGTGAGGGAAGTGCTCAGAAAGTGTAAGCATCTTATAAATATATATGATTTCCTATATTTAATTGGCAGTACAATATTATTTTTAAAAACATGGAATAAAATAATGTCCTTGAACTAGAGAATATTACCATGATGTTCTTTAAGGCATTCACAAATATTTTGGCTATTTTGTTATACAAGGTTGCTTAACTGGGGAAGATGAGAAGTTGTGTTATAAGACAAAAGCAAAACTCTATAGTATATCGCCCAGAGTAGGCAATAATGAGGTTTCAAGGTCATAGAAAAGGGCAAGATGTCAGAATACTGGAAGATTTCTAGAAAAGAGTATGTAGGAGGACTAAGATTATATTAGATGGCCTCTTGTTTTCACTGTTCCAATTATTTGATTTGAAGAGATACTATAGGATGTCTGTAATACAGTGAAACTCTCTGCCTTCCTTGAGGCAAAATTATATCTTGAACTCAGAGATTGTTTTATGGGCCTTTCCATGCTGTTTTTCAAGTTCTAGTTTAAGGATGTTTTATGGATCACAAAACATTGTGGTGTTAACTTTTGTGTAGGCCTTCAGTATGGAAATTGGTCACTAAAATCTTTTTGACAAAAAGTTTTGGGGTCTCAGCTTCTTCTGGAATTGTAAGTTAAGAGTGAAAGTCAACAGTTATGAAACAGTAGAAAATATTCAAGAGTGTGATAATATCTTATTCATTGGGTTAAAATAGCGTCATTAATGGAGTTTGTAAAAACAAAATTAAAGAAAATTTGAGACAAAATCTCCAGAAGCCAAAGTTATCCCTTTGTTGTGTATTGGACACATTGTGCAACTTAATGGACCTCTAGGATATGATTACTATTTTTTTAATAGATTTAATTTTTAAGTAACCTCTACATCCATGGTGAGTCTTGAACTTACAACTCTGAGATCAAGAGTCACGTGCTCTATTGGCTGAGCCAGCCAGGTGCCCCTGTCATGTATTTTCTACTTCCCTTTGTCAGAATGATGAACACTGGATCAGAAATATGTGTTTGAGTTTTGACTTTGTCATGTAATTGAGGACAGGCTTCTGAATGTCTTGAACATTTGTTTCCTTCCCCGTAAAATAAAGATGATAATATCTGCCCTGCATTTCTCACAGGGTATGATGTGTACAGTAAATGAGCTGATTTCTATTTTAAACATCTGGTATTTTTAATTAGTGTCATTCTTGACAATTCATTTATTACAATTTGTCATAAAAATTGTTAAATAGGTTGTTGTATGTCTTTTTAATTTACAAGTTTGCTGGCAACAAATTCTCTCATTTTTTTGTGCCTGAATACATTTTTGTACAGCCTTTATTTTTAAAGACTATGTGAGCTAGGTGTAGAATTTTTGTGTGGCTGTTCTTTTCCTTCACCACTTCAACTAGTTATTCTTTTGACTGGGGCTCTTGCATCCAACCTGTCAGTCTTGTTGTTTCGAAGATCATATGTCTTTGTCTCTGGCTGATTTTAAGCTTTCTCATTCGTCTTTATTTTTCCTTAGTTTTACTGTGATGTTCCTAGGTCTGGTTTTCTTTTTATTTATCCTCCTTAGAGTTTGCAGAACTTCCTGAATTTGTGGATTGATGTGTTTCATCAGATGAAATTCATTGGCAAATTCTAGATATAGAGCTCTACTCCATTCTGTTTCTTTTTTCTGAGACCTCAGTTCTATGTTTAATATGTGGTTTCACTGTGTGCAACGTGCTCTTATGCTTGTTTCACTATTTTCTACTCTGCCTTTCTCTCTATGCTTGTTTGGATATTTTCCTTTGACCATTTCTTCCAGTTTACTAGCCCTCTCTCTGTCACTATAGTTGTTATGCTGTCAAGCTCTTCTGTGCGCGAATACTCTAGTTATTGTATTTGTTTGGTTTTCAAATGTGCATTTCATTCTTTTCTATAGATACCAATTAATCTATTTTCCCACTGTTTCCTCTGTTACCTTGAACATACTAATCAAAATTATTTTAAAGTTTTGTAGGTTAACGCCAATAACTGGATTACTGCGAGCTCTTTTTCAGTGTCTCTCTTTTGTCTTGGTTTTAGTAATTGTGTATAAAATTCTAGAGGCTCTAGATGATTTATGCAAGTCCAAAGAGTTGTCAGCTTTCCTTCTGCTCGGCAAAGAAAATGGAGAGGTGGCCGCCAATCCTTGCAATCCAGTCAGTGACTGAGCTGACTCAAGTACTAATAATCTTCATCCCTTGCCAGGGAACCTAGCTGCCAAGGCATAGATATTTAGAGCATCCACTGGTGCATTCACAGGTACCAAATACAATTTGGGGTGGTACTTCTGAGAATCCTGCTCTTCATTTCAGAAGCTTTCTTCCTAGCATCTTATGTGTAGCTTCATATGTCAGCAAATGTCATGAGGGTAAAACCATGCCTGTGTCAATTTGATGCTTCATCATTTATTTTTCATTCAGATCTTGGTCCCTCCTGTTCCTAATTTTTTTTTTTTTAATCTCCAGTCCCACAAGACTGCCAGAATTTCTGCTGGATTCCCTTTCCCATATCCATGGTTTGCTCAGGCAAAGGCCGTATTCTCAGCCTCTTGGTGTGTGTCTAGATTGGCAGATGTCCCCAGGGACATCTTCATCCTCCTTAGAGTTTGCAGAACTTCCTGAATTTGTGGATTTATGTGTTTCATCAGACGAAATTCATTGGCGAATTCTAGATCTAGGATTCTTAGATCTAAATCTTAGATCTAGAATCTAAGATTCTAGGACTCTTCATCCCAGGGGAAAAAAGCACCATCAAATTTCAGCTCACCTCTTGGATGCTTCTTCCACCTAAAATCTCAAAGCTTAGTAAATTCAAATTCATGGTAACTAAATATAAAAAATTGGCAAAACGTTTCTTTCTCTTAAGAGTGCTACACACACACAACACACACACGTATGTGTATATAAAAACCCACTTTTTTTCTGAACATAGGCACTCGATTATCTGTGAATCACCCTACCTTACAAATAAATTCCACCTATAGGCAGTGAATAATGCGGGAGTCAGGAACTTCCCTCTTCCTAGAAACAGCTGTCCTTTGTTTTCAAACTGTTACTCAGATAAACAACTGATACAGACTGTTATCTTGCCATTTGCATATAATGGAGTCAAGAAGCTAATAGTGTATCACCTTTTCTTATTGGTATATGGTTGAATATCCCAATATCAAGAATATATTTCTTCTAGAAGAAATGTTGCAAATGGTGGTTAGTAGTTTTAGAAATAATGTCTTTAACAATATAGTTCAAGTATGGCCTATTATTAACTACTCTTCTGTGGACTGACCTAGAATTTTTATTCAATCTGTCTAGTGATGGATAGATATTCAAAGTGAACTAAAATATATAATGCTATTTTTAAGTGATTATATATTCCAGGTAACATATTAGAAACCACTGAGTTTTTGACATACAACCAAGTTGTTCAGAATGCCTGGGTTGGGTTCTTTGCCTGCCTTCCTTCCCTTCAGTGTCCTAAGGTACATTAGGAAATTCACTGAAGCTTGGTGAGAGTGATAAATTAGGTATTATGGTGTTGCTTGCTCATGATTTGAGATCAATACTCTGCTGATCAATGCTTTGATTCTCATAAGGTGTGTCATATGCCTTTTGGGCCCTGCTGTACATCCTTTCAGACTCACTTCCAATACTGTCTGTGACCATGGCAAATGTTGTAGGTAGGCTGTGCCTCCATTGTTTTGACTTCTCACTTTGAACTAATGCTGCGTATCTTTTAACTTTTGCTCTGTGATTTTACCAACATGTCTTATTTCTCCCTCTGCCCCTAAAAGTGCAGCCTAGAAGTGGGGAGGAGCTAACACCACTTAGAGGACCCCTCAGTCAGTGGCAATGGGTGGGCAATTCTGAGGGAGAGAGGCTTTCTGTAGCTCCTCTCAGGGTCAAGGTTGAGTGAAAACTTACTTGGCCATGGTGATGACCCAACTCCATACACTTGTATTGGCTCTTATTCCCTATTTCACTTTACCTAGTTCTTCATTCTTACTTTCTGGGATCGCCTTCTACTATTTGCACATGACTTTTTACTTCACATTCTACTTTTGAAGGGAACTTGGCCTAAGATATATGGTAAATTACTTTTGTTTATATAGAGGGAAATAAACAAAACAAAACAAGAAACAGAATCAGGACTAAGCCACATCCATTTACAGTGAGAGAAATGGTAAAGAAAAAGCTAAAACAATGTATTTCTCAAAAGTATTTTATTTACAAATTCATCATCTTTCAGGTCACCAAATGAGGCCAGTTAAAGAATTCTTTTACTAACTATGAGGTCATCTGTTGACCTAATCAATTTCCCTCCTTCCCTTCTTTTTTTCTTCCCGTTAATATGTATTCCCTGGCTAGATCCTGGTGGCATAATGAGTAACAAGATGTGGCATGATTACTGCCTCTTTGGAAAGTTTTATTCCTGTGAAATTAATTAAGTGAAACCACACAAACAAGTGCACGGATGCCGGACTGAATGCCTCGAAGGACAAGAACACAGGGCAAGAAAGCCTGTTGCAGGAGTTTGACTTAGCTAGGGAGATCTGGGCAAGCCTCCTTGAGAAGGTGACACTTGAGTTGACATTGATCAAAAGGATGAAAATGAGTTAATTAGATGGAGAGAGAAGGGAAGAATTTTCTAACAGAGGGACAAATGAAGTGTGCTCAAGCCTTATTGTCGGGAAAGCTTGGCAGTTTCGAAGGAGTCAGACAGCCCCAAGGAGGGAGATGTGCCAAGTAGGAGGGACTGTCACAAAATGCTTTGAGTATTAAAGAATGAAGTGTGTATGTGGTTGTATGTGTGATGGTGACAGTAAGGAGGGGCCTCATGAATAAACCAGATGATGTTTGAGCAAAAAACAAGTATAGGGAGGATCTGGGGGAGAATAATATATAATATATAATATATGCAGACTAACAAATACTTAAAGTTATGAACATTTAAAAATATGAGGAAAGTGGGAATTGATAATTTTAAGTTAGTGAATTTCTAAATAGCGTTGGAAGAAAAGGGATGAGATATTTATTCATTTATTCCTCAATTTATT
This sequence comes from Eumetopias jubatus, assembly GCF_037043125.1. Taxonomy (NCBI): domain Eukaryota; kingdom Metazoa; phylum Chordata; class Mammalia; order Carnivora; family Otariidae; genus Eumetopias; species Eumetopias jubatus. The sequence continues at coordinate 64,224,162 of NW_028274808.1, forward strand.
TGTCCTACCTCTTGATGATACCTTAAGAACGTCATAAAAACTTCTAGAACTCTTTATATCTAAGTAGTTTTACATTGGGTGGTAGAATTGTAGGTAGACTTTTCTAAAAGTATTTCAACTAAAATTTGACTTGAGATTGATTTTAATAGTGTAACCCAGAAAGAGTCTATATAGATGGTGCTGAAGGATAGCCACAGTTAATTACTCAGTCCGAGATGAGTTCTCATTCTTAAGTTTTAATAAAGTTAAATTGCCTAAGTACCACGCAAGTTTGTATTCTGGTTCTGCTAATTTCTCCCAAATTTGAAATTCAAGAAACTAGAGACAGATTATTTTCCACTTAGAGCTATATTTCCTTTGATATTTCTTAGCAATTTTGCCTTAATGGAACCCAAACTTATATTCCAGATACAGTGTGAAATGACCCTTTAAGATTTAGCATGATATATACAATAGCTCTTGCCAGCAATCTTCCCTTTTTAATGATATACCTTGGTTTATTTCTATTGGTTACTTTAAAACTTAATCTTTTTAAGAAATCTCTTAATCCTGTATCCATTATTTTAGAAATGTTTAATAAATAAATGGAAAAACAAGTATTTATTCAGTAATGTCTACATGAAAGAAATATTTGTACCATGAACAATAAGAGGGAATTAGACAGAAGTGGGGGAATTAATTGGGCAGATTATTGAGATGTTGAATAACAAGTATAAGAGGTAAAGTCTGGGACTTTTTGATTTGTTCCTTACTACATTCTTGGTAAAGGATAACCACCCTTGGACTCTGAAAAACAAAATCAGAGAAATATCTGCTCCCTTAGGTTTTGTAGACACAAATTAAGAAACCAATCTTAAAAGCAGTGGTAATTGACACTATTCCCGTGGACTTTTGTTATGAGGAAGAACCATAGTCATCAACTTGTAGAAATTATTAAAAATGATGCAAAAGGTTTTAAAATTTTTCCACCACCCGGTACCCAGTAACCCAATCTGTTTTTCTTTAAGCAGTAAAAGGAAGTATTTCAAAATGTTGATGGTAGTCATAGGACTATGGTTAGTTTTTTATCCAACTTTTCCTTATTTTCCAAGTGATTTCTAATAAGTATGATTTATTTTCACAAAAAAGCAAATAAATACTTCTTGAATGAAAAAAAAGAATATCTGAAGCAAAACTTCAAAGTGATAGCTTCTGTTAAATCTGAAGAGTTCTCTTGTGGTGTTGGTTAATTTTTAAATACTTAATCTGTGTGTATCTTTATATCTTTTATGATAGAATTACATATAGAGAAAAATGATGTGAAAGGAATCTTCTATTTCATGCTAAGTTACACTCAACTGAGATACATCTAGTTGGAAAATTTCTTTGAATAATTTACTGCTCAATGGTATAAGATACAAGTCTTGATGGGATCTAGGAATTTTTTTTCATTGAGGTATAGTTGACACACAGTGTTAGATTAGTTTTAAGTGTACAACACAGTGATTGGACAACTACACATTCACTATGCTGTGCTCACCACAAGTGTAGCTACCATCTGTCACCATACAATGTTATTTCAATACCATTGGCTATATTCCTTATGCTGTGCCTTTTATTCCTGTGGCTTATTCATTCCATAACTGGAGGCCTGTATCTCCCATTCTCCTTCACCCATTTTGCCCATCCCCTAACCCCTTTCCCCTCTGTATTTGTTCTCTGTATTTATGGGTCTCTTTCTGTTTTTTGTTTGTTTGTTTGTTTTGTTTCTTAGGTTCCACACATAAGTGAAATCATATGGTATTTGTCTTTTTTTGTCTGACTTATTTCACTTGGCATAATACCCTCTAGGTTCATGCATATTTTTGCAAATGGCAAGATCTCATTCTTTTTAATGGCTGAGTAATATTTCAGTGTGTATGTGTATGTATGTGTATGTACCACATTTTCTTTATCCATTCATCTGTCTATGGACACTTGGGTTGCTTCTATACCTTGAGTATTGTAAATAATTGCAATAAACATAGGGGTGCATATATCTTTGAATTAGTGTTTTTGTTTTCTTTGGGTAAATACCCAGTAGTGGATCATATGGTAATTCTATTTTTAATTTCTTGAGGAACCTTCATACTATTTTCCCCAGTGGCTGCACTGATTTACATTCCCACTAACAGTGCATGAAGTTTCCTTTTTCTCCACATCCTCATTTTTTCTTATCTTTTTGAATCTAGCCATACTGACAGGTACAAGGTAATATATCATTGTCATTATAATTTGCATTTCCCTGATAATTAATGATGTTAAGGATGTTTTCATGTACCTGTTGGATAACTGTATGTCTTCTTTGGAAAAATGTCTATTCAGGTACTCTGTCCATTTTTAAATTGGAATTAATGTTTGTTTTAAATAAATTGTTTTAATAAGGTATTATCATCACTAACTTCTAATAACTAACTAAAAGAACAATTTAAAATTACTGTTTTACTTTTATGTGTTTTTGTGAAGAGCAAAGAGTAACCTATATTCTTGCCTCTCTCTCCCTTTTTTTTTAAATGGTGGTAACGGTTTTGTTGATTACAGACTCTGAACTCACAAGCCCTTTAGTCCATCATGGACTTCTACTCACTTAGCAGCTGTGGTGTGAATTTGATCATGTGCACTTCATCAAGTGGGTGCGGGGGTGGGGGAGGTGTCTCTGCTTTAGAAATGAAATGTTTTTATGTTCTTCCTCAGTGAGAGAAAAATTATTATATTTTACTTTGGGAAATATCTGTTATATAAAGACAATTTGAAAATTTATTTTAAACAGAAAAGCTTAGTTTCTCTATTAGAGAAATGGGAGACAATGGTCATTGGAAAAAGCTGACTCTAAGCCATAAAGGGCTGTTTTGAAATAATTTCCATTCATTTGTGAGGTGACACTGGTCAAATTGCTTTTTCCACCTAGACCATAGTAGGATAATAAACACAGTGCAAAATAAAAGAGTAAGTGTGGATTTTTAACATTTTTATAGCTGCAAAACTATAGTAAAGCATATCTGTTGTAAAATATTTAAACAACATAGAAGTATTAAGAGTGGAAAATAGAAGTCCTCCTTCAATTCCCTCTTAACTTAAAAATATTGACTTCCTTCAGGAAACAAACTGAGGGTTGCTGGAATGTTGGGGGTTGGGAGGGATGGGGTGGTTGGGTGATAGACATTGGGGAGGGTATGTGCTATGATGAGCGCTGTGAATTGTGCAAGACTGTTGAATCACAGATCTGTACCTCTGAAACAAATAAGGCAATATATGTTAAGAGAAAAAAAAGAAGAAGATAGCAGGAGGGGAAGAATGAAGGGGAGTAAATCGGACGGGGAGATGAACCATGAGAGACGATGGACTCTGAAAAACAAACTGAGGGTTCTAGAGGGGAGGGGGGTGGGGGGATGGGCTAGCCTGGTGATGGGTATTAAACAGGGCATGTTCTGCGTGGAGCACTGGGTGTTATGCACAAACAATGAATCATGGAACACTACATCAAAAACTAATGATGTAATGTATGGTGATTAACATAACAATAAAAATTTTAAGAAAAAAATATTGCCTTCCTTCCTGAGATGTATCTAAAATACAGATATTTCATTCTCATATATATCATACATATTTATGCTCAGATAGATAAGAATACACACATTTTAATAAATATGCATTGTGTTGTGCCTTGTCTTCTTATGTCTCTTGGATATCTTTTTTCATGTCAATGTAGTCTACCAACTGTATGGTATTACATTTCTGGAGTTATTCTGCAATTTTACTTCTAGAAAAACTTGTGTGTGGGCATAAAGAGACATGAATTTATAAGAATGTCACTTGTATTAGTGCAAAAACTCTAAAAATTATTAATTACGGTATCTTGAAGCAATTGAATACTATATAGATGTTAAAATGAACTAAAATTTCCGTGTGTCAACATAGATCAGTCTTAAAAATTTGAGTGAAATAGAAAGCTTCAGAGGATAATTATAATGTGACATCACTTTCACAACCTTTACGAACATAAAAGTAATTTTATATATTAGTTATAGATACTTAAATATGTAGTAAAATTATGAAAATGTGGTCATGGTGTTCAGAGGGTAGAAGATTTGTATTTTCATCAGATCTTTACAAACCTGTCTACCCTTACAGATTATGATAGTCTCTGCATTATTCTCTGCGTTCTCTACCAGTTTACCTGTCCTTCAGCAATGTATGAAGTATTATCAGACTTCTTATTTTTTGCATGTATAAGTTTAAATACCTCACTGGTGTTTTCTTTTACCGAGTTAGTGCTATTGAGCATTTTTTATGTTTTTTTTAAAGATTTTATTTATTTATTTGAGAGAGAGAGCACATGTGCGTGTGCAAGCAGGGGGAGGGGCAGAGGGGAGAGAGAGAATCTCAAGCAGACTCTGGATCATGACCTGAGCCAAAACCAAGAGTCTAACCAACTGAGTTACCTAGGTGCCCCAGAGCGTTTTTTATATTTTATGGGGGCCATTTAAATCTTCTCTTTTGTAAATTGCTTTTTAAATACTTTGTTCTGTCTCCCCCCATAAGTTAGATTTTTAAAATACGCTTTTTTTAACAATTGTTTGTACATTGTAAGTACTTCTTACCACTTATGTTCATTGAAAATATTTTCTTGCTAACTGTCCTCTCTTTAAAAATTTTATTACAATGTCATTTATTATACAGAGATTTTGAAATTTTATTACTCTCAGTTTTATCATTTATTTCCTTTATGATTTGGCTTTACTTGTTTGAGGAGTCTTAGGGATTATAAAGATATCATCCAATTTCCTGTTGAAGCATTGATGCTTTGCACTAAAGTCTCTGGAAGAGATGGAATTTTTTTGCAGTTTTTCTGAAGTAGAGATCACCGCCACCTCGACCCCCATCCTGTGCATAGTCAATTATCCTACTTTAATTTTTCCATTGATTTGTAAGGCTAAGTCTGGCATATATAAGTATCATATATTTATTTATTTTTTAAATTAATTTTATTAATTAATTAATTAATTTATATTATGTTATACCAATCACCATACATTACATCATTAGTTTTGGATGTAGTGTTCCATGATTCATTGTTTGTGCATAACACCCAGTGCTCCATGCAGAACGTGCCCTCTTTAATACCCATCACCGGGCTAACCCGTCCCCCCACCCCCTCCCCCTCTAGAACCCTCAGTTTGTTTCTTAGAGTCCGTCGTCTCTCATGGTTCGTCTCCCCCTCCGATTTCCCCCCCTTCATTTTTCCCTTCCTGCTATCTTCTTCTCTTTTTAACATATAATGTATTATTTTTTTCAGGGGTACAGGTCTGTGATTCAACAGTCTTACACAATTCACAGCGCTCACCATAGCACATACCTTCCCCAGTGTCCATCACCCAGCCACCCCATCCCTCCCACCCCCCACCACTCCAGCAACCCTCATTTTGTTTCCCGAGATTAAGAATTTCTCATATCAGTGAGGTCATATGATACATGTCTCTCTCTGATTGACTTATTTCGCTCAGCATAATACCCTCCAGTTCCATCCATGTCATTGCAGATGGCAAGATCTCATTCCTTTTGCAGGCTGTATAACATTCCATTGTATATAGATACCACATCGTCTTTATCCATTCATCTGTCAATGGATATCTTGGCTCTTTCCACAGTTTGGCTATTGTGGACATTGCTGCTATAAACATCAGGGTGCACATACCCCTTCGGATCACTACATTTGTATCTTTGGGGTAAATACCCAGTAGTGCAATTGCTGGGTCATATGGTAGCTCTATTTTCAACTTTTTGAGGAACCTCCATACTGTTTTCCAGAGTGGCTGCACCAACTTGCATTCCCCCCAACAGTGTAGGAGGGTTCCCCTTTCTCCGCATCCCCGCCAACATCTGTGGCTTCCACTTGTTAATTTTAGCCATTCTGACTGGTGTGAGGTGGTATCTCATTGAGGTTTTGATTTGGATTTCCCTGATGCCAAGCGATGCTGAACACTTTTTCATGTGTCTGTTGTCCATGTGGATGTCTTCTTTGGAAAAATGTCTGTTCATGTCTTCTGCCCATTTCTTGATTGGATCATTTGTTCTTTGGGTGTTGAGTTTAAGAAGTTCTTTCTAGATTTTGGATACTAGCCTTTTATCTGATACGTCATTTGCAAATATCTTCTCCCATTCTGTCGGCTGAGTTTTGGTTTTGTTGACTGTTTCTTTTGCTGTGCAAAAGCTTCTTGTCTTGATGAAGTCCCAGTAGTTCATTTTTGCCCTTGCTTCCCTTGCCTTTGGTGATGTTTCTAGGAAGAAGTTGCTGCGGCTGGATTTTTCACCACGACCAAGTGGGATTTATCCCTGGACTGCAAGGTTCAACATCCACAAAGTCGAAGAAGTTGCTGCCTGGGTTCTCCTTTAGAATTTTGATGGACTCCTGTCTCACATTTAGGTCTTTCAACCATTTTGAATCTATTTTTGTGTGTGGTGTAAGAAAATGGTCCAGTTTCATTCTTCGGCATGTGGCTGTCCAATTATGCCAACACCATTTGTTGAAGAGACTATCTTTTTTCCATTAGACATTCTTTCCTGCGTTGTTGAAGATTAGTTGACCCTGGAGTTGAGGGTCCATTTCTGGGCTCTCGATTCTGTTCCATTGATCTATGTGTCTGTTTTTGTGCCAGTACCATACTGTCTTGATGATGACAGCTTTGTAATAGAGCTTGAAGTCCAGAATTGTGATGCCGCCAGCTTTGCTTTTCTTTTTCAACATTCCTCTGCCTATCGGGGTCTTTTCTGGTTCTATACAAATTTAAAGATTATTTGTTCCATTTCTTTGAAAAAAGTGGATGATATTTTGATAGGGATTGCATTAAATGTGTAGATTGCTCTAGGTAGCATTGACATCGTCACAATATTTGTTCTTCCAATCCATGAGTGTGGAACATTTTTCCATTTCTTTGTGTCTTCCTCAATTTCTTTCATGAGTATTTTATAGTTTTCTGAGTACAGATTCTTTTCCTGTTTGGTTAGGTTTATTCCTAGGTATCTTATGGTTTTGGGTGCAATTGTAAATGGGATCGACGCCTTAATTTCTCTTTCTTCTGTCTTGTTGTTGGTGTATAGGAGTGCCACTGATTTCTGTGCATTGATTTTATATCCTGCCACTTCTAACCAAAATACTAGACAATAGGATCCAACAGTACATTAAAAGTATTATCTACCACGACCAAGTGGGATTTATCCCTGGGCTGCAAGGTTGGTTCAACATCCGCAAATCAATCAATGTGATACAATACATTAATAAAACAAAGAACAAGAACTGTATGATCCCCTCAATAGTTGCAGAAAAAGCATTTGACAAAGTACAACATCCTTTCTTGATCAAAACTCTTCAGAGTATAGGGATAGAGGGTACATACCTCAATATCATAAAAGCCATCTATGAAAAACCACAGCGAATATCATTCTCAATGGGGAAAAGCTGAGAGATTTCCCCCTAAGGTCAGGAACATGGCAGGGATGTCCACTATCATCACTGCTATTCAACATAGTACTAGAAGTCCTAGCCACAGCAATCAGACTTAAAAAAGAAACAAAAGGCATCCAAATCAGCAAAGAAGAAGTCAAACTTTCACTCTCTGCAGGTGGTATGATATTTTATGTGGAAAACCCAAAAGACTCCACCCCAAACCTGCTAGAACTCATACAGGAATTCAGTAAAGTGGCAGGAAGTATATATTTAAATCTGTTTAGATTCAGTACTCTGTTCCATTCGTTTGTCTAATCTGTGCCAATTCAATACTTAATTCTTTAATCCTTTTAACATTATAAGCTGTCTTTATATTTGTCAGGAAGATTTTTCCTTATTTTTCAAAATTTTCTTGGCTATTTTAATAAACTTTTCCATATTATTTTAGAGTCTGCCTGTTAATTTCCATAAAACTTTCTATGTGATAGATATTCTTCAGCTCTTTCTTTAGACCAGTTCTTCATGGAGCTATATCCTTTGTATTTCTTGGCTTCGTATTTATTGGATTTAACCAAGGGGAGACACCAGCAAGAGATTGGGAAGAGAGAGAGAGCTAAGGGAATTTCTTCCTCTGGCTCCCTCTCTGATCTTTTGCAGATGTGGCAGTAGACATGTACTTCTATGCCCACAACTCCTATATTACAAGGCTCCAGTCCCATCTGGACTTCCCTAACTCCATTCTTTCCCTTCCATTAGGCCTGGTAAGTAGTGGTGGTTGTGGTAGTGAAGGGAGAGGTAACAAACAACATCCTTCTTTTAACTATCATCACATCTCTGTACTGAGTCCCTTTGAATGTGATATATCTTTTCTTTAAGCTTCTGACGTACATCCTGTTGGGGTTGGAAGTACATTGATTTTATAGTTTAATTTGAGAGGACTGTCATTTTTGCGGTAAAGCCTTTCTATCCATGTATATGTTAACACATCTCTATCTAGTTCTGCTTCTGTGTGCTTTGATGATATTATAAGCTTTTTTTCTATAAAGATCTCCCTTAACTTTTTGAGACTTATTCCCAGGATGACCTTTTTTTTTTTTTTGTAATTGCGAATACTGTAAAAGGTACACGCTCTAAATTTTTGTTGGTGATGAATATTGATTTTTACATGTTGATTTTCTATCCAGCAAACTTACCATTTTACTTCTTCTGGTAGATTTTTTTGAGGTTCTCTTCTATAGGCTTGGTAGATAATCATGTTGTCTCTATATCCTAAAAATAATATTAACAATCATTGCTAAAACTTATTGAGAACTGACTTTATTAAAAGACACTTTAAGGGGTGCCTGGGAGGCTCAGTCGTTAGGCATCTGCCTTCAGCTCAGGTCATGATCCCTGGGATCAAGCCCCTGGTTGGGCTCCCTGCTCCGCGGGAAGCCTGCTTCTCCCTCTTCCACTCCCCCTGCTTGTGTTCCCTCTCTTGCTGTGTCTCTCTCTGTCAAATACATAAATAAAATCTTTAAAAAAAAAGACACTTTAAGTGGACTCACCCATTTAATCTTTATTTCAATTCTGTGATATAGATACTATTATTGTGTCCTTATACTTTCAATTTTATTTTTAAAAACATTTATTTATTTTCATTTTTTTCCCTAGCTTTATTGAAATCTAATCAACATAGAACATTGTATAAATTGAAGTTAAATAATGTAGGATCTGATTCACATATGTATTATGATTATCACAATAAGTTTAGTTAACACATGTATTGTCTCATATAGTTCCTTTTTTTGTATGTGGTAAGAAATGTTAAGATCTACTCTCTGAGCAAGTTTCATGGATTCAGGGCAGTATTGTTAAGTATAGTCGCCATGATGTACATTACATCCCCAGAACTTACTCATCTTGTAACTGGAAGTTTGTACCCTGGTACCACCTTCACCTGTTCTCCCCCACCCCTGGTAGCCATCATTCTTCTTCTGTTTCTATGACTTTGGGGATTTTAGATTCCACATATAACTGAGACTGTACAGTATCTGGTTTTCTCCGACTTATTTCACTTAGCGTAATGCCCTAATATCCACGTTGTTATGAATGGCAGGATTTCCTTCTTTTTATGGCTGAATAAGATTTCATTATGTATATACATTTTCTTTATCCGTTTATCCATTGATGAACACCGAGGTTGTTTCTGTGTGTTGGCTATTGTGAATAATGCTGTGAATAATGCTGCTATGAGCACTGGGGTGCAGGTAGGGATTTCAGTTCCTTCAGATATATACACAGAGGTGGGATTGCTGGATCATATGGTAGTTCTATTTTTAATGTTTTGAGAAAATTACATATTGTTTTACATAATAGCTGTTCTAGTTTACATTCCCATCAACAGTGCATGCGTTCCCTTTCTCCACATCCTCACCAGGACTTGCTATCTCTTGTCTTTTTGATAACAACCACCCTAACAGGTGTGAGGTGATATCTTATTGTGATTTTGATTTGCGTTTCCCTGATGATTAGTGACATTGAGCACTTTTTCATGTGCCTTTCGGCCATTTGTGTTTTTTGGAAAAGTGTCTGTTCACGTCCTCTGCCCTTTTTTAAATTGGATTATTTGCTTTTTGTTATTAAGTTGTAGGAGTGTCTTGTATATTTTGAATATAAAATCCTTATCAGATAGATGGTTTGCTAATATTTTCTCCCATTCTGTAGGTTGCTTTTTTATTTTATTGAATGTTTCTTTTGCTGTGCAGAAGATTTTTAATCTAATGTAGTCCCACTGGTTGATTTTTGCTTTTGTTGCTTGTGCTCTTGGTGTCATATCTAAAAATCTGTTGCCAAGACCAATGTTAAGGACCTTTTTCCCTATGTGTTCTTCTAAGAGTTTCAGATGTGACATTTCAGTCTTTAATTCATTGCAAGTTAATTTTTGTGATGTAAGATATGAGATCAATTTTCCTAATCAAGAAAAAAGAAAGAGGACTCAAAATCAGAAATGAAAGAAGCAACATTACATCTGATACTACAGAAACACAAAAGAACATAAGAGACTACTATGAACAATTACATGACAATAAATTATACATTTCTACCAAATGAATATTGGTGCCAAAAATTCAGAAAATAATATCAAGAAAAATAATATACAGATGTACTAAAACAATAACAGTATGAAGAAATGGGGTTATTTCTAGGAGTATACAGAAAGTTTAATTTTGAACATCTATTAATCTAATTCATCCAGTTGACATTTTTAAGGACAAAAATTATCAGAGATTTTTTTCAATAAACATTCAAATGATTTTTGATAATATACAGATAGATTTCTGATTAAAAGCCATTAGTAAAACAGTAGAAGGAAAATTCATTAGCATGGATGAATATGAATCTAACCTGTTATAATTTTGAAAATTCAAAATCTTTCTGTGAAAGATTCAGAACAATATAAGAATCTCTTCTATCACCATTATTGTTTCGTTATTTTTCTGGTGCTGGTGGTCAAAGGCTAAGAAAATCTATTAAGCAGAAATTGGGAAAGGAGTAGGTAAATTTATTATTGTTTGAAATATGACTATACCATTGTATGGTAGTGATTCCTGTGAAAAATCTCCCTCCCTGTGGTGCTTGGGCCCTCTGAACAGATGTCACTCTGTAACAAGATTGTCTCCCTTTGGTAACTAAGGTACCTAATAGAACAGGAGAAATGTAGGTCTTATGTTATAACATAAATGAGGCAGCTTTGCTATATTGCAGTGGTTTTGATATAGGTATAACTTATGTGGCTGGTAGTAATAATGAATGATGAAGGATTTTTGAATTAAACTGCTCTAGAACACTTAGAAATAAAATCATTCTGCTTTTTATTGCAAATATAAATAGCATGTACATTTAAATGAATATGTAAAATGTTTATAATATAAAAAGATAAAACAGGGGCCCCTGGGTGGCTCAGTTGGTTAAGTGTCTGCCTTTGGCTCAGGTCATGATCCCAGGGTCCTGGGATCGAGGCCTATGGTGGGCTCCCTGTTCCGTGGGGGGTCTGCTTCTCCTTCTCCCTCTGCCTTCTGCTCCCCCTGCTTGTGCTCTCTCTCTCTCTGTCAAATAAATAAATAAAATCTTTAAAAAAAAGATAAAACATAAAAATTCATTATACTAAAAAGGATGCTAAAATGTAAACGCTATACATGAGATTGTATAGATAACTGGAAAGTATTAGGCAAAAATGTAAATGCTTTGTTACAGTGATAAGATTCAGGTTGCTTTATTTCACTTTGAAAAAAATATATATAATATTGTTAAATCATCTTTTTAATAAAACGTTTCTGAAAAAATCATAGCATCTGTTACTTGGCTATGGAGAAGGGTCAGGTCCTGGTGCCGTCCGTATGACAAGCCCTGTCTCCTATGAACGTGTAATACATGATTATATTTACGTACCTTTTTCAATTTAGTTATCACTACAGTCTTTTATAAGCTGGCCCTCTGCAGGAGTGCAAACTTTATAAGAGCCAGGACTGTGTCCATAGAGCCTACCAGATAGCCTGGCCACTGTTAATTATCAGGTACAAAACCACTGGACTGTGGGTTGGAGCAGATAACCCCTGCAAACTATGGAGGAAAATTATCATTCCTATTTTTATGAATGAGAAATTTATTTTGAAAGATTAATGATCTTGGCCTAATAGGGGTTGGCAGAAAGCGTTCTTTTGTATTAGGGACCCTATTATTGTGTTTGCTGGGTTGTGTATCACTAATAACATTAGAAGTTCTCCACATTCTCTACTCAACAGGAGAATCAATGAGGTGATATGTGGTATCAACCCAGAGTGTATAAGGAAAAAGAGACACATATGCCTCTTGATAATAGACTTACTGACTAATAGCATAGAAGGCAATTAATTACACAGAATACCAGTTTTGTTTACAGCTGAGTATCCAGTTCAGAAGTGAATGCATGATGCCTTTAAGCCCTTTTCTCTCTTGAGTAGTCCTGATGCCACTTTTCTTTCTTCCTTCCAAGTTTCCTGCCCCAGAACTCTTGGGTGAATTTTGGTGGCTTCTCTACTGATAGGGTCCTGAGAATTCCTTTTAACCACTGACATTCTTTTCATACCTTTGATCCTTTCTTATAGTTCCAGCTACTCAGGAGAAAACTTGCCAGTCTTAGTTTTGGGGGCCTGGGATCCTTTCTTAAGAATGAGTTTAGGGTAGTTTAAACTGCTTGTCAGATACTCAAACATTTAGATTTTCTTCTTGAGAAAGAAAATTGGCTTGTCTTAATATACTTGGTTTCTGCTTTCATTTCTTCTCAGATCCAGTCTATATTTGGTAAGTTTTTCTATTGACTATCATCGGGGAATGTCTTTTTTTTGGTACCACTTACTGATTCTGTAAAAGTTTGCCACGTATAAGTTTGAAACAGAATGGAACACATGCATATTTTATGGATACTAAATTGTTTTCTTGTGGAATTTACTGTTAATAAATCTTTCTCCTCCTGAAGTATTGGATTGGTAGGGATTATAGCAATTGTTTATGCAACAAGAGTCTATGTATCCTAATCAGGATTTTTTAAGGTGTTGTGAGAAACAATTCCACCAATTATATTTTACAGAAAAAGCATTTCCAGAAAAGCAACTAGAATGAAAATGGGGCAGTCTGGTAGGATCACAACTAAAAGAAAATAAAATATCAGAATGAGAAATTGGAACAGAGGAACAATTATTTGTAGATACTATTTATAGATGAGTTTATAGCCACAGCAAAAGTTTATGTCTCTATTGCTCACTAAACTGTGTAAAATATTGTTACATAAATTCTCTTTCATTTTATATCTCTGTTTTCTTCCCCTGTCTTAACTGACTAGTCTTTGATAAATCACAAATCACTGTTTATATTTTAGCTAGTAGTAACAAAAATGCACCATTTGAACCTCAGTTGTATTGGTTACTACTCTGGGTCATAAAAGGAAATTCCTGACCTCTGGATAGTAAAATGTGACTGGTTTCCAATCCAATTAGTCTTAGGTGTCTCCATCAGGAAAATTTAGTAAAAGACCACAGGTGGAGGTAGAACTTCATATAGCTCTTGTATTGTCTTGACCTTTATCCATATATAAATCTTATGTCCCCGGTACTCATGTTCCTCAGACATTAGCATTAACAAAAACAATTTTTGTTCATTTAGATTTTTCTGGTGTAGAATACAGCACTATTTTCTTCCAATACTTCAGATAATAATTGACGATTTTATTTATTTATTTATTTATTTTAAAGATTTTATTTATTTGACAGAGAGAGAGAGAGCACAAGCCCGGGGAACCACAGAGGGAGAAGCAGGCTCCCCGCTGAGCAAGGACCCTGGGATCATGACCTGAGCCGAAGGCAGACGCTTAACCAACTGAGCCACCCAGGCACCCCGATAGTTGGCAATTATTCACATGGGTTTGGATTATATGTTCTATGGATTATATGTTCTAAAGTATGTGTATCTCTGTCTTAGAGATAATCACATATATAACTCTCCATAGATTTTGGGTAGTATTCACTGTTCTTTGGAAAGATTTTCTATATAAGCCATTGTCTTTATTTGTTCACTTACTGTATCTTTTACTTCTATATTCCAGGCACACTTAAATTTAAACTACCTATTTGATGATAAAGCCATTTGGTGTTTACTGAAGGGAAAAAATGAAGAGTCAATCTTAGAATTCTACAAATACTTAATGTACCCATGAGTTTTAATATGCCTCAGACACTCTGGATTTATGTTAATATTTTTGGGCCAGCTAGGTAGGAATACATGATTAAATTTGTTAGCATTCATTTTGTGAATGAAATGACATGTTTTATGATCATTATAGTACAGGGTTATATATATAACTTCAAAATCTATTCCAAAAGTTTGTATATGTTAAAGGGAGTTCTGCTGTAGTAAGTTTTCTTTTAAAATTGTACACATTGAAAAGGGAAACCTCCAAAAGGCATGACAACCATTCATATTTTATTATGCGACAGTAAATCCGCCTGGTGAAGGATTCTTTTGGCTAACTCCGGCTTCCTGAAACACCTTCCTGAGGTTGTAGTGAAATACAAGCAAAGCTCATAGTTGCACAAATGTCTACAAAAACTAGAGAACTATCACAGAGGCAGAGTTCAAGTAAAAGAAGGGGAGGGAGAGGGAGAGAGAGAAGGAGAGAGAGAAACTGACTTTGTTCCCAGATAAGTAGCAATTGCAGTAAATACTGAACATATTTTCTAGTATCCAAAATGGAGGGACCCAGATTCCATTATAGATTTTTGTTGTACTGAGCCATATGTTAAGTTGGGAAGTGTGACAATAAATAGCTGGAGTTAAAAGAGGGCAGTGGTTGATGAAGGATTTAATTTAATTTGAACTTTGAATAACTGTTGATGAAAAGACTAAGAGTTCTTGTAATTAATATCAGAGCTTTGATATAGGAAAGTACCTGTTTGAAAAGCAAGTGTGGAACATAGAACCTTGTTGGAAAGAGAAGAGTAGTTGTTATAACATGGAAAGAGGTTACAGTTAGGACCAAGGTGGATATATTTCAGCCATATTCAGTCTGTGTTTCACCAATCCTTTGTGTGGATGAGTGATCATTGAGACAGAATCCATGCACATCATTAGGTTCATTTTATGTGTCTTTACTTAACTAATTTTTCAATAAACCATATACATGTGGTTTATTTCCAATAGTGGGCTCAGGTATTCCCCACTAAATATTTCTGTTTCTATAAAATTCAGATTTGAAAAATCCTTTCAGCTCTTACTATAAATAAATATGTGAAAAAACAGTTATCACAATTGGAATTTTGATCCCTATAGCAGGGAAGACAGTGTTGAGGGCCATTTACTGCAGTGTTTCTTCAAGTTCATCCATGAATTACCTGAATCAGAATCTTTCAGAAGGGCTATTTAAATGCAGAGCCCCACCCCAGACCAACTCTTTGGGTAGAGCTGAGAAATCTAGATTTAACCAACTCACTGGGTGACCCACATATGCAAGGAGCCCTCACTTTGTAGAATGCTCTTAGAACAAAGCCTATTCCTGTTTGAGTATGAACACATACCACAGCCATAAGACAGGCATTTTTTTGGAGTCTCATTTTTCTTTCAAGTACTTCTCCCTCAAACCATTTTAAAGTGAGGAAATAATAGCGACGTAAAGGTCTACAAAGCCCAGGAATGTTTGTTATGGATTCTTTAGAGACTAAGAATTCTCCTCCTTCACTCAGCAGGGGGCCAGATGCCTCAGAGGCCATTCTGGTCCTGGAAGTGTCACAAGTAGCCACCTGCTGTGTTAAACATATTGCAAAACCTGGGGGGAAAAAACAGACTTTTTCTTTTCTTTTTTCTTCTTTTCTTTTCTTTTCGTTTTCTGCAGTGGATGAAGCTGGACGCTTTTATCTTGTAGATAAAGCCAGTGGGAGGAAGGCCAGGGGCTCTGCTGGGTCAGAGTCATCATTATGATGTTCTTGTTAATGATTACAGGAGGACTGTTAATGAGATGAGCTGGGGCGAGTATTGCTGCATAGGTGCCTAATACCTGCCTGGCATGCTAATGGCATGGAATGGTCCTGAGGGTTGCGCTCACATTCGCTGCTCAAATATGACACTCTCAGAAATAATGCCATCTTTAATTTAAAAAATTGATATCAGTGGTTCGCAGGTTTTGGTGTGAATCATAGTCACCTGGAGAGCTGCTCAAAATCCAGATTTCTGGGCCCTACTCCCAGAGATTCTGACAGTTTGAATGAGAACAACAATCTGTCATTTTCCCAGTGGCCAGTGCCTCCCGGGGAGATGGACTTACAGGTGGTCGCTAAAATATAGGCACATATGTTATAGCACCTTCAGTTCTTGTGAGAGTATTTTTTAAGAAGAGACATTGTTACAGCAAAGAACAAACAAACTGAGCTTATTTATTTCATATCCCAGCTAGCACATTGAAATTGCAGCATAAAAATAATTTGAATATCCCGATGCATTTTACATACAGTTGGTTAAACTGTATTTTCACCTTACGTATAGAATATGGACTGTGGATATCCCTGACTTTACATAAAGCATATCAGGAGGAAGGACTTCGGATGAGCTTAACTGGGCAGCATACACTTGAGGAAGTGTTTCTCTTCAACAGAGGAAGCTGCTGAGGGATTCGTCTTGGTTTGCAGCAGAAGCAGTAGCATGATTGAAGGGTTTCACTTCAGACAGACCTGCTGAAGTTTGGGTGGAGCTCTTAAATGCATCAGGCAACAATACTGAAAACAGTGGCAAATGAGAGAAAGGGAGAATTTCTCCCGCAACATCACTTCGGGTGCAGAGCACTATCTCTCAGAACCACCACACACGCAATGACACACATCACTGGAGTTAATAGAGCACTTAAAGGCTCGATGTGGATGTCCACATCTTCCAAACATTCTTTAACAACAGCTGGGTGCAAAGGAAAAGAATTGCTTTCCTTATAAATACACCTATTGAACTAGCAGTGCTTACTCTGATTCCCCAGAAGAGAACCAAAATCCTTTTTTTGTAATGTAAGGTTAGACTTTCTGGAGTAATTAGAAAAAGTCCTTTTTTAAATGGGTCGAGATATCAGAATATGTTAGCATGCCTTCCTCCAAACTTTTTATTTGTTTGTTTTTTAAAGATTTTATTTATTTATCTGGCAGAGAGAGACACAGCGAGAGAGGGAACACAAGCAGGGGGAGTGGGAGAGGGAGAAGCAGGCTTCCCGCGGAGCAGGGAGCCAGATGCGGGGCTTGATTCCAGGAGCCAAAGGCAGACGCTTAACGACTGAGCCACCGAGGCGCCCCTGTTTGTTTGTTTTTTAAGAATATTTTATATTCTAATATCTAGTATGATCTTCTGGAAATAAAGACATCTATTTCAGATGTGCGCACAATTACAGGTTTTTTTTTTTTAAGATTTTATTTATTTATTTGTCAGAGACAGAGAGAGCACAAGCAGGGGGTGCGGCAGGCAGAGGGAGAAGCAGGCTCCCCGCTGAGGAGGGAGCTGATGTCAGACTATGGGGGACTCGATCCCAGGTCCCTGGGACCATGACCTGAGCTGAAGGCAGATGCTTAACTGACTGAGCCACCCAAGCATCCCCCTCCAAACATTTTAAAGAAAAGTGCCATTGCTATAAAAATACATGGAAAAAATTAAATGACCTTTGGTGCTTCCTTTTACATTCTTATGTTTTAATTTTTTTGTAATGTTCAGTTGCTAAATGTCCAATATTATCAATACTTAGGAAAATCCAGTTGTGGGTAGAACAAATATTACTCAATAACATTTCCTATTTTGTAAACTATGCTGAACTTGGTTGAATAGCCAGAAAACAGGTTTCATTTTCTTGGGATGACATGAATAATATTAATCTATTTACAACTTGTTTTACAACCTGATGATGTCATTCCTTCCTTAATGATATCTACTTAAATTAACCAGATCTCCCAACTCCCATTTACTCAGAGTACTATCAGCTTACACCTTTTTTCACCCTTTTTATGACCCCCAAAGCAAAAATCATGTTGAAAACATCAGTCATATTTGTAAATATCCTGTTTAGTGTCATTTTGAAATTTTTGCTATTCTGTTTCTTTTCTGTTTTCTTCTTAAAGAAGCCAAGGCTTCTTTTATCTTATAATTCTTTCTCTGGTGCAGAGGAAACTTCTCCAGTGCCTCATATTCAATGTTACTTAGCCAATAACTTTTTTTATTTTTTAGCATTTATGCCCCTTAGTCACATTGGTTATCTCCAGGCTATCCACTTATGACCTCTTCCATTTCTAGCTATTCCAAAAGATTCTGGGGGCTTCTGGTATGCATCTCAGTCTTCATTACCCTCCTTGGGCTCACAGTCCAAGGAACTCACAGTCCAAGGATGTTCCCTAGCTGACAGGGCTCCATAGGTCTGTTCCCACCCACGCCTTGGGCTATAGTTGTATACCATTGACTCATTGTCGTAAGCTCAAAGTTGTTGTGGGGGAGATTTTCATGCCTTCTTGGGGGAATGATTCATATTCTATTTATTAGGAAAAAATAGACCACAGTGTATCATTTTTGCGGTCTTTCCCCTTTCTTTCTTATGCTTCTCACCTTGCCACCTGTCACGTGAGCACTGGGAATCTACAGAATCTGTGGGAGAATCTGAAACTCTTCCTGATGCCATGATGCCTTCCAGAAAATAGATGTTTCTTTTTCCTTCTGAGGTTGATTGACAGTCAGTACTTAAGCTAAAATAATAATTCACGTTCACTGTTACAATACCTCTGTCTCTGTACGGTTCTGAATTTCTTCTGTATTGGAAATTGAACTGTAATTGGAAATATTCTCTTAAGTGTATTTTATTACATTATTATTTTTTAAATTGGCCTTTCTTCTGTCTTATGTGTTGTAGGGGAGGAAAAAGATTTACTCTACCTTTCTAGGTTCTTTTGGCTGGTCTACTAATTAAATTGACATAAGACAGATTAGCAGGAGAAAAACAAATTTAATTTTGTGTGCGTAGAAGCTCCAAAGGTATGAGACTTGAGGGCAAATAGGGCAGTTGAGGCTTATATGCCATTTTGAGCTAAGCAGAAGGGGGTAACATCTGGGGCTTCAAAGGGAAGGAAGACAGTTCACAGGAATTGGGAAGAGTGGATATTTGTTAAACAAACACTTTTCATGCAGAGACAATGGGACACAGAGAGGAATATGAATAGTCCCTACTGAGCTCTCTCCAGTTTACCACACCTAGTCCATACTCTGTAGTTCTATCTGGTGGTAGCTCTCCTTCTGAGCCCTCTATCTAAATTCTCAGAGGCATTTAAGGGAGAGGCAAAAAGCTCTTTCTGAGGCCTTGATTGTCTTCAGCTCAAAATAATTCACAGGCCAAAACGGCACTTCTGGGGTAGCATATTCTGCTCCCCTTCAGTGGGTATGATAGGCTAAATAATGCCCCCCATCTCCATTTCCTGATTCCCAGACCTGTGAAAGAGACTATATATAGATACATATGTATATCTATCTATATATATATAGTGTGTGTGTGTGTGTATACATACATATATATGTATACATATACATATGGACACACAGAAAATGGATTTTGCAAATGTGGTTAAGTTAGAGATCTTGAGAAGGGGAGAATCATCCTGGATTATCTAGTTTGGCCAAATGTAGTCCCAACAGTTCTTAAAGAGGGAGATAGGAGGAATCATAGTTGGAGAAAGTGATGATGACAGAAGCAGAGAGTGAAGCGATGTCCTTTGAAGTTGGAAAATGCTACAGGCCAAGGAATATAGGTGGACACCGGAAATTGAGAAAGGCAAGGAAACAGATTCTGTCCTCGGAGCCTCCAGAACGAATCAACCCTGATAGCTCCATAACCTTAGCTCAGGGAAACTAATTTTGGATTTCTGACCTCCAGAACTGTAAGATAATAAATTTGTGTCGTTTTGAGTCACTAAAATTGTGGTAAATATTATAGCAACAATGGGAAACTAATATATTTGGCAAAAATATGAAGGAGAATATTAGACTTGCCTCGCCCTAATAATGGCAGATATTTTCCAGTATTTTAATATTGTATAAATTTAGAATGGCACACATCAGTTTTGAACATCAACTCTTAGCACAGTGAGGCAGTACCATGATAAATGAGAGTAATAATACCTTTTTTTTCTAGGATTATTGAAATGTGTGTATGTGTGTTTGATTAAATATGTATGTGCTTATTATGAACATTAATATGCTTTGCATGTATTACAAAGATTACAGTTTAACCCCCATAGCTCCATGAAATATGTGCTATCATCCTGGGGCACCTGGGTGGCTCAGTGGGTTAGGCATCCAGCTCTTGATCTCAGCTCAGGGCTTGATCTCAGGGTCATGAGTTCAAGCCCTACGTTGGACTCCACATTGGTCGTGGAGCCTACTTAAAAAAATATATGTGCTATCAACCTAGTTTTATAATTGAAGAAACTGAAGTTCAGCTGACCAAAATCATTTAATCACTAAGTGATAGGATTAAAATTAAAGCTTTGGTGTTTTTGACTCCAAAAGCCAAACATTTGTTTCACCTCTATGTTATCTTGTCTTCTGTATGTTTGAGATTTATTAAAACCCTTTGAGCAATATATAATGATAAGTTTGAAAAATCTTCATTACATGTGACTTTCTTGTTTTACCTCAAATGCCAGAGGAATGTTTTTCCCTTCCTCTTCCTTGTTTTTCCTTTCATATTATATTCTTTTATAGGTAACTGCCATGTACTGACAAAACATCCCTATAAGTATTGTGATTCTGATTATAATATTCAAGTTCTATAAATTATAGAGTATTTGAAGTCTTATGAAAACCTTATTCTTTAAAATTGCATTAATTCCAGAAGCATTCCTGCAAAAGGAAATAAAAACTATAATATTGGACAAACACTGGAAAAAATAAGTACAGTACTTTAATAAGGATATACTAGAAAAAATGCCACCAGAGTTTCTTATATAAAGATTGGTTCTAAATGAGATTGCTAGTGGAAAAAGGATACTTTAAAACTGGGAAATGTTGAGTGGCTAATGGTTTGATAATATTAACTTTGTGCTTTCTTTTAATAATACTGTTGGAGAAGAGAATGGAAATGCAGAGCGTTGTAAGTTTCTCCAAATTTGACTTCTGTCCAGGAGTTGGGTCCAGAAAATGTTTTTATAGTTCATAGTTTATTTAGTATTTTGAAAAGCACAATGAACTCTTTCAAGTCACTACTATAGTTTTTAGGGGACATATATTAAATACCATGAAGTTAAATGTGAACTTGTGGGCAGATCTATTTGGTAACTGCCAGTAGATTGATTGCCAGAATTGATTCAAGAGCTGTGGCAGGGAGAGGGCTTTCTTTTTCTCTTCTGCCATTATTTCACTCTGTTGTGTGCGCATCACTACTATCTTTGTGTGTCAGAAAGAGTAAGACTTTTCCAGATAGAAGGAGATCTTCAAGTGTACAAAAGCTTTGCTTACTATTAGAACTTTAAATCAGGTTTTGTGAATGGTAAACTGTCCTCGCTAGATAAGATCCTTGAAGACAAGGAGCTGGTCTGGCTTATTCTTTCTGTATCTCCAGTATCTGGAAAAGTGCATGAAATATTAGGAGTGTAACAATAAATACTCTTTAAGTGTATGAATGAATTGGCCAAACATTCCCTGCTATGGTCTCATAAAACTAAAAACCAGGAGATCATGTATTTGTTTATGTAAGAATCATATCCCCTGTTTTCTTTGCTTTTCTCATAATGCTTGCTTGTTATTGTTATTAATTCATTCTCTGACCATAGTTTTATTTCTACGTAGAAATGATATTGCTACTAACCCTCCAGGGAGTTTAGAGCGCCATGGCTCTCTGATCAGGCTCTAATCCTTCTCAGAAGTGCATTAGTATGTTCCCTTTTACTTGGATCCTTTGTGAGGACCCCAGGAGAGTGATGTCTCCTTATAAACAAGGTATTATATATCTGTGTCTTTGGCCTCTCCAGATCATGAGAGCACACTGTGAAACTCAAAAGAAGTTGGCATTAGACAAATCCCAACTTTAATGTAGGAAGGAGAAGAGTCTTGTTCTTATTAGTAAATATTTTAATTAAATAAAGATTATCCCTCTATTTCCTCTATTCCTCATTTTTTATTGCAACGTTATCAGTATGGACTCCCGATCTTTTCCCCATTCCCCTCAAGTAAAGGCAGTGTGTAAATCAACACTGCCTGAGTGTGATCGGGGCTGCTGAGTGAGCTCTGTACTTTTAAGTGAGACTGATCTTCTGCAAAGTCAGGCACATTCTCTTGAAGTCAATTGCTGGGCAAAATGTCTAGACGTTTATCTCTCCCTTCTCTATCTGGTCCTAGAAAATTGCAGAAATACCAGATTACCACTCCCTGTGCCCCCCGTTCCTCCAGGCAAGTGTTCAGTTCTCTTTAATTTAGTTTATTATTTAATTTTACTTGCCCTCCCTTTTCCAAACAAAAACTTAAAAGTCTAATAGGATTTAGGGATAAGGCTGACTCTTAAGTACCGAGTATTGACAAAATGAATGTATAGAATAAATTGTATTAAATGTCAGGAACACAGATATTTTTCCATTCACCTTAATTAGCTTTAAAGTCGATTTTTTTTCATTTTGCCCCCTTGAACCATTTGGTTCTTGCTTCTGGTTTATCTCACTATCTCTAAATTAATGTCCACGAAGTATAGAAATCCCTGGATGACTCCAGAATGTGTCATGAGCAATTTTCCTTCAGGAAAATTGTTTCCATTAAACAGCTAGTAAGAGTTTCACCATAGGTTCCATTTTGAGGGCTAAGATTAAGAGTGTTTGAGTTTTCTAAGAAAAAAATGGCAGCACAGTGGAGATACAAGAACTAAATATAATTAACCCACTTTGGGAAATGGGATTAGCTGCCTTTTATTAGGATGATAAATTAAAAGAAAATAAAAATGTCTAAGAACAGGCAAAGGAAATAAATACGACATCATTTATTACTATGTCACAGGTACGGCAGGCCCCTTGGAAGAGTGGGATGACAGAGGACATCATCTGGCTCCTTCGCTTAAAAGAGATGTTTGTTGCTGGCTGAGAAAAGAACTTACTCTGTAGGCCATTTCTCAGTGTGTAAGTCACCACTGGCCGAGTTAATTCAGCAGCATTTGGAAAGACATTTAGAAATGAAATCTGGAATATCTGATCATGAAAAAGATCTGAAAGAGAGTTTCTAGGACTGCATGTCACTTTATTCAGCTTAGTCCAACATCAAACTGTCTCTCACAATGTATTTTTATGTGTTCTTCATGTATTCATTCCACAAATGCCGAGCACCTAGTGTGTGCCAGACTCAGTTGAAGGAGCATAGGAAACATTGGTAAATAAATAGAAGTCTACTCCTCCCCAGTACACACTGTCCCGGAGGGTAATCCTAATTGTGAATGCCAGGCCAGAATGAACTGAAAAAAACCCAGGAATGTGAATGCTGGTATATGAGTCTTAAAAAAAAAAAAAGAATTTTAAAAAACTAAATAATTAAATTATTTTTTACTAACATTTATTTATTTGTTTATTTTGTTAAGGACATGTAAAGAGGCATAGTCCTGACTCATTTAGGCAATATGAAGATCACTATAGCATATCTGGCTTTTTGTACATCTGCAGTCTTCATTTGTGCAACAGATTATTAACTGTAGGGCCTGCCAGGTACTGGTGCTAGGTGCTACACAGGGAAACCATCTTCTAAAATGATTCAGCAGCATCTCTGAAATGAAAAGACTAAGCAGTTCACACATTTGGCTGTTTGTTTTTAAGCATACATACATATACACACGGGTTTGAGAATATCTGCATTTGTTGGGACCATTCATTACTGTACTTGGTACTAGAGATACCAAGTAGCAGAAGATGAGAATCTGGTCTCCAGGGCCTTTTGGTCTAGTCATTAGATGTATTCTTTAAAGACTAAATGTGTGTGAACAGTACAATGTAGGGATATATTCCCTTCATAAAATAATGGATTGTAGAGAGCCATAAAATATATTTACTTTTTAAAGGTATGGAAATTTTGTTCCCCATGGCAATTACTCTACCTATTCAAGAAGGTTTGACTCTGGACATTTATAGAATATAAAATTTCAGTTATTCCAATATTTCTTTTGTCTCTTTATTACTTAGGCTCAACTCCCGGGAGACTCATTTTCTATATCCTGATATATCTAGGGCATTATCTGTTTGGGTCTGCTTAGCTCATTTGCTCAGAACGAATGAGAAGACAGTCCCAGCTCTGACACCCAAGGGAATGGACTGCTCATTTACCCTCTTGGCTCTTAACCTTAATGGTGATTTTGTCTCAGCAGCAGTCAAACCATTGGCCTGATAAAATTCATCTTATTGTTAAAGGTGCTCTTTATATAAGTATCTGATCTTGTTTTTTTAACTACCAATTAGTGCTTTATGAATGATCTTTTAATATTGTGAGAATCATTAAAGCAGTTTTTAGTATATTCTTATTATAGAGTTTCCTATATTTGCAATGTGTTTACAGGTTCTGGAACTCAGGATTACAAAAATGTGTTGGCAAAAATGAAGAAAATAAACAACTTGGGAAAACATGGAAGTGATGATAAAATCACACAACTGTATTTAGTAGGGAAGCCAACTCCTAATGGTAATATTTGCAGTTGACAACAGTTGACAGCAAAGTAGTAAGCAAGGTCACATCTGCATGATATGCAAATTACAGAAACAATTTAAGATTGTGACTTACTGATTACAGATTTATTATCTAACATAGTGCTCGACACATGAAAACTGTCCAGTTACTGATTGCCAAAGGGAAAAATTAACGAATGGGTCCATGAATTAACTTTGGTTATGAAGAACCAAACTTTTTAAACACAGAGAGCTGAAGACTTTAATGTCCAGTTTTCTTAATTTTCTCAATTTCTTAAATGCCTGGGGAGGTCAGTTGAGGATAGGTAGTTTCCTTTGTTGGAGATTGCCCTGCAGCTGGACTCAGTCAGTGGGAAGCCTATTACTCCCACCGCTGTCCTTGGAATGTTCCACCCACCAATCCCATAGTCAGGGAGTTGTCTCAAGGATGCAGCCTTGAGAGAGTAATGTCTCGTTAGACTGTCTGGAGTGCATATGTGACTCAATCCTGTTTAAAGCCTCTATCTAATCTTGTAAGAGTCCTGCAGGCAAGTGCAGAGATCTTTTTGTCTTGGGTGCCACATAGAAAATGAAATATACAAATAACGAAATTTTTGTCAGTGAAGATGAATGCTTTATTATATTCAAGCAACAACAACAACAACAACAACAACACACACACACACACACACGCACACACACAGTCAATGGAAGACTATTTTTGTGCTCAGAACCAAGAGCTCCAAAAATTACCCTTTCCGGGCTTGGTGCTTGGCTAGCATTGTTGTGTTCTCGCTTTCTCTCTCTCTTTTAGATTATTTGATTCTCACTATGGTGTGAAAGACTGATGGACAGAATTCTCCTGAGCTATTAAAAAGCCAGCTAATATAAATTATCACTAAGTTGTAGGAGAGAAAGAATTTTGTACAAAGCCAGCTTTATTTTACCCCTGACCTGTGATGGGACACAACCTTTGCTTTTAATCTCAACAAGAACAGAGTGTTCTTGCAACCTGGTGGTAGCCTTGGAAAAGTTGCCTGCCACACCTACAGAAACTGGTGAGAAGAGAGGAGTTCTTATACAGATGACATTCATAGGTTTTATCATTAAAGCAAATTATCCTTAATACAAGTATAAACAAGTCCTGCTCTGAAAGAAAGTTTCCTTTCAATAGATTGGTTATTGATTCCAAGATGCATTATTTTAAAATATGGATATTTGCTTTAAAAGGAAAGAAATAATAAAAAAAAAACTTGTCCTGTAACTCTTGCTACATATTTTAAAATAAATGGAATAAGGAAACTGATGTGCATGAAAAAAAATGATGGTGGGGACCTCTGGATCCTTTGAGGCTGGTAGTTTATTTAAAATGGATATTGCATATTCTGTACTTAGCCTGAAAGACAAAATCCTTTCTGGTTCATATTTCCATTCTTTTTGCCTCAGCCAAATACCAATATGACCTGACTGTTACAGCACCACTTCCTGCTATTTACTTAACATTCCTACCTGACGGAGGCTTTCCTTCAGGCTTATTGGCAATTTTCAGAATAGTCAATTTGGTTGTTTAGTCTCTTATCTATCAAGAAGACAGCACTTTCTTTCCCTTTGGTTGTCTGGTTAGAAAATCTTCCCTTTCACAGCTGTGAACCTTCTGCCTCAGCAGTTTATATTCATGAGTTTGATACTAATGTGGTTTCTCAGTACAGCGAATGCAAGTTCATTAACTTCCTTTGAACAAGTAACTCTGTTCTTTCCAAAACTACTTGTTTTAAGTAGAAAAAGAAAAAAAGTTTCTGTGAAAATACCATATAGTATACTAAGTTGCCTGATTGGTGATTGGGAGAGAGAATACACATACATACATAATATTTACATCTTATCTCTATTAGGTAAAATCTAAAACATAGTGACAGAGAGCACGATGAATTGAACCCCCGTGTCGTGTTTCTGCGGCCTAGCTTCAACAATTATCAACTCATGGCCAATCTTGTTTTGTCTTTCTTTCACATTCTTCCTCTTCCCCCAGATTATGCTGAAGCAAGTCCCAGACATTTCATTTCACTTGTGTATTTCAGTATAAGTATTTAAGGACTATTAAAAAAACTATACCCACAGTATCACAATTCCACCTAAAAATTAGCAACACTGGAAGTATAGTTAATATAGCCAGCTCATAAACGACTAATTACATTACAGTGTTTCCTTTCTAAGTCAACTTGCAGAATCTCTCACTCGAAACTATAATCTGATGATGCTGACTTGGCATCCCGACCATATCACAGATGCCCAGTTAATCAAGCTGTCGTTAAAATGTGGCACTAATTGCACTGAGTTCTAGGTGCTGAAATCAGGGCTTTTCTTTCCTGTGCTCAAGGGCAGCTCTGAAGTAAATTTCGAAATGCAGTAAAGCTGATCTTTTCTGTGTTCTGAAACCCACGTCTCGCCTGCATATTGCTTTTAGGACTCACAGTAGTGTGTGGAGCCCAGCGTCTTCCTATCCTTCACAGTGCTGCTTGCAAACTTAACACTCAGCTTTGTTCTTTGCTCCCACCCCAGTGCAATGCTCTGTTCTCTGAGTCCCATTTCCAGGGTAAATTTTAATAGGAAGGCAACCTGTACTAACATACACCCAGCTGCATGAATTAAAAATAATTATTTTTCTAAAAGCAGCCTTTTCTTTATTTTTGATAATGGTCTTTGGTAGGTAAAGCAGGAATATCACAGGAGATGGAAGCTGGTACAGCAGTAATTTGTGTGTCTGGGTAGTATGTAAGCCCCGGGCATCCTGAAGGGGACGATGAAGAAGATGTGACCGAGTTATGTTCTAACCCATTATTCTTTTTTTGTTCCTTCAAAGGAGGAATAAGAGAAAGAATAAGTTGGAAGGGGAAGAACAGAAGATAGAAAAGAAAGACAGTGAAGGGGAAATCTAAGAGGGGGTTGAATGCTCCGTGGGACATTGAACTATGAGGGATTCTGGTATATTTCTAAAGAACAAAAATATTGGGAAGAGGAAAAATATATGGAACTAGCCGTGTCTTAATTGAAATAGTTTCTTAATGGTGGGAACCTGGGAGTTTATTGTCTTCTCTGACATCATATATGTTTGAAATTTTACTTAGTAAAGATGTAGATAAGCTAGAGTATAAATATAATAGTATAAAAGAGATTATAAGGAGATTGAGAATATTCAGAGAAGTATTCTGAGATTTACTAGTGTGCAAAAAATTTATCCTGAGAATTATAAATTATGTGTGTGTGTGTATAAAATAGATAGGAATGTATGTGCACACACACATATCACATATGCATTCATAACACTATATATAAGTGTGCAAAAAGAGAAGGAAAATGGGATGGGTTGAGGCATTCTTTCAAAGGTTTTATAAAGTGACCCGTTAAGGCCTGTGATTTTAAAGAGAAAGAATGGAAGTACTCTCCTGTGGCATTTTAATAGCCTGGTATTAAAAATTAAAAACATGCATATATGCAGGTAAAACATAAAAGGCTGAACAAAAACAAAACCAAAAAAACCAGAGTGCTAAAATCCAACTGTACAAATGTGGAGTCCAGAATCAGAGGAGTGCACTTTTGTTTTTTCTCTTCAAAAGCTTTTGTTTTAACAGGTTGCTTTGTTAGGTATTTCAAAGGATGCTTCAACTCACCCTATTTTCCTTTTCTTTCTTGCTTTCACAAAACCTTAATTATTCTCCACTGTGATTAAATCTTGCAATTATACTATTTTTTAATGTGACTTATTCTGAATGGCTTACTCTTTACTTTCCTATGTCTTTGCCACCGGTAAAATCGAAAGATTGTAAGAAAAGGTAAAGTTATTCACTTAGGAGTGGAAATATTGCTTTTGTTTTGAACAAAAGGGGATAACAGAAATATTAACTAGTGATCAAAAAAGGACTAAAAATTATTTGAAAAATGTTTTCATCAGAAGGGTGCTATCGTTAAGTATCTCAGGCTTTCAAGCAGCTTAATTATCTACAGATACACAAAAAATGTAAAGCTTTAATTCAGAAATGGATGTGTTTTCATGTGTCTGTAAGTGACATTCCAAACTGCTTTTATAGAACTGGATCATCTTCATATCTAGAGCTGTGCCTGGCAGAACCATGATGTGTAGTTTTCGACAAACATAGGTAGAGTTTGAATGCTTGGTAACAGCTTCATTTCTCAAAACGTGGGAAGAGACCTGAGTGCTATTGTACAACCCTTCAGACAAGAGCTCTGTTGCCAAGTAGGATGGTGGTATTTTGTGTCCTGTAATCCAATTCTGTATCCATTAAAACTGTATTTTTAGAGACCTCCCCCAATGCTTCCATGAGGAAGACCAACTCTATGTGTGTTCTTCACCATGTTCTTGAAGTAGTTTTATTACCTCTTCGTATTTGAATATTGTCTGTTCCATATATTTATAAGAAATATAGAGAAACTACATCAGCTTTATTTAAAAAAAACTTTTGAGTATATTTGACACACAATGCTACATTAGTTTCAGGTGTACAGCCCACAATACATTCAGCTTCTCTAAACATTATGCTGTGTAGCAGCTATATTCCCTATGCTGTACCTTTTATTCCTGTGACTTATTCATTCCATAACTGGAATATTAGGTTTATTTTTTAAGTGACAAATTTAATAATCCTGAATCTTACAACTTGCACAATTTGAAACATATGGAGCTTTCGTTTTGTGATTGAGGGTGGTTTAGGCATGCCCGTCTGTGTCCATGCACAGAGCCTTTGGCTTCGAGAGACAGATTGCGTGATGGAGGGAATGGAAAAACATTAATTCCTAACCTTGTTCTGTAAGCAGGGTTGGTCCCCTGTGGTAGGGGATGAAGATAGCAACCTAGTAAGCTGTTTTTCTGGAAGACTTTGTGGGCTCTGAGCAGACACTACACTGCTGTGTCGTTCAGGTGACAAAATACGGTTTGTGGGTGAAAAGGCCATTTCTTCTCACCCCTTTCATGGAATCTGAAAGCCAATCAGATGGCTTTAGAAACAGAAGGCAAGAATGCCCTTGGCATGGACTTGGCATTTTCACAGAGGCTTTCTCTGTGGTCATCCCAATAGAAGTGCTGGAGCAAAAGAGGAACACTGAGCAGATGCTTTGTGGTAACTGTTAATCTATTAGAACTCCAGGAAACATGGAGGGACCCTCTGAAGAGATCGTGGCAATATTATATGAATAGATGGGGGCTCAGAGCCATTGTAATTCAGGCATTAATAGAAGCGTACCTTTTCTTTCTTTTTCTTTCTTTTGTTCTTTCTTTTCCTTCCTTCCTTCCTTCCTTCCTTCCTTCCTTCCTTCCTTCCTTCCTTCCTTCCTTCCTTCCTCCCCCCTCCCTCCCTCCTTCCTCCCTCCCTCCCCCTCCCTCCTCCCTCCCTCCCCCTCCCTCCTCCCTCCTCCCTCTCTTCCTTCCTTTCTTCCCTCCCTCATCCTTCCCACCTTTTCTTCCTTTCATCACAAGCTGGTAAAGTCTAGAGCACATTGACTACTTCTCTTTTATTTTAATTGAAATATATACTACTTTAACACTTCAGGCAGGAAAGGGTTGTAAATTTAAAAAGAAACAAATGTCACAATTTCCATGAATAAGAGATTGTCACGGAGGTCAAGGACAGTTTACTTTTGCCAAAGCACATCTTTTAGTTTCTACTGATAATGAGGATTTTATTTGTTTCTGGCAGTTTTTAATCTTATTCCTGGAATCAAATGACAGAACTTGGTTTTGGGTGGAAAGTCCCCTTCTTTCCCTAATGAGATAAAGATGTAGAATGTTGAGGGAATCATTAAAGGATGTGAAAGTTCTAAGCATACAAAGCATTACATGCACTTAGGTTGGTAAGGTATTTGAAATACATTAGTGATCCTGCCAGGAAGAAATTCTTAATTGGAAGTTTATTCTGTGGCTAGAATGCTTAAGCTTGGAATCTTTTGTGATGTTTTGTGCTCCACTTGAATGTTACCATGTGAATTCTGTAAATTAACATTTAATTTAAAAAATGTATATTTTGTCTGTTTAAATGCACAGCAGTTGATACACTGACTCAGCTATATGGTTAGTCTCTGTTCTCCAACTGCCATATTATGATTAGTGTTTGGCTGCTCTAGGAAATAGATAAAGGCTGACACTGAAATAAATTTTTCATACCTGACTTGGTGAGTACATTCTTATTTTAATTGTGGTGAGATCTGAAAGTATCTTTTTGCATTTGATACACGGTTGTGGAACCCTTAAGTCTAAATAGTGCTTCTTGTAGTTTTTCAAATAAAAAACAAATATTTGCAGTTGTTGTTAATGTTTCATTATCCTTCAGACCACACCTAATTTGTTGGGCTCATTTTCCCTTTATTGGTTCAGATATGAGAAAATATGTCCTGTATTAAAATATTGGTCTACCTCTAACTTGAGAATTTTCTCCACAGATATTTTTAAAGCCCCTTAAAAATTCATGCTCCACAGTTAACCTTCTGCTCTTCTGAATCTCTACACTCTCCCTGAGGGTACAGGATAATAATCTATATCCTACATACTGAGGACACACAGGTTTCATTTTTTTTAGTTAAAAATATTTAATTGAGGTATAGCTGACATATAATATATGAATTTAAGGTGTACAACATAATAATTCAGCAATCCTATACGTTACACAATGCTCACTATAAGTGTAGTCATAATCTGTCACCAAAGTTATTACAATATTATTGACTATATTCCCTATGCTGTACTTTTCATCCCTGTAACTTATTTATTTTAAATTGAAACCTGTTCTATTTTTCTTTCTCTCTATCGACAGTGCTTTAGAATAGGCTATCATCAGTTCAGAGGACTCTGCATGGACCTATCACTGCTGTGCCAATGTGACTTAAAAGAGTTGCTGGTTACTTGTCCATCTTCTCATTAGACTCCTTGAGGTCAAGGCTCTATTTCTTATTACTTTTGTGTTTCCAGTGCTAATATGGCATCTGGCATGTGGTAGATACTCAAATATAGTTTGGGTGACTGAATGTAGGATAATAACAATAGCTAACACTTATTAGTGCCTATCTGTGCTAGGGATTGTTCTAAGTCCTATACATGTTTTCCCATTTAACCCTTAAAACCAGCTTGTGAAGCAGGGACTATGATGAACGCTGCTTAACCGATGTGGAAACTGAGACACAATGAAGTGAAGAGGACTACCCAGGGTAACAGCCAGGAAGCAGGGAATCTGAGATGAGACTAGAGGCAGTCTTTTATTGGGCTCCAGAATCTGTGTTCTTAACTTCTGTGTATGAGTAGGTGAACTTTGTGGCTTGATCAAAAACTTGAGTTACCTCAGAAAATTTATAGTTGTCTTGTTGCCAAATCTAGTTTATATAAATAACACTCTACAAACCGCACTTTGAATTTGTCAGACAGATACTGCTCTGCTCTATATATCATCAAATATTAGCTTCCTGCAGTTGCTTTGCTTTGTGCCCAATTTCTCTTACACCTACTGATTTACGGGCTCTTGCCCACTTCTCTGATAGGTACAGTTTCCTCTCCACTGGGCACAGGTTTCCTAGCAAATACCTGAAGGCATCTCGTCTATTACTTTGATCATTACCTTTATCTCTCGAGGCATCCAATTAATGCTTATTTTTTAAAAATAATATCTTTCATATAACAACTTTCCTTTCATTCTAATCTAACTTTCTTTTGAATGTAATGGAGACCTGCTGGATGTCTAGATCAGAAGATGATCTGGATGAAAAGATCCAGCTATTTTCTTAAAAAAATTTTGATTGTAGTTATCATACGATGTTACATTTCTTTCAGGTGTACAACATAGTGATTCAAGTTTAGACATTATGTTATGCTCACCACAGGTGTAGCTGCTTCTCCTTACAGTGCTATTACAATACCATCGACTGCATTCCTTATAAGATGCAGCCATTTTGCCTCAAGTCCTGTAACTGTGGCCACGCCCGTCCTGCTTTTACATTGCGTTTAGCCTTGTTTAGGAACTCAGTTTCCTCATCGTAACTGCAAATGAGAGCTACAATCCTAGTGAAGGCAAGAGAGATGTGAGAAGTAAAAAACATAGCTGGAAAATTAAAATAATAGCAAGCTTTATGATGACACAATATACTGGTTCTGGAGTTTGAAATGAAAACCATTATAGTTATTTTTACCATTAAGAAAAGTTTTGGAGCACTTATAACTGAAACTTTTAGAA
This sequence comes from Eumetopias jubatus, assembly GCF_037043125.1. Taxonomy (NCBI): domain Eukaryota; kingdom Metazoa; phylum Chordata; class Mammalia; order Carnivora; family Otariidae; genus Eumetopias; species Eumetopias jubatus. Next base: position 64,257,041 of record NW_028274808.1, read on the forward strand.
TAGACATAAAAATGTAAAATAATGAACTGTGACTTTTTAGTACTTGCCACAGTCACTGTTCCATAAAAGTATGTTTTTCAATTTTAATGGAAAGTGTTTTTATTTTTTTATTTATTTTTGCTTTTATTTTTTTCCCCTTGCTAGTAGGTATCAATTATTTTGTGTATTGTATTTTTTGTCATATTATGCATTTTTTTATAAAGTGGAATGTTTCTATGACATTTTTATGTATTCTAGGGTTGCTATTCTAGTCATAAAAGTCTTATTTGTGTATTTGTTTATGTAATCTCTTAGCTTTTTGGTATGATTCTTCTTATATTGGTTTTGTAAATTAGTTTTCCTTAACAAGATTTTTTTAATGTAAATTAAATTTAAAAATTTTAAATTAAAGTTTCAAGTCATCTGAAATTAATTTTTATATATGACGAAAGTAAGATAGGGGTCTGATTTAACCTTTTAAAGTGTGTAGCCAGTTATGTCAATAATTTATATATAGTCCATCATTTTAAAGAAAACCAGTATTAAACTACAACTTTTGTCATAAATGTTTGTGCAGAAATATATATGTATATGTGTATATGCATATACACACATGCATATTATATGGATTTATGTCTTTCCACTAATTACTTGTTTATTTTTGTTCCCATGCTAGTAACATATCAATATAATCATTATTTTGTGATATCTTATAAGACAAATCTCTTTCCAGTAATCTTTTTTTGTTGTTGTTATGTTCTCAGATATTTTTGGGAATTTATTTTTCCATATGAACTTCAGTATCATTTTATCCAAGAAAATACAATTCATCTCCATTTCATTACATCTTGTTTCTTGAGTTTTTCAAAATCATTTTATTATTTTCTTCATATAGACCTTAGGACTTCCTTGTTAAATTTATTTCTAGAAATTTTATACTTTTGTTGCTCTTGCAAATTTTTTTTCATTTCCTTTCAAATTACTTATTGCTGAAATAGAGACTAAATATTGACTTTTTCAAACTATTCTCATGTGCAAAAATTTGTCAAATTATCTTATTAAGGATAATTTTAAACCTAGAGTCTTTTGAGTTTTCAAATTATAAAATCGTATCATTCATTCATCACACAAAGTTTCATATATTCTTTTCCATTATTTATACAGATAATTTCATTTTCTTGTCTGATTATATTTATGAGAACCTCCAAGTTAGTATCAAATGATACTGTAATTCCCTATGCAATCCCCAATTATAATTTGAATTGTTTTAGTGTTCCAATATTTGGGATCATATTAGCTCTTGATTTTTGTTAGGTAATTGTCATTATAAGTCATTAGTGTTCTCTATTTCTATTTTACTTAGAATTCCTTTTAGGAATATATGAAATATATCAAGTACCTTTCCTATGTCTAATGATATGATTATAAGATTTTCTCCTTTTGTTTATTGGTAAAATTGATGTTATCAGATTTCCCGAAATTGAATCACTCATATGCATATTAAGAAAAATTAAGAAATATGCATATGTGATGCAATTTTGGGAAATCTGATAACATACAATTCATATTCTTTGCATAAACCCCACGTGGGGCATGGGGTATTAGTCTTTTTACACAGGACTAAATTCTGTTTGTTAATATTTTATTTAAAATTTTGCATTGAAATAATTAAAATTAGTTTCTCTTTTTGTTTGATCTTCATTAGGGTTTGGCATTAAAGTTATGTTATCTTTTTAAAATCAATTGAAGAATTTTGCATGTGCTTTCACATTGCTGAGTATTTAAAAAATTTGAAAATATTTGTTTAAAAGTTAGAGGTTAGATTGAATTTGCTATGAGTCCATCTAATTTAGGATCTTTATAAAATAAATTTTTCATCACCTTTCCAGTCTTTTCATAGGTAATTGATATATTTGAAGATTTCTACTCCTTCTTAGGTCCAACTTGGAAATTTAGATGTTGCTGTGAAATATTTTATTTTCTGTTCATTTAAAAATTTATTGGCATATTTCCAGTTATAATGTTTTCATTCATTTAATGTCTGCCATGGCAGATTATGTCTCTTTTCTCAATCTGAATCCTATATATTTTTTGCTGTCCAGCCCCTCCTTAAGCAGTCTGCTTTATTGGTCTCTTCAAAGAAGTTTTGAATTTTCTCATTCTCTCTGGTTTTAATTAATTTCTACTTTTATTCACATTAATTTCATCTTCCAACTTTTAAAGTAAATTTTTATTAAATCTATCTCTGTTTCTTGTAAGTACAATGTTTGTTAATATGTTTTCATCTTTAATAATAAAGGCACTAAAAACTGCATGTTTTCCTGAATATAGCTTTTGCTATAGCCCATGTATTCTTAGATAGTATTTACTTACTTATATGCTTTTCATGTAATTTGTATTTCAGTTTTGCTTTCCGTTTTGATCCATGCGTTATCTTAGTATATTTGTTAGTTTGAAATAGGTTAAGATTATTTAGCATTTCTAAAGTGAGTGGAATATGGTCAGCATATCTAATCCGTAAGATCTTTGTAAGAAAAAATAAACACAAAGTTTCCTCGTGGCTAACTATATGATTTGTTTTTGTTAATACCCCATGTACATACTAAAAAGTATAACTTTTTAAATTGAGGAATGTTAGATTCTATATATAGCTATTAAGTTAATTTCCTTGATTTTGAAAGTTAAATTCTTCTTTCTATTTATGATTTCTATTTGTAAATTTTTCCTATTTTTAATATCCACTCTTCCTTTCATTTTAAAATATTTTTTGGTAACAACTTCATTGAAATATGATTCACATATCATACAATTCACAAATTTAAAGTGTATGATCAATGTTTTTAGGATATTCACAGAGTTGACCAATAGGCACATGAAAAGATGCGTCTTTAGGCATTTAGCTACTATATTTTTGTATCTGCACATTTATGGACATCATGTCTCTTCATAAATTATATCTTTTATAATTATATGATACTGTGTGGTTATTTATAGTGTGTCCCCCTGATCTGATAGTATTATTGCCATTCTTTTTTGTTTGTTTCCATTTACATTGTTTTTGTTCTACATTGTTTTTATGGTTAAGTTTTTCTTTATCACTTTGATTTTAGTGAGTCTCTTATTAATAGCTTATAGCTGAATTTTGCTTTTTAATTCAGACAATTTCTGTCTTTTAATAGGAGAATTCATTACATAACTGATATATGTAACTTTATTTTTTTGTGGATAATAACCATTTTCTCTCGGGAGAATTTCCCTTCCTTACCTATCTCCCCCATCCACCACCACACACACACACCAGATACAGATTTGGAGTATTTTCCTTCTTCTCCTCCTACTCGCTCTAGGTTGAGGCATTTTACTCTACTGCCCTCCACGCACAACTCCTAGTTTTGAAGTCACTATAATACATATGATTTCAATCATATGTAGAATTTAAGAAACAAAACAAAGAAAAAAGAGACAAACAAACAAAAAACAGACTCTTAAATACAGAGGACAAACTGGTGGGTGCCAGAGGGGAGGTGGGCGGGGGATGAATGAAATAGGTGATGGGGATCCAGAGTACATTTATCATGATGAGCACTGAGTTATGTATAGAATCGTTGAATCATTATGTCATACAGGTGAAACTCATATAACACTGTATGTTAATTATACTTCAATAAAAATAATAAAAAATAAAAATTATGGTTTGTTGTCGGAATTAAATGAAAAGTACTTAAAACATAGCTTTTGATATGTAAACAGTCATTAAATATTGTTTGCTGTAATTATTACCATTAATTATGCTATTTTCCACTTGGATTATCTGTTGATAAGTATGTTACAAGAGTCACTGGTCACCATTATTGACTCTCCATTTTCCCATCGTTGGGTCTCTGCTCTCTTTTTAGTTCTTATTTCAGTTGGGGGTTTTGCTAATACACTCAGACTCTTTGCATAACAGATGAATGACTCCTTAGCTTGGTCCAGAATTTTTGGGGCGCAGTTCTTGAATTTCAGTCTCTAGATGTTTTTCCAATACCTTCTTGCTTCTGTTGTTGCAGATGAGAAATCACATGCAAGTCTGATAAATTTTTCCTTTGCAGATAATCTGTTCTTTGTCAGTGGAATAGTGTAATATTTTTTCTTTCTGTCCTTGGTGTTCAGGCATTTTTAGCAGGATGTACCATGATTTTTATGTCCTTGTGTCTTTTCTCCATTATTAAAATATTTCCTGTACCTGATTTTTTAGGCTTCTAAAACAGGTCTCAACAGTATCCACATACTCTTAAATTCACCTACTGAATCCTTTACATTGGAAATCTGAATTTTACAAATTAGTTTTTTACTGTTGTTTTCTCCAGCACTTTTTTTTCTTTGAATTGCACTTGTATCTCCTCAGGTATTCTGATTATAGTTTTTGTTGGTCACCAACTATCTCCAGTGGTTCTTTGTCACCCACTTTGTTTACTTGTTTTTATCTCCTTCTTTTTGTATTAGGTCCCTTTAAACATACTGTGAGGTTACTTTAAAATCCTCTCCTGCAGTAGTCCAAGTGGCAGTTGTCCCACATAAGTCCATGCCCCAGTACCCCCCGGGCCCTCACCCCAGCACTCTCTAAAGCTGGTCTCCAGGTCCTCACTCAATCTGGAGTTGAAAAAACCCACACTAGTTCTCTTATCTCGAAGACTAACCAATAACTCACTTATACCTGTCTGGACTTTGGCTCAGGAAAGGCAGTGAGAGTGGAGCTGGGAATGGAAGGAGAGGAAGCCATGTCTGGTGGTCATCTCCCTGGAACTGTGAGTTCCCAACTGTGTTTTCTAAATTTTTAAATTCCTAATCATATTTTAAGGACATGACTATAGTTTTACCTACAGGAAGCTTTTGTTACTGTGAGATCACCAATTCCAAAGGACTGGATTTCTTTTAAGGATCTGAATTCCTGGATCTTTCCTGTGTTAATTGATAAATTTTCAATTTTCAGTCGTCTTCTCTCTGTTTGCTTTTGCATGTAGTGTTCATGTATATGTGGGTTGGTAAAGGATATAGGTGTTATAGTTTCATGAAAGAAACCCATATTGGATAAGAAGCCTGTATTTGCTTGTTGGTGGCTCTCAGCTTGTAGTGGAGACCGGGATGTGTGGACAGCCTGGTTCCTTTCCTTTAAGAAGTGTCTAATTTCTTTGTCTTCATTCATATGAGAAGGAATTCATCTTACCCACTATTACTCATTTGAGGAGAAGTAATGTCTTAATTCTCCTGCTTCCAGTGTTCTGCTAGGCTTTACCTTTCATTAGATATTTTGGGAAATATCTGGCATAGAATTCTGGAATTAATTCCCTAATGAGTAAATTATATCTCATTAGAAAACTTTCATGATTTCTAGACAAATTAAGTAGAATGCAAACTCCGCAGAGATAGGAACATTGTTTTGGTTTCCATTGTTTCTCCATCATCTAAAATAGTGCCTGGCATAAAGGAGGTGCTAATAAATATTTATTGAACAGAAAATTGGAATCAGTAATTCACAGACACATGAATGTGTAAAAAACATATGATAAGGATGGCCTACGTGATTGTTTTAAAAACATGCATACGTTTTTGCATATTGTTTGGCTAGTCTCATTCTAGGATATAAATTGATTCAGGCATGACCCCAAGCTACATATAAGTCATTTACAAAACCAATTACCTCACCTATGTCTTTGTTTTCCTCTTCAAATAATTTATCTGAGCTAAAGAAGAAAAGTAATTCTTTAAAATATGAGGTAAAACCTTAAGAATATGACATTTTTATCGTGTAAGGTATTCTTCTATCAGAGTTTTATCAATGATGACTTTAAAGACATTTCTATCATACATGGGTTTATTAAAATAGAACATTTTTTATTAAAATGATTTTTTCTTTCTTTGCTACGGAAGAAATATTGCATATAGCACAGTTAGGATGTAAATCGGCCAGATGAAGGCATCTTCTGCTTGGGATGCTGTTTGTCTTCTTTGCTCACTGTGGGCATCAGGAAAGTATAATTTTCTTTGGGAGTCTACCCAACTCAGGTGTCCAGAACAGAACCTGAAGAGATTCTCTAACTCTGTACTTTATAATGACAACCAAATAAGATGAGTATTGTCAAGTCATAGGATGAACTGAAAATTATATAATTAATTTAAGCAGAAAATCATATATGTTCTCATGTGTAAATATATCACAAATGCTTTAGATTAGTGTTCTGGTATTAAATTGTAATTTCTTCTATAAAAAATATTTTCATGGCTAACTAAAATGTAAGGGCAGTCCTTTGGTAATCCAGGTTCTGCAGGGTCTGCCAGCCTAGTCTTTGTCACATTACAAGGCATCCTGCTTCAGGGCATTCAATAATAGCTGGGTAGAATCCACAGTCAGTGAGAGCATTCAAGGGTTATACTTTAGACAGTCACATTCAAATGCATTTCTACAGACCAACTGTCCTTGTTCCTCGGTGTATGAAACTTGAGGTAATTCCTTCTGTATTTACCACATTCTTAAAATGCCTGCCACTTCTTTTGTCCTATAACGTTTTCTCCCTTTGTAGGGTACTGTTACTCTCTGACATTGATCTCTTTGTCCTTCTCTATAATAGCCAATCATTTTCACTTAACAGTTTCTGAGTTGTATTGTAGCAGTAGGAAGATGTTATGGTCTCATATTCTTCAGAAGGGGAGAATCCGTTCCAGATTGAGTATGACAAAACAAAACGGCCCCTCCCTGCATTAACATCAAACTGTTCTCAGGCTCTGGTTTTTACTTTGTAGCCATCACCTAATGGTTGCAGGTTATAGTGCACGGTCTTCTTCCAGAATACAAGTCTGTAGTTGTTCAGGGCTAAGATTTTTTCTTTAAATAATTACCATGTGCAAGGACCTGTTATAAATACTTTATATTTGTAAGCTCATTTAATCCTTACACCAACTCTATCAAGCAGATTTTGTTATTATCCCCATTTTCGTCGATAAGGAATCTGGCATGGAGATAAGTTAAATAAATCTGGCATGGAGATAAGTTAAATAAGTTAAATAAAGTTAAATAACATCCGACACATCCAACTCATACTTTTAGTAAAAAGAGGAATCAGGATTGGTATTCAAGGAGTCAGGCTCCCAAGTTCACACTTGTAACTATTGCAACACGCTGCCTCTCAAGACCTTGCATTTGCACTCTTTCTGGCATTAAACATAAGTACAATATCTGACTTGTCAATTCTAACTATATATTTAAACTAAGAAATAGAATCAGGCTGTAGTTTTTGATTCGAAGTGGAAACAATCCCAAATTGCACAGTTGTGTCCAGATGTGTTATTACCTGGATGTTACGGCTGATCCACTAGATCCTGGAAGTTCTTTTTTTAGCCAGACTCTAAGTGCCTCACCAGGAAGGTACAAATGAACAGAAATCAAAACACAGTCCACCTAATCCGCATCTCCCACCTGCTCACAGCCTATACAGAGCCGCTCCTCCTTTGGCCACAGTTTTTCCTGGTCACAATCAATACAACTGAAATCCTGCCCATCTGCAGCAGCCGCTTCTCTTCTACGTTATTTGATCTCCTTCCTGAGGCAGAGTCTCCTGGCTGTTTCTCAAAATTCACTCTGTCTTCGTGAGTAAAAGTACGGCTCAGACAACACCGGTTTCCAGTTCTGTTGATTCATAGGGTGACTAATGACTTCGTTCCTGTCAATGAGAAGAGGACTGATATGTATAGGGTATTTCAGGAGGCTATGCTCCCTTTTCATTCTCTTGCCTAGTTAGTGGGTATTGTGATTATAGGACTCGCAGCCGCTGTGGACCATGAAACAAAGGGTCTTCCTTCACGAATGACTGGAGGTGAGCTAGAAGGACCCTGGGTCTGAGCACAGCTTTAAGGAACTACTCTACTAGCCATGGACACCACACGTTCTGACTTCTTTTAAATACAAGAAAAATAAATTTCTGTCTTGTGTAAGCAACTATTATTTTGGGTTTCATTGTATCTTATGGCCAAACTTAACCGACATATTCTCTGCATAGAGTAGTAGCAGTTTTGAACAATAGAACAAAAGGACAATAGAAAACCAGATAAACAGGTTAATAATGATTTGCCCATGATGTGGTTTGCCATAGATTTAATTGCTTATCTTGGTATAGAAATTTATTTAACTTACATTGCTTTTCACAGAAAATAGTGTTTATCAGGAAAATGTCTTTGGGAAATTATCTACTAGATAGAAAATATAGTGATCAAGGCAATATTAGAATAACTCTTAGAATAAAAGATGTATTTTTTCAACAAAAGAATATTCTTTGGGGCTTCTGGATGGCTCAGTCGGTTAAGCATCTGACTCTTGATTTAGGCTCAGCTCACGGTCATGAGATCGAGCCCCATGTTGGGGTCTGCCTGGGCGTGGAGCCTGCTTAAGGTTCTCTCTACCACTCTCCCTCTGCCCCTCTGCGCTGCCCCTCTCTTAAAAAAAAAAAAAAGGATATTCTTTGATTCTCATACAGATAGGTATCTTTCACTACTCTTGGCAACTTTTTTTTGTTATTGCTGTTTTGAAAGATAGACAAGAAGCATAGAACTTGTGTTTTAAAACTATTTTAGATAGGTATTGTTGCTACTGTTTCTCATTTTTAATCTTTTACTTTATTTTTAAAAACACAATATTGATACTGGTATTTAAACAAAACTTTTCTTACTTTCTCTCCTTTTCCATCTCTTGCTTCTAAACACTCTATTAAATTTGTTGCCTCCCCAAAATGAACCAACTGAAATCTGAATACTAACTGGTGAGCAAAAGTCGTTTAGTGCTCTAAAAAGTAGCTGCTTGTGTGACTTATTCCTCATATTTTTTTTATTTTTTATTTTTTAAATTAATTAATTTTTTTGATGTGGTGTTCCATGATTCATTGTTTGCATATAACACTCAGTGCTCCGTTCATTATGTGCCCTCTTTAATACCCATCACCAGGCTAACTCATCCCCCCACCCCCCCCTAGAACCCTCAATTTGTTTCTCAGAGTCCATAGTCTCTCATGGTTCATCTTCCCCTCTGATTCCCCCCCCTTCATTTTCCCCTTCCTACTATCTTTTTTTTTTTAACATATAATGTATTATTTTTTTCAGAGGTACAAGTCTGTGATTCATCAGTCTTACACAATTCACAGCACTCACCATAGCACATACCCTCCCCAATGTCTTTCACCCAGCCACCCCATCCCTCCCACCACCCCCACCACTCCAGCAACCCTCAGTTTGTTTCCTGAGGTTAAGAATTCCTGATATCAGTGAGGTCATATGATACATGTCTCTCTCTGATTGACTTATTTCGCTCAGCATAATTCCCTCCAGTTCCATCCACGTCGTTGCAAATGGCAAGATCTCATTCCTTTTGATGGCTGCATAATATTCCATTGTGTATATATACCACTTCTTCTTTATCCATTCATCTGTCGATGGACATCTTGGCTCTTTCCACAGTTTGGCTATTGTGGACATTGCTGCTATAAACATCGGGGTGCACGTACCCCTTCGGATCCCTACATTTGTGTCTTTGGGGTAAATACCCAGTAGTGCAATTGCTGGGTCATAGGGTAGCTCTATTTTCAACTTTTTGAGGGACCTCCATACTGTTTTCCAGAGTGGCTGCACCAGCTTGCATTCTCACCAACAGTGTAGGAGAGTTCCCCTTTCTCCACATCCCCGCCAACATCTGTCGTTTCCTGACTTGTTAATTTTAGCCATTCTGACTGGTGTGAGGTGGTATCTCATTGAGGTTTTGATTTGGATTTCCCTGATGCCGAGGGATGTTGAACACTTTTTCATGTGTCTGTTGGCCATTTGGATGTCTTCTTTGGAAAAATACTCATCTCAATGGGTTACAATGGGGACTAAATGAACCAAAACATGCAAAGTGATCAGGCAAGTGTCTACAAGTTAATCAGACAAGTGATTAAATGTTGACAATTATTATTACTCAAGGTCATTCAGCTCATCAGTGGTAGGGTCAGAACTGGAAGTCAGTTTTGATGACCCGTAAGCCAGTAAGGAGGCTTATTTTTACCAACACTCTCCTTCCCCCCAAAGCACTGAAGTTATTGTTACCTTTGCATGACATGCTAGGGCTGGGAGGGAAGTTGGCCTACAAGTCATTAGAACTGACTTCCAGTCTGACCCTACCACTGATGAGCTGAATGACCTTGAGTAATAATTGTTAACATTTAATCACTTGTCTGATTAACTTGTAGGCACTTGTCTGATCACTTTGCATGTTTTAGTTCATTTAGTTCCCATTGTAACCCATTGAGATGAATATTATCACTTCCAGTTTGTAGATTAGAAAATTGAGACAGAGATTAGTTTGTTCAGGATTTTACAATTAGCAAAGTAAAGGAGCTAGACTTAAGCTCAGTCAGTCTGGCTACACAACCTACATTCATAACCTATACTCTGTACCTCAACTTATATTACTAATCTAATACCATTACTCATTTCTGAAATAAAGCTGCTTCTCAGCCAGTTCTTGTGATAGCTTGTATTTCAAAGAGTTTGTTATTAACAACGTAGTATAACTAGATTATTATTGGGTACAACCTGATTATGATTCATAAGGATCACATACAACTAACAGTCTTCCAATAACTCCCAATGCACTAGTCGGATACCTTGTGACAAATTTCCTGAGGCCACTAAAAGCCTTCAGCTTTTGTCTAGCTAGCCTGGAACAGCTGGAACAAGTTCTAAATTATCTGCAAAATAGACTATTCAGACACTAGACAAATTTGTCTCCATATGTTTTTTTCCTTGCTGCAATCTGACAATGACACATTGGTATGTCTACCTCCCTTCCTTATGACAATGTAGTTGACTGGATCCTAATGGTATGGAACATAGTTTTGCATCTCAGAGTGATTTTTACCTTGTAGAATTAGAAAACTTTGATCTCAACATTGCCCATTGGTGTACAAAGTTCTCACATATCTACTATGTTTTCACAGTGGGTTGCTAACTATTGTATCAAGATGTTAATGAGTCTTTTGCATTACTTGAGTATTTTCCACAAGATGTCATTGTAATTGAAAGTTAAAGGTCTGTGGAATTTTTTTTTTTTTAGGTTAAAGTAACCCAGTATAGAAGAAAGCTAAAGTTGGCCTTAGATGCTCTTATTGGCATTGTTCACTTGGTTTTAATGAGATCTGAAATGTTTTATGGAGCGTAGATAGTCTTGGTGCTTAGTGCATAAAATGCAGCTTGGTCAATTCCCTCAGCATTCTGCCATACTTGAGTAAACTGTGGAATAGCTTTTCTATGTTTTATTCTTGTACCACATTTGATATTTACTTGACAAGTGACTTTTAAAATAATTTTTGAAAGTTGAATTGTCACTATTACAGATAAGAGTTTTTAGTGTAGTAATAAAAAATTTTCCATTTTCTTTGTTGAGTAAAGAGAAAAGGACCTGAGATATTCCATTTTACTTAGCTTGGGAGAATCAAAGCCATTGCACTATAAATGTAGTGAACATAGCATCTGTCCTACAGTAAGGTTTCAATATATGTTAAGTGTATGAGTAAGAAGTAATAGGCAATGGTAAAGAAAAGATGTGATGGCCACATTAATACATTCCTGACAGAGTAATAATCAGGTGGTCTCTAGAATATGATACATTTTCTAACGTACCTCATTATGATGTATCTTAGTTTGGTTGGATTTTTCCAGGGTTAAAATCTGGCTCACTCCAGTTGGTACAGGTGTAAGTATAGACCAGCTAAACACCTGTTGGCTACAGTAATGGTATGTTTGTAAGAACAACAGCAAGAAAAAGGAATTATCTAGAATCAGGGATTTACATCTGGTTCAGAAAACTTCTTAGGTAAAATAAACAGTGAAATCTTTCACTGTAGCCTGAGAGTGGTGTGGAGAGAGAGCAGTTATTCCTAGGAGACTTTCCCTAGAGAAGCATGATGCATGAGATTAATCCAATTGGTTCCAGCATTGTATGGATCTCTTGTGCTAGCAAATACGATAAAAGATAATTAACTTTATAGACAAGTTGTGATGAACACCACATCTTAAGGTCTGAACCAGAGAAATAACATTTTTCTCTAGTCTTCACGGAAGTCATGATGGAAGAAGTGACCTATTCTGATATAGACTGGAGAATGCCATGGAACAATTTGGGATAGAGAAGATAGGCAACAGAACATGCTGAATGAGCATAAATGAAGGAAGGATTCTCTGTTCAAAGCAATGATGGATTTTCAACAAGAGAGTGTTGGGGTCTGATCTGTTTGTTGAAGCACTTCCTTTGGCATCTGAATAGAGAATGGATTAAAATGGATGCATCTGAAGCTGGGGAAACTGTTTCCTTTTAGGCAAAAGATAATGAAGATCCGAACTAGGGCAGATTAGTAGGTGTATAGAAGTGATGGATTTGAGAATCATTTATGAGAAAAAAAATGTGTCAGAGCTTGTTAATTGATTGAATGTGGGAGAGGAAGAAGACTCATCTGACTCAGTTTGCTGGAGTGAATGACTGGGTAGATTTATTTTTTTATGCACTGAGTTAGGCAATCAAGGGAGGGAGGTTTTTTGGGAAGATGATGCATTCAGTTATTCATGGGTTTTGTTTCTTTTAAAATACACATGATTTTGGAGAGGAAACTCATTAAGCTTAGTAGCTATTTAAAGCTGGTGATGTTGTTACTTAGGGAGAAAGAAAGGAGAAGAGAAAGAGGAAGCTGGAGGCCTCATAGAGGCCAAAACCACTTCACTGTTCTTCTTAGCTTGTCCTGACCTTTGTTCTCATATTTCTGAAACATGTCTGGGAAGCGTGTGTTTACCCTGCAGAGGATCTAGACTTTTGGCCCATCCTGTTCTGAACTGAGATGCTGGGGAGGCCACTGTGGACAGGTCTTTGTTGCTTAGTAAGTCAGATAGTTAAATGAGAGTCACTGCAAATCTACACACTGGTATTTAAAAATCTCCAATTTATTAGTTTGCCTGAGTTTCCCCGATGGACACAAGGCATGCTTAGTACTAACATCCTCAATGTTGGAAGGTGTAAATGTATCTTCAGAGAAATCCCGAGTTGTCCCCGGCTGCTCATTGTTCTAAGATAGCGTCATGGAGTTTGTAGATCTGTAGAAGCCTCGGAACTCATGCAGGGCTGACCCTGAATGTCAACATAGTTACTTTTCTAATGTAAAATATCTACCTCTTCAACATGAGCCTACCTTGAGTTCAACGTGGAGAAGGAGGAAACTACTGTGAGTAGTATTAGAATAAGAACGTTTTATGCAAATAGCATATACTTTCTTTCCACTCTTAGATAGTTATGGTCAGTGTAAAGAACATAATTTATCGGTGCTTCATTTGCTTTTAGTATTTAGGGGCACCTGGGTGGCTCAGCCGGTTAGCATCTGACTCTTGATTTCAACTCAGGTCGTGATCTCATGGGTTGTGAGATGGAGCCCCTCATCCGGCCCTGCACTCAGTGGGGAGTCTGCTTGAGATTTTCTCTCTCCTCTCCTTCTGCCCTTCCCCCACTCTCTCTCTCTTTCTCAAAATAAATAAATCTTTAAAAAGTAAAAAAAATAAAGTGAAACTTCTTTTTTTTTTTAAGATTTTATTTGACACAGAGAGAGAGTGCACAAGCAGGGGAGCGGCAGACAGAGGGAGAGGGAGAAGCAGGCTCCCCACTGAATAGGGAACCTGATGGGCTCTATCCCAGAACCCTGAAATCATGACCTGAGCCGAAGGCAAATGCTTAACCGACTGAGCACCCAGGCGCCCCTAAAATACAACTTCTTGAGGAGATTGCTTCTTGTACAGTTCTCACAGAACATCCCAAATATAATCATAATACTGCCTTGAAGCTTCTGGGATATCTATATCCGTACATTGAATTTACCTTTCCTAAGGTTCAGTTGGGAACTCATCAGAATTCTTGGAAAATATGAGAGCCAATTCACCTGTGTTTGGGGTAATGACAATTAATGCCATTATCTGCTCTATCATTGGTAGTCCTGCAGGTAAAAATGGAATTTTTTACTTGCATTGAGAAAACTAAATGATATATAGTCATTATGTGTCTTATTTGAAACTTGGGGATCAAAGGGAAGCAAAATGGAAAAAAAAATCAGTTTAAAATAAAAGATAATCACTGTTTGAAACATTAATGAGAAAGACATAAAGCTTCTTCTCTCCATCTCAGGAAGAATTTCATGACATATATCTAATTATATTATTTAGTCTCTTTATTATTTGATGAATAAACATTACAATCTAATTTTTAGTCACCATTCAAATATGTCCATATTATGTGAAACACACCTGACACCAAAAGTTCTTTTAGAGTGGATGTAATCCAAAGGCGGTTTCAAATTTTTCACAAATTTCATCTAGTCAGATTATGAAAAAAGTTCACACAAAATATAATCACTAAGATTAACGTGGCTCAAGATGATATTTGGAATCACAGTCTTTTTTTCCCTAGCAATTGGGAACTAACTACGTGATTCTCTTTTTAAATGTCTCAGAACTTAAACACACAGTTTAGACAGATGGTCAGTGGAAAGGTTTCTTGTAGAATTGTCCAGTGAATTGTAATCTTTAAGAAAATGCTATTTTTCCTTAAAATATGCATAGCAGAGGCATCGGTGAATTGTATATATCCCATTCCAAAATGTTCCAAAATGTTTAACTTTTCTCTCATAATAATAAGCCATAAAGCTCAAGAAGATGTTTCTGTAACTGAGATTCATAGTTTTTTTTTTTTTTTTTTTTTTTTTCCTGCCCTAGGCTTACCCTGGAGAATGACAGAGAGTTTATTGAAGAGAATCTTGGGTGCTTTGAGTAGTAATCCTCATAATAATAGCTAAGATACATGTCTGTCTGCAGTTCAGTATAGAGCACAGTCAACTAAAAACAGTAACTGTTTTTGAGCGCTTACCTGTTAACATACTAAATAAATGATAGAGAACAACTTTGTCTCTGGAGGCATATGCAGCATTTACAATGCTTTTCGAGTGGTCCTACTTTTTCTTTTCCCTGGAATTTTTATTTTTATTTATTTATTTTTTAAAGATTTTATTTATTTGACAGAGAGAGACACAGCGAGAGAGGGAACACAAGCAGGGGGAGTGGGAGAGGGAGAAGCAGGCTTCCCGCTGAGCAGAAAGCCCGACGCGGGGCCCGATCCCAGGACCCCGGGATCGCGACCTGAGCCGAAGGCAGATGCTCAACGACTGAGCCACCCAGGCGCCCCTTCCCTGGAATTATTAAAGGTGAATTATAAGGCAAAGCATTGTAAGGAGGAAAGTGTTCTTAGTGGAAAGTTTGAGCACACAATCTTAGAACTAGGTTTTCAAAATGGAGTCTTTTTTGGGTTTTAATGTAGACCTACAAATTGCTAGATGGAGAAGAAAAGGATTGATATTTATCCTCGCCTGTCATTATTACAAACATTTCTAAACTCTGTGTTATAAATTATATTTTTGTGTTTTTACAATTATCTCATTTGATTTGTTCTCTAGGTTTTCTTATGAAACTATATTTTTACTGTTTTATTTAGTGATTTAAAATTAAGGAGCTATGAGTAGCTTTAAGCAACTATATAACTTCTCAGAGAAAATTATTATACATGGTAAAGGATTAAACACCATGAGATAATAACTATATTATCTACTGTTGTAAATAAATTTCAATTTTCTGATAAAGATAAAAACACATTTTCATAAACAGAATGGTTTTAATGGTTTTTCATGGTTTTAATCTTGAATCATGTTTTTTTTTAATAAAAATGCTTTCTTTTCCTAGTAGCACAATAAAACTCAAATTCTATTTTTCCTAATGATTTGGAAAATAATTTAAAAGAAACATCATTTATGTGTTTGTTTCTTTAATAACAACAACAAAAAATGATTTGTTATGAAAGAGAGTTCCTGCATTGCATGAATTTGGTTTTACAGGTTGTTCTTGATAAGGGCGCTATCAGGCATCAGAAAAAGAACAACAATGTAATTGTTATTTCTGACTTACCATTAAGTTATTAAACAAAGTACAAGGTTGCTACCACCTGGCTTCCCCAACAGTTTCTCATACATACCCAGTTGTCTGGTTTAATTCCTTTTTATCCCTTTAATATTTTTTGAAATACTGTAAAGTACATCTTACTCTGTTGAACTTGATTCAATTCCACAACTAGTTATTGGTTGGTTATTATGTTCTTGAACTGTCCAAAGCCTAGAATACAGAAATAGAACAGAACAGAAAGAATGAATTGCCCCTGTCTGCAAGGCATTTATAATTGTGTTGAGAGTGCAAGTCATATTTTATTAATTTGTACCAATCAATTTTATTGATTTGCCCACCACCACAGCCACTTCTTCTAAATTATAGTGCCTTGCACCCAGGTCCCTGCTTGGAAGTGCTGTGCTAGATGTTCTTGATCCAGAGGTGAGCATTGGGCCCACAGTATTCTGTCTGTAGACTTGTTAGCTACTCTTGAGGGGTTCTACCAAAAGGGTGTCATTATTGACTCTTAACTGAAATGTGGAGGGAAGAAGAGGGCAGACATGTAGAGAGGAAAAGCAGAGAGCTACGATATAAACATACATTCACACAGACAAGTGAGATATATATATTCACATATATAGTATATATACATGTAGAGAGAGTCTATATACTATGTATGTATGTGTATTAGATATGTGTGTATACACATGCACACACACACATACACACTAAGTACTGATTATGGATTAACGTTTCCCAGAATTATGGAGCTGAAAAGGATTAAAAATTTTTCTGCCACGGGTGGAGCAAGATGGCGGAGGAGTAGGAGACCTGGATTTCGTCTGGTCTCAGGAATTCAGCTGAATAGGGATCAAACCATTCTGAACACCTACGAACTCAACAGGAGATCGAAGAGGAGAGTAGCAACAACTCTCTGAACAGAGAAGCGACCACTTACTGGAAGGTAGGACGTGCGGAGAAGTGAATCCCAGGCGATATTCGGGAGGATAGATGGCGGGGGAGGGGGCCTCCGCCGGCCGCTTCTGGCAAGTGCTCCGTCGGAGCACAAAATCGGACCTTTTAGAAGTTGGCTCCGCTGAGGGACGTCGCTCCAGTGGCTAAGCTGGGGCTGGAACCCTCGCGGGACAGTGTGGTCTCAGGACCCTTTGCGTCACAGAAAGACCAGGGGTGCCTGAGTGCGGCAGAGCTCCCAGGTATCGGAGCGGGGAAGCCGGCTGCAGAGACAGAGCCGAGGCGCGGGCTCTCAGCTCGGGGTTGCCATAAACTGTGATCCGCGGCCCAGTCGGGCCACTGCTCCTCCAGCAGGGACCCAACAAGCGGCAGAGCGGGGGAGACTCCCCTTCTCTCCCGGGAGGAGTGGCGCGGGAGAGCACCGCAGGGATCTGCTGGGTTTGGAGACTCCACACCGGGTCGGGTGCCAGAGATAGAAACGCTCGATCACAGGCCGGGTGAGCACGCAGTGCGGCCGAGACCGGGGAGACGGGAGTGACTGCTTTTCTCTGGGGGCG
Organism: Eumetopias jubatus; assembly: GCF_037043125.1. Lineage (NCBI taxonomy): Eukaryota > Metazoa > Chordata > Mammalia > Carnivora > Otariidae > Eumetopias > Eumetopias jubatus. Next base: position 64,274,566 of record NW_028274808.1, read on the forward strand.
CACTGAGGAGCGGGGCCCCAAGTTCTCAGCTCCTCCGAGTAGAGATTGGGAGGCCACCATTTTCACCCTGGTCCTCCAAAGCTGTACCAGAGCTTGCAGGGAACAAAAGCTCCTGAGAGCAAACCTGAGCAGCTTGCTTAGCCCGGACCGACAAGGGCGGGGCAATTCCGCCTCCGGCAAAGACATTTGGGAACCACGGCAACAGGCCCCTCCCCCAGAAGATCAGCATGAACAGCCAGCAAGCCAAGACCAAGTTTACCGATCAAGGAGAACGGGAGAACTCCAGCACTAGGGGAATTCTGCACATAGAATTCATGGCTTTTCTTACCATGATTCATTAGTTTTTCAAAGTTAATTTTTTTAACTGTTTTTTTTTTAATTTTTCTTTTTCCCTTTTTCAACCAACATCTTATCAATCCCTTTTTTTAAAAAAAAAAACATTTTTTATTTTTCATTTTTAGAGTCATATTTTATCCCTTCATAGTAGTTACCCTTGTTTTTGGCATATATATATAAGTTGTTCTCTCTTTAAAATTTTGAGATACAGTTTCTTCTAACAGATCAAAATATACCCTAAATCACTAGTGTATGGCTTTCTTCTAGTCTCCTGCCTGATCACATTCTCTCCCTTTTTTTTTAAAAATCTTCTTCTTCCTTTTTTCAAACAACTTCTTATTGTATCAATTCCTTTTATAAAATCTTTTATAATTTTCATCTTTAGAGTCATCTTCCATCCCTTCATTGTATCAACCCTTATTTTGTACATATATAAGTCTTTCTTCCTTTAAAATTTTAGGAGGCACTTTTTTCTAACAGACCAAAATACGCCCAAAATCTAGTCTGTGGCACTGATCTATGCACTAGCCTGATCATATTTGATCATGTTCGTTTTTTTTTTCTATTGTACTGTTTTTGTTTTTATCTTTTTGTTTTTGTTTTTTTTTCTTTCTTTTCTCTTCCTTTTCTCTTTCTTTTTTCTTTCTTTCCCTTTCTTTTCCCCTGGTTTCAGGTCTTTTCTCATTTGTATAGAGTATATTTGCTGGGGACTTTGTTAACCTGTTAGCATTTTGTTCTCTCATTCCTCTATTCTCCTCTGGACAAAATGACAAGATGAAAAAAATCACCTCAGCAAAAAGAACAAGAGATAGTACCGTCAGCCAGGGACCTACTCAATACGGACATTAGTACGATGTCGGACATAGAGTTCAGAATCATGACTTTAAAGATACTAGTTGGGCTTGAAAAAAGCATGGAAGTTATTAGAGAAACCCTTTCTGGAGAAATAAAAGAACTAAAATCTAACCAAGTCGAAATCAAAAAGGCTATTAATGAGGTGCAATAAAAAATCGGGGCACTAACTGCTAGGATAAATGAGGCAGAAGAGAGAATCAGCGATATAGAAGACCAAATGATGGAAAATAAAGAGGCTGAGAAAAAGAGAGAGAAATAACTACAGGATCATGAGGGCAGAATTCAAGAGATAAGCGATACGATAAGACAAAACAACATTAGAATAATTGGGATCCCAGAAGAAGAAGAAAGAGAGAGAGGGGCAGAAGGTATATTGGAACAAATAATAGCAGAGAACTTCCCTAATGTGAGGAAGGAAACAGGCATCAAAATCCAGGAGGCACAGAGAACCCCTCTCAAAATCAATAAAAATAGGTCAACACCCCGACATACCAGTCTCAGAAACAAAGAGAAAATCCTAAAAGCAGCTCGGGAGAAGAGATACGTAACCTACAATGGTAGAAATATTAGATTGGCAACAGACCTATCCACACAGACCTGGCAGGCCAGAAAGGACTGGCAAGATATCTTCAGAGCACTAAACGAGAAAAATATGCAGCCAAGAATACTATATCCAGCTAGGCTTTCATTGAAAATTGAAGGAGAGATAAAAAGCTTCCAGGACAAACAAAAACTAAAGGAATTTGCAAACACGAAATCAGCCCTCCAAGAAATATTGAAAGGGGTCCTCTAAGCAAAGAGAGAGCCTAAAAGCAGGATAGATCAGAAAGGAACAGAGACAATATACAGTAACAGTCACCTTACAGGCAATACAATGGCACTAAATTCATACTTTTCAATAGTTACCCTGAATGTAAATGGGCTAAATGCCCCAATCAAAAGAAACAGGCTATCAGATTGGATTAAAAAACAAGACCCATCAATATGCTGTCTGCAAGAGACTCATTTTAGACCCAAAGACAACCCCACATTGAAAGTGAGGGGGTGGAAAACCATTTACCATGCTAATGGACACCAAAAGAAAGCTGGGGTGGCAATCCTTATATCAGACAAATTAGATTTTAAAACAAAGCCTGTAATAAGAGATGAGGAAGGACACTATATCCTACTTAAAGGCTCTATCCAACAAGAAGATCTAACAATTGTAAATATCTATGCCCCTAACATGGGAGCAGCCAATTATATAAGGCAATAAATAACAAAAGCAAAGAAACACATTGGCAACAATACAATAATAGTGGGGGACTTTAACACCCCCCTCACCGAAATGGACAGATCATGTAAGCAAAAGATCAACAAGGAAATAAAGACTTTAAATGACACACTGGACCACATGGACTTCACAGACATTCAGAACATTCCATCCCAAAGCAACGGAATACACATTCTTCTCTAGTGCCCATGGAACATTCTCCAGAATTGATCACATCCTAGGTCACAAATCAGGTCTCAACCGGTACCAAAAGATTGGGATTATTCCCTGCATATTTTCAGACCACAGTGCTTTGAAACTAGAACTCAATCACAAGAGGAAAGTCGGAAAGAACTCAAATTCATGGAGGCTAAAGAGCATCCTACTAAAGAATGAATGGGTCAACCAGGAAATTAAAGAAGAATTAAGAAAATTCATGGAAACCAATGAAAATGAAAACACAACTGTTCAAAATCTTTGGGATACAGCAAAGGCAGTCCTGAGAGGAAAGTATATAGCAATACAAGCCTTTCTCAAGAAACAAGAAAGGTCTCAAATACACAACCTAACCCTACACCTAAAGGAGCTGGAGAAAGAACAGCAAATGAAGCCTAAACCCCGCAGGAGAAGAGAAATCATAAAGATCAGAGCAGAAATCAATGAAATAGAAACCAAAAGAACAGTAGAACAGATCAACGAAACTAGGGGCTGGTTCTTTGAAAAAATTAACAAGATTGGTAAACCCCTGGCCAGACTTATCCAAAAGAAAGGAGAAATGACCCAAATCAACAAAATCATGAATGAAAGAGGAGAGATCACAACCAACACCAAAGAAATGCAAACAATTCTAAGAACATATTATGAGCAACTCTATGCCAGCAAATTAGATAACCTGGAAGAAATGGGTGCATTCCTAGAGATGTATCAACTACCAAAACTGAACCAGGAAGAAATAGAAAACCTGAACAGACCTATAACCACTAAGGAAATTGAAGCAGTCATCAAAAATCTCCCAAGAAACAAAAGCCCAGGGCCAGATGGCTTCCCAGGGGAATTCTATCAGACATTTAAAGAAGAATTAATACCTATTCTCCTGAAACTCTTCCAAAAAATCGAAATGGAAGGAAAACTTCCAAACTCAGTTTATGAGGCCACCATTACCTTGATCCCAAAACCAGACAAAGACCCCATCAAAAAGGAGAATTACAGACCAATATCCTTGATGAACATGGAGGCAAAAAACCTCACCAAAATACTAGCCAATAGGATCCAACAGTACATTAAAAGGATTATTCACTATGACCAAGTGGGATTTATCCCTGCGCTGCAAGGCTGGTTCAACATCGCAAATCAATCAATGTGATACAATACATTAACAAAAGAAAGAACAAGAATCATATGATCCTCTCAATAGATGCAGAAAAAGCATTTGACAAAGTACAGCATCCTTTCTTGATCAAAACTCTTCAGAGTATAGGGATAGAGGATACATACCTCAATATCATAAAAGCCATCTATGAAAAACCTACAGCGAATATCATTCTCAATGGGGAAAAGCTGAGAGCTTTTCCCCTAAGGTCAGGAACATGGCAGGGATGTCCACTCTCACCACTGCTCTTCAACATAGTATTAGAAGTCCTAGCCACAGCAATCAGACAACAAAAAGAAATCAAAGGCATCCAAATCGGCAAAGAGGAAGTCAAACTCTCACTCTTTGCAGATGATATGATACTGTATGTGGAAAACCCAAAAGACTCCACCCTAAAACTGCTAGAACTCATACAGGAATTCAGTCAAGTAGCAGGCTATAAAATCAATGCACAGAAATCGGTGGCATTCCTATACACCAACAACAAGACAGAAGAGAGACAAATCAAGGAGTCGATCCCATTTACAGTTGCACCTAAAACCATAAGATACCTAGGAATAAATTTAACCAAAGAGGCAAAGGATCTGTACTCAGAAAACTATAAAATACTCATGAAAGAAATTGAAGAAGGCACAAAGAAATGGAAAAACGTTCCATGCTCATGGATTGGAAGAACCAACATTGTAAAGATGTCAATGCTATCTAGAGCAATCTACACATTCAATGCAATCCCCATCAAAATACCATCCACTTTTTTCAAAGAAATGGAACAAATAATCCTAAAATTTGTAGGGAACCAGAAGAGACCCCGAATAGCCAGAGGAATCTTGAAAAAGAAAATTAAAGCTGGTGGCATCAGAATTCCGGACTTCCAGCTCTATTACAAAGCTGTCATCATCAAGACAGTATGGTACTGGCACAAAAACAGACACATAGATCAATGGAACAGAATAGAGAGTCCAGAAATGGACCCTCAACTCTAGGGTCAACTCATCCTTGACAAAGCAGGAAAGAATGTCCAATGGCAAAAAGACAGTCTCTTCAACAAATGGTGTTGGGAAAATTGGACAGCCACATGCGGAAGAATGAAACTGGACCATTTCCTTACACCACACACAAAAATAGACTCCAAATGGTTGAAAGACCTAAACGTGAGACAGGAGTCCATCAACATCCTAAAGGAGAACACAAGTAGCAACCTCTTTGACCTCAGCCGCAACAACTTCTTCCTAGAAACATCGCCAAAGGCAAGGGAAGCAAGGGCAAAAATGAACTATTGGGATTTCATCAAGATAAAAAGCTTTTGCACAGCAAAAGAAATAGTCCACAAAACCAAAAGACAACCGACAGATTGGGAGAAAATATTTGCAAATGACATATCAGATAAAGGGCTAGTATCCAAAATCTATAAAGAACTTATCAAACTCAACACCCAAAGAACAAATAATCCAATTAAGAAATGGGCAGGAGACATGAACAGACATTTTTCCAAAGAAGACATCCAAATGGCCAACAGACACATGAAAAAGTGCTCAACATCGCTCAGCATCAGGGAAATCCAAATCAAAACCTCAATGAGATACTACCTCACACCAGTCAGAATGGCTAAAATTAACATGTCAGGAAATGACAGATGTTGGCGGGGATGTGGAGAAAGGGGAACCCTCCTACACTGTTGGTGGGAATGCAAGCTGGTGCAACCACTCTGGAAAACAGTATGGAGGTTCCTCAAACAGTTGAAAATAGAGCTATCATACGATCCAGCAATTGCACTACTGGGTATTTACCCCAAAGATACAAAGGTAGGGATCCGAAGGGGTATGTGCACCCCAATGTTAATAGCAGCAATGTCCACAATAGCCAAACTGTGGAAAGAGCCAAGGTGTCCATCGACAGATGGATGGATAAAGAAGAAATGGTATATATGCACAATGGAATATTATGCAGCCATCAAAAGGACTGAGATCTTACCATTTGCAACGACGTGGATGGAACTGGACGGTGTTATGCTGAGTGAAATAAGTCAATCAGAGAAAGGCATGTATCATATGACCTCACTTATATGAGGAATTCTTAATCTCAGGAAACAAACTGAGTGTTGCTGGAGTGGTGGGGGTGGGAGGGATGGGGTGGCTGGGTGATAGACATTGGGGAGGGTATGCGCTATGGTGAGCGCTGTGAATTGTGCAAGACTGTTGAATCACAGATCTGTACTTCTGAAACAAATAATGCAATATATGTTAAGAAAAAAGAAAAAGGAGAAGATAGCAGGAGGGGAAGAATGAAGGGGAGTAAGTTGGAGGGGGAGACGAACCATGAGAGATGATGGACTCTCAAAAACAAACTGAGGGTTCTAGAGGGGATGGGTTAGCCTGGTGTTGGGAATTAAAGAGGGCACATTCTGCATGGAGCACTGGGTGTTATGCACAATGAATCATGAACACTATATCATGAACTAATGATGTAATGTATGGTGATTAACATAACAATAAAAATTTTAAAAATAAATAAATAAATAATAATAGTAAATAAATAAATAATAAATATCAAAAAAACATTTTTCTGCCTCATACACCAATGGTAAAATCAACCTTTAAAAATATCTAAGGCAATATATTGTACACCTGAAACTAATATGACACTATATGTTAACTATATGGGAATTAAAGAAAAAATATCTAAGGCAAGTGATTGTATAAGTAAATTTCTATCCTTTTTCATGTTTGTTTATTCCTGTTGCTTAATTTTTCTTTATGCTCAAGTTGATGCTCTCTTTGCACAATGTAGAATTTTTATTATCTATCATCTATCTGTTTTTACTGGTGAGACTTTATATAACCTTGAACTACAACTTCCTTCATTTCTGTTCCTTATCTATGTGGTCATTTTATGAAATCATATGTTTAAAAGTATTTTTTATACTTTGTTCTTAAATAATAGCATTTGTAATCATCTTGCATAACTAGATGAGCTCTTCTGGAGCTTGGGTAAGCAGGAACTACAAGGAGTGCAGAGTGAGCTGATTTTCTAAGAAAATGATCATGCTCACACATCAGCACCTTTAGTTAGTGTGATTTGAAATCAATAGATACTACCAATGATATCATTATAATTCTTTACTGATTTCTTTGTCCTGGACTCCAGAAAAGCAAATAATTTATTCCCCATAGCTGCTTGTTTAGTTCACTCTAACTATAATTTCCAAGTTGATGTTTGCTGCTGTATCTCACATTCAGTGCTAGGCTTTGATGAAATTTCAAGATCCCTCTGCAAATTATGTCAAGTCATAAGCATCATTATGATTTTTTTCTACTTAGAATTAAATATGTCATATTTAGGTTGGTGGTTTCTGAAAGGATGCTTGATCTAACTACTCTAGGTAGAGAGGCGCATTTGCCAGTCCTGTCACTCCAGCTTTCCTCATACATTGCTCTGTATTCATTAGTGTATAGTTACTCCATCTGGCAGATATAAAAGAGTCAGTGTAGCTATAAGACAATTTGAAGATTTGACATGTTTAGTAGGCTCAAGGGGCCAATAATGTGAATGAAGACACATGATTTGAAAGCATTTACAGCACAATAGTTTTGAAGACTTGAACATTAAGCTCATATATTCTTTGTGAAAGGAGGCACATTCGGGAGTTGCTACCATCTTACAGTTTCTTGGTCTTGTTACATTGCACGAGTTTCCTTATATTTTTGTTTGCTTTTGTTGTGCCTGTACTTTGTCTCCTAATTGGAGCCCCAATTTAAGGGCATAAACTGTTTCATAAATTAATCTGTACCTTTAGCATTTAGTACTGTCCTTTATGCAAAAGATGACAATCTTAATCCACAAGCAGAATATTTCTGTTGAATTTCATTTCTCCTTTAGGTCTCTATACCTCAGTGTGAGAAAAATGGAATGCCATTGGATTCAGGCTTTCCCTTCCTTTTGCCCAAGGGATTGGGCATGGGAGGTAAGAGACAATGAGGTAGGACAGAGATTCCACAGGGTTGGGAGGAGAGGGGCTCTGATCTACCTTGGCCACACATCCACCTATCAACTGTTTGACATGTCCATTGTTTCATCTCAGCCTTCAAGGAATAAACAGGTTGCTGCCATTTTTTTTCTTCTGTTCCTGTGCACAAAGTCCCATCAGATCCACCACTTTTAGATGCATCCAAGTTAATTTGGTTGCTCCAAATTACTTACTTACTTACCAGCTTACTATGCTGGACTGTACAGAACTCTGTGAGGCTAGCTTGAGTTTTTCTAAATCCCTGAGAAGCAGAGTTCAGTTTATCCTTTTCTCTAGATTTATAAAGTTATCTGAGGGTTCTGTCCTTAGTTCAGAAAAACTTAGAAAACCTCTATTGTGGGTTGTGGGGAAGTCTAGTTTCTGTTCCTTTTGTGTTCATCCAAATCTTTTATTCAAGTGTTTTCCCTCTTCCTCCAGGTAAAAGTGCTTAAAATTAAAAAGTCAGGAGGAAATAATTAAAGATTAGAGGGACACAGTGTAAGAAAATATGCAAAATGTGTATCACATCTTCACATATTGCCCCCCTTCCCAAATTTATTTACTCAATGGGCAGACGTTGTTATTGAAATGATTAATTTATGGCATCAGTATTTTTTTTTGGAGTGGCTAAATATTTTTCTCTTTTTATTTTATTTTTATAAACTTTCTGGATGTGCACTGAATTACATTAGGACATTCATTTATCTTTTAACATCAGTTGTCTATCTCAGTTTTAGAAGGAATATTTTATCCTTTGTCACAGCAAGTATAGATTATAACCTAAATTCAAGGAATATCAGAGAGGTAATCTGAAATCAAGTGACTATTAGTGATTTCCTGAAACAAAATAATCTTATTGCAGTGAGAAGACTTATTTAAAGCCAGGTAGTATGTGGGAGGGAGATGAGTATGAGGTGGCAAAGTAATGGAGAAGTAAGTTTAGCAGCATCATCAAACTTGCCTTGACTCGATTCTGACCTGGAGTGCGACCTTGGACTATTCATTCTGGAATTTAATTACTTCTCTAAAAAAATGAGGTTGGTTGGTTTTAGTAGATAACTCCTCAAGATTTCATAGAATTCTATAATTTTTGTAAGAGGTAAAGAGTTCCAGCTGAAGAAAAAAATGCCACAATTTTGATGAGATTAATTTGCTTACATTTTTTTCTTTAATGATTCTTACCTTCCTGACATGTTATGGAAAGATGAACAAATCTGGAGACTACAACCCTTGAGAATGAATTTTTTTGACAGTGATAAGTTCTGGGGAATTAAAATTCCTGGCTATGTTTATTTTTCTCTTTGAGTCACATTTTTATTCCATATATAGTGACAGTAACATGATTTCACTTTAATATAACTTTGTGAATGAGACATATGTGCATTAGTAACAATTAATAATAACATTTTAAAGGTTCAAGGCATTAATAAATATTTGAAGTGAGTTTATTTGTAACATGCTGCAGTATTATTTTTTTGTATGTTATTTTAAAATTCTCTTTACATATGGAAAATATGTGGGAGTTTTCATTATTAGTTCTTGGTTAATAAAATATTAAATGTAGTTTGTATAAAATAAATACTTTAAGCAGATAAGATACTTTTTTTCTAGAAAATACCATTTCTCAATATTTGAGGTAAAGAGTACTCATGAAAGCATGGGATTTTAGAGTTAGAAGATACCATATTCTCAACTTTCAACTTCCTCATTTGTTCATGCTGTTAATTATTGATGCCGCTGGAATAGGACCCAGGTGTTCTGATCTCAAATGCAGTGCTGTTCTGATCTGTATAATTCACTTGAGCCTTCTTTTTGTTCTTTTCAACATCTGATATTTTCCTGTCTAAAATATTCTCTCCCCACTTTTGGACCACCACTCCTACTTTGTCAGATTTGAGCTAAATGGCCTTTATCTTGAACCTACCACTCAACACTGTTAGTCTTTCTAGAATATTCTGTCCTGTTCCTGAATAGCACTTAATCACAATTTGTAATTTTATATCTGTGTGTCTGTTATATTTATTTGGTCAGTATCTGTCTTCATAACTAGAATGCAATCTATTCAAGGGTAGGGCTCTGGCCCTTTTGGGACTCCAGTTGTTTCCCAGTGTTTAGAACAGTGTCTGGCACAGTGCACAATAAATCTTCAATGAGTAAGTTAAGGTGAGAATTGATGAAAGAAGGGATTCACTGTAATCACAGCAATGTGTTTTGGAGTTTTACAAATGATGTTGGAAATTTAGACTATGTCTATCTTTACAGATCTATTTGATGAAAATGTTCAGATTTATCAAGTGTTTAAAACTCTAAAAGCAACTTTTCTAAAAACAAAACTAATTAAAAAACAAATGGCTTATTTACTACATTTGGCTTTCTTCTTCCCATGAACAAAACAAAACAAACAAAAACCATCCTGTGGACCCAGTAGCCACAGACAAAATCATTCTGTTTAAGGCCATTTGTAAAAATGTAGCATGTGAACATAACAGCTGCATCAAGAACATAAAATTTTGTTGTGAATATTTAAGTTATCGGGAAGTATTCATAGGTTCTAGGATCTAGGGGAAGTAACTTTTCTTGCCATGTGCCTTGTCGTAGCCCATTTCAATACAAAATATTTCTGTTAGAGTAACATAAAACTTCAAATCCAAACTAACTATTTGAGAATTTATATACATTCTTGGAAATTATTATTAAAGAACTCTGAGCCTCATCTGACCACTGCTGACTGACTCTAAATAATTTGAAAATGAGCAAAGACATGGAGAAGTGGAAGGGGGATACACAAAGGGGCTGCACACGACTTCGCATTTATTTCAAAATGCACTTGCTGTATCTGTAAAAGCTCTTAGTTTACTACTTAGTAATACATCCTTTAAACTACTGGCTTGGTTTGCTTCTTTAGAATTTAATAGACTGTTGCTAGGGGCCTCACAGTTTGCATTTTCCACCCCTTATAACTTCCTCTGTGTTCATGGGTTATTTTCAGGGACATCTATCTATACTTGTTTTTTTCCCTTTGGTTATAGCTAATCATGTAACATTGTTTCTGGGATCTCTTCTCCAATCTCCTGTTTATGATCCTAATTGCAGGCTTCTGTTCTATTTCATGGCTTGCAATCTGCTAGTCTTTAGGGATTAATTCATAATTTGATTGTTTTCAAGAATGTGATTTAGAATGAAATAGCTTGCAGTAGTCCATTTGGTAAAGATTCGAATAGTGTGTCAGCATGAAATCTTAAATGCCAGCAGTGGGTAAGGGTAAGGGAGCTTTTACTCAGATTTATCAGTCACTCCGGGTGTTGATTATCACAGGAAATCCCATAAGAGCTATAACTTTTCTCTTTCCTTAATAGCAACTAAGAAAATAAAATTCCCTTTACTTTGTCTCTCATGAATTTCACTTCAGATCCCAGACCTGAAACGTGTGTGTGTGTGTGTGTGTGTGTGTGTGTGTGTGTGTGTGTGTTGGCAGAGATTGGAGGAAGGTAGTATGGGTAGTTGTGGTGGTGAGGGTGTGCTAAAATGACACCAAACCTCAAGAGTTGTACGTTTAGTGAATAGTACTTGTTCCAAGGGTGCACGAAAACACTTAGAAGGGCATGACTACAATTCCATGAAGAAAGAAATTTGTAATTTGTTGAACACTTATTCTGTGCCAGGCACAATGATTGATAGTCTACACGCAATCTCGTTTATTTTTCATTTAATCCTGTGAGTTCGTTTGTCCAAGCTGGCTCAGTGTTTTAGCTGCCCTCTGCCATGGTGCTTCGGGAAAGTATTCTTCTCACTACAGATGCATTCTTCTTTTCTTGGAAGAGAAATGTGTATTCTTATTTAAAAGATTGAGCTTCTTGGGGTGCCTGGGTGGCTCAGTTGTTAATCCTCTGCCTTTGGCTCAGGTCATGATCCCAGCATCTTGGGATTGGAGCCCTGTATCCAGCTCCCTGCTCAGTGGGGAGCCTGCTTCTTCCTCTCCAGCTACCCCATGCTTATGTTCCCCCTCTCGCTATCTCTCTCAGATAAATAAATAAAATCTTGAAAAAAATAAAAGATTGAGTTTCTTAAGGTCATTACTCTTAAAGTTTGGTCACAAATGACAAAGCAGAGAGAAGCCTACCAAGTTGCAGGGGCTCCTTATTGAAAGAATGGAGACCAAAGAGAGCTGAGTAATAGAAAGTGTGTATGTTCACACATTGGGTGCTTTATTCCAAACTAGGGAGAAAACATGAATCAACTCAAGTGGCAGAGATAAAATTACAGATCCTAGTGTGGGTCTGTGGAATTCATAATGTCCAGCCACTCTCGCTCCAGAAAGATAAACATCTGTTAGTGATTTTAAAGATCTCTTTTGGAAGCCTTAAATTTGTAAACATGACAATATTCTTGCAATTATGCCTAACTGAACTTTTTGTTCTGCCGGTAGATTTCTGTCTTTCTTCAAGCCTTAACAGAGTGCTCATTAGAAATATTCTTTATAATGGAACTCATAAACATAAAGGGTTTTTAGGCTTTCCCAACCTTATCTTCTGTAACTGAAAGTCTCTACCTTTTACGAGTTATGACACCAGGGTTAATAAAGCTTTGCCATTTCTCAAAAAAGAGATTTGGGAAATTTAAGTTGATTTTAAGATTTTTCATTACAAAACTGAAGTAATTTTAATTCAAGACACGTTAAAGTTCAGATATGTCATTTAAAAGTTTTAATTGTGTTATTTTGGAACAATGGAACAATGTGCTTGTGTAGGATGTATTTAATGAATCAGACACAAAAGACAATAGCCCATAAGAAGCCCAATTTAGTGGAGTTCCCAGAGGGTCTTTTGTAAGCTCTTTAGAAAGTGGGAAGAGGCTTTTCCTATTATACAGTGCTCAATCTGTGCATCTACAGTGACAATTATATAAATTGACCTATAGCTGCATTTGCCATCACCACTTTTCACCAGAAGAGCTGTAGAAATTCTGAACACTCTGTCAGATGAACATGATGTGCTTACTCTATATGTCAGAATTATCTCCCCCCAACTCTAGAGAAAAAGAAATCCATACTTCTCTCCTGGACTAACCTGTCGTCTGCCCCCTTTTCTCTTGCCTCCTGTACAGTCCCAGCCCATCATTTGTCTTTTGTCTTAGAACATTCTCTGTCCTTTCCCTTCCTTCATGCCATTCCTTTTGCAATTCAGTTTTTCCTTCATACTTCATTTTGACTCCTTTGTCAAAGTCAACTAAATCCATGAGTTCTACCAGCCTTCAATCTTTCTAGAATGTTTTCCCATCCACTTTGGGACATTTTCATTCCTTTTGCCTTCTATGAGATGGAACCTTTGGCATTCCTCCTCTATTTTATTGATTTTCTTCCCTGTTGGTTTTCTTCTTTGACTCTTTGTTATTCACTCATTAGATATATGAGTTCATTAAATTTCTGGCGTTGGCCTTTTTTATTGGCTCAACATTCTCTCCTTGGGTGATTCCAGGCAGGCCCAAGGCTTAGTTAGGAGTTTTGTGCTCATCACTCTTGAATGTACAGATCCAGCTTATCCATTTTCTTTAGCTCTGAAGGGAACTCTTTTTCTGTTGGATGGACTTTCCTACCTCTTTGTTCTATAGAATTCAGTAAGACTAGATCCAAACCTATCTTCTTAAGATGGCCTTACAATTATTCTGTGTTTCTTGTAGATTGATAGCTACTTTTTACCCAGGCTAGCACAGAAACATAAATAGGTAAGGCTCCACTTTCTTTTCCTCATTTCAAATCCTGATAATTAAATCTTCAAAATACTTCTCTTTTCCAATTCCTGCCTTTCATTTCTACTGCCATTGCTGTGGGTTAGCATTGCTGGTTCTTCAGCGTCTAATGCCATTTCTCCCTTAGCATTTTCGCACATAGTCATGGGAGTTATTGCTCCTCTATAAAACTTAAATGTCTCCCATTTTCAACATATTAAATGTTTAATTATGTGTCTGGGCATTTTAAGATCTGGTCTTATCTTAATTTTTAGTATCTTTTTTCCCCAAGATACCTCTCCAAAAACCTTTTCTGGACAAATTAAACATGCTAGGTATTTGTGTGCTTTAGCTTCTTTTTTCCCTGTCTTCTCTTTCCTTATCTATTACATCTTCCTTATTCTTTAATGCTCAGTTTAAATGGCACCTCTTTTTTGTCACCACTCTGAATCTGACTGGCGGATGAGTAAATCTCCCTCTTCTATCATTTTGCATGCATCTGTTGCATGGATGCACTTACTACCTTCAAACTAGTATCACTCTTAATTTTATGCATGTCTTTCTCCACCAAGATTGTAAAAATATTGCTCAAGGAGTGGAAATTGTCCAGGAGCCTGGGAAATCTCTAGAGAGGAGATTTAGGGCATTGGGATGTAATACCGCTTTTGGAATTTCAGGTTATATGGATAGATGAGATAGGCTTCTCATGGATAGATGAGAAGGCTAGGCAGAGGTTTTAGGATTTGCAGGTGTATCAGAAACTCATTATGGCCATAGCTATAGAGCAGTTGTCTTCAGCCAGCCAGGTGTATGATTCATTGTCTGAGATATTGTTGCAGCCAGAGGATTGTGAAGGAAAGCTTAAGAGTGGCCATTAAAGCAAACTCTTAGCAATAATGAAGATAATGATAATGATAATGATAATGATAATATATGGAGGGGGAAGAGAGGAGGAAGAAGAGAAAGAGCCACTTATGATTGAATTGAGTGTGTAGTCTTTTAGAAGTGTTCTGGTCCTAGAAGATCAGGTACAAATATCTTAAATTTTGATTTTTATTTATCATTTATGGGTTCCATGATTACAGATGGGTTTTCTATATTTTTCTTCCATTGAACACATTTGCTAATAGAATTTTGTCATATAATTAGTGAATTCTATTGAAAATTGAAATATTTTACTTTGAATGAATATACTTTGGAATTTATTTTCAAAATGTGATTTGGTTAAAAGAATTCATAATCGTATTTATCTTTGTTTTAGAAAAGAGAATGCTATGAAAGGCAAAGTCATCTGTCTTTGTATTAGTGTCCTTCTCTAAGTTCTTTTCCTTTGTAACAGTTGAAAATGCATTGCTTAGGGTCATAGCCCAGTAGCCAAACAACTTGATTATTAGAACATCATGGAAGATAGACTGGAACAATATTTGTGGTACCAAATAGAAAAACTCTCCTCTGTACGTCTAGGTACTGTGTAGCCTCAGTTGGAGTGCTTTGACTGAGCTTGTCAGATTTAATTCAGGAGGCAAAAATCCAATATCCTTAACCTCCAACAAATTGTGCCTTATGTACTTTTGATTACTTGATTCCTTTTCCTTAAGCTAATACTGCATTTCAATAATAACGGCAATTTCTAAATTTCCCTTTTATTATTTCAGGCCTGCTGCTCTCTGATGCAATAATTTCTTTCCATTACAGTGTTTCTAAGATTTCCATTAACATGTCAAAGTTGTCAGGACTTTTGGCGCAAGCTTTTTTTCCCTCCATTAAAACAGAGATTTTAGAATTATTGTGGACAGTTAAGGAATTTATCCTCGGAGGCTTTCTTAATGGAAAGAACATAGCTCTATGAAATGAAAATAATGTTACCTCCTTGCACAAAGCCTAGCACAAAGTGGGCACTCAGTATTTGTTGGATAAATGTGTGCTTCCTATATGTTTTTTTTTTTTTTTAATTCTGCAGATTTTTTTCTTAAATGTTTTTTAAATGATAATTTTGAAGGACACCTGGGTGGCTCAGTTGGTTAAGGATCCAACTCTTGGTTTTGGCTCAGGTCATGATCTCAGGGTCGTGGGATTGAGCCCCTCGTTGGGTTCCCTGCTCAGTACGGAGACTTGTCTCTCTCACTTTCTCTCTAACCCTCTCCCCGCATGCCCTGTCTCTCTCTGTCTGTAAAATAAATAGAATATTTTAGAAAATGATAATTTTGAGCAGGTATTTGATTAGGATGTTATATGTCAGGAGGCATATTTTGTGGGATAGTCCAAGTGCCTACTTTAAGATATATTTTGTTTAAAATGTCAAGGTTTTTAAAGAATCTTGAAACACATTTGTTTTTCTGTGTCTTATTTTACTTAGACCTTTTTTATTCTGGAAAATAATCTTTCATTTTATTCTCTAGAGTACATCCGAAAGTGAATTATCTTCCCTCCATCACTTAAGTCCCTCCAGCCATAGCAGAATACCCCACTTTGCTTCAATTTTTGTATTACTTTAACTTGGAGAATATTAAGGTATAAACTTTTTCTAGGGATACTCTCAGAAAAACAAGTCTTTCCAGTAGCCAGGGTGCCATTTGTCCACAGAAGCAATAATATATTGCCCACAACCTTAGAGAATTAATATCTGTGTAAGCAACCTAAAAGAAATGCCCGTTTAAGCTCTGGTGGGTGTTTAGTCTAACTCTGTAGAAAACAAACTTGAAAGGCCTTTGGAGAGACTGAATCATAATGTCTAAGGGATAACTATAGATCTGCATGCAGGTATTGTGCCACATCTTATAATTTGAAGCAAAATATGAAAACTCAAAAAAACATACAAAGGGAATTGTCCATATTTTAGGCTATAAATCAGGTGGTAATGGGTTACTTCCAATGGGTATTCACTGCTCAGACATTGAAGAAAGTATCTGTTATGGAAAGATTTCAGAGTCATAGTGTTTTTGTTTTTATTTTAACCTGTACTCAGAAAGACAAGGGCTGCTTCAGGCTCATTATTTTGTTTAATATTTTTGTCCTCTCTTTGCAATGTAAACCAACTTTGGGGGAGCCTTTAATTTTTATCTGTTTTTATTTAGCATTTTATGTACTGTTCCGTATTTGAATTTGTTGTAAAAATATTAGTAGTGGGTGGTTCATAAAGAAAAAATGCATTAATGCTGCCATATCCAAGTGCTTTCACTTATAAGAGTAAAATTGTTAATATGTTTGGAGTCTTTTTTAAAAAAACTCTATTTGGATCTTGTATTTTTACCCATATAGTTTGGCATTGTATGAAGATATTTTACTAGATTCGATTGTTGTGAATTAAGATCTGTTTTGTGAAGTTATCAGAATTCAAAAATTGTAAAGCCTCAAACTCAGGAGGTTCATGGTATCTATTTAATATTTAAGTAAGCATGTTTTAAGTAAATTGAGTCAAATGGTTTCTACATTTTATGGCTTCCCCACTACTGTGTTTTTAACACATTTTTATTTTGAAATAACTCTATTTTTTGAATTATTTTTTAAAAAAGATTTTATGTATTTGTCAGAGACAGAGAGAGCGTGAAAGAGCCCAAGCAGGGGAAGAGGCAGACAGAGGAAGAAGCAGGCTCCCCACTGAGTAAGGAGCCTGATGCAGGACTTGATCCCAGGACCCTGAGATCATTACCCAAGACGAAGGCTGCCACCTAACAGACTGAACCACTTAAGGCGTCCCTTTGAAATAATTTTAAATTTAGATTTCAGAGAAGTTGCAAAGATAGTATAGGCAATTCCTACACACTTATCCATCTTACCAGTTTTTAACATCTTCTATAATCATGGAACATTTATCAAAATGAAAAAAAAACATTAGTTCTTACTGCATTATTTTAACTAAACTCCAGACTTTGTTCAGACTTCACTGTTTTTCCCACTAACGTCTTCTTTCTATTCCACGATCCTGTCTTGTGTTTAGTCAAGGTTCCCACCCCTTTTTAATGACTTAGGAAATAGATGGAGGAAATTTCCATATTGTTTGTTTTGTTTTGTTTTGTTTTAGGTAACAAATTCCTTTATTTTTTTATTATGTTATGTTATTGTTTTAATTGAAAAGAACTTTAATAATTCCTACCATTTCCTGTATGCTTTCTATATTCAATCCACTGTATGAAACCTGATACACCAATAGTTTCCCTTAGTACTATAGATCTATAGGATAGAGGTTATTATTTCATTTTACTGATGTGGAAACTAGAGTCAGAGATCAAGCAATTTGACAAGGTCACGGAGAACAAGGGCATGAACCAAGGTTTGCTGGGTGCTGCAGCCCTTGCTTTTAACCACTGACCTATACTACCTCCTTGATAGACATCCCACACCTTGACAAATTTGGCCATAAAAATTTTCACATAATCTTTGTTTTGGCGTTTTCGTTCCAATTAAATAAAAAAAAAACAACAACACATGTTTGGAGAAAACAACTGGTGGTTACCAAGGGGAAGGGAGTGGGGGGAATGGGTGAAAAACGTAAAGGGGATTAGAAGTACACTTATGATGAGCACTGAATAATGTATAGAATTGTTGCATTATATTGTACACCTGAGACCAATGTAAACACTGTATGTTAACTATACTGGGATTAAAAAAATAAAAATATAACATAAGAGGAGAACCTGGGGAAAAATAAAATTATTTAAAAACATATTTGCTAATTGAACATAATAAAGAATGTGTGTTGGGGGAAAGTATTTTTATGTTAAAATGTATATAGAACTTGAAAGTTCACTTTTTCTAGATAATAAATTTTCATGACAAGAGCTATGCGATCATATATATATAAGGTAGATGTGGGATCTGAGTTTGAGAGTGACTATATGCAAGTGCATGGATATTAAATTAAAGATGTTGAACCTCTCCTAGCAGTTTAAACTTCTTTGACCATCAGTGGAATATTTGTTTTTTTTGTGTTAAAAAAAATCAGCAGCAGTGACAGATACAGAAGAAATGTGACTCATTTTCACAAAGTCAATGATCTCCTGCCTGTTGGGGGAAGCTTGAGTGTTGCTGATTTTGTGACAGTGGTCTTGAGTCATAAAAAGCAAAACAGACCAAAAAAAACCTAGTGTTATTCACCAATTACTTCTTAAGTTAAGTGAAATTATTTATTTGAGAATTTCTAAATGCTTCGAGATGATTATAGGTAGCCTATACAGAAACAAAGCTGGGGATTTCTGTTTAAGAGATTCCTATTTTGTTTTGAAATGCCAGACAGATTTCTCTTTTAATTGATGGTGTGTGTGTGTGTGTGTGTGTGTGTGTGTGTGTTATGGTTGTTTTTCTTTCAGAATCATCCCTAATGCCTCTTCATTACACATAAAAATTCCATTTAATCAATTATCAAGTGCTATTGATTGTAACAAACTCCCAAATATACCCTCCGTCCCCCACCCCTGCTGCATTAGTTTAGGTCATGTCTTTGCACTTCTTTAGTGAATGCTGTAGCTCACCAGTTGGTCTTCCTACTTATGCTTGTATTCTTTTCTTGTGTCTTATACCTTGATTATGTGACATATCTTCTTAAACATTCCAGTGCCTCCCACATATGCAAAATTGATATTCCAAGATATATTCACAAGTTGCTTAAAGACTTGAAACCTTGTCCAGTTGTTCTACCTCATTGTAGCAGTTGCGCTTGTAGAATCTTATACTTCCAGGACAGTGAATCTAGTGTAGTTCAAATAAAATCCTGCTGTTTTATTCTTTCATGACGTTTTCCATACTGTTTTCTTTTTTTCCCTGTCTTCTTTTTTTTTTGTTGTTATGTTCAGTTAGCCAACATATAATACATCCTTAATTTTTGATGTAGTGTTCAACGATTCATTAGTTGCATATAACATCCAGTGCTCATTGCAATACATTCCCTTCTTAAAACCCATCACGGGGTTACCCCATCCCCCTACCCTCCTCCTTTCTGTAACCCTCAGTTTGTTTCCTGGAGTCCAGAGTCTCTCATGGTTTGTCTCCCTCTTTGATTTCTTCCCATTCAGTTTTCCCTCCCTTCCCCTGTGGTCGTCCACTCTATTCCTTATGTTCCTCATATAAGTGAAACCATACGATAATTGTCTTTCTATAATTTGATTTCTGAGAAAATAAAGGTGGAAAATGCTCACATATCTCTTGAGTCTTTCCTAAAGATTTCAAAAGGACTTCATTCAGGAATAGACCAGATCTCTAGAAATGTGGTGAAAGATGAAAATTTGGCTGGTTCTTACATAATATAACCAGCAGGAGAGGATCATTATAATTGTTGTACTTGAGGGAAATCTCTTTTTTATTTATTATCTTTTACTGTGACATTTCGTCTGGCTTGATGACTTTATCTTTTTTTTTAATCTTCTCTCACAGTTTTCCTTAATTCTGCTTTTTCACCTAGGAATTCTCATTCTGCTTATTTCTTTTTTAAATTTCTTGTTCATATAGCTATTCCTTTTCTAATGTGGAATAACACAGTCTAATCTCCATCATGTTAGGAAACATGTCCTTTGTGATCCACATGGCTATCCCTAAAAGCCCTAGGCCCCATTCGCTTTTCTTTTTCACTTCATTTCTTGGAATTAATTCCAATGGGTTCTTTTTTTCTAACCCCAACTAATAATCCTCATTTAAAAAAATCACAAACCTAAATTTTAATCTATTTTAAAGTGCCCTATGTAGTTCTGGCTCTTGTGGTAAGATTTTTTGTATCTGTCGTTCTTTGTCCTTTGCACAATAATGCTGGCTGCTTCTAAAGTCCTTGAAAACTCAGACCTCACCATTGAGTCTCTTACCTTGAGAATTTGCAACCTAGGATTTTCAACCATAAGGATCATGGATTTAATCTTTGCCTGTGACATTTCCGTTTCCTTCCTACACCCACACAACATTTCTTTTTTAGATACTCATAAGCTTCCCATAGCAGCCTTAGTTAAAATTGTATCTTTGTGTTTCTGGGCCAGTTTATATTAATAGTTGCAGAATTCATTTCAGTGTGCTCTGATTTTTCACTTCTCTGAGAAATACATCACTGTAATCTAATGGTTTAGTAAACAGATTTCTAAGAAATTTTATTTCCACATGCAAAACCTTATGTAGTACAGTCAACAATGAACTATTGTCAAGTGAACTTCTGGAATCTTTTATGAAGACAAAGATATTAGTTTAGTTTTCATGTCATGCCAGTCACTGCTTCCAACAAAATGATGAAAAAGATATTTTTCTTTTGCACATTCTGAAGAGATACTGTGAAGATCTCAAAGTTTGACTAAAGGTTTACTTCTTATTTAAATCCTAGTAGAGTTGCATACAAGATAATCAGGAAGAGTGATATAGTTTCACTGATTTTTAAAAATTTGACTGACTGACTCAAGGAATGCCTTGAAGTATATTCTCTTAAGATATCCAGCGACATCCTTGCTGCTTTGATGTTGAGAGCTCTGTTACAATATGATAACTTGGTCTTAAACTGTATTGTCATTTAGCTTA
The DNA here is from genome assembly GCF_037043125.1 of Eumetopias jubatus. Classification (NCBI taxonomy): domain Eukaryota; kingdom Metazoa; phylum Chordata; class Mammalia; order Carnivora; family Otariidae; genus Eumetopias; species Eumetopias jubatus. Next base: position 64,295,587 of record NW_028274808.1, read on the forward strand.
TCCTGGACGCTGTCCTTTGGTGTGACAGGCAAGAAACCTCATAGTAAAAATGATGACAGGTAGTCTTTGACTACTTGCCCTTAAAATGAGTTCATTTTTTATGAGGTTGGGTGGTTTTCTCTTGTTTTCACTCCCATGAAATCCCTGCCGTATACTTAATTCTTGACAGTGGATTTTGAAGAGCCCTTGAACTGAGGGAAAAATAACCTTTGATGTAGATTCATTCACTTTACATTATGTATACACACACATCATGTGCACATGCATACACACGTATAATATAAGCATACATAAATGGCTGTACATGAAATTGTCTCCATATATTTTTATGCTCTTTAAGGAACGATTATCGTTGGTGGTATCAATGAACTGCATCAATTTTCTGTGTGCCCCTAGGACTTTATGTTTTCTAATGAAATATATATATTACATTATATTATATTACATTATATTATATTATATTATATTATATTATATTATATTAATTATTATATTACTATTATTATTATTTTGGGAAAATAGTTGGAATGAAGATTTTATTTATTTACTTGAGAGAGAGAAGGAGAGAGATAGAGAGCATGAGTGGGTGAGCAGGGGGATGAACAGAGAGAGAGGGACAAGCAGACTCTGGGCTGAGCATGGAGCCTGATATGGGGCTCAGTCTCACAACCCTGAGATCATGACCTGAGCTGAAATCAAGAGTTGGGCACTTAACTGACTGAGCCACCCAGGTGCCCCAAGCAGCACTTGTAAATTAATTAGCAGTAGCATTGCCAAAATTGTGAGTAGATTTATAGGTGGCAGCTTGTTTCAAAGATGTTGAGTGATTGATAATAGGAAAATATAATACAATTCACTGATTGTTGGATTCAGTTTTTTAATACAATAATGGTCATACAGAAGGGAAACATTTTACTTTGTTTTTAAATGTGATGTCATATTGATTTCTTGGGTGGGATTGCAAGATAAAATACATGATATCCAATTAAATTCAAATTGCAGATAAACAAGGAATAAATTTTTAGTGTAAGTATGCAGTATTTGAGACATATTTAACGAAAGGTAACTATTCCCTATTAATCTGAAATTCAGATGTAACTGGTTGTCTGAATCCAGAGTTGAACCACAACCCATTCAACTCTATCTGATGACCATGTTGTCTATTGCTACTTAGGAGAATAATGTTACAAAGATTATGATGAAATTCCACATTTGGAAGGGGGGGAGAGTAAAAATTATCATTTTATACCAGTTCACATACATTGTAAAAAGTTTGCATACTGTATTTTCCAGGTATTTGGTACTTTATTTTTATTATGATAGCTCTTTCCTATCATATGAATTAAATTAGCAGGGTGACCAAATCTACGTGTGAACTCATAGAGCTTATATGTTCATCTTATGGGATGAATTTTATTTATTTATTTGTTTATATAAGTTTCAGGTATACAGCTTTATAATTTGATGTCTGTATACATGCAAATTGATCACCACCACAACTCTTGTCATCCATCACTATAGAGTTGACCTTTTTCACACATTTTGCTCACCCACAACCTCCTTTCCCTCTGGCAACCACTAAGTCTGGGTTTGTTTTATTTTGTTCATTTGTTTTGGTCTTTTAGACCTCACATGTGAGTGAAATGATACAGTATTTGTCCTCTCTGACTCATTTTGCTTAGCACAATACTCTTAAGACCTATGCATGTTGTCACAAATGGCAAGATTTCATTCATTTCTGTGGTTGAATAGTATTCCATTGTATAAGTAGAGCACGTCTTTTTTATCCATTCATTTATTAATAGACATTTAGGTTGTTTCTGTATCTTGGCTACTGTAAATAATGCTGCATTGAACATGGGGGTGCATATATCTTTCTGAATTAGTGTTTTTATAGTCTTCAGATAAATACCCAGAAGTGGAATAGCTGGGTTATATGGTAGTTTTATCCTCAATTTTCTGAGGAAGCTCCATACTGTTTTCCATAGTGGGTGAACCAATTTATAGTCCAACCAACAGTGTATGAGGGTTTCTTTTTTCTCCAGATCCTCTCAACCCTTGTTATTTCTTTCTGATTCTAGCCATTCTAACAGGTGTTGGGTGATATCTCATTGTGGTTTTGATTTGTATTTCCTTAATAATTAGTGATGTTGAAGATCTTTCCATGTGTCTGTTGGCCATTTATATGTCTTTTTTACTGCCTATGTTTTCTTCTGGGAATTTTATGGAATCAGGTCTTACATTCAAGTCTGTAACCCACTTTGAGTTAATTTTTGTGTATGGTATGAGATAATGGTCTCTATTTATTCTTTTGCCTGTGGCTATCCAGTTTTCCCAATACCATTTATTGAAGAGACTATCTTTCTCCATTGTGTGTGCTTGGCTCCTTCTTGGCTCTTTTGTCATAGGTTAGTTGTTCATATATGTGTGGGTTTATTTCTGGGCTCTCAGTTCTGTTTCATTGATTTGTGTGTCTATTCTTGTACCAATACCATACTGTTTTGATTACTATAGCTCTGTTGCGTAGTTTGAATTCAGGAAATATGATGTCTTCAGCTTTGTTCTTTTTCAAGATTGCTTTGGCTATTTGGGATTGTTTTGTAGTTCCATACAAAATTTAGAACTGTTCTAGTTCTATGAGGTATGCCATTGGAATTTTCATAAGGATTGCATTGTATCTGTAGATTACTTTGGGTAGTATGGCTATTTTAACAGTATTAATTATTCCAATCCATAAGCATGGGATATCTTTCCATTTATTAATGTGTCTTTCTCAGTTTGTTTCATTGATGTCATTATTTTTCATTGCATAGGTCTTTCACCTTGGTTAAATTTATTCTTAGGTATTTTATTCTTTTTGTTGCACCTGTAAGTGGAATTGTTTCCTTTAATTTCTCTTTCTCTCATTTTATTAGTGTATAGAAATAACACAGATTTCTATATAATTGATTTTGTATCCTGCAACTTTATTCATTTATTAGTCTAACAGCTTTTTGGTGGATTCTTTAAGGTTTTTGTATATAGTATCATGTCATGTGCAAATAGTGAGAGTTTCACTTCTGCCTTGCTGATGTGGATGGACGCCTGCCATTTCTTTTCCTTGTCTAATTAGTGTGGATGGGACTTCCAATACTAGAATAAAAGTGGGGACAGTGGGCATTCTTGTCTTGTTCCTATTCTTAGAGGAGAAACTTTTAGCTTTTCACCTTTGAATATGATGTTAGATGTAGGATTGTCATATATGGCCTTTATTATGTTGAGGTACATTCCTTTTATGCCAGCCTTGTTGAGAGTTTGTATAGTAAATGGATATTGAATTTTGTCAAATGCTTTTTTGCACCCATGAAGTCATCATATGATTTTTAAAAAGATTTATTTATTTTAGAGAGAGAGAGCATGAAACAGCCAGTGGGGTGGGGGGGGGCAGAGGGGAGAGGGTGAGAGAAACTTTAGCAGACTCTGAGCTGAACATGGAGCCCAACGTGGGGTTTGATCTCACAACCCTGAGGTCATGATCTGAGCCAAAACCAAGAGTCAGATACTTAACCAACTGCACCACCCAGGTGCCCCAAAATGATCATATGATTTTTATCTTAATTTTTTTTAAATGATTTAAAAAAGTTTTTCAAGTAACCTCTATACCCAACATGGGTTTCGAACTTATAACTCCAAGATCAAGAGTCACATGCTCTACCGACTGAGCCAGCCAGGTGCCACTATCTTTCATTTTTTTAATGATATGTATCATTGATTGTGTTATTGTTGGACCATCATCCTTGCATCCTTGGACTAAATGCCACCTGATTGATTTTACTTTTTAATGATGTCCTTGTCTGGTTTTGGTATTAGGGTAATGCTAGCCTTGTATAATATGTTTAGAAGCTTTCCCTTCTTTTCAATTTTGGGAAGAATTTGAGAAGGTTAGGTATTAAATTTTTTTTGAATGTTTGGTAGAATTTGCCAGTGAAGCTGTCTGGCCCTAGACTTTTGTTTGTTGGGAGGTTTTTGATTATTGTTTCTTTTTTTTTATGATTTTATTTATTTATTTGAGAGAGAGAGAATGAGAGAGAGCACGAGAGGGAAGAGGGTCAGAGGGAGAAGCAGACTCCCTGCTGAGCAGGGAGCCCGATGTGGGACTCGATCCCGGGACTCCAGGATCATGACCTGAGCCGAAGGCAGTCGCTTAACCAACTGAGCCACCCAGGCGCCCTTGATTATTGTTTCAATCTTCTTACTAGTAATTAATCTATTCAGATTTTCCAGTTGATTCAGTCTTGGAAGATCGCATGTTTCCAAGAATTTATCCATTTATTTTAGGTTTCCTGGCTTGTTGGCAGATAATTGTAGTATCTCTTGTGATCCTTTGTATTTCTGTGGTCACACCTATAACTTTTCTTTCATTTCTGACTTTGAGTATTCTCTCTTTTTCTTGGTTAGTCTAGCTAAGAGTTTGTTGATTTTGTTTATCTTCTCAAATGGCCAGCTCTTGTATCTGTTGATCTTTTCTACTGTCTTTGTAGTATCTTTTTCATTTATTTCTACTCTGATCTTTTATTTCCTTCCTTATACTAATTTTGGTTTTTGTTTATTTTTCTTTTCTAGCTTATCTAGGTGTAAAGTTAGATTTTTTATTTCAGATCTTGTTTCTTGAGATAAGCCTGTATTGCTATTAACTTCCCTCTTCGAACTATGTTTGATGCATTGGGTAGGTTTTGGTGTGTTATATTTCTGTTTTCATTTGTTTCTAGTTATTTTTTTATTTCTCCTTTGATTTCTTCAGTGATCCATTGCTTGTTCAGTAACATGTTGTTTAATCTCTACATTTTTGTGGTTCATTCTTTTTCCCCTTGTAATAAATTTCGAGTTTCATACCATTGTGGTTGGAGATGCTTGATATGATTTCAGTATTCTTAAATTTATTGAGACTTGTTTTGTGGCCCAGCATGTGATCTGTCCTAGAGAATGTTCCATGTACACTTGCACTTGTATACAGAATGTGGGTTCTGTTGTTTTTGGATGGAATGTTCTGTATATATCTATTAAGTCTATCTGGTCTAATATATTGTTTAAGTCTGATGTTTCCTTTTGGTTTTTTGTCCTGATGATCTAACCATTGCTGAGAATGGGGGTGTTAAAACCTTCTGTTATTATATTTCTTTCAATTTCTTTAAGTCTGTTAATACTTGCTTTGTGTATCTGGGTAATCCTATTTTGTCTGTTATTACAGTATTTGTTTTGTTTTTTCTTAAAGAATTTATTTATTTGAGAGAGAAAGACAGAGAGAGTATAAGAGTGGGGGAAGAGGGAGAAGCAGGCTCCCCACTGAGCAGAGAGTCCAACTTGGGGCTCAATCCCAGGACCCTTGGGATCAGACCTGAGCCAGAGGCAGACGCTTAATCAGCTGAGCCATCCAGGCGCCCCAGTCTTTGTTTTAAAATCTATTTTTTTTATTATGTTATGTTAATCAGCATACATTACATCATTAGTTTTTGATGTAGTGTTCCATGATTCATTGTTTGCATATAACACCCGGTGCTCCATGCAGTACGTGCCCTCTTTAATACCCATCACCAGGCTAACCCATCCCCCCACCACCCTCCCCTCTAGAACCCTCAGTTTGTTTCTCAGAGTCCATAGTCTCTCATGGTTCGTCTCCCCCTTCGATTTTCCCCCCTTCATTTTGCCTTTCTTGCTATCTTCTTTTTCTTTTTTCTTTTTTAACATATAATGTATTACTTGCTTCAGAGGTACAGGTCAGTGATTCAACAGTCTTACACAATTCACAGTGCTCACCATAGTACATACCCTCCCCAATAAAGTCTATTTTTTCTGATTTGAGTGTAGCTATCCAAACTTTCTTTTAATTTCCATTTGCAATGTGTATCTTTTTCCAACCCTTTACTTTCAGTCTGTTTCCTTAGTTTTGAAGTGAATCTATTGTACACAGCATATAGATTGGACTTGTTTTTTAATGTTTTCAGCCACTTTATGTCTTTGATTGACAAAATTAGTCCTTTTGAATTTAAAGTAATTTGATAAGCATGTACATACTGCCTTTTTGTTAACATTTTCTGGCTGTTTTTGTAGTCTCTGTTCTTTCTTTTTTTTCTTTCTATCTTCCTTTGTGGCTTGATGGCTTTCTTTAGTGTTATGTTTAGATTCCTTTCTTATTCACTTTTGTGTATTTACTATAAGTTTTTTCCTGTAGTTACCATAAGGTTCACATAAAATATCTTATGTAAATAGCAGTCTGTTTTAGGTTGAAGGAAACTTAATTTGAAACATTTAGAAGCTTTACCATTTTGCTTTTCCCCACATTTTACGTTTTTGATGACACATTTTACATCTTTTTATTTTATGCTTCCCTTAACTAATTGTTGTAATTTTAGTTAATTTTACTTCTTTTATCTTTTTACCTTCATGCTTGCTTTATAAGTGATTGATCCATTACCTTTGTTACATATTTACTTTTTTCAGTGATATTTTTACTTTCATATGTTTTCTTATATTTGCTAATGTTATTTCTTTTTGACTTAAAGAAGTCCCTTTAATATTTCTTGTAGGGCTGATTTAATGGTGATAAACTCCTTTAGCTTTTGCTTATCAAAAACGATCTTAATTTCTCCTTAAATTCTGGATGATATTGTTATGGAGTAGAGAATGGTTGGTAGTTTTTTCTTTGAATATTTCATGGCACTCCTTCTGGCCTATAAAGTTTCTGCTGAACAATCTGTTTATAGTTACAGGGTTTCCCCTATGTAACAAGTTGTTTCTCTCTTGCTGCTTTTAGGATTCTCTCTTTCTCCTTTACTTTTACCATTTTAATTATAGTCTGTCTTGGTGTAGATTTCTTTCAGTTCACCTTGTTTGGAACTCTTTGGGCTTCCTGGATCTGGGTATCTGATTTCTTCTCCAGATAAGGGAATTTTCAGCCATTATTTCTTCAAATAATTTTTCTGACCCCCTTTCTCCCTTTTCTTCTTATGGGATTCCTAAAATGCAAATTTTATTCTGTTTAATGTTGTTTCAAATGTCCCTTAAGGTAACTTCATTTTTCTTAATTCTTCTTTCGTTTTGCTGTTCTGTCTGAGTAAGTCCCATTGCTTTGTCTTCCCACTCACCAATTCATTCTTCTATTTATCCAGTCCGAAATTGAACTCCCTCTAGTGTATTTTTCAGTGCAGTTATAATTTCTATTTGTATTTTCTTATATTTTTTATATCTTTATTGAAGTTTGTACTGTGTTCATCCACTCTTCTGAGTTCAGTGAACACCTTTATGACCATTACTTTGATATTTTTATCAGGTTGTCTGCTTATCTCAGCTTTGATTAGTTCTTATTCTGAGGTTTTGCCTTGTTCTTTTGTTTGGGACATACTCCTGTTTACTTATTCTGCCTCTCTGTTTGTTTCTATGTATTAGGTAAGTCATTTACTTCTCTTAGTCTTGGAGATGTAATCTTGTGTAGGAGATGTTTTGTGCAGCTCAGAAGCACAATATCCCCTAGTCACCATAGCCGGGTGCTCGAGGGATCATCTCTGTGTACCTTCCTGTAGTGGTGTGGTCATAGCTTTGGTGCTTAGATGCGTAGCTCTGGCAGTTGGTTTGGCTATGGGATGCAGCTGTGACTGCTGCAGTGCCTTTGCAGGTGGGGATGGTCTCTGGCCCTGCTGTAGTGGGCATCTGGGACTGCTTCAGTTGGAGTGGGGTTCTCAGTGGAGCATGCCCACTGGCATTAGTAGGTTAGAGGGGGAAATCCAAAATGGCTTCTGCTAGCACCAGTATTAGTAAAATAGATCATAAAAATGGCCTCTGCCGTGTCTCAGTCCCCAGAGACAGTCCCTGTGTTTCCTGCCTCTCCAGCAGAGGTTTTAAGTTTAGTACATGTCTCCTATACCTATCGTCTATGTGCTTCACAAGTTGGTATTTTTATGCTGTTTTCTGAATTGAGTGAGTCTGTGCATTAGCTCTGTAAGAGCAGGTTTTGGATCCTCTATAGTTTTATAGTTTTCCTTTATTTTCAAAGCCCAGTGTATTGGGGATTCATGTCTCCTGTGTCGAATCTAAGGTTTGGAGTGCTTGGTGTGGAGCTCAATGTCTTGCTCCTCAGGGAAGGGTTTCATACCTTTGCTATCCCTCACAGTTGTGACTTGCCCCACTGGGGTATGGTTTTATTTTCTGGTGTCTGTCTTTCTTTTCCCTTTTGATGCTGTCCTTTTATCCTTTGTTGTGTAGGCTCTGTTTTTAAATTTTCAGGTCATTTTCAGAGGGAATTATTCCATACGTAGTTGTAGATTTGTTGTGTCCGTGGAGGGGGGATGAGTTCAGGATCTTGCCATGTTGCCATGGCATTGAATCCAGCGCCTAGAGTATTTATTTTTAATCTCAGTGGTGTCAGGATATACTGAGAGCTCTACTCAAAATTAGCTTTCTTTAGAAATGAATGTGGTTTGGGTGATAAATTATTTCTTTAGGAGAATCAAGGAAAAAAGTTGAAGTGGCTTTTCAAAGTGAAGAGGGAAAAATGTAAGATTATGTCAGTTACAGAAAGAAAGATAAAATCAAAGGTCAGGTGTGTTTGAAATAAAAATGAACTGTCATCCAGGAGACTTCATGACACATATTGAGAGTCCATGTCTCCATCTGTGCCAACTTTTCCTTTTAACACTGTGATTCTCCAAGGGAAAAACAGAAGACAATAATGGCTAAATAATAAGTCCTGTTGGGTTATTAGTGTGTTTATTAGTTTGTTAAATTAATTTAGATAAAATGTTTTGTGCTGGCATTTAAAAAAAATCCTGATGGAATTTGTTAATCATGTTAACTTGCAATAAGGAAGCCCTTATGAATAACAAGCTATGTGAAAAGTAGTGTTTTATTTTGACTAAATTCAAACAAACAACAGTATCTTACTTTTTTTCCATGAGAACATCTTAACTAAAATCTAACAAGTGATATAATATGTATAAAATACTCAGGGTAAATGATTGACATATATTAAGAACTTAGGTATCCTGCTGATTGTTTTTTTTTATTCATATGACAAACTTTCTGACACAATTTCATAAAAATCACACAGCCAGAGCTTATGACTGAGATTTCACTTTAATTTTTGGGGAGTTGAACACAAGTAGTCTATCTCTCTAAATACTGGGGGGAAAAAACAACTTCTATTGCCACTTTTTTTGTAGTCATTTTGGTTTTTGGAGTATTTTCCTTGTCCTTCCTATTACCTACATTTAGATTTTTATATTGGTGCTTTATGATTTTATTTGCATGTTTACTCCTCACCCAGAGTGCTGGTGGGATAAGATGAGACCAAAGTAGTTTAGGTTGCTACTTTTTTCAGGAGTTCTGCTGTGAAAGAGTATGACCTGACATAGCATTAATTTTTATTTTATATAATTTGTGGCTTCAGTTTAGCTTCTTTAAAAAAGAAGTACATTGAAGACAGAAAAATTACTAGGATATGCAAAATTTAAATAATAAAATAAAAAGTTCTTATTAGTAAATAGCAGTTCAATTTTTAGGCCCTTTTTGTCACAATGAAATATTAGTTTCTAGTGACATATCTTACAATTGTCTTTGTTGTGAAGCTCTTACAATGTTTAATATCTATAATCATGTTATTGTGTAGTATGTCAGGTCATTTTTTATTATAAAAACTATTTTATACTCCTGCCTGCAGTAGTAAAACCACTTCTGTAAAATAAACACTTGTTGAAGAGATTGCCATTTTATATATTATTATGTGATCCATACATGAAGGAGAAATAAAATTAGCCACTATAAATGCATATATGTTTTAATTAAGGTTCTGAGAGAAACTTAATTCTGTGTTCCTTAAAAACCCAAGTTACCTGAATTACTTTGCATCTAATTTTTCCATGTTGTTTTTGAAAAGATGTACCAGGTATTTATCATTGAACTATATTTTACTTCTCAGTGTCTATCAAGGAAGAAAAATAGTTGTGATGGTTGAATATCTTTGTGCTGTTGGACCAGTTGCCCATTATTGGTGGCCAACATCTCTCAGGGCAATAGAGCATATCCTGGAAGTCAGGAGAGACTAATTCTTGGTTTTCTTAAGACAAAGCTATTTAAAACTATTTAAAATTTTTTTTTTAAATACAAAATGGTCTTTCAGCTTTTGCTAGCTGAGTTTCTTCTTTCAAGGTATGCAGTTTTGACCTGAATAATCAAATATTTAATTATGTAGTTGTTATGATAAGTTATGAAATTGTATGTGCCCAGAAACACTATAGGACATCCTATTTCCTGTAGGATTTTTCTACTTTGGTGAAATGAGCCAGGCCAACTATTTTTTCTTTTTTTTTTTTCTTTCTTGTCTTCTTTAGCTTAAGAACTATGATAGAGACTAGTTCGTCCTAAATATCTTTCCATTTGGTCTCCTCTTGCATATGCATCAGAATACTTAAGTATAAGTGAATAAATTATCAAAAATTTTAGTTATACCCACCATCCACATTAAAACGTTAAAACTTTATCTTCTCAGGACCTAAGCTTACTCAATTTCAGTATCTTCTATCTCCAATTCATTGCTTAATGCCCTCCAGTGGAATTTTATTTCAGACATATACCAAATTAATCTTACTGTTGCATCCAATTGTCTTTTTTAAATAAGTCATTCTCTAACTTAACCACTAGTAGCATTTGACATTTAATAATTCTGTCTGAGCTGGAAATAATTACTGATTTTATTGTTATAACAAAATGGTCCCTTGTTATAAATATAATACAATATACCCAGAGTTCAAAATCATACTGATTTTTAAAAATCCCTGTTCTCTCTGTTTCATTAATGTTTGCTACCTCCACTATCCTCCATATACACTCCTTCCTGAATTTTCTTTTATTTTCCTTCTACTGTTTTGCTCTTCTTGGCAAATTTTTAGAGTGTCTCTGTTGGTGCTTCTGGTTCATCCTGCTTTTTTCTTATTGTGTATTGCCTACAAAGCCTTTGGTGACTACACATATACTGTTGAGTTCCCAAGATTTTCCTGAGCTGCTAGCACTTCTAGAAATCCTCACTTGGATACTCAAAACGTCTCAAAGAGGATTCATCAAGATGCTTCTGTACCACAAACCTCCCTCTCTTTTTCTCTCTGTGTTCTCCCTCTTAGTGAATAGTACCATTTCCCCTTATTTCTAAGCATCTTCCTTGAGGGCAAGTGTAGAAACAGATAGACTTTGTGAAAAAAATGTGAGGCAATTCCTCTAAAGTGGCTTTTATATGTTGTGAATATGGTAGGGAAGGTGTGCTTGGTATGGAGAAGAGAGGAAAAGCATGACATTCTGAACCCAAAGTGTGGAAAATGAGATTATGAAGTAAAGCAAGTAGGCTTTTGGGGGCAATATTGAATATCCGTTTGAATTTTTTTCAACACAAGAACAGAAAAATCAGAGGAATGACATAGAAAGTGTGGTAATAGACCTAATTAAATAAACTACTTTACTATATCATAAAGGTGGCATTTCAAATTCGTGGAAAGAAATGAATTATTCAAGAAAAGATGTTGGAACAACAGGCAACTACTTGGAAAAAGAATAATGTTGGTTTACTCCTTGTGAGATGAACCAAAATAAACTCCAGATGGATTATAGATTTATGTTCAAATATTGAAAACAAATTTATTACACATGTCAACTTAGCCCAGAAGAAAGAAGGCTCTATGGTTTTCACAAATTTAGGTACATTTCAGGAACAGATATGAAGCCCTTGAAGGTATAAATTCAGATTTCTGTTTTACATTTCAAAGTTCTTAATATTTTTTTTAATATTATATGACCCATTATGCTAAGTAAGTAGATAGTGGGGAAGCCACTGGGTAAAACCAGTATTGATATTTTTATTTTCCTATTCCTGAACTCACTCTACCTAGATATGAGGACATTGGCTGTAATTATGTAGTCCTGAAAATTCTCCTGATTCTATTAGGACAAAACCTAGTGGTTACTAAGAGAATCAATGAGCAGTTCTGCAATCCTTTGGGGCATGAAGAGAGGAGTGAATGGGATGTGTTCTCAAGGTATTTGTCTCAGAACAATATGGGAAAAATACATTGCTCTGATCAACCTGAATACTCAGAAGTCTTGAATCAGATGTTTCTCAGTGTTTCAGTTATATTCTTATATTATTGTTTTGCATAATCTTCAGGAACACAGCCATCATTTGTTATGCAGCAAAAATACATGAATGACAAAGTAGTGAGACCGATCACCTGAAATATTCAGGCAGAAGTCTGATTGTGTTGTGACTGCTTTTAATTTGTTCAATTCATTCATACCACAAATGACTATTGAATGACTACCACAAAGCCCTTCTCCTTGAGTGCTGAGCATACAAGTCATAATACTTTACAGCAAAGAGCTTACCTTAAAAGTCAAAGATGGTGGAATTTACTAAGCACTGTAATAGGAATAAAAGATGTGGGGGCACTAATTCAGACCTGGTGAGTAAAAGAATTCTTCCCTGAGGAGGTAATGCCAAAGTTAAATCATGAATAATGATGGCAAGTGTCAGCCAAAAGCAACTGTGGGTGGATTGGAAGGGAAAGGCATTTTCAGGCAGAAGAAAAATACGAAGACGGATATGAGGCAAGAGATAATATGGAGTAGTTAGGGACCTAAGGGTGGGTTAGTGGGCCTGGACTATAATATGCAATGCTAGGAAGTGGCCAATGCTAGGAAGGGGGCTAAAGGCTCTGGATCATACAGAACCCCTATATCATGATAAATTCATAACTTTATCATTAAGGCAATATGAAGCAGTCGACTTGAGACCATCGTACAGCCATTTCCTGCTTTTTTTTTCTCTCCATTTCCCTTTGATACTGAACAGTATTTCTATTCAGTTGTAAAATGACTTCAAGAGCAGACACGGGAACATTACTGACAGACTTCAGGGTGCAAAAATACCATTTGTATGGATGGCTAGTTGAGGTTTTGTTTTTGTTTTTTTTACACCAGTAGTTTTAAGAAGTTTTCAAGTTTACAGTGTCATTAAATTGTGTTTAATGCCAGGATTACAGTCAAAGCTGTGAAAAATGTTTTATTTTGCGGGGATGGGTTACCGCAGGCTTAATTCCACGATGCAGTAGCAGTGGTTCACAGACTAGTGTGGACATCAGAATCCCCCAGAGGGTTTGTTGAACACAGCCTGCTGGCCTTATCCCAGAAGCTCTGATTCAGCAGGTCCAAAGCATGGCCTGAGAGTCTGTATTGCTAAGAGGTTCGAGGGGATGCTGTTGCTGCCCATCCCACACCACACGTGGAGACCCACTGTGTAGAGGAAGTGAGAACTTATCTGCAGCACCAGCGTCCGCCATCCGGGCTGCACATCACACACATCTCACAGGCAGCCTGCGGAAGGCAGTTGGTTTGTCCCAAGTTTTTCTAAGAGATGATTTGAGCGGATCACAAAATGCCCCACACTTTGGCAAACCTTAGTCACACCTATAAGACCAGGACACTGACTTTGAGGTGTCTGTAACTGAAAATCCACTGGGTGATTCTCATCCCCACACCAGGCCCATTGTCTTGCATGTGCTTTATTCCTCCACCATTTCTCTTTACTAAATGGGCCATCTAGCTTCTAATTTACAAACTCTTACATAAGTCAGTCTTTTCTCTGAATGTCACTTCCGCCTTCTTGCATTAATTGAATTCCATTTACATGGAGTTTTTTCTTCTCCCTCATATCACATATCTCAGGGAAGGATCTTCCTTGCTCGCAACTCCCACCTTCAAATCATTCTGACTCTTTCCTCCCACAATCCCTGTCACCTTGAACGCTCAAACCATCTGGTTATACCAGTGTCCTCACTAATAACTTCCAGCTCTCTCATTCACCCATAATTATGACTCTTTGCTTAAATCTTTTTCAGTTCTGTCATCCTACATCCTGGTCTTCTAGTTCAAGGAACTGCTCACCTTTCTCCACGTCAGCCACCCACTGGTGTGATTACACTGGCAGCCTTATCACCCATCATTGTACAATCTCTAATATCTTAGCTCCAACAAGTTTGCTCTCCGAAAACCGCCTACCAACTCCCCTTATCTAGGAGCAGTGTTTCCACCTCATCAGCCCTTCCAACACATTTACCCATTCTACTTTCTCACCCTCTCTCACCACCATCTTGCTTCCTTTCTCACATAATTCCTTATTATAAACACTCCCTTGCAAACACCCTCAACTCACTTGCTCCTTTTTCCCTCAAAAACATTTAGCTGGTCTTTGGTGAGAACATTTGTTGCTTAACTCATTTGAAGAAAAAGGGAACTTTTTTGTGTCTTACAAATCAGAAGTATGAGAATTCAGAACAGATGGATCCAGAGGTTCAAGAAGGATCAACCAGCTTCTATGTCTCCCATTTCTTTGTTCTGTTTTTCGTTGTAAGAGTATTGTTCCTAGGCAGTGAGAATGACTCCCCAGTAGCACTAGACTTAAATAATTTTTAAAATCAAGGGCCTTAACAGCCAAGAGCTCTTTAGCAATCACTTATAAATGACTTGACTCTACTTGCACTCTATGCCCATCTCTGCATCAATCACTGTGGACAGTGATTTGTTATTAAGAATTCAGTCTTTGAAGTCATATGAGCGTAGGTTCAAACTTCAGTTCTGTTTCATACTAGATTTATGACTTTAGGGAAATAAACTTTCTAAACCTCAGTTTACTCAGTGCTAAAAAAATTAGGATAATGATAAAATGGGTGTAATGTAATATCTTTCTCATAGCATTACTAAGAGGATTAATTGAGACAATCCATGTACTTGATATAATGTATAGCACACAATAAATATTCAGTGAACTGTTAAATCTCATAATCTATTTTCATGTGAGATTAGACAATGCTCCTTCAGTTAACTTCTGTCTTAAGGTTTAATTTTTCCTATTGCTTTATTTCTATACTAACACAAGAACTTAAGAATCATTGTGTAAAGCTTTCAAAAAGCTTTTGTTGGCACTTTAATGTTTATTAAACCTATAGATAAATTGAGTGAACTCAGAAACATGGTGCATTTATTTTTATATCCCTTGGGAAATTTAGAAGAGCTTTTACATTTCTCAGTATATATTTGTAGATGTAGAATAATGTTGGTTGTCCTTGAAAATGGGATTGGTTTTTAAAATCTTATTTTAACTGATTTTTGGTGGTGTATTAATAAGCTATTGCTTTTGAATATGCATTATGTAATTTGCCACCTTTCTGAATTTTCTTAGTTCTAAGAAGTTTTGTGTCATATGATTAGATTATCAGGTAGACTATCTTGTGCACAGATAATTTTCTTTCTTCCATCTTATAACTTAAAGCTTTCATTTTGTTAGTAATTTGATTAGAACTATAGGAATATTTCAATAGATGGCAATTTTTTTTTGGTGAATGAATAAGGTGGTTATCTTTTTACTTGTTTCTAACTTCTAGTATAAGGTAAGAATGTAAAAATTTGCCCAAATGTGCTTTTGGCATCTATTGAAAAGAATATATAAATTACTGATGTGATAAATTATTTTAATCAGTTCTCAAAAAATAAATTATTTTTAAGTTTCCAGAATAATGCATACTTAATTGAATATTTGGTTCACGCTACATAAAGCTGGTTTTAATTTGATAATATTTTAATTAGGATTTTTAATTTGTATTCAAAACTAAGATTGGTCTGTGGAATTTTGATTTTGTTTCTTTTGTCATATTTAATATCAAGGTAATTTTAGTCATACACAGTGATTGGGGGCATTCCATATTCTTCTACACTCTGGAATAGTTAAACAATATAGGAGTTACATCTTCCCTGAAAGTTTCATAAGACAAAACAATTCTCTGTGCCAAAGAATACTTTCTGTGGCAATTTTAAAAATTTTAACTTTTAGTTACTTCTAGCATATTTTATCTATTTCAATTTTTATTTCATCCCAATTAAGTTTGATATATTTATCTAAAAATGTTTAATTTATAAACATTTAGATTTTATTATTACAGAATTTTAAATTGAATCTCTTATTTTGAAAAATGGTCATTTATATATGTAACAACTTTATGTTTCTTGCTTGTTAGTTTTGGTAGAGGTGTTGTATTTTATTCTTTCAGAAGAACTATTGCTTATATTTATCGATTCTATTTTCCTGTTTTTTCTAGATTATTTTATGCACTTATCTTTTCTAAAAATCCTTTTACTCTCTTACTTTGTTTTCTTTCATCAATGATAAATTCAGTTAATGTTTCTCTGTTAATGATGTACTATATGTTGGCTAGTTGGATTTAAATAAAAGAATATTTTAAATCTTGTATAAATTTTCATCAGGTTAGAAATTTGGCTGCATCCCTTTGTTTTTATATATTCTAACTCTTGGCTTCCCTCCCCCACAACTAAGAGCTATATATATAGATCGCATCTTAAATTGTGTACAGATTTTGGTGGCCCATTTATAAATGTTTATTATTATTAAAGTAAACTAGAAAACTGATCTGTGGTGACAAAAACTATAAATGGGCATAACTAATATACTGTTAGCTCTGTATATATTCATTTGCATGTGTAGATTTTTTTATTTTTTTATTTTTATTTATTTATTTTTTTAAAGATTTTATTTACTTACTTGAGAGAGCAAGAATGAGAGAGAGAGCACATGGGAGGTGGGGAGGGTCAGAGGGAGAAGCAGACTCCCCGCTGAGCCGGGAGCCTGATGCGGGACCCGATCCCGGGACTCCAGGATCATGACCTGAGCCGAAGGCAGTCGCTTAACCAACTGAGCCACCCAGGTGCCCTGCATGTGTAGAATTTTTTATATCTATGTATAGTTTATTTGTGGGTTTACTTTTACCCTTCTTAACTCATTGCTTACTCTAAATCCTATGGGGGTGGCAATGTAATCAGATGGTGTGAAAGAGAAGTTACTTTAGGTATGTAGAGAAAAACAATAATTTGGTTTTAACTGCACCCCTCCCCCCACTTTCTTTTGTCTAGCGGACTGACTACCAAAGGAATACATCCATATTGAGTTTTGTCATATATGTTAGGGTTTCAAAATCTCTTGACAGAAGAGAGATCAAAGAGTAGCTTTATCTGCTCCTATTCAGATACATTTTATTTCAAAAACATACACCGAGGAATTGCTGATAGATCCTTAGAAAAACATTCACATGTAACTTCCAATCACACTGGGCCATATTTGAAAGATTTTTGAAGGTCAGTTCTGGTATAAGCTAACATTATACTATTTAACCCAGGAATTATTTTAGTCTTTGATTAATGGGCATATGTTTGGTATGTAATATAATTTTGTGAATGCTAAATCAAATTGTAACTTAATTAGGTTAACTTAATGGCTTGGGAGAACGCTTTAAATTTTTTTTCCTACTTTGTTGCTATTTTTTTCTTTTTGAAAAAGTCTTTTACTTATTAATTTGGAGCCTTTCTTTTTTATATATGTAATTTTTAACATTTATATAATTGTACATTTATATACACACATATGTATATTTAAGTTGAAATGAAGATTCATAATCTGACTCTATTGAAAATCCAAAATTTACTTTAAAAATTATGTAACTCCTAGCTTCCGAGAAATGAATCATGGATCACTACATCAAAACCTAATGATGTATTGTATGGTGACTAAAATAACATAATCAAGGGGTGCCTGGGTGGCTCAGTCGGTTAAGCGACTGCCTTCGGCTCAGGTCATGATCCTGGAGTCCTGGGATCGAGTCCCACATCGGGCTCCCTGCTTGGCAGGGAGTCTGCTTCTCCCTCTGACCCTCTTCCCTCTCGTGCTATCTCTCATTCTCTCTCTCTCAAATAAATAAATAAAATCTTTAAAAAAATTAAAAAAAAATAAAATAACATAATAAAATTAAAAAAAGTATGTAACTCCTCTTGGGAACTGTGAGTAGCAAACTTTTTTTTATTAACATATAATGTATTATTTGTTTCAAGGGTACAGGTCTGTGATTCATCAGTTTTACACAATTCACAGCATGGTTGTGGATGGTTCCCTTTAATTGGGAACTAATGTGAATAGACTACAATTTAGTCAGTTTTCTATAATAATTCCTGCTACCCAGATTTAAAGGTACATCAATTTTTTCTTTTCTGCATTCATTCCATGAACCCTTACTGACTACCCCTAAGTGGTAGGTACTGCACTAGATACTAGACAAATCAGTGGTGGGTAAAAATGGGGTCTCTGCTTTCAGATTTACAGTCCAATATGAGAAACAGAACTTGTTAAAATGTGTACTTGTGATACATGCCACAGGAAGTAAGTGTTGATATGCCAGCATACAGTAAACCGCCTGGGAGGACAGGGAAGGACTGCAGACGAAATAGATCTTCTGCTGAGTTTGAAAGTTGAACAGGATGGGGTGCCTGGGTGGCTCAGTTGGATAAGCTTCTGCCTTTGGCCCAGGTCATGATCCTAGGGTCCTGGGATGGAGCCCCGCATCAGGCTCCCTGCTCAATGCAGAGCTTGCTTCTCCATATGCCGCTCCCCCTGCTCGTGCTCTCACTCTCTCTGAGATAAATAAATAAAATCTTAAAAAAAGAAAATTGAACAAGGATTTGCTAGGAAAAGTTGAGAGAAGATCCTTCTAGGCAGGGAGAGGAGCATATGCATGTGCCAGGAGATGGGATGAAACAAGGTATATATAAAGAACTGAAGAAAAGTCTAATGTGACTTGTATATTAAAAGCCAGTAGGAGAGGAGTAGAACAGAGGCAGGAGAGGGAGATGGTGCCTTCATTCTTCTTGGCCTTGTATGAGATTTGTTCTTCATTCTAAGTGCAATGTGAGGCCCAAGAAGTGCTTTAAACTGCTGATGTGATCTGATTTAAATTTATTATTTCATTTAACAAATATTCATCAAGTGCCTACTGTCAGACATTGCTCTAGGCAGTGGAGATACAGCAGGGGCTAAAATAGGCAACAAACTGCCCTCTTGCAGCTTATAATGCGATGCAGTGTTTAATAGGTCAGAGATGGCCTCACAGAGGAAGAGACATGTAAGCAAGAATCTGCAGAAAATGAGGAGATTCAGGGACGGAACGAATGATGCAAAAGCCCCACGAATGCAAGTCGATCCGATGAAACGATTGTAGTTGTCCACAATGGATACCCCAGCTCAGAGGAGATTGATGAGTTTCCTCCCAGTACCTTTGCATGCTCGCTCTTTGTGTATGTACACATATGCGCACACACGTGTACGCAAGACATATGCACGCACATGCACGCACACGCACACATTCTGCGTGCATATACTGTACCGTAATTTAAGCAATGGACAGAATAAAGGAGGCCACAGAGGTGATTGATGTAGAAAGAGAACAGAGACTGAGGCAAGGTTGTATGGCTGGATGGAGAAAGATGAAGTGACTCTGAAGCTAGGAGAAAAAGACCCACAAGTACGTTGGGCGACGGAATTCAAGGAGAAAAGAAGCTAGCGGTTGCATCGTTAAAGATGAGAGGTAAGGATAAGAACTTCAACATGTTTTGAATTTAGTGACTTCGGCATTACAAAATCCTTCCCTGATGGAGTAATGGAAGGTAAGTCCATTAGAATGGAATAATTAAGAAATGGAGAATGTGAGCGTAAGTAAATCTTTGAAAGCTTTTCAAAAATACGAAAATAAGAGAATAAATTAGTGTTTGAACGAGATTGTTGAATTGGAGGGTTTTTTTCATGGAAGAGACTGTGGCATGTTTAGAAGCTGATGAGAGGGACCTGGGGTGAGGATGTTGAATATACAAATGAAAGAAGGGAAGATTAATAGTAGTTGAATGGATAAGTAACTTAGCAAATATTATGAATTTTTGTAGAGGCACAATTATAGAGAGGCAATGCCTCTTCAGTAATCAGAGCAATCAATTTGTTTCTTGTTATCACTTTAAAATGTAGTTTTCCAGTATCAACTAATCTCTAGCAAATGATGTTGTTTTTTGAGGAAAAGGGAAAATGACATTATCTTTTCTTAGTTGACTCTTTGACTTAAGTCATTCACTGCCTCAATCTTACTTCACCAAAATAAATGAAATCTACATATTACATACCTTTGCAAGGCATGATGGTTTATAAATAGCCCAATTTTAGGAGCTAATATTAAGTACCTGAGTGGAATTTAATCAGTCATTAATCTCTTTCTCAATTCTGGGTTATTTATCAACTTTATGTCAAGGGACAAGGAAAAATTATCCAAACATTTTTTAGTACAATCATCATTAATTAGTTAACACTTATTGAGAGAGGCTTTTAACCTTTTTCTCCCCCAAGGATTTTTCTAATGTCAGACTAGAAAGAAAAATATCTATAGCAACCCCTTAAATCTTCCAGGCTTAACATTTATTATAAGTCAATTATCTCTCTACTAGAAGCAAGGGGATGAAGGGCTGGTATGGGAGTCTGCATAGCTGCAGCAGAGTAACAACAGAAAAGGAAAACAGTCCTTCCCAATTTCTCTTTAATAGTTTTAAATTTTTGACATAATGAGTGACCCGTTTTTGTTTATTCTCCATTTCTTTTCGTGGAACTCCTTGTTGATATGCAGTTACTATATTTGGATTAAGGGCAAAATAACCTTATCTCTTAAATTTTTACAATTTCAGAATACTATTTACTCTTAAAAGTGGACTTCAAAGCACACGCTGTGTGTCATGTAGAGAGTTAGTTAATCCTGGTCAAATGGGGATATTTCAAACCTAATCAACTACGTTTTGCTTGCACAAACAACAGTGAATCACAGGAGATTTGGGAATGGTTTTCTCACATCTAATATAACTTTCAAATTGATTTTTCTTTTAATAATTTGTTTCCTGGCTGATCCATATGAATCCCTCTTATTAAGAAAACTGAACTATCCAGGATTCACTGAAGAACCAAATAACTCCTTGCTAATCATTCAGGGAAATGTTGCAGGCTTAAGCAATTTAAGATGTAGATACTGAACCTACTACTAGCTGTAAGCAAATTCTAAAATACAGATAAGGCCCTGTAAGTCATCTTTATGAGCTGAAGGGATGGTTATGTTGCATGTGTCCAAGAATTATGATTTGCCACCTGCTTGCTCACCAGTAAGGAAAAGCTCCAGATAGAGTAAAACCCGAATAAACAAGACACTTGTTTCTTTCAGTAGAAAATATTTACCATCACCGTCTAGTTAGTTTTAGACCAGGTGAATTTAGCTTTGTGATTTATTGCCTAAGACATTTTCTTCTTTATTGTCAAAAGAAGTGATTTTGGAGGGTTGGGGACCTTTGATAAATTACCTGCTGTTCTGGCAGTTTGAGCTGAATATTGATTTCTCTATTCCTCTTTTAAGAAGAACATTTATATTTGTTTATTCCTTTCTCAAAAAAAAAAAACCTCTGGAATAGCTCTCGCTTTCTTTCTTTCTTCTTATCATAGTTTTAGGGATTTGACTTGCTTCTATGAATAAGCTGGCACATTTTCAGAAATTGTCTGATTAAAAACACCAGTAATGGAGTTTCATTAAATTTTAATCACTATGACTAGTGAAACATATACATCTGTTTTACTGAGGATATTCTACTATAGTTAAGAGTTATAATAATAGCCTCTATTTAAGATCAATCACTTGGATCTTTTCTAAGGCTTTGTGTATGTTGGAAGTTAATTTTCTTTCTTAGAAGGCCATATTCATTCTTGTAAGCTAAACAAATGAGTTTCATGTCTTAGCATAGATGGTTTATCACTGTCCAGTTGTTCTTCAGTAAGAATCCTATAAAAACATGAACTTATATTTTTCTTTGTGTTTAAAATTCAACACATGCCTAATATATAGAACTTGAATTACAAATAATTAAAACACATTATCCCACTAAAGTAGGAGCTAATATCTTGGTGTATTTTGTTTAATATTTTATAGTAAAAATATTTGTACATTACATTTATATATAATTATGGACATGTATATACAACTGTGCATTATAAATCTACACTTAAGAACATAGCTATGTGACATATTATTACTCAACTGGACTATAACTTATTTCTCCATTTCTTTATGGTTGACTATTTGGGATTTTCCACCCCTGTAATTTCTTAGTTTATTATGTGACATTTAATACTAAAAATACATAGTATAGATGTAAGTGTAAAGTGTAAGTGTAAAGCATGATGCTAAAACAAATACTAGTGTACCCCCCCACCTGACTTACAAAAATAGAACTATGCTAATCTCTTTCCAACTGAAATCTATTCAACTGTGCAAAATCATTGCTTCCCTTTGTCTTATCTTTGATTTTCTTATAGTTTTATCACACCTGAATCTGCTGCTAGAAAGTACATTTAGCAGCAGATTCAGGTGTGATAAAACTATAAGAATGTAATTAATAATATTTTAGGGGTGCCTGGGTGGCTCAGTCATTAAACGTCTGCCTTCGGCTCAGGTCATGAAACCAGGGTCCTGGGATCGAGCCCCGTATTGGGCTCCCTGCTCCGCGGGAAGCCTGCTTCTCCCTCTCTCACTCCCCCTGCTTGTGTTCCCTCTCTCCCTGTGTCTCTCTCTGTCAAATAAATAAATCTTTAAAAAATATATATATTCTTCTGCTTTTTTCTCACTAAACAACATGTTTGGGAGATGCACCATATTTATGTGTGTAGTTATAGCTGATTTATTTTAATGACTTCGTATTATTTCTTTGAACAGATTCGAGGTTTTACTTGTATTTCTGGAAATTTGGGTGATTTTCATTTTTTTTGCTGTCACAAACAATGTTTTAAGCATTTTGTAAATGTGTCCTGGTGCATATGTGCAAGGTCCTCTTGGATAAATACTAGCAACAAAACTGCTGGGTCATCACCTATACATATTTACAACTTTATTTTATAATACAGTATTTCATAAAGTGGCTGTATTAATTTAAATTTTATCAGCAATGGATAAGAGTTCCTGTTACTTCACATTTTTAAAAACATCTTTATATCTTCACATCACATATAATAATAATAATTTTATCTTATTTTTTATTTTTTAAAGATTTTATTTATTTATTTGAGAGAGAGAATGAGAGAGAAAGAAAGCATGAGATGGGGGGAGGGTCAAAGGGAGAAGCAGACTCCCTGCTGAGCAGGGAGCCCAATGTGGGACTCCATCCTGGGACTCCAGGATCATGACCTGAGCTGAAGAAGCCACCAAGGTGCCCCAATAATAATTAATTTTAGACTAGTTAACTTTTACCAGGCTGGTGGATGTAAAAAAAAAAATAATCTCAGGGTGGTTTTATTTGCATTTCCTGTTCACTTATGACAGTGAGCTTTTTTTAAGGTTTATTAGCCATTCTTTTTTCCTTTTTTGTTCATGTATTTTACTCTTTTCATTTTACATTTTTTTCTTGATTTTTGAGAACTTATTATACATATTCCAAATATATTTATTACATATATGTTGCAAGTATTTAAAGATTATAATTTGTCTTGCCACTTTGTGGTATCTTCAAAATATAGAAGCTTTATATTTTAATGTAATCATATACGCATTTTTCCACTTTGGTATTTGTGTTTCTTGATTGTATGACATAATAAAGGTCATAAAAATTCTCATTTATTTTTATAAAAGTTTTTAACATTTTTCTGGAATCTACCTTGAATTGATTTCTGTTTATGGTATGAGATAGGTATCCACTTTGTTTTCCCTATAGATAACCACACGTTCTATTGCTGCCGTAACAAAGTTTACACATGTTCACCATTTTATTACAGTTCTGTAAATGAGAGGTCAGATGTGAGTTTCATTGGACTAAAATCAAGTTGTCAACAGGACTGTGTTACTTTCTGGTAGCTCTAAGGTAGAAGTCATTTCCTTGCCATTTCCAGTTTTCAGAGACTGCCAGCATTCTTTGCCTCATGGTCTCCTTCCTCTGTCTTTAAGAGCAGGCAGGACATTTCTCTGACTTTCGTTCCCTTGACATAACTCTCTCCTTCTGACCTCTGTCATTTTTAAAAACTCGCATGATTAGATTAAACCCATCTGGATAATGTAGGAAAATGTCTCCACCTCACAGTGTGTATCCTTAGTTGTATCAGGAAAGTCCTTTTTGCTATCTAAGGTAACATGTAAGCACAGGTTCTGAGGTTAGAGTATGGACATTTTTGAAGGCCATTACTCTGCCTGCTACTTTACTTGCCCTAACATCATTGATTAAATTGTCCATCGTTTACTTAGTGATTTGCAGTGACGTCTCTCTGAATTATCAAAATTCATATAAACATTGCTCTTTCTCTGTTTTATTCCATTGGTCTCTCTTTCTAGTCATACATCATGGTACATGGATTTATTACTGCAGCTTTAAAATGAATTTCAAAACTTGTCAAGGATGATAAGTAAAATAGAGAATATTGAAGTAGAGAGATTGGAAGTGTAAGACTGTAATTTTAAACAGGATGGTCAGGAAGGCTTCCCAGAGAATGGGACATTTAAGAATAGACTGGAAGGACATGAGAGGGTAATTCCTGTTTATCTGGAAGAAAAATCTCCCAGGCAGAAGCAACCACAAGGGCAAACACCCTCAAGTAGGAATACACTGGAGTTTTATGGAACGGGAAGGAGGCCAGTATGACTGCAGCAGAATCAGCCACAGGAGAGATTAGAAATTTAGGCCAGACAATATATGGATGCCAGATGGGGGACATTTCTCAGGCCATTGCAAGGATTTTACTTTTACTGTAAATACTATGAGAAAGCATGAGAGGTTCTGGAACAAGAGTAGTAGCACAAATTTTTATGTTTTAAATGAACACCCTAGCTCTGTATTGAGAATGGATTGTAGGGGTCCAGAGGAGAAGCAGAGGGGCTGTTTAGGAAGCTACTGCAAAAAGTTTCATGAAAAGAACAAATCAGCAAAAAAAGTAGCAAGCCCAAACTGATTGGAGGATAAATAGAAAATCTGAATCTTATCTTCTCATCTTGAATCAGTAGGTTAAACCCCCTTTCCAATCAAAAAAAAAAGAAAACTAAAAACAAAACCCAGCTCCGACAGTGTTACAGGGGAGATCTAGCAAACATATAAAGAACAATTAATTTTACAGAGTGTAATCTGCCCGTTGAAGTGAGATATAAGTGGTCTAAGAAAATAAAATTAAAGGTAGGTCCCTTTAAGAATATAAACCTCCAAATCATTAGAAAATGGTCATGAATGAAAAAATTGTGCATTATAATAGACATCTAAAATTTAACAGAAGTTCTGACCTTTGCTACACTATCACCAATCTTTTCTTCTAGTGAATGGCAACACTTACCATCAGGTTGCTGAGGTTTCTTATTGTCTGTTAAGAATTGAACCTCCACTATAATCATTTTAGTCCAAACAGTTATTATATATATATATATATATATATATATATATATATGTAAAATCCAGTTATTATATTCTCATTTCAAGAAGTTCAATGTGTGGTTCTTTTTCCTAACTTTCTGGATGATTTTTTTATATTCTAATATCCCTCAGAGAAGAAGCCACACTACATAGTCCAGTAATAATGGTTTATTATTAATTGGGGGCTTATACTACCATTGGAAAAGCTAGGGAGACAGACATCGGGAAAGCAGCTAGAGAAGATTAGAGGAGCGCTGCTTTATATCAGAGATCTCAGCCTGAAAGACTGAGTGGGTACAAAACCCTGAGCTTATGGGGATTTCTGAAGAGTCTGTAAATCCCACCAGGATTGACAGTGGGGAGCTCATGAAGTGGTCTGCAAGCAGCCCGCATCTGCTAGACCTGCCATATCTAATCCCCAAACCTCCTGAATATAAAGGGTCCTCTTCACTTCCCCTTTCATCTTTCATCAGTTTCTTTCATTAGCAATCTCCAACCTGCAACAATGTACTTAGAGGGAGACTTTGGTCAACACCGTTCCCAGACTTAAATGGGAGTAAATCATGGCAGGTTGATCATCTGGCACAGTTTTTTTTTTCTTTACTCATAATTTTGATTCCTTTTTAAAATTTTAACCTCATTAGCATATTATTTTATAATCTATATAATATAATATATATTATAATCTATATAATAATACAAACCTTTGAAGTCTTTTTCAGGTTTGAGTCCGCTGCCCATGGTTTCTGCTCACTCTCTATTGCCTTGCTTTATCATATATTTTGTGATTTTGTCTTCGAGGCTTGTGGTCTTTGAAATGTGATATATGGGATTTCTGGAGGCCTGGTTTGATGGGGGGTATTCTTCCAGAGAAGATTTATTTTATTTCTATCAGGCACTTCGGACTGTTACCAACTTGACACCAGTTTGAATTAAATTCTCAGCTTGCAGGTTGAGGAAACAAACAGGTGATGTGAATTCAGGCTGAAACCTGTTTGAGAACTGAATTCTGGTTATAGACTCCACAGAAACATTTTCTCCCCGCACTCATGGTTAAGACCATAGGAAAATTTAACTGGCTGTCTTGCAGAGTTTATTTTTTTATTTCTAGTTCACACTTTCACTGAGTGTATAGCACTTATGAGGATCTCAAAACCAATTTTGTACTTTGTATGAACACTGGCTTTGTCTCCAGCCCTCCCCCTTACTCCAGTGTGACTCAAGGTGTCAGCTGTTGCTGCATCTCAAGGTTCACTGGGAGTGGATCTTCTTCCAAGTTCCCTCACATGGTCCTTGGCTCGATTCAGTTCCTCTTAGGTTGGACTGAGGATCTCAGTTTCTTGCTGGATGTTGGCGGGAGCTAGTACTCAGTTACTTGCTACGTGGACTTCTCCATTGGGCAGCTCACAGCATGGCAGCTGGCTTTATCTAAGTGAGCACAAAGAAAGATAAAGAGAGGGGGAAAGGAGGAAGGGAGGGGATATTTTGTAACCCAATTTCAGAAGTGACATCTTATTACTTTTGTTATAGTCTCTTCAGTGGAATTTAGTTACTAGGTCTAGCCCACACTCAAGGGGAAAGGATTACAGAAAGAGCCTGATTGCTAGGAGGCAGAGATCACTGGAAGACATTTTAGAAATAGCCACAATATCTTATCCAGAATATACCATATTCAGAGCTTCAAAATATGATCTCTTCTCTGGTCACTCTAATAGAAATGACCTTTCTTCTATGTACTTCCATCTTTCAAATTTTCTTTGACTCTCTTAAGACATAAAGACTTCTATTTTAGATATTTGTGTCTATCTTGATTTTTCGTAGGCATCTAAATTCCATGCATATTGGACTGTGATAGTCACATCATTTTATGCCACCAAGCGTTAGCAACTTATTCAATATTGACTACATACTTGGTTGTTAATGAATATTTTTTAAAATGCTGAATTCAATTAACTTACCTCTGTTGTTTTTCACCTAACTGGAAGAAGAATTTAGCATGTTCTTTTAGTGACTGGTTCTATTAAAAGTTGCTTTTGTCCATTTTATTTTGTTAGACTAAAATGCAAATGTTTAAGGCTAAAATAAGTTCTCAAAATTTTGTTTGTACGATAGCCCTCAGTTTGTTTATCTAACCCGTTTTTATATACACAGTTCCTCTTGAAATAGTCAACCACTGGAGGGAATTCATCAATGTTGTTTTCTTTTTTGAACTATAAAAATAAATATTTAATTTTCAAATTTAGAGAAATAAACTTAAAAGTCAAAGAGTTAGGTGGGTTATGAGACCCACTGGTACCATGAAAGCACAGTGCTGATAAATGTGGGTTCCAGGAATTCTGTGGATTAGAATCTCAGAGGCAATATGTAGACATTTATTTGTTTTGAGAATGGACCAAGAAAATGAGTGCATTTAAGGCTATAATAACTATTCATATTTGTAATTTGGAAATGTGATTGGTTTCTAATGATAATATTAATAACCATTTCCTCTAGTATTATTTTAATAGTGTTTTATGGCTTTTGAATGCCATCCCATTTGTATTTGATATATCACTTGCTCCTTTGTAATATTTTGAGATAGGCAAGATAGCAAATGCTATTATTCATGTTTTCTTGTCTTTGTTTTTAGTTTTATTATGGTAAGAACACTTAATATGAGATTCTACTCTTAACAGATTTTTAAGTATACAATACAGTTTTGCTGTATAGAGCCATGATGTTGTATATAGGCATGATCGCTAGATATCTTGGCTTATTCACATTGCTTAACTGGAATTTTATACACATTGATTAGTAATTTCCCCTTTCCTTCTTTCTCTAGCCCCTGGAACTGCCATTCCACTCTCTGTTTCTGTGAGTTTGACAATTTTAGATGCCTCATGGGAGTCATGCAGTATTTGGCCTTTGGTAACTGGCTTATTTCATTTCTTATAATGTCCTAAAGTTTTATCTATGGTGTCATATAATGTGGGATTTTCTTCTTTTTTAAAGCTGAATAATATTCTATCATGGAATCTGAAGTTAGATTAAGAGACTTAACAAGGCCATGTATCGAAGGAAAAATAGACCAGACCAGATTTATATTTCTCAAAAATGATGTTTGAGTATAGCTTTTATGATCCCTTTAGCATTCTGTTCTAAAAATAAGACATCCACTCATTTACTTACTCATTCTTTTAGTATTAGTTCACATTTACTGCATATTACAGGCACTATTTTAATTGTATGTAGGGATGAACAAAACAAGCATGGTCCCTGCCTTCATGGAATCAGAGTCTCTTGACAGAAACAGATGTTGAACAATGAAATCTCCCAAATATTTTAAAATTATAAACGTGATGAAGTACCAAATGGTCACACAGTGGTTCCTAATTTAGTAGGAGTGGGGAGCAGTTAAGGAAGCCTTCCTTGAGGCAGTGCCATTTAAACTGAATTACGATCAATGATTAGTAATTTGTCAGGGAAAAATAGTCTAGGCAAGGAAGAGCAGATACAAAGACCTGCTTGTGGGAAGAGCTTGTGTTGGTCTAGGAATTAAAATTTGTGTGAGTGGCTGGATCAGAGTGAGGGAGGACACCAGCAGGTACCAAATCACCCATGGCCCTATAGCCCATACTAATGTAAATGCAAAGAAAGAGGTGTAAGTTGGGAGTAAAAGTGTGATTCCATCAAATGTATAGCTCCAAATGGTGTTTTTTAAAAAATGCAACTTAAATGTGTGCAATGTTCACCTTCAAGAAATGTTGAGTGCCCAGTGCTAGCCAGGCACGGTCCTTAGCTACTTGAATGAAACAGGTATTCTAAATTGGCAGAATTTCTTCAGTGAAGAATCCAAGGACAGTGTCCATAACTGTAATCTGGATGTTTTATAAACTCCTTGCAGTGATTTTCATCTATACTACTTTACAGAATTATAATTGGCTCTGAAATAGGTATTGATAATGGTCTTCTGTTCTAGTTTCAAAATTTCTAATTACTTAATGGTAAAATTTCAAAATGATGTTGACAGATTTTATATCTCAGTTTTGACACTAACTCTCCATGCCTCAGTTTCCTCATTAGTAGAAAGGAATGATTACAAGCAGTGTTTTTCATATTACCCTGCAGATGAGAAGGAGATTTTACTTTTCCATCAATGTATTAAGTTAACCTGCCTCATTCTAACCTTGGCATGGTCTTTCATTTTAAAAGGTATAAAAAATGATTCAATGTAATTTAAATTTTTAAACACATACACATATTTGCACATATCAAATGTGTTTTTGTGGTTTACAGTCACAACACATATTAACACTTCTTTACTTTCCTTCTCATGCCATTGCTTTCTAAGTGTGTACGTATCTCTTCTGCCTTTGCTTGTCTCTGATTCTCATTCCTGTAGTCTTCCTAGGCCTCCCTCTGTCTGCTGTCTCTCACTAACACACATATACACAAAACACACAACTTGAATAATACTCTTCTGCTTTTCTTGAGAGCTTGTTTGGAGGTTCTAGCAAGGGAGCGCAGCTACTCATATACCCTTGACCGAGGAACGGTCCTCTCCTCTATTGGGGAAGGTCGTCCTCTTGGACCCAGTGCGCAGCTTCGGGAGGGACGCACATGGAGCAGTGAGGGAGGAAGGGGACGCCCGCCTAGCCAGCCAGATCAGCCGAATCAACCCTGGCGATCAGTGGGGTGATGGATGTCGCAGCCAGATCACCCTCACATCCTTTTCTGCTTTTCTTAAAGCTTCCCAAAAGTCTTTAATAAAATCAGCCCTTGTAAACTCTTACCCTTCTCACCCACCCTTCTGCCCTCCTCCTCCTGCTACCATTTTTAACTTATGCTATTTTACTAAGTTGGGGAGTAAATACTCATACTTTTGCCCATTATCTTTACCATTACAAGATCTCCCTGGTTCCCATAGATGAGGGGCAGGATACAGTAATTTTTGATTCACTCTAAAATTCATCCCACTCAATGAATACCCCCTTATTCCTTTTTCTTCTGTGATTGAGAGTTCATAACTGTCATTGTGACAAACACTGAAGCATCAGTATAACTGAGCACAGTATGTCCCTGTTTCATATCCCAAACAAGTGTGGTATCTTACCTGCCCAAAGTTCGACAAAGTCCAGTGGTGGTTTTTGAGTTGTCCACCCAGGTGTGATCTGGAAAATGAAAGGAGATTGGCTCCCCATTCATAATAGCGATCTCATTTCGACTGGGTATACAATTAGCATAGTTTCCTCAGATGTAAAGTGGAGATAATGATTTACCTTATCAGATTATGAAGCATATTTGTTTTCTAGGGCTACTGTAAAAAAATATCTCAAACTGAGTGGCTTAAGCAGCAGAAATTTGTTGTCTTATGGTTCAGGAGGTGAGAAGTTCAAGATCAAGATGTTGGCCGGGCTGTTCTCTTTGTGAAAATGAGAGGAGGGACTGTGCCAGTCCTCTCTTCCAGCTTCCAGTAGTTCCTTGATTTGTGGTAGCAGAACTCCAATGTTACATGACATTTTTTTTTTATAAGGACACAATCATATTGGATTAGCACGCCCCCACCCCTGTTCATTTTACACAGTTACCTTCAATTTTCAAATAAGGTCGCATTTTGAGGTACTAGGACTTAGGACTTTAACATAAGAATTTTGGGGGGACACTATTCAATCCTTAACATGAAGATTGAATGAAATTATATATGTGAAGAATTTAACAAAACAGCTTCAAAATAAAAAAGAAACACTATATTATCTCTTCATTATGTATTTACACTTTTGTATTATTGGTGTATATGTAGGCTTGTTAAGGGTAGAGTTACTCATCTTTGTGTTCCCCACTCCTTAATAGCTGATAGCATGGGACCTTTGCATACTCCAAGTACTAAATATTTGATAAATGTTCTTTAGTCCTATACATATTGTTACACAATTAGATTCGGTATGTCTACTAAAGTTGATGTTTCTATGAGTGTCTATGTCTAAACACAAAGTCATAAGTGTTTAGTAAATCTCTGGAGTGAGGGAAAATGGCATGAGTGAAATTATCAACCAGGTTTTGCTGACTTCAGCTGTGTGTCATGTTTGGTTGGTCAAGAGAAACATCTAAAGTGAGGCCCCTGGAGCACATCAGGTAAGTAAGTACAGCAGGTGGAACAGTTACTGGAAAAAGTATGCCAACTAGACCCCTGAGTTAGAAGAAAAGAGAAAAGAAAACCTTATGTTACATTTTTTTTAATGTCAAGAAGAAAAGAACTCACCTCCACATTTCTTTGGTATTATCTTTTCACAACTTGGTCAGTGGTTCTTAATCCTGGTATACAGTGGAATCACTTGGAGATATCTAAAAACCTATGCTGAGGCCTACTCCAAATCAACTGAATCATTGCTGGGCATGGCCTGGGTTCAGAACCACTGTTGGACCACAGTTTTTCCTGGTGGCCACTTAAGATAGCGATAGTTGTAATTACAGATATGTAAGTTACAGAATGGTAACTGAAAATGGTTTAGCTGATCTCCAAAGTGTTGTACATCATAAACCTAATGGTTACTTTAGAGTGACTAAATCTATGCAAATGCTGGAAGTTATGTCCCCACACTATTTCAAGGGTCACATAGAGTTTACATATATACATCTGCTTCAAGAGTCACATACATTCACCATTCCTGAAGAAAGCAGAAAGCTTAATAGTGCAAACTTGCTGAACTGTTATCTGCCTACTATTTATTGCAGCTCTGCATCCTAATGCATCATTATAGAACAACCGATGTTGATGGGTAGGTGATGCACAGGTCTGGCATGAAGTTAGGAGGTATGTGATTAGCTTCTTCATCATGGAAGATTAGACTCAGTGAATTTAATTTAATACAGATTTACTGTTTATTGCTAATTTTTTTTTGGCTGGAAAAATGCCTAGGTTTCACCTATAGGTATTAAAAACATGGTGCCTATTTTATAGGAAATGTTCGGTCGGTTTTTCTCTGCTTTTTGCAAAATGAGCTAACCATTTGACACAAGGAGGGACAGATTTTCAATGACTATATACTTGATTTTATAATCTCATTTATACTGGTTCATAAATACTGACATATGTTTGGGTCCCAAAGGTTAGTATTTGCTTCTATAATTGTGATGTTATTTTCCACCATTAATAAAAGCCTTAGACTTTAAAGATAACAATTTCCCAAAATAATCAAACCAGAACTATTAAAGTGAACAAGAAGAATGATGAAAAATAAAGAAATAAATTCAGACATTCTTTGAATACATATTTATAATCAAAGGGCTACACTATATTTTGAAGCCAAAAGTAGAAATGCATTATAAAATGTCTCCATAAAATGATCAGAACATGAGCCCCCAAGTACATTTCCTTGACCTAGTATTTCTTTTCATATTGCAGAAACTCATTTTAACAACTGCATTCAGTGGCAAAGGACTCTAAGACTCAAAAGTAAGATTAACTATAATCCCTAGGATAGAAGATGATTAAAGCTCTGAATTAGGAAGAGTATCACACCCCTAATTAACTGTGGAACAGAAACCAGAACTCAGATCTCCCAACTTCTAGCAAGATGGTGTTACTTCTAAAGGCTTTTTTCTCCTATGGTGACTAACATAACATAATAAAAAATAAAATAAAATAAAATAAAGGGACAGAATAAATCTCCAGAAACTGTAAAAAAAAAAAAAAAGGTTTCTTTCTCTCTCGTTTACTCCCTGGCTCTATTTCTTGCTTTGATGCTGGCTTTCACTTATATTATTCAAAACATAAAAATATGGAAGTTTAAAAAATATTGTTTCTATCTTAAAAAGTTAAGAATTTTATTTTCCTGTATTTCCCTTCAGAACCTATTCAGACACACAATTTTTTTTACAATTTTCCTTTCTGCATTTCATTATATATTTAAAAATATTTTATACATCATATATTTATATATTTTATATTTTATGTTTTTCACATATGTATTTTATTTATTGCTAGCACGTTTTTCCAAAAATATTTGTTATCCTACAGCTAGTTATTAGGTCACTATAAAATTTAGCCCCATAAAATATAAAACAGATATGTTAGAAAGAAAAAAGAAAAGTATAAAATGGAACTGGCCGTTTATCATAACACATAGGACTAAGAAAAAATTGAAGGTATAAACAGATATGTGGATCAGCCTGGGGGTAGACAGGCTTGTGTTTACAATCAGAATAGGCAGCTTTTCATTTTTGCATTACATTTTAGAGTTTCACTGAGTGACTGCATTGTAATTTTAAGTCAGAATTAACCTACAGATTGATATTTGTGATGTTTCCAGTATTTGTAAATATTATGTGATGAAGTTTATGTATAGCTCTTTTTTTGTCTACTTTATAAGGATAAATTCCCATGAATATGGAAATGTTTGAGCCTTAAAATGTAATATTAGGTTATTTTCCACAAGAGTTGTGACAAATACACTAGTGTAATCAATTTATGAATACATCGGCTTTCCCATAGCCTTCTCATCTGAGAGTGTTTTATATGTTTTTTTAAATAAAAAACACAGGGCGCCTGGGTGGCTCAGTCGTTAAGTGTCTGCCTTTCGGCTCAGGTCATGATCCCAGGGTCCTGGGATCGAGTCCCGCATTGGGCTCCTTGCTTGGCGGGAAGCCTGCTTCTCCTTCTCCCACTCCCCTTGTTTGTGTTCCTGCTCTCGCTATCTTTCCCTCTGTCAAATAAATAAATAAAATCTTAAAAAAAATATATAAAACACTTAGAAATAGAATTAATGGGTAATACAGTCTGAACATTTAAAAAAATAAAAATACACACCAAACTGACTGTATCAGTTTATATTCCTGTCTTTAAGTATGTCTTGGACATAGCTGTTGAAGTCTTTTAATTTATTTTACAGTACTTCAAAATTATTTTAATATTTAATAATAGTTTTCATGATTTCTTTTATAATACTTAAAGGCTTTTTCAATCTGTAGTCAGTTCCCCTTTTTTTCCATTCCGATAATGCCTGTGTTTTCTTTCCTTTCTTTTCTGATTATTCTTGTCTATTCTTGTCTATTCAGTCATTTCTTTGAAAATATCAATTTTTAAAAATTTTGTTAGCTCGTTTTTATCTTTATGATAGTCTTTTTCTCTTTTTCTTTTTTTCTGACTTGTGTTATAAGTAAGTACATATTTTCAGTCTTTTTGTTTTCACCTAAATGCAGTTAGGGATGTAAATTTTATTTTGAGTACCACTTTGGATATAACTTAAGGTTTTGGAAAACAATGATACTAGTTTCATTCAATTTTAAGCTTGTAATTCTCTTTTATTTAATATTTGAATTATAACATTTCCAGATACTTGGATTCTTATTTGACTCATTGTTTTCTAAGTATTGTATTGTGATCAGTGATTAGATAATGACTTTTATGATGTAATTAAAAAAATTTTCTTGGGCATGGAATATCTTTCCACTTGTTTGTGCCATCTTCAATTTCCTTCATTAGGGTTTTATGGTTTTCAGAGTACAAGTCTTACACCTCTTTGTTTAAGTTTATCCTAGGTATTCTGTTATTCTTGGTGCAATTTTAAATGGTGTTGTTTTTAAATGTCTCTTTCTGCAACTTTGTTATTAGTGTATAGAAACACTACTGATTTCTGGATATTAATTTTGTATCCTGCTGCTTTACTGAATTTCTATATTACTTCTAGTAGTTCTTGAGAATGCCTTCATAGTCTACTAGGAAGTCAGATTTTATAAGTATTCCTTTAGTATATGATTAGAAGTTTTATTCTCTGTTTATTGAAGGCATAAAGCATTCGGGTCATTTGTTGATTATGTCATTCATAACTTCAATGTATTTCTTGTTTTTTAGGTATTTGGCCTAAAGAGTTTCTAAAGAGTTATATGAAGTTATCAAATATGCTTTATAATTTGTTGAATTTTCAGAAATTATATCAGTTTTTCTATATATATTTTAAGGATGTAAGATGCATAAATATTTGGGATTCATATCATTTGATATCTTTGTCCATTTGGACAAACTTTTCATGCTCACTTCAGAAGCACATACACATTTGGACAGACTTTTCTTCTTTGATTTTAATAATTCAACATCTATTTTATTTTGTCTGATTACTTGTGGCATCCTATTTTTTTCAACAATCCTGTGCCATTTGATTTTAGGTGTGTCTGTTACAAGTAAAATAAGTTGGATCTTGTTACTTGTGATATTCTCCATCTCTTTAATAGTTGAATATAACATATTTTTCATGCATGGTATTATTGAAGAGTTTAGACTAATTTTTGCCATATTATTTTGTCTTTCTACGTTTCTTTTTTTTTTTGTTTGTTTTTCCTTGCTCTTTTTTTTTTTTAACTTTCTTGCCATTTGTTAGATCATTGCATTTTGTCCTTACTGGTTTGGCATTTATAAATTATATTCTTTTAGGGGCTATATTTAAATTTTTGTTTCTATTTCTTGTTTTTTTTAACTTTATATTTTGAAATAATTATAGACTTATGGAATTGCAAAAATTGGATAAAGATATCCATATACTTATCACCCAGTTTTCTCTAATTGTCACATTTTACATAACTACAGCACGTTATCGAAAACCCCAAACTAGCACTGATATGTATATAATTAAGTAGCCTGTACATTTCACCAGTTTTGCATGATTCATTTTTTATACGTGTGTATATATTTCTGTGACATATATCACATGCATAGGTTTGTATAATCAACACCAGACAAGATACAGAACTGCTCTATCTACAAAATAACTCATTCATACTATCCCTTTATGGTAGTATTACCTTTGATCCCACCCCTGGCTACCACTATTCTGCATCTCTAAAGTTGTATTATTACAAGAATGTTATATGAATGGAATCATACAGTCTGTAAATTTGGAGATTGTTTTTTTTTTTTCATTCTGCATCCAGATTTTTCGTGATTCTATAGTTTGTTTCTTTTTAATGCTGAGTAGTAGTCTATTTTATGGATGTCCCAGATTTTGTTTATCTATTCACCCCTTGAAGGATGTTGGGTTATTTTGAGTTTTGGTCTAGTACAAAAAAAAAAAAAAACTGCTATAAATATTTGTGGACAGATGTTTGTATGAACATATGTTTTCATTTCTTTAGAATAAGTGCCGAGGAATATGCTTATGTTTTTAATATGAAATTAATCTTCTATCTGTTTAAACAAAGTCTAGGTTTGATCAATATTCATAACTTCCCCCCCAAGTCAATATACCAAATATACTAAATAGGCTGTATTTTTGTTGTAATCCACCACTGCTCTCCTATTGTCTGGAATTTTAGTTCCAATGTCTTATTAAAAACATTTTTTGAAAATGAAAAATTAAAAAAACAACCTGTTCAATATAAAACATTTTTTGTAATTGGTACCTATTTAAATATTACAATAGATTTTATTAATTCAGTTGCTTTAA
This sequence comes from Eumetopias jubatus, assembly GCF_037043125.1. Taxonomy (NCBI): domain Eukaryota; kingdom Metazoa; phylum Chordata; class Mammalia; order Carnivora; family Otariidae; genus Eumetopias; species Eumetopias jubatus. The sequence goes on from NW_028274808.1 coordinate 64,332,351, forward strand.
TTTTTCTTTCTTCTTCGCATCTTATTTCCTTCTAGAATTTTTTCTTCTTGGTATCATATAGTTTTACTAAGAAAAGGCTTTGCATGTGGTTTACTTTCTAAGTTCTCAAATGTCTGAAAATACCTTTATTGAATCCATTTCTCTTGAATGAAAGTAGGACTATTAAAGATTCCTAGATTTCAGTTCTTTGCCATAGCATTTTGAAGATGTTTCATTCATTCTTGTATTTAATTATGCAAATTATAAGTTAGAGGTAGTATACTTTCTTTAATTTGGAATAATCTATCATTTTTTATCTGAATTCTTTTAGATATTTTTTATCCTTGTTTTCAAGTTTCATTTGGACTGCATTATTTCACCCCAGTATTTTAATCCTTTTCATTATACCATGGGTCTTTCATTTGAGGACTAACCTCTCATTTTTTCCCCTTCTCCCAACTCTGGAAAATTCTTAGGCATTATTCCTTCAAATACAGATTAACTTACATTCTCACTTACATTAACTCTTTTTTCCCTCTCTGAAACTACTAAGAGGTAGATTTTGGAAATTTCTGAATTCCTCGTTTCCCTCTTTAGTCATTTGTTTAATTTGTATTATAACAATTTATATTTTTCATTTTTAGTTTTATTATTACTGTTAAATTTTGTTGCATTATCGTCTGTGCTAATTTCATGTAAATAACATTTCCCTCCTTTCTCTGAGATTAGCTTACTTATTTTAATAAGTTAATATTGATTAATCTATTAATTCATCTTATGTCTAAGTTTTTTTAATGTGTAAAATTGGTTGATTCTTTTTGATAGTATTGGCCTTTCTCAGGTGTTTGGCCTTCCAAATGACACTGTGAGGCATAGCCATATGAGCTGAGACTGCATTTCAATATTGACGCTGGTGCTGAGGTTTCACATGGCTATGAGAAGTAAGGTGCCTTCAGGATGAGGCTACACTGGGAGGTAACTTCTCAGTGCTTCCTGGGCTAAATTTTTTGCTGGGTGTGTTTCTTCCCTTTCCCTGGGATTACCGTTAGTGATTTTTCTATTTTTTTATTTTTTTTGAGGATGAATATAGTTATTAATTTAAAAGATATCTAGTCTATCTTTTCTAAACAGTTGATGAAGGAAGAACCAAAAATTTGTAAGCCAATATACTCTTAATAACACTGGCTTAAATTATACTTATTATACAATAAACTCTCATTTTCACTGTACTGCTTAAGTTATAAAGGCTAATCATCTCTTCTAGAATTTTTTTTGCATCCATACATAGGCAGGTTTAAAAAAATTCAAATCCACTTGAGGTTTAGTAATCATATTATCTCTAAAGTAATTTGAGTATTTCTTTCCCTAAGCTGTTTATTTTGTGATGTTTTATCTAAGATGAAAACTATTGATTTTTTTAAACAGTCAAAATCACTAAAAAAATCCATTGCTGCTTTTGACTTTTTTGGAATAAAATTATTTATTTTTCACATGTCTTTCTTAGCCTTCCCAAAGTTATTGATTCATTATTTTGTCAGTTTTGAAATGTATTTCTTTGTTTCTAGATTTATTTCTGTCCCATTAAGATTTTATTTTTTAGCGGTCTGCTATGGTGTGTTGTAATGTTGTCTATGTGGAGAATTCTGCTGGAAGGGTGAGTAAAGCAATGCAGAAGTGTTTTCATTGAAGCCAAGTCCTGAATTTTTCAAAATCACTGTGAATTATAAAGGAGGCAGCAATAAAAATTTTGTTTTATCAATACTACATGAAGTACTTTGCCTTTACCATTGTCTTGATACATAGAGTGCAAAACCACATCTGTTTACATGCTGTGTAAAACAACAATTTAAAGATCAAAGTGATCATTGTTTCTATGTGAATTTCTCTTTGGCCTGAAGCTAAAATTTGGCATTTGTGGTGTTGTGCAGGATTTGACTAGGAGAAGGGCCAAGAAAGAAAAGCTGCCAGGGCAAACGATATATTTCATTACACATAAATGTCCTCAAATATTCTCAGTCTCATGGCTTACACTTTATCTTTTTCTATTGATCATCTCATAAAATGGAAGCAAAACATTGTGAGTTTGAATTGGGTAAATATAATTGTATGTTCTGTGTTTGAAAGGGTATTATACCTTAGAACTATAGAAAGAAATGGCATTCGATGCAATGTTAAGCAAAAAGCAAATTCAAATAGATTTTGCTAGGGAAATACAGTTCACAAATGAATAACTCTGAGAAAGAAGAACACAAGGTTTATATTAAGTATTATTTTTATGTAATGATTAGCACATTGTTGACCATTTATTTGTATTAAATAATGATGCTCATAATAGTATTGTATATTTCTTGATCTTTGTTGTGGGTCTCTTAAATGTAAGAAGAAGTGACATCTTTCAAGTCTTTTCAGGGCTCCTCTCCCAAATTAAAAACAAAACAAAATAAAACAGGAAATAATGAGTTAGTTCAATTAGCACACATTCAGATACTCCTGGTTGATGGATTTGAAGGCCTTGATTGATTCTTCCTCTTCTTCATTGCCCTTTTACATTATAGTTCCTCCTTTTCCTAGTTGTGATCAGTGTTGTTAAAATACTTTATCATCCTATTTCTCTAGATTCTAGTAATTTTTAAAATTTAAACTGCTTTAGTTGTAACAGATAATTAAAAAACCAAATTCTAATTGATCATGCTTTATGATTAATTACTGAATTATTTATTTAATCAACTTGGGGGACCCTGGGATGGGAAACAATTTCTCAAAATACAAATAAATATCATTTATTAATATAATGTATGTGACATTAGGTTTACTAATTGAGAAATCTTGGGGTAGGAAATTGAGTTATCATTTTTCCTGTAGATTTATTTCCCAGTTTACACAATGAGATTGAAATAATACTGAAACTATTAGGGCTGCGCCCTTTCAGGGTTTATCTCCCATGTTTCCTGCATTCAGAGCATCTTCTGTCTTGGATCTGTGAGAGAAACAATCTAAAATCTGATAACAAATGAAGATCTATAGGATGTAATTGTTCCTTTGAATATTTACTCTTAAAAATATTTGCCTTCTGCTTTCTCTAAGCAGCTCTCTCCCTTCCTTGTTTTAATGCTGTGTTCTCTCCATTACCATTCTGTAACTTAAATGGCTTTTCTTATGCATATGACTCACCCCACATCAGTCTTGGATCTGCCCTCTCTCTGGAGCTCCAACTCAGTACAGCTAACCTGAATGTTACACCTCTTTCTCTAACTCAGCAGGATGCAAATGACTGATCTACTGGTCATCTTTCTTGGATCTGTCACTTGATAACTTTATCATCTTGGGCAGTTCACCCTACATGCCTCAGTTTCACCTAACTATTAGGAGGTTAAATGAGATAACAGAAGAAATCTGCTTAGAATTGTGTCTGGAGGTGCTCAGTAATTGTTCCCTCCCTGACTGCCTCTCTCTGAGTTTTCCATTTCTGTCCCTGGGACCTCCATCAGGTCACCAAATCGTCATCTTGCAGTTTGCGCTTTTCCTTGGTTGCCCACATCAAATCCGTGAACTCCCATGAATTGTTTTGAATTTGATTACAAGTGATTATACTCTAGGTTGGACTCTAATTGCCTGGATCATTTCAAAGCTCGCTTTTACTGTTCTTCCTGATGCCTGACTCTCTCTTCCTTATTTAGTTTTTATGCATTGTTATGAAAAACTTCTGAAATATTGTTCTGTATGTCATTTCCCTACTAATAAATTTTCAGGGAATTCTCCAATACCTACAAAATACAGCCAAACTTATATTGTTTTTGATTCAGGGCCCTTAATAATGGAGTGTCTAGACATTTCCGTCTCTATTTTTACTATTCTCTCTGTGAACTTTCCCTCTCATCACGCTAAGTAGCTTTGATTTTACATACACACCCCATGTTTTCCTTTCTCAGAGTCTTTATGTTCCTCCCAGCACAGGGACTCTGAATGTCTCCTCATGCCTATTCTACCAAAATCAAACCCGTGTTTTAAAAGTGCAACTCAGAACTTTCCCTCTTGCCAGTGATTTCAAGTAATTCAAGCATTTCTTAATAAAAATTCCCACTTCATCTGTCTATTTCACTACTTGCTGCTTTATATTAGTTACATGTCCTCTTTCCGCATTTGTCCTTAAGCTTCTTGATGGTGGAATCCATATGCTCTTCATCTTGGTATCCACTCAAGGGTTGTAAATGAAACTTTTCCTATAGTAGTCATTATTATTTGTTGAATAAATAAATGGGTATGTATTGATTGAGTTCGTGCTCATGTGATTCCCAAAAATGTTTCAAAAATTTATGAGGATAGAATTAATGAATATACCAAGAAAAATATGTGCAGTCCTTGTTATAGTAGATGTTCTGTAATATGAGAGTAGTCTCAACATTTGCCAGTCATTGCTTATAAAATACTTTGAGATTCTGAATGAATTCATTTTTACTGGGTTTTGAATTTATGTGCAGAAGTATTGAGACACTGACATCTTTAAAACTTTAGTTCAAGCCAAAGATATTAGCAGCATTCCTTTGTCTCTTTTGCAAAATATTTTTTAAAATGAGATCTTTATTAAACAACCTAAGTACAATGGTCTTTCTCATTCAGAAAAATTCATCACAGGAGAAGAAGTACTTTAATTGATGGTAATTTTTAATTCACAGGCAATATTTATTTCTCAAGAAATATTTCATAGAACTGGGATTTATGTGGCCTTAGTGCTATGTCATATATAATGATTTTTTAAAATTTTTATTGTTATGTTAATCACCATATATTACATCATTAGTTTTTGATGTAGTGTTCCATGATTCATCGTTTGTGCATAACACCTAGTGCTCCATGCAGAATGTGCCCTCTTTAATACCCATCACCAGGCTAACCCATCCCCCTACCCTCCTCCCCTCTAGAACCCTCAGTTTGTTTTTCAGAGTCCATCGTCTCTCATGGTTCGTCTCCCCCTCTGACTTACTCCCCTTCATTCTTCCCCTCCTGCTATCTTCTTCTTTTTCTTTTTTCTTAACATATGTTGCATTATTTGTTTCAGAAGTACAGATCTGTGATTCAACAGTCTTGCACAATTCACAGCGCTCACCATAGCACATACCCTACCCAATGTCTATCACCCAGCCACTCCATCCCTCCCACCCCCCACCACTCCAGCAACACTCAGTTTGTTTCCTGAGATTAAGAATTCCTCATATTAGTGAGGTCATGTGATACATGTCTTTCTCTGATTGACTTATTTCACTCAGCATAACACCCTCTGGTTCCATCCATGTCGTTGCAAATGGCAAGATCTCATTCCTTTTGATGGCTGCATAATATTCTATTGTGTATATATACCACTTCTTCTTTATCCATTCATCTGTCGATGGACATCTTGGCTCTTTCCACAGTTTGGCTATTGTAGACATTGCTGCTATAAACATTGAGGTGCATGTACCCCTTCGGGTCCCTACCTTTGTATCTTTGTGGTAAATACCGAGTAGTGCAATTGCTGGATCATATGGTAGCTCTATTTTCAACTGTTTGAGGAACCTCCATACTGTTTTCCAGAGGGGTTGCACCAGCTTGCATTCCCCCCAACAGTATAGGAGGGTTCCCCTTTCTCCACATCCCCGCCAACATCTGTCATTTCCTGACTTGTTAAATTTAGCCATTCTGACTGGTGTGAGGTGGTATCTCATTGAGGTTTTGATTTGGATTTCTCTGATGCCGAGCGATGTTGAGCACTTTTTCATGTGTCTGTTGGCCATCTGGATGTCTTCTTTGGAAAAATGTCTGCTCATGTCTTCTGCCCATTTCTTGATTGGATTATTTGTTCTTTGGGTGTTGAGTTTGATAAGTTCTTTATAGATTTTGGATACTAGCCCTTTATCTGAAATGTCATTTGCAAATATCTTCTCCCATTCTGTCAGTTGTCTTTTGGTTTTGTGGACTGTTTCTTTTGCTGTGCAAAAGCTTTTTATCTTGATGAAGTCCCAATAGTTCATTTTTGCCCTTGCTTCCCTTGCCTTTGGCGATGTTTCTAGGAAGAAGTTGCTGCGGCTGAGGTCGAAGAGGTTGCTGCCTGTGTTCTCCTTTGGGATTTTGATGGACTTCTGTCTCACGTTTCGGTCTTTCAACCATTTGGAGTCTATTTTTGTGTGTGGTGTAAGGAAATGATCCAGTTTCATTCTTCTGCATCTGGCTGTCCAATTTTCCCAACACCATTTGTTGAAGAGACTGTCTTTTTGCCATTGGACATTCTTTCCTGCTTTGTCAAAGATGAGTTGACCATAGAGTTGAGGGCCCATTTCTGGGCTCTCAGTTCTGTTCCATTGATCTATGTGTCTGTTTTTGTGAGAGTACCATACTGTCTTGATGATGACAGCTTTGTAATAAGAGCTGGAAGTCTGGAATTATGATGCCGCCAGCTTTGCTTTTCTTTTTCAACATTCCTCTGGCTATTCGGGGTCTCTTCTGGTTCCCTACAAATTTTAGATTATTTGTTCCATTTCTTTGAAAAAAGTGGATGGTATTTTGATGGGGATTGCATTGAATGTGTAGATTGCTCTAGGTAGCATTGACATCTTCACAGTGTTGGTTCTCCCAATCCATGAGCATGGAACGTTTTTCCATTTCTTTGTGTCTTCTTCAATTTTTTCATGAGTATTTTATAGTTTTCTGAGTACAGATCCTTTACCTCTTTGGTTAAATTTATTCCTAGGTATCTTATGGTTTTGGGTGCAATTGTAAATGGGATCGACTCCTTGATTTGTCTCTCTTCTGTCTTGTTGTTGGTGTATAGGAATGCCACTGATTTCTGTGCATTGATTTTATAGCCTGCTACTTGACTGAATTCCTGTATGAGTTCTAGCAGTTTTGGGGTGGAGTCTTTTGGGTTTTCCACATACAGTATCATATCATCTGCAAAGAGTGAGAGTTTGACTTCCTCTTTGCTGATTTGAATGCCTTTGATTTCCTTTTGTTGTCTGATTGCTGTGGCTAGGACTTCTAACACTATGTTGAATAGCAGTGGTGAGAGTGGACATCCCTGCCGCGTTCCTGACCTTAGGGGAAAAGCTCTCAGCTTTTCCCCATTGAGAATGATATTCGCTGTAGGTTTTTCGTAGATGGCTTTTATGATATTGAGATATGTACCCTCTCTCCCTATACTCTGAAGAGTTTTGATCAAGAAAGGATGCTGTACTTTGTCAAATGCTTTTTCTGCATCTATTGAGAGGATCATATGATTCTTGTTCTTTCTTTTGTTAATGTATTGTATCACGTTGATTGATTTTCGGATGTTGAACCAGCCTTGCAGCCCAGGGATAAATCCCACTTGGTCGTGGTGAATAATCCATTTAATGTACTGTAGGATCCTATTGGCTAGTATTTTGGTGAGAATTTTTGCATCCATGTTCATCAACGATATTGGTCTGTAATTCTCTTTTTGATGGGGTCTTTGTCTGGTTTTGGGATCAAGGTAATGGTGTCCTCATAAAATGAGTTTGGAAGTTTTCCTTCCATTTCGATTTTTTGGAAGAGTTTCAGGAGAATAGGTATTAATTCTTCTTTATATGTCTGATAGAATTCCCCTGGGAAGCCATCTGGCCCTGGGCTTTTGTTTCTTGGGAGATTTTTGATGACTGCTTCAATCCTTAGTGGCTATAGGTCTGTTCAAGTTTTCTATTTCTTCCTGGTTCAATTTTGGTAGTTGATACATCTGTAGGAATGCACCCATTTTCCAGGTTATCTAATTTGCTGGCATAGAGTTGCTCATAATATGTTCTTAGAATTGTTTGTATTTCTTTGGTGTTGGTTGTGATCTCTCCTCTTTCATTCATGATTTTGTTGATTTGGGTCATTTCTCCTTTCTTTTTGATAAATCTGGCCAGGGGTTTATCAATCTTGTTAATTCTTTCAGAGAACCAGCTCCTAGTTTCGTTGATCTGTTCTGCTGTTCTTTTGGTTTCTAGTTCGTTGATTTCTCCTCTGATCTTTATTATTTCTCTTCTCCTGCTGGGTTTAGGCTTTATTTGCTCTTCTTTCTCCAGCTCCTTTAGGTGTAGGGTTAGGTTGCGTATTTGAGACCTTTCTTGTTTCTTGAGAAAGGCTTGTATTGCTATATACTTTCCTCTCAGGACCGCCTTTGCTGTATCCCAAAGATTTTGAACAGCTGTGTTTTCATTTTCATTGGTTTCCATGAATTTTCTTAATTCTTCTTTAATTTCCTGGTTGACCCATTCATTCTTTAGTAGGATACTTTTTAGCCTCCATGTATTTGAGTTCTTTCCGTCTTTCCTCTTGTGATTGAGTTCTAGTTTCAAAGCACTGTGGTCTGAAAATATGTAGGGAATAATCCCAGTCTTTTGGTACTGGTTGAGACCTGATTTGTGACCTAGGATGTGATCAATTCTGGAGAATGTTCCACGGGCTCTAGAGAAGAATGTGTAGTCCGTTGCTTTGAGATGGAATGTTCTGAATATGTCTGTGAAGTCCATGTGGTCCAGTGTGTCATTTAAAGTCTTTATTTCCTTGTTGATCTTTTGCTTACATGATCTGTCCATTTCTGTGAGGGGGGTGTTAAAGTCCCCCACTATTATTGTATTGTTGTCAATGTGTTTCTGCGCTTTTGTTATTAATTTCCTTATATAATTGGCTGCTCCTATGTTAGGGGCATAGATATTTACAATTGTTAGATCTTCTTGTTGGATAGAGCCTTTAAGTAGGATATAGTGTCCCTCCTCATCTCTTATTACAGTCTTTGTTTTAAAATCTAATTTGTCTGACATAAGGATTGCCACCCCAGCTTTCTTTTGGTGTCCATTAGCATGGTAAATGGTTTTCCACCCCCTTACTTTCAGTCTGGGGTTGTCTTTGGGTCTAAAATGAGTCTCTTGCAGACAGCATATTGATGGGTCTTGTTTTTTAATCCAATCTGATAGCCTATTTCTTTTGATTGGGGCATTTAGCCCATTTACCTTCACGGTATCTATTGAAAGGTATGAATTTAGTGCCATTGTATTGCCTGTAAGGTGACTGTTACTGTATGTTGTCTCTGTTCCTTTCTGATCTATGCTGCTTTTAGGCTCTCTCTTGGCTTAGAGGACCTCTTTCAATATTTCTTGGAGGGCTGGTTTCGTGTTTGCAAATTCCTTTAGTTTTTGTTTGTTCTGGAAGCTTTTTATCTCTCCTTCAATTTTCAATGAAAGCCTAGCTGGATATAGTATTCTTGGCTGCATATTTTTCTCGTTTAGTGCTCTGAAGATATCTTGCCAGTCCTTTCTGGCCTGCCAGGTCTGTGTGGATAGGTCTGTTGCCAATCTAATATTTCTACCATTGTAGGTTACATATCTCTTCTCCCGAGCTGCTTTCAGGATTTTCTCTTTGTCTCTGAGACTCGTAAGTTTTAGTATTAGATGTCGGGTTGTTGACCTATTTTTATTGATTTTGAGAGGGGGTTCTCTGTGCCTCCTGGATTTTGATGCCTGTTTCCTTCCTCACATTAGGGAAGTTCTCTGCTATTATTTGCTCCAATATACCTTCTGCCCCTCTCTCTCTTTCTTCTTCTTCTGGGATCCCAATTATTCTAATGTTGTTTCATCTTATCGTATCGCTTATCTCTCGAATTCTGCGCTCGTGATCCTGTAGTTGTTTCTCTCTATTTTTCTCAGCCTCTTTATTTTCCATCATTTGGTCTTCTATATCACCGATTCTCTCTTCTGCCTCATTTATCCTAGCAGTTAGTACCCCCATTTTTGATTGCACCTCATCAATAGCCTTTTTGATTTCGACTTGTTTAGAATTTAGTTCTTTTATTTCTCCAGAAAGCCTTTCTCTTGTAAGTTCCACGCTTTTTTCAAGCCCAGCTCGTATCTTTAAAGTCATGATTCTGAACTCTAGGTCTGACATTGTACTCATGTCTGTATTGAGTAGGTCCCTAGCTGACGGTACTACCTCTTGTTCTTTTTGCTGAGGTGATTTTTTTCATCTTGTCGTTTTGTCCGGAGGAGACTAGATGAATGAGAGAACAAAATGCTAACAGGTTAACAACGTCCCCAGCAAATATACTGTATACAAATCAGAAAAGTCCTGAAACCAGGGGAAAAGAAGGGGAAAGAAAGAAAAAAGAAAGAGGAAAAAAAAGATAAAAACAAAAACAGAACAATACAAAAAAAGCAGAATATGATCAAATATGATCAGGCTAGTGCATAGATCAGTGCCACACACTAGATTCTGGGCGTATTTTGGCCTGTTAGAAAAAAGTGCCTCCTAAAATTTTAAAGGAAGAAAGACATATATGTACAAAATAAGGGTTGATACAGTGAAGGGATGGAAGATGACTGTAAAGATGAAAATTATAAAAGATTTTATAAAAGGAATTGATAAGATAAGTTGTTTGAAAAAAGAAAGAAGAAGATTTAAAAAAAAAAAGGGAGAGAATGTGATCAGGCAGGAGACTAGAACAAAGCCATACACTAGTGATTTAGTGTGTATTTTGATCTGTTAGAAGAAACTGTATCTCAAAATTTTATTTTTTTTAAAGATTTTGTTTATTTTTATTTTATTTGAGAGAGAGAGAATGAGGGAGAGAGAGCACATGAGAGGGAGGAGGGTCAGAGGGAGAAGCAGACTCCCTGCGGAGCAGGGAGCCTGATGCGGGACTCGATCCTGGGACCCCAGGATCATGACCTGAGTCAAAGGCAGTCACTTAACCAACTGAGCCACCCAGATGCCCCTTTATCTCAAATTTTTAAAGAGAGAATAACTTATATATATATGCCAAAAATAAGGGTAAGTACTATGAAGGGATAAAATATGACTCTAACAATGAAAAATAAAAAAATGTTTTTTTTTTTTTAAAGGGATTGATAAGATGTTGGTTGAAAAAGGGAAAAAGAAAAATTTAAAAAAACAGTTAAAAAATTAACTTGGATGAACTAATGAATCATGGCAAAAAAAACCCCATGAATTCTATGTGCAGTATTCCCCTAGCGCTGGAGTTCTCCCGTTCTCCTTGATCGGTAAACTTGGTCTTAGCTTGCTGACTGTTCATGCTGATCTTCTGGGGGAGGGGCCTGTTGCCGTGGTTTCCAAATGTCTTTGCCGAGGTGGAATTGCCCCGTCCTTGTCTGTCCGGGCTAAGCAAGCTGCTCGGGTTTGCTCTCAGGAGCTTTTGTTCCCTGCAAGCTCTCGGTACAGCTTTGGAGGATCAGGGCGAAAATCATGGCCTCCCAATCTCTGCCCGGAGGAGCTGAGAACTTGGGGCCCTGCTCCTCAGTGTGACCCCAGAGAAAAGCAGTCACTCCCGTCTCCCTGGTCTCCGGCCACACTCTGTGCTCACCCGGCCTGTGACCGAGCATTTCTATCTCTGGCACCCGACCCCGTGTGGAGTCTCTAAACCCAGCAGATCCCTGCGGTGCGCTCCCGTGCCGCTCCTCCCGGAGGAGGAAGGGGAGTCTCCCCGGATCTGCCGCTTGTTGGGTCCCTGCTGGAGGAGCAGTGGCCCGACTGGGCCGTGGATCACGGTTTATGGCAACCCCGAGCTGAGGGCCCGCGCCTCGGCTCCGTCTCTGCAGCCGGCTTCCCCGCTCCGATACCTGGGAGCTCTGCCGCACTCAGGCACCCCCGGTCTTTCTGTGACCCTGAGGGTCCTGAGACCACACTGTCCCAGGAGGATTCCACCCCCTGCTTAGCCATTGCAGCGGCGTCCCTCAGTGGAGCCGACTTCTAAAAGTTCCGATTTTGTGCTCCGCTGCTCCATCACTTGCCAGAAGCGGCGACGGAGGCCCCCTCCCCCGCGGTCTATCCTCCCGAATATCGCCTCGGATTCACTTCTCCGCACGTCCTACCTTCCAGTAAGTGGTCGCTTCTCTGTTCAGAGTGTTGTTGCTACCCTCCTCTTCGATCTCCTGTTGAGTTCGTAGGTGTTCAGAATGGTTTGATCCCTATTCAGCTGAATTCCTGAGACCAGACGAAATCCAGGTCTCCTACTCCTCCGCCATCTTGCCCCGCTCCCTATAATGATATTTTAATAGTGATTCAAATTCTTAACCACTTTACTGAAAGATTCTTTATATATTCAATTAAGGTAGGTTATATGATTCTTAAAGAAACAACAAACTATTTAGAATGAACTCAAGATATTTTAATGAGATACAGAAAATGTTATAATAGCCAATATACTTAGCATTTGTTGTCTAACAGATGAACTTACGAATTTTTGAGAATGTTTTTTATTTTTATTTTTTTAATATTTTATTTATTCATTTGAGAGAGAGAGAGAGAGAGAGAGCGCATGATCTGGGGGCGCAGCAGGCAGACGGAAAAGCAGGCTCCTGCTGAACAAGGAGCCTGATGTCAGACTCGATCCGAGGACCCTGGGATCATGACCTGAGCTGAAAGCAGACAGTTAATGACTTAGCCACCCAGGTGCCCTGAGAATGTTTTTTTAAAATATGGTTTTCGGTGATTATTCATTTAGTCAAAACATTCTGCCCTTTAAAAAGGAACATCTCTGTCAATCCTCCAAATATATTCTATAATTCAAGCTTCTAATTAGAAGCTTTACCACACAAACTTTGCATCAACATTCTGGCATAACATAAATATTGCACATTCTCCGTTTTTTAGTTCCTAAGAAAGCCATTTTGTGTGTGGGTGTGTGGAATTCTTAAAAGTAACTGATAGTTTTTCTTTAATTTACTTTGAAATAATTATTGAATGTCCTAATTTAGTTACTACTTGGTTCTATTATATTATTAATACTAATACAGCTTTTTCTATCATGATGAAAGTTTACATAGTAAATTTGTTTTGCTTATAAAGGTGAAGAACATAGGAAAGTCCTGAAAGCTAATCACACTGAATTTTAGTGTTTTCATGTTCTTACTCATTTATTAATTCATACATTCATATACTTAACAAGTATTCATTAAGTGCCCTTTTAGGCTCTAAATTGGGAGTGGAGCTACAGAAATACTTCAGATACTAAGCTCTTCCCCACCTCCAAGTTAGAATCTTCGGACTAGATGCAATCCATCTGCACTGCATGCTGTCCAAATTCCTGACCTACAAAATATGTAAGCAAAATAAAGTGGTTGCTATTTATGCTACTAAGTTTAAGGATTTGTGTTGCAGTAGTAGATACTTTGAACAGATGGTAAAAATAAATTCTTTGGACAAAATAAAAATTGTTATACTATCTGTCTCTTGAGATCTTTGCTGGAGCAGAGAACCTTTGATAGTGCAAGTGTATAGATACTGTATCACTACTATCATGCCTATTGAGATTCTTATGCCTCAGTAAGGCCTCTTAGCCCAGATTGTCAGTAGACTGGCCACACATCCTTTCCACTGAGACTGCGGATTGTCAGTAGACTGGCCACACATCCTTTCCACTGAGACTGCGGATTGTCAGTAGACTGGCCACACATCCTTTCCACCGAGACTGCGGATTGTCAGTAGACTGGCCACACATCCTTTCCACTGAGACTGCGGATTGTCAGTAGACTGGCCACACATCCTTTCCATTGAAATTGCGGTCTCCAAAGTTTCTGCCCACTCAAACCAACAAAACTGGGACTCTTGCACTGGTCTGTAAAGTACCTACAGCTGTGGATGGGCAATGGTTTTTGAATTTGGGACATGCCCCTAATCATGTAAGATCAGATTTCTTCTGAATGGCAAGATACTGACCAACATATGTACCACAATTCCATTTCTGTAAAAAAAAAAAAAAATGTGTGTGTGTGTGTGTGTGTGTGTGTGAGCATGTATGTATGAGATCTGTCTGTGAAAGAGTAAAAATCAGCCTTGAAGGCAATATGCCACGTCATTGAGAGTGGGTAATTACCCCTGTGGATAGAGTTAGAAGAGCTGAGAGAATAGGTTAGAAAATGAGAATTAACTCTCTGTCTCTGTCTCTATCTCTCTTTCCCTCTTTCTCTTTTTCTCCTTTTCTCTCTCTCCTCCCTTCTCCCCTCCTTCTCCCTCTTGTTCTGAATATAGCAGAACTAAATCATTACGACATAGATCTCATCACAGATCTCATAGATCTGTGTGGTTAAAAACTTGGTCTCCCAAAAGGCATGTATGTTCCATATTTTATCAGACACCCCTTACTTATCACTGCAGATGAGCTCAGTCTCTTGTTTCAACTCTTACTGAGTCAGCCAGCCCTGCCTAGGTGCCAATAGACTTTCCTCAGGTGCAACCTGACACCCCTCATCTTATGCTCCAGGTAGTAACTCTCTTAACTCTCTTTCCGTGCTAAAGGGCTTCTTTGTTGACTCCAAAGTATGGGTTGCTAAGCATTCATGCAAACAAAATTCAGAAGTGTGAGGGATTTAACAGTCCATCACAGAAAATTTTGATCAGTGCAAAAGGGAGACAGTAAAGTACCCCTCCCCTGCCATGACTGTCCTAAGGTGAACTATATGTGGCAACTCAGAAGACAATCCTGTAAGACTGCAGTCACATTTAGCCATGGCCAATTTGATGAAGCAGCCTCACGTTATCTCTTGCACTCCCTTTGTCTGGCACTCCTGTTGCCTGGGATTGTACTTCTTTATAAAATCATAGCATATGAGTCTATGATTCAGGCTCTGCTTTCTGCTAAACCCAGCATAAGATACACAGAAAAGAGGACTTTTTCAATTTTTGCCCTCTTGTCCAAACCTCAAACACATACCATTTTGGCAAACTATTCTCAAGAAGAATTAAGATTGTGGCCAAATATTAATCAATATAAGGCTTGAATACAGGATATCAGTGTGTGCTGAGAGAGCACTGGGCCAAAATATCAAATGAAAATTTTTGTATGAACATAAAAATACAAAAATAAAAATTAAATTTCCATTATATTAGAAACCATTTCTTGGTAGAGTAATTGGTGGGACCTAAGATATGAGTGGCCAAGACCCATGTATTTCCTAAGGAATTAAGAGAGAGGCAGAGGAAGAAGAAGTAGTTCTTATTAAAAATGAGCAGTGAGAGTGATGATCTGGATGCAGAATTCAGCTGATGTGGGCATGTAAAGCAAGATGAAGAATGAAGTCTCCATTGGAACTGGTCCTAGAAACTTGTCTAGACACCAATAATTATTGTGGGAAGCCACCTCTAAAAGATGGCTAAAGTCCTTTCAGAGAAAACCAAATATAATAAAACATTCAAGCTACTCCACACAGTGATACTTAGTGGTCACTTTCGATGAATTGTTTACTATTTATATTCTAATAGAAAAAGTCTCTAATTTGTGAGCTAAAAGTGAGCTTGAGGAACCCTCAAGGGAGGGAGGGAGGGAGAAGGTATTTGCAAATGTCTTGAAATGATTGAAAGAGTGGAGATAAAGCATATGACTGATAGGTGGCAGAGCTGGAGCCAGAATCCAAGTCTCTTGGTTCTTATTCTGTGTGAACCTTGAGGTCAAACAGTTTTTCAAATGGCCAGGTCTGTCTTGTGCTGTAAGTTTAGTGTCTGTCTCAAGGCTTAACACCTAGAAAGTACTCAGTGAACACTTACTGAATTAATGAATAGCCATAACCACACCATAAATGTTTAAAGCAAAGATGTTCTCTTGCTACATTTAAACTTGTACTTATTAATGCAAAATATAAAAGAAATGCTTTCTGTAAGATAAAAGTATTCAATTCAGAATACTTTCTTGAGTTTAGAAAGATTTTCATCAAAGTGAAGTCACTATTAAGGTCTGAAAACTTTGACCTCCTTGATAAGGAGGTTAAAGAAATGGAAGAAAGAACCTGACATACACACACACTTGTAAGTAAATTTCTGTGATGTTTCAAGTTTTCAAGAAATGCTGTATTTTAACAACAATGCTTTATGATGTCACAAGTTTATTACTGGAAATGTTGATGCGCTCATGGATTACTCAAGTCTCTAAGTACAAGGCATTTTCAGATTTTGTCAAAACGCTTTCTTATTCTCAAGCATGCATTTTTTTGTTTTGTTTTGTTTTGAGTGGAGAGGGAGCGGCTAAGGAGAGTGAGAAAGAGATAATCTTAAGTAGGCTCCATGCCTAGCACAGAGCCCGACTTGGGGCTTAATCTCACAACTCTGAGATCATGACCTGAACCGAAATCAAGAATCAGATGCTTAACCGACTCAGCCATTCAGGAATTAGTGGTAGTGTACTGCTCCCTGACAAAGCAGTCTGAACACTGTGTAATCCTACAGGAAAATCAAAGATGTCAAGGACTGCCTAACTATACTCCTGTCAAACCATATGATTAGGGAGATCTCAAAAGGGTTGCACCTTTAAAAAATAAATAAACTACTAAAGTTTAAAAAAAGTTCTCAAGTACTGAAAGTAAACTTTTATTATGAGCAATACCAAAATTGGACTATTGGCAAATTTTGAGATAATGTTTTAAAAACTACAGTACACTTCAAGTATCTGGCATATAGGCAGGAATTAGTAAATATGAAAATTATGCCTTTATCCACACAAAATAGATGTTCTAAAGTTCTTGCAGTAAAGAAGATCAGGACATAGCCACTTGGCTGCCCCTCACTAAGAGCATATTCTCTTTCACTGATAAACAATTTAAATAGAACTGTAGGCTATGCCACATGTAGAAGCGTGAAACTGGACCATTTCCTTACACCATACACAAAAATAGATTCAAAATGGATGAAAGACCTAAATGTGAGACAGGAATCCCATCAAAATCCTAGAGGAGAACACAGGCAGCAACCTCTGTTACCTCGGCCGCAGCAACTTCTTGCCAGATATGTCTCTAAAGGCAAGGGAAGCAAGGGCAAAAATGAACTATTAGGACTTCATCAAGATAAAAAGCTTTTGCATAGCAAAGGAAACAGTGACAAAACCAAAAGACAACCGACAGAATGGGAGAAGGTATTTGCAAATGTCTTAT